>NC_086286.1:9494567-10094567 GCF_963924245.1 Chroicocephalus ridibundus | reverse complement strand
CTGGGTGCAAAGCTGCAGTGTGCTGGGAACTGTTTCTACCTGCCTCCGAGAACGTTTTATTGCTGAATTACTCAGTCACCATCATTATATATTATATATAATATTATACAATATGTAAGCGTTTTCACACATTTTATAGAAAGAATTTCTAAAAAAAGGCAACCTGGTGGATTGGTTTTTTGTTTGGTTGGTTGGTTGTGATATTTTGGACCCTGGGAGTCTGACAGCTAAGTCTTGAAATTCAGAGTGTAGGAAAAAAAATTTAAAAAAAATAAAAAAAAAAAATCAGTCAGCAGGAAATAGGCTATTTGCATGATGCAAATGAAGGTGGATTTGGGGTAGCAATAGGTATTTACAGGTAAAAGAAGTGCTGATTGAAATCCCTCTGCCCTTCTTCCATCACTGCCATTTTTTTTTGTGGGCAAATGCCCAGGAGGCAACGGGAGAGGGGAAGGCTCCACGAGTCTCTGCAATAAGGTCTGCAAGGCAAACTAAGGCGGCTCTGCCCATCAGCTGGCTCAGGTTTTCCTTTTCCTCGCTGGAGGGTTTATCCCAGATGAGCCGACAGGTTTCCAGAAATGATGACACAAAAATTATTCCACTGCCATTGAATATTTTCTCTGAGACTCTATTGGAAAAGTGAAAAATAATAAAAGAGTTGAGAGAAACGCAGTAAACACCACTCTCTGACAAAATCCTGCATCGGAGATTCCCAGCAGGTCAGCGTGGAATGTCCACCCTCATCTGACGGCCCCCACCACACATCCTGGGGGAGAGGCAGGGTAGGAGCTGGTCAGCACAGGGAGCCCCGCGTCTGTCCGTCCTCCCTGGGATTTCCCAACGAGTAAGCAAGTTCCTGCACATTGGGATGCAGCCGGCGCTCACTGCATCCTCCAGATGAGACGGATGATGTAACGCAGGAGGCGCAAAATGACGATCTGGGGGTTTCCCACCTGGTTATCCAAGAAACCCTAAAATGAAAGGTGAGAAAAAAAAATAATAAAAGAAAAACAAACAAGACTGTGACTTTAATTTCCAGTGCAAAGCCCCTGTGCTACAAACACCCTGTGCGGTGCCACGCAAATAATTCAGAGGTGTGAAATCACGCATTTTATGAAGAATGAAAGTAAACTCCACAACCTTTCATGTTTTCCTTCAATAAAAAGCTTTACAATACTCAAATGGTTGAAGCTGCGTGCTCCCAGCCATGTTTGCCTTAAAGGTGACTGCCGCAGTGCCGGTCAACAGGGAGGTCACGTGCAAGTCCCTGTGCGTGGGCACAGGAGGCACATGATGCTGCCGGGGGGTTTGAAACATGGCAAAGGAGCAGTAAGCCCTGCTAGCAGAGTCAGGGTGGTTTAAAAACCACAGGGTGGGAAGGTTGAGAGGAAAAAAATAAAAATAATTTAAAAAAATAATAAGAATCCCTCAGCGGGGAGAGCAGCACCGGTCTCTGCACAGACAGGTCGCCCGCCTGCGGCAACGACGCATGGATTTTAGTTCAGATCACTCCAGGCGTAACCACCACCACCTCATTCACAAAACACGACAAGCCGCACATAGCAGCGGAACACTCCTCCCTGGAGCAAGGGATCGTAATAGCATACAACGAAAAGAGAGGGGAGCAAAGCCTTTTTTAGGGCGAAAGAACAGCCCAAACATCCCGCCCTCTCTATACCATCCCAAAGCAATCCAATTTGGGCTATATTTAGTGCAGTAAAATCGTGCCTGTGCATGCCCCGGAGAGGGAAATTACGCTGTTTACACTGATATGCAAACTGCCCTCCCCTCTACGGGGTGTAACACAGGCAGTCCTGCAGCAGGACGCTGTCGCCATGGAGAGACGATGCTCGAGCATCCCCTGGCAGGGCATGGGGTCCCCACACGAGTGGGATTTACTCACCCGGGAGCTGCCCCCCACCAGCACAACGCTAAGCCCACTGTACTGCCTGACTGCCAATGAAGCAGAGAGCAAGGAAAAAATAAACAAAAAAACCCGAACAGGCTTAGAGAAGGATGGAAGAGCAATGCCAAAATTAAGTTTTCTACGTATAAAAAAAAATAAAAATTAAGGAGTTGAAACAAGACATTTTCCACCTCTGCGGGCAGCTCGGGTGTGGGCAGCAAGCTTGGGGCACGCGACTTTGGCCAAGCGATGCACCCTCTGCCAACAAAAGCCTTGGCGTGGAGCTGGTCTCTATGGCTGGAGAGTCCTATGGCCACCTCTGCTCGCTGGATCCACAAGCTTTGTCAGGGCAAAGCGGGGCTGGATGGCAAGTTGTCCGATTCCCCATTTTCTTGACCAACAGATGGTCCCCAGGGTGTGATGTGCAGGGCGAACTGATGGGGAACATGATGGAGAACAGGAGGCTCCGACCCGTCCGACAGCTCCGACCTGCCCGGCAAGTGCCGTTTTGGCAGGGCTCTCAGTTCCCCATTTCTAACCTCGCTCTTAAAGGGCAAACCCCAGCGAGCAGCAGAGCCAGGCGTGCCGGTAAAGCATCCTACCTACCCCTCCTGCCGAAGGGCTCCAGCTCTGCAGAGACCACCATTCCTCCACAGCAGCCAGACCGCTTGCAGAAAGAAAAGACACCTTTCTACAAAGCAGCACATCAGGGACAATAATTCTACTGCAATTGCTTAAGTGCTCTGAAAATCCCCTTGTTTCTGGCTAGGTACAACTAGTGAGAATTTGTCAGACACTAATTAAGCCAGGTACAAAGTGTTTTTGGGTCACACATGACAGCCTCTGCTCATGTCACCTGGCAAGGAGGACGTGGTCCTCTGCGTTTCAGTTCTTTCGCCTGGGCAGAAAGGTGGAAGCTCAGCCGTGGTGCTGGAAACCACCTTGTGCAAACCTGTGCGATTTGACCAGGCCACCTGTGTCCCATACTGCTCACACTCACCCTCTCGGACGCCTGGGGAAAATCTTTTCCCACCCCTTCTCAGCCCCCCATTAAATTCACGCCCTCTTATGCTGCCCACCAGGCAGTATGCACTGTGGTTTTGTACGGGGCAGTGCGACGTGCCTGGCACAGATTTCCAGTGTGCGAGGTCCCACCAGGGGCAGCACTGAGGGAGCTGCTCCCCACGAGATCAGGCCGGGAGGACATTCCTGCTCATCACAAACCAGTTCCCAGAAGGCACTCAAAGGGCTTGCCTGCACTCCAAGTGGCAGCAAAGAGAAGGGATGGCATGGCACTCCGTGCTTCTGCCAGCCCTTCTGGATCAGCTCACCACTACCAGGTGCCTTCAGCTTTCTGAACACTGGTAGGATTAGCTTAGTCCCTACCTTTCACTGAAAAAATGTCCTTTAAACAAACAAACCAACCAAAAAAAAAAGCAGGTATTTCGCATCACAAGGGATCAGTCTGGATGGGTGAGGTCAGAAGATACATGTTCTGGATTCAGGATAAAACACAGCTTATCTCCAGTTTGTTGCGGGTAAGGAAAGCCGCCAGAGCGTTGGGAAAGAAAATGGAGACAATGAAGAAGTCTCCAGCAAGACAAGGCAAAGAGCTGTGCAGAAGAAACCAGACCACAGCAGCCTGGCAACTGTTTCGGGGGAGAGACCCTGCCTACAGGCATCTGCAAAACGGACCCTGGGAGCGGCAAGGAAACACGCTGCAGGAGTGACTCATCAGCTGGGGAAGACGGATAAAGATCCGGACAGTCAGCACTTCGTCACCAACGTTGCTACCTAACGTGCTTCTGACTCTTCTTCCCACAGACAAGCACAAGTGCGAGCTGATGGATCAGAAGCCACATGCACGGACATGCAGTCATCAAGAACATTTGGCTAACGATGCTCTTCTGAAAACTACTGTTACTTCATCTCTCTGGGTTGGTTTGTTTTGGGTTTTTTTTTGGTTGGGTGTTTTTTTTTTTTTTGCATTAGTGCCACCTATTTTTCTTGCAACACTCAAAGGTGAGAGAGTTTACAGCCTTATAAATACACAAGTTTCAAAACAGTTCTGGCTGATTCTTTTGTAAGAAAAAAAAGTCATCAGACCAAGTAATTCCCTGTTTCTTATTTGCAACTACACTTCCATGCATGCAATCCTTGTCAGCAGGAACGTGGGAGCTGGGCACAGAAACCCACTACGTTCACTCCCTGCCCATTTTTCTAAAAACGCTCTAGTGGGCATCTGACTGCTCCCCAGCTACCAGCTGGGCACCGCTTCCAGAGAGGTTCTTCCCAACACCACCCCAAAAATACCCCAACACACACAGACTTTCTCTGCCTCTTACTTTTTAGAAGTTTCTTCCTCATTACTGTCAGGTCCAGTCCCAATCCAGCAACACGCTTTATGGGCCCTGGGTGCTACAAAAGATACTGCGAACTTCGTACCTGAAAACCTCAAGTCCCAGTTGAAAGGTTATTTTTAATTGATTTAATGACGCTGCAGCAGCAGACGACTCGCTGGCGCAGGCAGCACACCCCTGCGTCCAGGCAAACACAGCCACCCGCGCATCCTTTTCTACATTTGAGTGAACGAAACATTCACCGCAGAACTAGTTTCCAGAGATGATTAAGCTTTTCCCTTTTAGAGACCGTGCATAAAGAAATGGAAAGTAAAAAGATGAAAGTTACCCTTCTTGGACAATAGGAGGCATTGAACTCATCTCCGATTCGCCGCAGCTCCTGTGCAATCCAGATTTCAGGCTGTACGTCTTCTGCTAGCGAGTGAGACTGCCACCGGGAAGCTGCACGGAATAAGAAAACGGAGCAGTTGAAATACAGGAACAACAAAAAATAAATACTCTATTCAACTTGGCAAGAGTCAATAGACTAGTACTATTTTTTTTATTGTTACTATTTTTTAAGTTTTTTAAATACAGTCCATAGGAGTTATGCAGACGCCAGGCTGCTTAGGGCCTGCACACGCTATGCAGTGCAAATGGGACTTGTTGCTTAAGATGTGTATTGCAGGAGAGGCTTTTATTCCTTATTATTTTTACATTATTAGGCTTTTATTCGTTCATTTTTTAATTATAGGCTTCCCTTAGGAGCACCTCCTCTGGCATATCCAAGCCTTGGTCCACTCTTAAATAGGGAGGAATGCCGAGATGCTACTCTCCAATTTCTTTCCCTAGCAAAACCTTCTGTTCCCCCTCTTTCTAAACAATTTTCTTTTCTTGCAGGCATAGCAGCAATTGCTTCTCTAACCTTAAAAAAACCTCTGTCTGGACAGTTAAACTGAATTCTCACATTTCTTCCCCAAACAGTTCTGAAGTGCTCAATGAGAAAAGGAAAATGATCGGTTTTGTCGTACTGAGAAGAAAGCCACAATTGGATTTGTACGCCGAGAAATGATGCTTCCAGCAATGTGAGGGACTTTCCATCTGCAGGAGGGAACTGGGGCGCTCACCTCTCAAACAGCATCTTCTTGCACTTCAGCAGAAAACAAACCCAATGCAAGAAAACAGTGCTGGCTTATAAAAGAAAAAAAAGAGCTAGTGCACCGATTATACTCTACTATAGATAGCTAGTTTAGTCTCCATTTTAAGAGGTCATCAGACATGTGATAAAGCCACCGTACAATCCCCTAAACAGCTGGGGGAGAAAGGAGCAGCCTGTGACCCACGCAGGACCCTGTGTGGTACCTGCACCACCTCTCTCCCTTCCTGCAAACCCAAGTGTAGGATCCGAGCACGAATCAGAGCCTTAAGGGGAAAAAAAAACCAACAACCAAAACAACAACCCAAACAAAAAAACCAAAACAACCCCACACAAAACAAAACAGAGCATTTTGGCACAACAGCTTAGAAGGAATCACAAGGGAATAGACATAGCTTCCAATCTCAAAATATTCAAAGGATTAGTGGGGCAGTAAAAAAAAAAAAAGTTTAAATAAAAGTCTGGCTCCAACCTGACTGGAAAATGTATTTCTGAGCCAAACTAGCACTTCTTGGCTCGAGGATCTGTTTTGTTTTCATGCTGTAGTAGCGCAGTAGTACCCGCCGCCTGCCCAGGGACGGCCCCGGCATATTTATTTTCCTCACTGGTGAATGAAACACAGCGGAGCCCTCGCGATACTCCACCCCAATGCTCCGGGAATGCAAACAGGATCTCAGCTGGGGCGGGGCGACCATCCAAAAATCCCACCACCGTCACCAGAGCCGGCCCCGGACTGCCTTCCCCAGCAAGAGATAATCTAGGAAAAAAAAAAAAAAGCCACCAAAAAAAAAAAAGGAGATAGGACAAAAGCATGCAAAGAGACCCAGGGATGCAGAGAAAACTGCATGGGAGAAAGGTACCGCTCCTTCTCCATCCTTTCCCCCTGCCCCAGCATTGCACCCAAGAGCTCATCCGCTCAAGATACGAAGGCTGGGGTTGGTGGCTGAGAGTGAAATTGGGCTGAGGTTTTCAGAAAGGACTTTCTGTGGCGCTGCTAAACAGTGGTGTCAAAAGGGTCCAGTCATAACCGGTCCCAAAACCAGTCAGAAGTGCTTTCGGGGGGCCCCCCAGTCATACCACAAGCTGGCGCCCGCCACTGATGGCGAGACAGCTGCCGTGGGGATGGGGACAAACCGAGAGGCACCCCCGGGATGACTGCGTCTCTCTCTAGCCCAGAAGATGCTAGAGACGGGGACTGCCACGGTGGTGCTGCAATCTTGCTTAGAAGTAAAAAAAAAACAACAATGAAAACAAACAAACAAAAAACCCCCCAAAAAACCCCAAACCAACCCCGAATTGCACCTCCACCTCCCAGGCTTGGTGACCCAAACCCCCCAGAGAAAACTTCCTTGGAGGATGGCTTCAGATGAACTGCACACGAAGCTCAGGGAGAGAACAGCAGCAGCTCCAAAACGAGCGCAACAGGACCAACGCCGACAGCTTCTTAGCTCAAGGTTTCCCCCTTAAATTCACCTACTACACCCAGAGGATCTACCTTTGCAGGCTATGAGAGGTTCATGCTGCTTCTCTCCCCTCTTCCACAGTGCAGAGAAACAGACCAGGATCAAAACAGCACCGTGAAAACCCATTTACAGGGCACTTGCATGCACCTGCTCCAAATACATCCCCAAAACGCGCATGCAAAGCCTGAACTCCTGTGCCTTTAGACAGAGCTGCTCTTTGAACAAAAAACACAACAAAAGAAAATTATCAGCTCCTGCTAAGAGCCAAAGACTTGAAGTACCAGTCTAAAATTCACACAACCCTAACAAAGGGTGGGCTTCTTGTCTTGGGTGACCTCATGGCAAGCACTCCCAGCAGGGCAACCACCACCCCTGCCATACTCTTCTGCAAAAAGCAGGCTCATCTTTTTTCCTCCGTATCTTCCCTGACACGGCCAAATAAACTCATCCCTGCTCCTCTCCTACTCATCTCCAAACGCATCTTCCCAGATATGCTGAGCCAGCACTGCAACCCTTCCTACTCCCCATCCAAGAGCATCCCCTCAGCACTTTCATCTCATTTCCCCCCCCAAAAAAAACCAAAACAAAACAACATGAGTTTGGAGGCATCTGTACCCTCTTGCACTGCCAGAGAAGTGAGACCGCTCAAAAGCATTGCCCTATGCCAGGAACAAGTCTTCCTCCAGCAATTAGCGCTCACTCGCACACCACCAAAGGCACCCCGTAATTCCCCAGGGCCACCTCCACCTTTTTTGTCTACCAGGGGCACTTTCAGCACTTTATTATTATTTGGGACATCATTACCAGAAACTTCGGGGAAGGTTTTATAATATTTAGAAGAGGCAGCTTCAGGGCAGAGCATGAGCTTGCTTTGCTCAACCAGCCTCGGAAACAGTCCAGCGCTGCCCACGGGAGAGGCTGAGAGCACCTATCACACACAAACTGCTCTTGCTTACAGGAAACGCCTGTTTATTATTATTATTATTATAGACCACATGCTTATGCTTCCTAGAGAAGCTCTCCATCTCTCTGCCCGCAGTCAGTGCCTTACGAGATAAAAATCAGCACATAAAAACACAAGAAAAAAATTATACCCTTTGCTTCCTTGCAGAGGGACTGACCCGTTTCCGTGCGGAAAACTTAATGGCACACATCCGGCGGGACACAGCCAAGGCAAGGGGACCGAGGAAGAGGTGTGCAGAGCAAACCCACAGCCCTTTGTCGAGGCAAGCTGCATATAAATGACAGCCTGGGAGCTGCAGTCCCTGACCAGGGATAAAACAGCTCCGCACTCCCAGCTTAATCGTGCTTGAGAGGAGCCAAGGGTCCCATTTAAATTGCTCGAGTATTTTCCATTTGCTTATAGTTGTTTAGGATGATGCCCCTAGCAACAATAACAGAACAAAGGCTCCAGTAAAACCAGCATTTCAACAGCTTTTCTATGGCAATGAAAAAGCAGGAGCTCAGAAAAATCAGGGAAAACTTCAATTTCTTCCTGGAGCACCAAAAAAAAAAAAAAGTCACTTGCCGCTAAAACCTTGGCTACAGCTCTCCCTGCTGAGGAACCCCAGCATCCTTGCCTGTGCCACGTGTGTTTGCGCTATGCAAGGTTGTGAAACTTGCATTAAGCTGTAATTACTGCAATAATGTCAGAAAATCTTTCCTAAGGGCATATTACAGTAAGTCCTCTGCAGCTGTAACCACAGCCATTAACCAGGGAGGAAAAAAAAACAACAAAAAAAAAGATGTTTTGATCATGTAAAGCTTGGAGTTGGGTGTTTGTTATCCCCCAAGGAGGGCTACCGATGTGGTACCTGTCTCGCTCCCACCTTTCCCAGTTTCAGATGGCGGAAGTTAAAAAGGTTTCCTCCAATTAACGGGAATTAATCACGAGAGGGGAAAAGCATCACTGGATGGCTTAAGCAGCTCCAGCAGGCATGTTTTCCCCACCACTAGAGGCTTCAACCCAGCCTTACCTGGTAAGCCACATGTAAACACACGCCCGCCTGCCGCCATGCTGCTTTAAAGCACCAATTTCAGGTTTCACCAAAACAAGCGGGAGTTTTGTGACCCTAGCACCTATGACACCGCATAGCTTGTTTAGAAAGAAACGGGAGGAAAAAAAACGAGTGACAAGTCACTTACCTCGCAGCACCACAGAAACCCTGGCAAAAAGCAGCACGTAAAGCCTCGCAAGAAGCAAGCCCTGACTAGGAAGCTGGATTAAACAACTTTATCCCCTCCTCCCCAGGCAGGGACTGACCCATCCCGGAAAAGAATACAAGTAATAATAATTTAAAAAAAGTGCTGGACAAGCAGGTGTTCCCCAGCAGCACGTTTGCTCAGCGGGCCCAGCCAGCTTGCAAAAATCCCACACCCTGGCTGGCTAGGCGAGCATCCAGCCCACCGCCAGCCCTCAATCGGCTGGGCTGCCCGCCGCCAGCCCCCCGTACACCCCCTGCCTTGCCCTGGCGGGGGCTCAAGGCCTTTCGCGACCGTCCGGCGGGCGCTCAGGCAGGGCGGCAGCGGGGCAGGGTGCCCCTCCAGCATGGCAGCAGGGCACTCGATTGCGGACGGCATCCCAAAAAAAACAAGACGGCGGGATGGAGGAGGTGTTGCTGCAGGTGCACAGCTACAAAAAGCTGCATTCTGCATCTTTGGAAGGGGAAACGTACATGGTGAGGAGGGGAAAGGCGTTGCTCATGAAGAAGGATGATGATGGGAGCCCGGCGGGACGGTTTCATGCCCTCCGATAGCCCCCTCACCCCAGGCATCTTACCCATGGCGCTGAGGCAGTGGCTGAGGGCCTGGCAGGGCGGGCTGGGGGTCTGCGTGGCCTTGTCGCAGCTGAGGGGTGCGGGGCTGCGCTCGGCGTCGAAGGAGAAGTACCCGCTGGAGGAGCGCGACAGCAGCGGCGATCTCCGCACGAAGATGAAGAGGGGTGAGCGGGTGGCGAAGGGCCCGGGGCTGGCGGGCGGGCCCCGCGGCGGAGGCCCCGCCGTGGCGGCGGCGGCGGAGCCGGGCAAGGCGGCGGGAGCGCCGGGGCGCAGCTGCGCGGCCGGGCCCGGCCCCTCCGCCGCCGCCGGCGGCAGCCGCCCGCCCTCGCCGTCGCGTTGCGCCTTCACTTCAGGGGGCTGCTTGGCCATCGGGGCTGCCTGCGGGCGGAGCGGGACGGCGTGAGGCAAGGGACGGCGTGAGGCAAGGAGGAGCGGAGCCGCCGCCGCCGCCGGCGGCCCCGGCCCGGCCCCTCCCGCCCCCCCGCCCGGCCCCATTGTTCTGCCGAAAGTGCTGAGGCGGCAGCTCCGCGCCGCACCGCGCCGCCCCCCGCCGCCGCCGTTCCCGCCGCCACCGCCCCCCGCCTCGCCTCACCCGCGCACACACCCCCTCTCCTCCTCCTCTCTTCACGGTACTCCCCGGCAGCAGCGGCGGAGCGGGGCGCCCGGCCGCGGGCTGGCGGCGGTGTGCGCGGCGGGCCTGCCCCGGCGCTGCCCCGGGCCCTGCACCGCCTCCGCCGCCGCCGCCCCGCCCCGTGTTTACAGCGCCGCCGCGCCCCGCCCCGCCCCGCCCCGCCCCGCCGACCGACAGACCCACCGACCGAGCGGCCGGCTGCCCCGGCGCTGCCCTCCGCCCTGTTCCCCCCCCCGCGGGCCCCGTGCGCTCGCAGCCCCGCACCCCGCCGTGTGCGCTCACACCGCACCCCCCCCCCCGCCGCCTTGCAGCGTTCACGCACCCCTCGTGCACTCGCACCCTTACACCCCCCGCTGTGCAGCGCGCTCGCACCTTCACGTGTCCCCCCTCGCACTGTGCGAACGTCCATTCACACACACACCCCCCCCCCGCGCCGTTGCACTGCGCGCCCCCATCTCTACACAACCCCCCCTGCGCTGGGGAACGCGCGCCTCGACACCCCTCTCGTCCACTCGCACCCCCCCTGCCTTGCACTGTGCACACGTACATCCAGGGACCCCCCCCGGCCTCGCACCGCGCGCTCGCAGCCCCTTGGCACGCGCCGTGTGCGCGCCCCTTACGCGGGCTCGCTCTGTACACACGCACCGCACGCGCCCCCAGGCGCGCCTTGTCGCGCACCCCCCCCGCTGCGTGTGCACACCCGGCGCCGCACGCTGTGTGCTCTGCGCACACACCTGTACACGGCCCCCCCACACACCCCAGACACACACAGCCCCTTGCACGCACACGTTACACATGGCCGTCCACAGCCCCGTGCACGCACGCAGCACAGGGCACACGCACGTCTTACGCATACCTGCCCGCAGCCCCTCGCACACACGCTGCCCGTGCACACACAAGCGTTACACACGCCTGCCCACAGCCCCTTGCACACACACACACATTACACACGCCTGCCCACAGCCCCTTGCACGCACACACACACACACACATTACACACGCCTGCCCACAGCCCCTTGCACACACACACATTACACACGCCTGCCCACAGCCCCTTGCACGCACACACACACACACATTACACACGCCTGCCCACAGCCCCTTGCACACACACACACATTACACACGCCTGCCCACAGCCCCTTGCACGCACACACACACACACATTACACACGCCTGCCCACAGCCCCTTGCACACACACACATTACACACGCCTGCCCACAGCCCCTTGCACGCACACACACACATTACACACGCCTGCCCACAGCCCCTTGCACACACACACACATTACACACGCCTGCCCACAGCCCTTTGCACACACACACACACATTACACACGCCTGCCCACAGCCCTGTGCACACACACACACACACACACATTACACACGCCTGCCCGCAGCCCTGTGCACACACGCGGCCCCTGGCATGCACATGCGTTACGCGTGCCTGTAGGCAGCTCCTTGAAGACACACAGCCCCGTGCACACACACATGTAACACCCGCACACAGCCCCACGCACGCACACAGCCCGTGGACGACTCCCCAGCACTGTGCACACACACAAACACACACACACCCCCCGCACCCTTGAAGGTGCGCCCTTCTTGCACCCTGCAAACACCCAGCTCCGTACGGTGCCTGGTGCACCCCCTGCACCGCGCCCCCTTCCCACTGCCCCCCTTTGCACTGCGCGCACACACACACACACGGACGTGTGTGCACCCCCCTGCTCCCCACCTCGTCCAGGCTGTGGGCGCATGGCATCCGCCTCAGCTCCCACACGGTGCCAGCGTTCCCGGGGCAGGAGGGAGGCCAGCCGCCCCGGCAATCAGTGTCACCCAGCGGAGCCTGATTTTACCGTGGAAGAAAAAAAAAAAAAAAATAGAAAGAAAAAAAAAAACACACAACAAACCACCACCACCCAGAAGCCTCATTTACGATATGTTTTGCATGAACAATCACAATATTATTTTGTGGTGACTAACTCAAACCTGTGCCCTGGCAGCCGGGAGCTACCGACCACAGCTTCCTCCAGCCCCATCGCCCGCGTCGGGAGGTGATCGGGGCCACGCCACTCCATCTTCTACCTCTCCTTCCGCGGGTCCATCACGCTGGCAGGTGGCATGGGACACGAGGCTTCAAATAAAGGCACTGGCTGGAGAGGGGGATGGTGCAGGGGTAGCACCCCAGAACACCCCAGCCTGGTGCGGGGATGGGAGCTGGGGCATCCTTCGAGCAGCAGCATCACCAGCTGGACCCACCGCAGCGCAGAGGAGGGGGACTGGGCACAGCCGCCCCGGGGACTGAGCTTTGCTGATGGAGCGGGTGCTGGGGGGACGACACATGGGCTCCCTCATCCCACCCAGCGTCCCCCTAACCAGGCAGCGGTGCCCGGTGCTTCACCAGCCCGAAACTATGGGGACTCTGCGGCCACCACCTCACCTTTCAGCGCCTCGCCCCCAGCTACTGTGCAAATGTTGACTTGCGCGTGGAGCCCAAGGACGGCGGTGGCGTCTGCTTCGACACCCAGCCCTTGCCTGAGTCAATAAACACCCTTATAAAAACAGAGATGCCCGACACTTTTGCTAACGCCGGGTGCTGTTCACCTTCCTCCACTGCAAGGGAGGGAATTTCGTCGGGGAAATTAAAATAAACCCCCCAGGAGCCCTGGTGAAGCAACCTGGCTTGCGGCGGGCAAGCTGTGCCAGCTGAGATCTCGGCAAGCAGCCTGCAGCGCGTGGGGACATCTTGTCCCCCAGCTGCCGCCGCGAGGGTGTGCCTTTATCAGCCGAGGCCGGGGCTCCCCTGCCCTGCAACCACCACCGAGGCCACCGGCGCCGAGACGGGCTGCAGGGGTTGACTTTGCTGCAAACCTTTGGGCAACTTGCTTCGGTCCCCGCTGGCCTCGTGAGGGCTCATTAGCCCAAGCGCCTCCTCCTCACTGCTGACGGGGTCGCACGCTGCTCAAGCGCCTGGATGATAAATGTGGTCCCAGCTTTCGGGGTGACCTTGCCCTCCATGATGGATGCTGCTCCGTCCGCTGGCACTGGCACCTCTGTCACCAGCGGGAGCTGGGGAGAGCACTGTACTTTCTCTAGATGGATCGCAAAACTGGATCGGAGAGAGATGGGAAGGTGGCCCCAGCCAGGTTCCAGGAGGTTCAGGGTGGAAATTGCCTTGTCCAGCCCCCAAAACGGCCCCACGTGTGCCAGATGTGCAAGACCCTGGGATAGTCTGACACGCTGATCTTGCCTGGAGCCAGGAGTGTCCCTGGCTGCCCTCCTGCCAACCGCCCCAGCTACAGCGGCTTCCATCCCCTTCATGCCGCTCTGACGAGATGGGAAGGAAAAGGACCTGCAGCGGGTGCTTGCGTGAGAAAAAAATATTTTGGGAAATTCATTAGGAAAACTCATTTGGTAAACAATTTGAAGTCGGGGACCAGCAACAGGAGGCAAAGGCTTGAGGGTCCCTCCTGCCAGCTTGGCAGTACCATCGCCTTTCCACACTGGGGTCCCGCCAGCGAGGGAGAAGCAGGGCTGAAATTTAGGCTTGTGCCTCCTTTCCCGGCCCTCCAGCAGCGGTACCCGCGGCATAGAGCTGGTGTGGCTCTGTGAGGGACCACCTGCTTCCCGAGCGCTTCCCCTGGGATCTAGGAGCCGCCCAAGGCTTTGCCACTTCGTTGGGGACCGATGAGCATCCTGGGGGGCCCATGGTGTTGTGACAGAGTGATAGGGGGGGTCGCTTGCAGAGGCGCGAGGGCTGCCGGGGGCATGGGGCCAGCAGGCAGATGCTGCGTCTATTTTCTCCTCCTCGTTCATTTTGGTTTCTGTGTGGGTGGCTCATGTGAACAGAAAGGTGATGGGGAAAGCATTGTGCGAGAACAGCCTGTCCTTTCAAACACCTAAATTTAAGGCAGCGATTTTGGTGCCTTTGCAGGGCTCACCCATGCCCACAGTTTTTTGGAAAGTCGCGACAGCCACCGGCTTCACCCCCTCTTTCTCCGAGTGCATTTTTCTCCCCTGAATCATGGCACCAGCCTCCTGGAACAAATCTGTTTCGACTTTGTCCTCGTTCCTATTGTTGTGAAGCATCTAAGAGGTATTTGCACCTAAGCCACATCCCAAAGGTCGTCTAATTTTCATCAGTCCGGCACGGCACTCGTCGGTGGACGTGGTTGGAGAGAGGTGGAGTTCGCAAACCTTCCTCTCGCCGCTGCCTCGGTCTCCACAGCATCCGTCCCCCAGCCCCCTGGGGACAGTGGGTCAGGGATGCCACGTCTCAGCCCTCATCCTGCACTAACAACCAATTAGCAAAGCTCCCCTTGGACGCACTGGCATCTGTGTTGCAGAGATGCCACCAGCTGTAGGGCACTTTCTTGTCTCCCAGGTGGAAATTAGAAGGGAGAAATTAGAGGGGAGGTGGAGAAGGTTGAATAAAGAGGATGGTGGGGATCCCGTGCCGTCGCAGCATCCCAGTCCCTCAGCGATGGCCGGCACTGGTCAGCTGCATCTCCCACCCAGCCCTCCCTCTGCACTCTCCCAGCAGGCTGTCACTGCCACCGGGAAGCGTGAGGGAAGGAGGGATGGAGGAAAGGAGACAGTGCCCTGCTGGGGTGGAAGGACCCCTGACGCTGCCAGCACAGCCCCAGTGAGCTGAAAACCCCCAGTATCACAGAGAAAAACCACCCCCAAAACAACCCCCTCCCGACAAGCAGCTGCTCACCAAACCCATTTTTAACTATACAACACACCAACGGAAAAATGCAACTTCTTCTTCTTCTCCTCCAGCCCGTTGCGATAAATGTTATTTCACTTGGCGCTGGCAGATAAAATCAAGTTTTAAGCCACATGCCTTAAGTATGAAGCTTTATCTGAGCTGGGTTTGGAGCCTGACCTTTACCGCGGCATAGCGCCGTGCTCTCTGCTGAGCACCGCCGGCTTTCAGCCCCGGGGAGCGCCGGGGCACATACAGCACCCGAGGCACCTCCAAGGGGCCAGGGAAGGAGAGAGAGGAGGGAGAGGAGGTTTTACTGGCCAGGGACGGGAGAGAGGGCTGGAGGGGCTCAGGGACGGACGAGTTGCCCGGCAGAACAGGAGGCACACGTGGGTTAGGGCAGCCAGCGCCAGGGCAGGCAGCTGGGCACAGATGTGGTGAGAGCAGCCGCGAGACGTGCACAGAGCTGCCACCGGGCTCAGGCACCTGTAGGTGACGTCACCAGCACCGAAAAGCTCCAAAACCTGCCCACCCCCACCCAAAGGGTGACTCTGTTGGAATGACCGGGCGTCACCTTCCCCGCGCCTCAGGTCCACGTCCCCTGTGTCAGGCAGGGACCAAACCTGGGTCTTCCACATCCCAGGTGAGCATTGAGTCATTGAATTTTAAAAAAAAAACCCAAATCAAAACAGAACCATTACTCCCCCATCAGCTTGCTCCGTGTCCCTAGTGGCTACTATGAGTATGCAAAAGTTATATATATAAAAATAGGGTTCTTTTAAATATATATTTTTTTTTTTATTAAAGAAACATCTAAACCATCTCTATGTTGGATGTCATTATTCTTCACCCATCTGCAGTGGTGATAGTGACATGGTGATGGACCAAGAGGCTGTAAGCAGCAGCAGCTGCCTCTTCCGGAGGCAGGAGTGGCTGAGAACGGTCCCATTGTGACCTGAGTGGTCCCTGGGCTGGGGCATCACCTGGGGGGACGGTCGCTTTGACTCACTGCCGGCCCCAGGTAGTTTGTTACCTGGTTAATGGTCATTTCGAGCTCGGTGAAGTTATTTGTCGTCTCTAATGGGGCTGAGTGACGTTGCCTTGGGTGACATTAATGCCTCACCTGTACGTGAACCAGGACCACTGCTTCATTAGTGTGCGTCTAACTAATTAGCGAAGCGCCTGCAACTTTTAACAACTTCAAAATACCGCAATTAAGAAATTTGGCTTCTGTGGAGTGATGGTAGAGAGATGCTGCCGGTAGCAAGGGCTTGACCAAGGGTACTCGGTCATGGGTTGCCACCAGCAAGAAATGGAGGGCTGGGGAGAGAGGAAGCCCTAGACCCTGGCTGGGGGCACTGGCTTGCCACTGAGGCACGTTACAATGGCAAAGGGTGAAAAATGAGTAAACTTGGGTTTTCTGCAGAAGAAAAAGCAAACCACCCACGCGCCAGGAAATCTCTCCTCTCTGTGTGGGTGGTGGAGGCCCCAAGATGAGTTATCTCTAAAGGGCGACTCTGGGGATACCTAGAGATCTTCATCAGTGTGGATTCGGCGCGCGCCGAGGAGGAAATATCAGCGTCGCCAGCTGGGGCTTTGGGTTGTTGTGTTGTTTTTTTTCAAAGCTCTTTTTTAGCAGCTCGTTTTAAAATCGGTTAGAAAACAAGACCCTCCACCACCACCCCCCCCAGTCAACTCTCCACGGACCCGATCCCACAGCCATCACGCCACTTGGCCCCTCCCAGGGTGGTTTTACCCTTTATCCCTCCTGCTTCCCCACGGGATGCTCATGCGAGGGAACAGCAGGAGCAGGTGCCTGGCGGTGGGGGGCTTCTCTTTAAGGCTGTTTAGCAGAAAATAATGGGGGCACGGGCAATCTGACCCTGACCCTGCACCAGCATGGGCAGGCAGCATCGCCTCAGCCATCTCCACCAGCTACCTCATCTCAGACCTCCGCTCCCCGCACCGGGGCTCAGCTATAACCGTTCATAGCAAAACTAAGAGCCCGGAATGATAAAATCAAGTTTATCGCAAGCAAAAATTCCATCCCCCTCCCCCGCCCCGGCCCCGACGCATCCCCGCAGGCATCCTCGGTGCTTAAACCCATGCCCGGCTTCCCTCAGATGCCCTTAGCCATTGAGCAGGAGCTGTGTGGGTGCTCGCCAAGCGAGGAGGGACGCGCGGCGAGTTGTAGCGAACACCTATCTACCATATATAACAATGTGAAACTTCTACACCCACGTGAGCTCCTGCTCCGCTCGCAGGGGGGGCTGACATTTAAGCTGTAGAGGCTCCCGCACAGCTGGTGGGGACACACCTGTAGCACAGCTGAAAAAAAGATCACTACCCTGGGGGGGGGGGGGGGGGGGCCGATCAGAAATGAGCGCAAGTAAGCGCTCCACCGCCCTCATAACACAGGGTCATACACCGCTCCGAAAAGCGTGTTACGTTATGAGACGAGAATCTAAATCCATATGTTTACTATATATATATAAAAACTTCAGCCTGGCAGAGATTTTTGCCTGGACAGAGCTCTGGCTCATAAGAAAATTACACGAAAGAGGAAGGGGGCTGGGGGGGAAGACAGCCCCAGCGCCGAACGTTTATATTTCCATCGGCTACAAGGAGGTTTCTCCAGCTGATCTCCCTCACGGCGCAGCTCGCTACAGCTGCCTTGTTAACCAGCTGCTTCGTATCAAACCCAAAGGCTTTTCCGTAGGCCACAGAACGCCTAACAGGAGGCAAAGCAGGTTGCGTGAAAGGGTAACCTGAGGGCTGCTTGCCGCGAGGGCAGGCAGAGGAGCCCCAGCTTGCAGGGAAGGAGGTGCACCCTGCTGCTGGAAGGAAACCACCTGTATTGCTGCGCGGCATGGGAAAAGTTTTCCCAAAGCGAGGAAGGAGCAGCGCTGCCGGATCTCCAGGAACCGCGGGCAGGTGGAGAGGCAGCCGCAAAAGCCGGGCCCGCAGCACTGCGTCCTACGGGGAGGCGTTGGAGCGGGGCGGGTTTGCTGCGGGTGGCAGGGAGAAGAGCAGGAGAGCAACGGGAGACCCGGGAAGAGCAGATAAACAGCCAAATAGTTGAATTACCCCAAATGACGAGTTTGCTGGGGGTGGACGCCCCTCCCACCTGATACAGGCTTTTCTACAGTGCAACTGGACGGGTGGAAAAAACAGGGCGAGCGTTTCCAGCACCTCTGGCGCTCGGAGCAGCCAGCGATTCCGCTTCCCCACACGGCTGCCTTCCCCTCCGCGCTCCCCAGGCCCGAACAGCAAACCCTGCGAAAACCAACCCATCGGTCCCTGCTCGCGGTGAGCCCGGCATCCCTGCCCTTCCTCAGCATCCGCAGCCGTGTTGGATGGCCTGGGCTTAGCTCACCTACCCAGCCCCTGCCTGGTTTGTCAAGTTGAACGATTTAAGCGGAGGGGAAAAAAAAAAAAAAAAAAAATCTATGAAACGTTAAGATTTATTGAAAGCCTGTTGTTTGTCTCCCTCCTGTGGATAGATGCACAAATGGAGTTAATGCCCTTGCCTTCCCCAGGGCTGTGTGGGGACCAGAGCACCTTTCAGAAAGAGCCGGTGGGACATCGGTCCCAAGAGGAAAAGAGGAAAGCTGAACCCCCGCTTTTTAGGGTATGAGGCTGCGAAAGCAAACCTTTTAGTATAATTTCTGCATATAGGATAAAGAGCCGCTCCCATCCATCCGAAAGCTTTAAAAGAGCCTCCACCCTGCTGAGAAAATATCCTTTTTTTTAATCCTCTTCACAAGGTTATAAACTAGAACACTGGGATGCAGTGCGTGCAGTTATTCTGCATCCTGGGGGTTGCAGTGGTTCAGTGAACTCCTCTGGGCCCCCCCCAAAGCGTGCCCCACGCGGGTCCCACTGCGAGAGCACTCTCCAGCTTCTGCATGGATTAAGCCCACACGTCACTCGTGTAGTTTGAGCAAGGAAGATTTGCAGGCCAGCAGTCAGGCTGACAAAGTCCAAATGCCATGTCTTTTGCATGCTGCACCCACGGTGGGCGCTGATTTCCCCGCGCGGCGCTGCTGGCTCTACTCTCCCCCATACGTTATCTTCCTCACCTATCGCTCCGGGTCCCCTAACTCCTGGTTACGGCTCCTCATTTTATCCACAGGTGGGAAGAAGGTCCTCAGCGAGAGAAGCATCTTGGTACTGGGATCATCCCGCAATCCTGGCTTCTCGGCCGGGCGCTGCACCGCCAGCCATTCACCACTTGTTAAGGCATCAACGCAGAGCACCGCCAGCCTGCGAGGAGCAAAGCCCTGTACAGGTTTATTCCCCAAGATCCAACAGCAGCCAGGGAGGCTCGAGCAAAGGCAGCAACAAGCCGTGGTGCAACTTGCCCGGGGCCAGTGCAGTTCGCTCCAAGATCAGGCAGCCAGGGAGGTTTTGCCACCACGTGGGAATCCCAGAAGAGGAGAAGCAAGACAGGGCAGGTTCAGCGTGGAAGCTCTCCAAAGTGATGGCAGTTGTGGTTCCATAGGAGGGTCGTGCAGACTAGTTTTAGCAGCGAGTCTCAGCTTAGCAATGCTGAAAGATGCGGAGAAACGAAACGAAGAGTTGCTCCATGGTAAGGGGAGCTCGAGAGGTGCCGTCCGTCTTTCCCAGCACCTATATCGGCCATGTCTAGCTATTCCCAGCCTCCTTTTCGATGTTAGGCTGCAAGAAGGAATACAGAAGCTTTGAAGCAAGGCAAGCAGAGAAAACCTCCACCCGAGATGTTTGTTTGATGTGAGTCAATGCAGGGATGCTGCTCCAAAGAAGCAACGTCCATTCTCACCCTTTGCTCCCAGGCCAAGGAAGACAGCCCAGCGCGGATGCCACCGGGGAGCTGGTGTGCCTCCTAGATTTCTGTGGAGTTTGCGTAATCCCGGTAATTCAAGTTAATTTGACATTATAGCTGTTTTGTCAAATCTTTGAAGTCAAGCCAACCTCGTGCGAACTCAAGTGAGCGACTCGCGTAGGCAGCAACGATTCAGTGCGTAGGTGTACGGCAACTGTAGTTAAGAAACATAAAAATAGATAAAAAGGAATAGGGAGCACTTTTAAAGGAAAGTTTTCCTGGCATTTCCCCCAGGGTATTTTCACAGTATTCTGCCACAATAAAGGAAAACAAAACCTCGTAACGAACCAAAAATAACCCTTTCAATTCCAGTAAGGAGAGGCATTTGCTTCTTGGTTTTCCCGGTCTCTAATAATTGTGTTATGGCCAGTCAGAAATGAATTTAACAAAAGCGGCAAGTGTGATATCAGTCCTACCTAATCTAAATTTGATCCGCAAACCTCGGTTTCTTCCAACCTAGAAGCTCCCGAGAGAAAGGGTAGAGCAGGAGGGTTGTGAACGTAGGAGCCCCAAACCTCCAAGAATTGCAATACCAGCACTCAGGGTGCTGTTGCTCATCTACCCATTGGTCTCATCACTGACTCAAAACAGCTGTTCCTCCTATTCATTCGTTACCTGCAACGGCTCTTCTGGAAGAAGAGAGACCTACAGAAAACCTGTCCACCTTCCGCCTACCAACCATGGGTTTTCCCCTGATCGGGTGTGGAAAGCCACACCAGTTCACGCTCTCATGTAGCCCGTGTTACATACATGCCGTTTCACTTCCAATCATTGTCTTCACTTCTCTTAGAAGAGACGCTGAAGACTTCCACGACGGCAGGGTCTCAGTCTGGAATTACATTCCCGTTTCCAACAATCTGCTCCTCCCCAAAGGCCTCACCATCCTCTTCATCATCCGCAAGACCTTGCCGTACGCTTTGCATTTCAAAGACCAGCCTGCCCTTCACCTGGCCGAACTGCATTTATCACCCATACGCTTCCTGGCCTCGGTAGGAGAGCTAAGGGTCGCCAGCGTAGTTGGGTCTGAACTCGGCCTCAACCTTGCTTTCAGGTCAGAGCAGCTGACTTCCCAAGGTCCCTTCAACGGGAATGATTCCATGGTCTTTTTCAAAAATCCCGGGGGAGGTTGAAAGCAATTAGCTCACCTTTTCACCAGCTTTCCCCGCACCCCCCGCCCCGAAATACACAATATTATGAGAACTGTCTACAGCCTCCAGCATGCCCACGCCTCCCAAACTAGACACGTTAAATTACCAAGTAATTTTAATGTCATTTTTTTTCCACAAAAGCACAGGAAGAGGCAAGTTATCAACCCCAAGAACGTTTATTTTTATAGCAAGTTATTACAAAAAGATTTCACGTCAATAAAATGCCAGTCCTCAGTAACTGTGCAAACTAAATGCTTATTTTCGTGACCGTTTGTGTTCTATGAGCAACACAACAAATCTGTTCCGAATTAACTTTATTTCCTTTGCGTATGACTTGCAAAATAAGTCTGTCAGCTTTTTGCGCAAAACTCCTAGAGAAGGCAGGCTGTGGCAATTGGGGATGTTTAACATGCTCTCAAAGAACTCTTTCCACAAGTCAGCATTGGCAAACCTGCAAAGGAACAAAAACGCATCAAAAAAATACTGTTTCCTGTATTTGCCCTGCTCCCTCCCCAGTTACAGGTTGGAGCAACTGCAGACATGGCTGTAACATAACGCAGCTCCTGTTGTGGCACGCTGCTTAATGAAGCAGTGGGATTTTTCCTCGTTAGTCGTTTTTCCTCCTTCCAGGCAGCAAGGAGCCGAGGACGCTGTGCAATTTGCCACGTCCGCTGCTGAAACACTTCCTGTCCTTAAGTCAGTGAATTTTATGAAGCAGTTCCCATGCACCGAACCCACAGTTCACAGGGCATGAGGAAGTAATTGCAAGTAACGCCAAACACTGCGCCAGAAACTAACCTCAGAGAAACCTGGTACTAACGCCACATCTTTCTAGACAAGGGAGGGTTTTGAAAAGATTTGACACCAACCTTCTGAAGCTTCCCTCAGGCTTCCAGATACCGTTTTCGTTCTTCACTTGCATGTAGGTACCAAAGAGCATGCAGTAGATCGTTGCTGCAATGCCAAAGTAGTCAGTCTAAACAAAGTATAAACAAGTCTTATATTAAAAATGTATTGAGACCACTAAAAATCAGCTGAAAAACACTCTGTGGAGCCAACAGGGCAAGCTCTGTAAGAAGAGGGTTCAGGATCGTGTTTTTAAAGTAACAAGCTGAAGCTACAACTCTGGTGCAAAACCCTAACGTTTCTATACTCCATTTATTCACAACAGATGCATACAGTAAGCTCCAAACGTTCAGGCTGTCTATGCAACCTCATACCTGGTAGTTCCACGGTTTCTGTGTCAGCATTTCGATACACTGAAATCCAGATGTTTCACACTTCGCAGTGAACGCGGTTCCTTCAGGAAATAGTTTCATGTCTATACTCTGTCCCAAGTCAATGAGCGTCAAGCCATGAGAGAGACCATCTATGTCACATATATCGTTGTCCAGAAACCTTCAGTCACGATGACATGAAGTGATCATGTAAGTATCAAGGCCATGATATCATAGTATGTTGGCATCTCAGGTAGCAAAGGGAAATACTTGCCTTTCTCCAAGTATGAAATTGTCAGGCTTAATGTCACCATGAATGATTTGGCAGCTGTGGAGCTCTTCCACCATATGAAGAATTTTTACAGCAAAGTAGATTACGAGTGCTTGAGGCATCACCTTCTCAGGAAGCTTTTTGTAAATATTTATGGCATTCTGTAAACAAAAAAGATAGGGAAGAACCATCAGCTACACAGAAACAACTCTGTATGGATTACGCGTCCATGTTGATAAACACAGAATAGGCTCAGAATGAAGGTCTATAAAGTGGAGAGTAGAGGAGACATCCGAATATTGTAATTAATAGGACGCCAAAAAGAATATACAAGTTCCAGAGCACAAGCTGATCACACTTACCAGCAATGTTCCATAGTTGTAGAGCTCACCAACCAAAATGCTTCCATTTTGAAAGAAATGAGCAGAATAAAAGTGGATGTAGAGATGGCGTATACTTGGATCGAGCCTTTCTACCAGTTGTGTTGCTATATAGAACTCCCAAGGGTTGGCAGGCTTCTGGACCTGTAACCAAAAAATTGATTTACTAGGAAAATCTATTAGCATTAAAGCAGAAGTTCTTCTCAGATTGGGATTTTTTGTTTGTTTGTGGTTTTTTTAATGGCCGACTAGGCATTTTTCCTCTTGACCAAATAAAGCACTTATATCTACAGTAATTAACCTCAGGTCAATAGTCAATGATTAATCTTCTTGATTCAAGACTTCAATTACACGCCACAATTCCACGCTGGCTTACACAGTCTTTTGTGTTCTTTAAAACGTCAGTCTTTCTGCAACACTGATGTTTCTGCTGGCAACAGACATTTTGTGTAAGAGAAAAAGCTTTTTTAGTCAAAACAGGAAAACCCTTCCAATTCCTTCCCCTACTATTTCCCCCACTATGTTGAATAGCTGATGCTCAAAAAAACCTAAAGCTATCTTTACATGCTAGGAAGCTCTCAGGTAAGGTGTTAACACGAAAACTTCCGCCCCACCCCCCCCCCCCCCCCCCCCCGAAAGATTAAACGTTGGAACGGAGATGCACAAAAAGGTTCCAAAGATAGATCTGATCTGGAGAGGCTAAGGGTGGGGGTGTGGGTGTCGACTCAATCACGTAACCACGTTTCAGCCAGGCTGTAGTAGCTGCACGCATGCCCTCCCAGCCAGCAGCGGAGGCAGGGTTGCGTGACCTAGTATAACCCTCTTGGACTAAGCTGACCCCGCGGTTGCACAGACTTTCCTCTTGGCAGCGGTTCTGCTGTAAACACATGCTGTCATCTGTTGCTCATTCCTGTACTGGAGCAGCGTGGAACAAGACGCAGCAGAGCAGAGAGGGAGCTGCTCAATCTACAATCACCGTCAAGACAAGTGTGTTTATTAATAAAACTATACCAGAGAGGTATCACCCAGCAAAGTCGCCGTAACAGCCAGCTGCCACCAAACAGGCTGGCTGCACAAAGCGCAAAAATGCTTGTCGCAAACTAGCGAGCACGTATCTAGTAGCAAGAGGAATTTCATCATCAATCCACGCACATTTTCATTTACTGTGTACTAAGCGCTCTTCCATGAGTAGCTGCCTTTGTTCAGCTGAGAAAGATAGCCTGGCCGTAAGTCTTACTCCTTAGGATACTTGTGACTGCTTTATAATGAGGAGATGAAGAGGCAAGTTGACTCAAAAGGATAAATAACTTCCCCGTGTAGAATGAATCAGACACCACAGCACTCAATCTGAACAAGGCTTTGCGGACAGACCAATGCGCTTTACTTCTTATTTATAAATAAGAAAACTCATCAGAATCCACCTAGGGTAGGTGTCATTACTGTTAAGACTCATGAATTTTCCAGCAGAGCTATTCTGAATCAACACTATTTACCTTGAATATTACTTTCTGATTGTTTCTAGGGTTACTTGCATCCAGAATGGAAGCCTGATACACTTGAGCAAAAGCTCCCTCTCCAACCAAGCAGTCCACGTGGAACGAGCCGGAACCTTTAAGAGATTAACAACATTAAGTCCTGCTTGCAAACTTCAGAAGAGACATCACTGCTCAGAAAAATAAAATAGAAAAAAGAACTCGAGCGCTAGTCTTTCTCTACAAGTCTCTTCTTGCTAGCCAGCCTTTCCATAGAAGAGAGACCATACTCGGTCTTCAGAACAAGAGCGCTGTGTAGTGCCGCGCATACATAAAAAAAAAAAACAACCAAAAAATAAAAATCAGTGCTTCTATTTTAGCCCGACTCCCTGGAAGTAATCAAATTCCAAAGTGCATTCCTTAAAAAGTAAACACTAGTGTTTAAGTCATACAAGCATGTTGCAATTACTGTCACACAGATTTTGTTGACACGGGACTGCTGCTCTATACAAAGTTGGAGAGTTGTGTCACAGATTACTAGGAAAGGAAAACTAGGAAAATTCCCCTACTCAGAATGCCTAATCAAAAACGCTTATGCTACAAAAGACAAACAGAAAAACAGGTATAATTTCAAATCCGAGTTTTACATAATCTGGAAGCTATCTGGGTATACGTGCAAGTAAACTGAATTAAAAAAAAAAATACTTCAGAGGTTCCCAGACAAACTTCAGAAGTGCTTTAAAGTGAAATGTTTGAAGTAGCTCTTACCCAGTGGCAGTTCAGCCTTCAGTATGATGGACGGAAGAGTAGATTTCCATTCAAAGTAGTTGGCATAGGTGTGGAGTGGTTTAGGAAGCTCCGATAGGAACTTGCAAATCAATTCCTTATCCCAAGGGTTTTCAACAAGGACTTCATGGAAAGAAGAAAAATGATTAAGGTATAAGAAAACTGTCATTTCAAAGGGGTAACACAAGCTGTACTTGAATGGGTATCACTGATTAGAACAAAACAAAAAGACACAACACAAAAATCAAAGAGGGATAAATTAAGCATTCCTTAATTTTGACAATCCAGATTTTATACCTATGCCTTCTGTTAAAGTTGCCCGGAAATATTTTTTATTGCAAGTTGAAAACAGGGGTTCTGAAGTATAGTATTTGAGCCTCAACTAGCAAAGAACCCTTAGGTACTCCTGAGTACTCCTTTACTTCACAATATCTTTGGCATCATGTAATACAGGTGCGACCCACACTTGTCCTTCCTTACATCAGTTCTACATACGCAGCGACCTCCTTGCAGGAGCTGTGAGACAGTTTGCTCACTGCAGTGACTACCTTCATGTTGGAACAAAGCACTGCTGCAAGAACGTGACACCGCTCTGGTCTTGGACTCGATGGAAGAAAACTGTAGGCAATGCTCCATACCTGCCGCTCTAATGCTCGGGGCTGTCCTGTCCTGCCCGACTCCAGACAGCTTTTCGTGGGAAATTCTGTCCACCCCAACAGACAAGGAATATTCAGTTCTGCTCATGGCAGTCTGCTCATGTAATCTTTGAGAAGCAGCTGTAACGTTTCCTTGTTTCAAGACATTTTCTTGAAGCTCTCCATGTTCTGCAACGTGTTCAAGAGCAGGGCTACATATTTAAAACAAAATATTGTTAATTGACAGTACTGCCATGGTATTTTTGCATCTTCGGTAAGCAAAAATATGTCAAATGTCCGCACTTGCAACTTTGGCCATAACCAACATTAATAAAATGGATATTTCTTGAAAATAAGATCTGGTCATATTGTGCTATCCATAGTCTAACAACTTTCAAGTCCATTGGCCAATCAGTTCAGCCAGTATTGATAAGAAAGCAGTAGTTTTGCATAAACAGCCATTAAAACTTTCCGGACAGTTAACTTTTAATTTAGAAGTGTCGGAAAACTTAAATCTTCGGAGCATTTTCAGGGGCATTACCACCATACCCAGGTTCGCGTAACTCCGCAAAACACTGAGATGCGTGCTAAGCAGAGTCAGTCTGACACAAATACACCAGCTCTAGACTACTTGGAAAACTTGATTCGAGAGCAGCGTAGCAGACCTGCCTGCTCTGGTATAGATTTGCCCAGCGCTCTCAAGCCTTGAAAATCTCAGCAAGTCACGACATACCTTAGCTTCTTAGTTTTTGTCTGCTTGTGCAGTTCTCCAGAAAACTCCAAATCCATTTGTGGTAAGCCATCCCCACAGGCTGAACAAAAGGAGTAGCAACAATAGCAAATGTTTATTTTCCACAAAGGCAAGGCCATTTAGAGTACTCTTACCAAGACAAGAAGGTTAAGTCACACTGCAACTCGGAAAGTTGCTAAGGTATCACAAGAACTAGAACTGAACAAGCCTATTTTGAAATATATAAGGAAAGACAACAGCTTGATTTCTTTAGGGAGTGTATTGCAAGATTAAAGAGGGGCAGACAAACATAAAGGTGCCCCCAGAAGAAGGTGGTGCTGGGACTTCAGTCAATTTTTTGACTATTTACAACCCCTCGGAACGGTTCAGAAGAGTACTTCTACAGCACAAAGCCTCTCTTGTTCCTCACCACCTTCTCCTACTCTCCCAATTAAAAACTCTTGGCCATTTTATGTGTTGGGCCAGCCCATGCTCCCAGCTGCTGTTCTGCAAGGAATGCATACTCAGAGGTGGCAGCAGTGGAAGTGGTATTCAGCAAGGGCTGTGAGGTAATCGGGGCACAGAAATGGAGTTACGCAGTATTGAATTAGATGCTCTCAACCTGAAGTATTCATTATTTTACCTTTGTCCTCCAAAGCTTGTCGGGAATGTGCCGACAGGTAATTAAATGGTGTTGATACAAGCTGGGCAGCTCGTGCAAAGTCTCTTGTGTTGTTTGGACTGGGAGCTAACGTTTTATTATTACTTGGTACATTCCACACTGTATAATCATCCCTCAAGAACTCCGGTGTCCCTGTTTCTTCCTAGACAGGAAAAAAATATAGATTTAAAACTAAGCCATCAAAACTGCCCTGCCAGAGCCCCACCGTAACCTACCAGCAGCCTCCGCAGTCAGTATCAATAATATTGAGTTTGCCCATGTCAACTTACAGTATTAGAAAAATAATGGAATGGCAATATAACCCAAATCACAGGTTTACATAGTTTTGTATCAGACCTGAATGTTGGCAATAATCAGTATCACAGCAAAATTCTAGACCAAAAAAAAAAAAAAAAAAAAAAGCTGTAGGAGTCCTAAAAAGCCTATTACTTAGTGATCATTTATATCCAAGCAGCCTTAAGTTTTATGCATCTCCTTGGCTATGAAAACTACTAGGTGGTTATTAGAACATTAAGTGCCTCTTGCCCCCTGTCCTTCCTCCCCCAAACAGACGCCAAACCTGCACATCAACTGCAGTCAGCTTTGTTCTAGGGATAGAGGTCTCCACTATTAAGCTCCTAGAAGTTTTGCAAAAATTAACAACGGAAAAAGTTCGTCCCATTGTCAGGAAATGGGAAAGAGCATCTAGACTTCAGCTAGGTATCATTCATAAGAATGTTGCAGGATTGGGGTAGAACAAATGTAAATACAACTGCCTCTGACCTCCCCTATAACTACATAATCCATTTTCAAGGCTAATTCTTGCAATAAGATCAAACACTCACTTCTGTACCCACTGTACAGTCAGTCAAGGGACGTTCTCCAACAGTTCTGGGCTCTTCTGGCTTGTTTTTATGCTGCGGGATCCTGACAAAACAGGTAGTTTAGAATAGCTTTCCCCCAGAAACTTTCCCAGGCAGACTGATCATAACAAAGACTTGTTGTTACATTTATTTATTTTTTTTAAAAAGAATCCCATTGGCAGATACTTAGAGAAGTTGCAGTAGCTTAAAGAAACAAGCTATCCAGTTATGGAGACAATTAAGCATCTCAAGCACACTGTCCAAACAGGAAAGTTGCGCAATTCCACAGAGAAGCAACTACAGCTTTCTCATGCCACTTCCACGCAGCTGCTAGTGATCGTATTCAAGCCTACCCCAATACGGCAAATACAGTCACAACAAAATTACATGGAACAGAATCAATCCTATATGTAATTCTTAATAAACTGAACTCAGCTGTTACGTTTGTTTTTTTCCTCCTTACCCACTGTTCTCTTTTTCATTCTCATCTTCAAAGATAGCAAATGCAGGCATGACAGGGGCAGCAACATTAGCTTTCAGGCTTCCATCAGGCTCTTAAAAACAAACGATAACCAATATTATCTTCACCCAACAAAGATTATATAAATTGTCACATTTTCACCCCTAACCAGGCAACTGATGGTCATGGCTACATCCAGCTAGACCAGAAGCATCCTCAAAATTGCCACACGACTCATCTCTCCTACAAGCTCTTGGAAACGCAGAAGATTTTTCCATTCCAAAACCAAGACTGGCCAGAAGTACAGAAGCCTTCTTGGCTGCATCTGACTAGTTGCGAAATATCTCTGTGCTCACTCTTGTAAGCCACTGCTACTGCCTGGTTTTCAGACAATTTTAACTGTTACGATAAGATGGCGATTCAGATATTAACACCCAGCCTGCAAAATGTTTTAGAAAAAAGCTTTACTCATATGAAGTACCGGCTGACCCCTTTTCAAAGTTCCGGTTTAAACACCAGAGAAGTAATGTGTTTAATACACACATTAATAGGCTTGCTAACGGTGAAGTGCTTCTGCTGTTCTCAGACTGTGCATCAAAATTTAGAATCTGTCAATAAATTAAATTCGATATCAGGCAATAAGTGGCTTCTTCACTCCACACCTAATCAAAGAACTACTTATCTCAAAATGACGAGGACTGGTGGGAGCGGTAAACAGAAAATAAAGGAGTGAAACATCATGGACTGAAAAAATAAGTAGTACTTACCACTTTTTCTGCAAAAGACTTCAAATTGATCCTTGCTTTCTTTAAGAGAAGGCAGTTCAGGCAAGATGGGCGTTTGAAACATACCCATGAGTAATCCTAAAAAAGAAGTAAAAAACCACAAGAATATAACCCCCAGTATAAGAAAAGAAATTTTCAGAGGTTTTTCCATTCTGTAGTAGTCAAGTCAAATGCTAATTAATTATTATCACTTGTCAAGTGCCAATATAACCAATTATTCCTTCGGATTGCGTTTAAACACTCCAGACAACTGAAGAAACAGGAAGATCCAAGTTGTCCAATACATTGGCACCATGACTTTTTTTTTTTAACTTTCTTCTCCAAGAGGAGATTTCAAGTCCTCCCGAAGGAGCAAATTCTCCTTTATCTTCTTAGATATTAGATCCTAAATATTTGGAAGACTAATGAATATCATGAGCTTTTTTTTTTACTTATTATTTTTACAGATATATATTCAGCTGCAGCAGTTTGCTACATGGTAGCAGTTAACATTCTTCCACATCAGTCCATTGTAGGTCATCATCTCAGAAACAGGAGTCCCTGACAGTACTGACCAGAGCAGCTCAGAGAACACGCTGCCCAAAGAAGCCTGGCAGGTGTACCACCAGTGACTTATCCAGGAGTTTACAGGATGTGGCTGATGGGACGTTATTAAAGCATCCATTTCTGGTCAAAATCCAGACAATCACAAAAGAAGAGTACCAATTTAAATCTTCCTCTTTGATTGAGCGGTGGACACGCCCATCACTAGGTAGCCTCCTTATAGATTCAGCACCACTAAAATTACTAGGCAAGATCCCATTAATTCCAGCGGAACTCATATGTTATTCCGGATGCTTACCCAATGCTTCCTTCGTATGAACTGTAGGTGAAGGTTGCACTTTGAATGGTGTTGCCTGCATTGCTCCTCCCAGTGAGGTGTTTGGGGTAGCTTGAGAAGCGTTGACAGAAGCAAAGGAGGAATTTCCAACCCTCGATGCTAGAAATGAGAACAGCAAGATCATTGATGAAGTAGCCTGGGATTGTTTATTAACATTTCAGGAGCTAGCAAAATGTTAATACGAGAAGTAAACAAGATAAGTAGCAGAATGACAACCCAGAATTTTGGGAGAGCAGATTTTGGCTTGTTCAGAGATCTGCTTGGCAGGTTCCCAATGCAGACTGCCCTGAAGAGCAAGAGGGACCTCGGACAGCTGGGTGGCCTCTGAGGACTCCAAACGATCCACTCTGACCCAGAAAGTCAAGCAGGCAGGAAGCCAACAAGGACAAATAGCAAACCCCCAGCTGAGCTCAAACAAAAAGGAGTTGCACAGAAGGTGGAAACGGGGACTGGCTCCATGGAAGGGATATACAGACATTGCCCAAGCAATGGGACGGAGTTAGGAAAGTCAAAAAGCTTAGCTACAGTTGGAACTAGAAGCCACAGGCTATTGATCCCCAGCCAGTAACAGTCTACCAAAAGCACCAGTCTTTATCAAAACTGGACTTAGTACCTTCTTTCGTGTCCACAGAAGTATTTTCTCCAGTGGATTGCTTGTTAGGGTGCCTTCAAAGGAAAGATTAATAACATTAGTTTGAAATAAAAGCTATTATTTGAATTCCAGCTTCAGTTCAGGACTCGAGAGTACTGCACCTTACGCAGTACGGAGGCCTTCCCCAGCCTAGAGCAAAAGAAACATCCCAGACAGACAGCAATTAGTGATCCTACTTTTTTCCCCCCAGGAATGACTCCAGTCACACAATGGAGTCAAAGACCCTTTAGAATATTGAGATTGCCCCCCCAGGAAGTTTCTCATACAGTTGCCAATAGGTATAAAACCTGAAAGGCAGAGTCCTTTAAAAAGGTTAAAATGCTGGCATTACATTCTTGGATACAGTTTGCCTCCAAGTACCTCCATAATATAAGTGAATGACAATTGGTTCCATTTCCTCTTGTTGGCCAAACCTATGCAGTCATGCTTGCTTTGCCAACCTAGGTTTCTCCCTCTGTCCCCAATCTCGTTTCCTGCATAAGTTGAGTCACACAAGCAAGAGTGCAGAAGATAAATACAAGCACTTTTTTTCTTCTCTGGAGGCCTTTGCGGCCAAGATGTAACACATGGGACCTGCACGAACTAAGCATAACCTGCTGTTTATTTCAGGCACGCCAGTGACAGCAATGCTGAATAATTACTTCAGTTACACACTAAATTTCCTCGTGGTCATTAAAATTAAAACACAACATTAAAGGAATTAAAACGTGAGATGAGGACTGTAAGTTCTATAAGTTTGATCCGTGTCTAAATGTTGGTTTCTACAGGCTACTTCAGAAGAGAAATACAGAAATTTTTTTAGTTAATTCTCAGCTGAAGTGTAGATACCGAAGACTGGACAATTTGCAGAGCAAGGATTAGCTTGTTTATACATACTGCTCTCCAGTGCTCCAATGAAGAGATGAGTCAGGATGTGCCCGTTCCTGAGATGAAACATTATTGAACGGAGGGCGTAACAAACTGGTCTGGAGTTCTCCGAGCTCTAGCTGAGCTTTGACTGCATCCTTCTTATATGTCGCTTCCCACAGGGAGGTTGATGTCATCCGGCAGCCAACAGGTTTCACTGACTGCAGTGTAGGAGCAGTGGATGATAGAGTACTTGATCGAGGCTGGCCTGGCACCAGACCTTGGGCATTTTGCAGATCTGAACTTTGACAAGATGTCATCCAGTTCTGCTGTAGAGCTGCACTGGGTGTCACACGCGGATGCACCTTTAGAGAAAAGAAATGTTCTTTTATGCTCAAAAATACACCTCAAGTATAGTCATTGCCATTTTCCCTTTTATTTCTGCATAACTAGAACAGTTTTGCATGCATCACAGAACTTTCATATGCAACTACAACTAAATCGCAGCGATGCAAAAACGAACTTTTGAGTTTAACAATTAAAATATATTTCACCAGGCATTTAAAATTATACCAGGTATCTGTACTAATCAAGTATTGCAGCCTTGACTTCCAGATTTGGTTAGCAAACTATTCTGATTACCGTCTAAAGCATGGTTAAATTTTATGAGATACGTTCATGAAGACTGCTTCTATTGATCATAGTACATACTTACCACTGTTTTATTTGGTTCACCTGACGTTGTAGATGCTGGTTCCAGTCTAGTTTCCTCCAAGCTTTTGGTGAGCTGCGTGAGCTGTTCCAGCTTCTGCTGCAGGGCTTGCAGTTCAAGGACAGCTGACTCTTTTTTCCTTATGGAGTCTCTCTCTTCTTCTTCTAAGGATAAAACAACGATAGGAAGTGAAACAGTTAATCAGTATCCAAATGAGTTGCTCAACACAGACATTACAAGCTGCTTGAGTTTAGAATTCAGATATATATATATAGTCTGTGCAACTGCAGGACAACACTCAGATCTAGAGGCATAAGTTTGAACGAAGCAGGTATTTCCCACAGGACTCAGTGTCTAACCTCTCACTCCTGACCCCTCAAGGGAAGGCTACACAGCACTATCTCAGCGCTGGCTGGGTAACCAGTGGCATCCCTAATGCTATTTAGCAGAGTTCACAGGCTAGCCTGCCTCTCACCTGATGCGCGCTTGTGGTGCCAGGCTCCGTGCTGCTGCAAGCACGCTAGTGGCACCCATCCTCAGCACAAAAGGAAACCACATCTGAAAGATTCTACCAATATGACCCTTCAGTAAAATCTGGGTGGGGATGGAGCCTGCTGTCCCCAAAGGAAGAGCTGCCTCTGCTGGGAATCATCACACATAACTACTAGATTAAAAAAAAATAAAAAAAATCCAGACTCAAACACTTGTTTTAAAAATGCATTACCATCTTCCCTCCCACTGAATCTCTCCTTGTTCCACTGACAACAACTTATCCATTTCTTCCATTACCAAATGAGATAATTAATTCTTTCATCCAGCAACATCCGCCGGCAATGTTTCCCCCCACCATAAATGGTCAGATACACAACTAACTCCCTTCTGAGCAGCTGCTCTTTTATTTGCAGTCAGTTTTGGTTTTGCTTCTGTAAGACCTAATTCGTCTATTTGAAAGCCCACTGCTTTTTCTCCAAAACGTCATCGTTCACCAGACAAAAGTATTACCTCAAATTACAAACTTTGCCTTGAGACCATCCCAGCTATGAGCATGCCATCGCTGACTATACAAGCGGCACCCCACAGCTACGTTTGCCAAGGCGGCCAAGTGAAGACAGAGTGCTGCTCTCTTTGCTGCAGCGTGCCCTTAATTGACTCGGGCAAATTGTGGCGTCATATGTAACCATAAGACAGTTTAAAGCACACTCTGGGCTCCTTCTGAACCAAGACACTCTTGATCTTGAATTACAAGCGTCAGAGAGCCACAGCTAGAGCTCCCATCAGGGTAACTAATACTGCTTACTGCAGGGAGCGTTGGACTAGATGACCTTTAGAGGTCCCTTCCAACCCAACACATTCTATGATTCTATGAATACGAAGCTGCTCACACATCCCTCCTGTTTCCACAGAAGGAGGGCCATTCTTTGTGACAACCCAGGTCTCAACAGACAAACCCAAGGGATGAGCAGTAAACACCCATGTCAGTTGTTTGGCATGTTACCCAATGCTTCCAAGCTCACCCCACCCTATTTCTGTACAGGGATGCTAGCTTGGGCTTTGGGAAAGTTTTCAGGCTTCAATAGAGAAGCTGAAAAGAAACGAATGCAGCAAAGTACTAGTTTTCCAAGAATATGAGCATGCTTATGAAACAGCTAGACGGAAAGAGAAGAATACCCCATTCTTGCTGTCTTCTGAGGCGCTCATATTTCTTGAAGTATCTCTTGGCTCTTAGCTCCTCAAATGAAAGTTCAGAGCCTTCACATATGAGCAGGTTTTTGTCATACATTGCAACCTGCTCACATTCGACGACAGTAGATGACGACTTAGGAAGAACTTCAGATTTGGAGATGTACGTAACATACTTTCTGCGAGGAAAAATAAGAAAAAGCTCTATCCAAGTTTATTGGATTTATTCTGGGAGCATGTTAATTTTCCCACAGCATGACTTTAAAAAAATCCAAACACTTACACTTCTTCTCTTCCACCAGAAGACCAGGACTGAGCACCAGCAGAATCAGGACCCTAAAGCAGGGCAGGGGAAACAAAAACATAAAAGAAAGAATTCCAATATTATAGTTAATCATCCATTTTGACAAGACCAGCAACCAAGAAGGTCCTGATATTTAATTCTGATTGAAGAGATGACAATTCAGACCATGAGCATGGCAAGAATAGATTAGAAAGAGAACTCTACAAGTCATCAGGGCCTGAAGAAGTTTATCCTGAAGAATTAGCCATAGAACAGCTTGCTGTAATCTCTGAGAGCTTTTGAAAGACAAACGTGATCCCAGAGAACCAAGAGAGATGTAGCTCTGGAAACCGCAGTCCAGAAGGACACCGGAAATAGCTGAACAGGCAGTTACTATTTCAAAAAACAGGAATGTAAGCTATAGAACACTAGGGTTTGTTAAGAACAAACTGGGTAGCCTCATCCGATTTCTTTGACAAACTAACCAACCTCAGTGCTAAGGAACAGGCAGCAGACGTAATAAGTTTTAAGCTGTACTCCATCATCCAAGACGTTTTTTGGTATTTGCAGGCAATGCCAAACTCAAAGTCACAAGCACTTTAGAAAACAGAACCAAGGTGAGAAAGGTTACATCAGCTTCCTACCCACAGTCTTTAATTTTGCTCCCTGTTCACTTTTCATCTGACTGTGCCAGAAAGGCCGTGAAGAACTGCAATTAGCTTTGCTGGACCTCAGAAGAAAGAGCGCTGCATTCTGGTAGTCAGCTAAAATGAGTTACAAGTAGTGTGGGGGGGTGCGTGCTCTTTTTTGGTTTTGGATTTTTTGTTTTGTTTTTGTTGTTTTATTGTGGGGAAGGGGTTGAAGGAAGGTGACTACAGGTTGACAGGATCTGGACTGTAAAGTCAATTCAAGATCTCCACAAGGTACAAACAGAACCTCAGCTGGAACTTTAGTTAAAGACTGACCTGGCAAGCTACAGAGGGACTCGTGAACTGTGACAAAGTCACCTCCTAGTCATTTCCTAGCTCAACAGACTGACTTCTACAAGAAGCCATCATCCCACTGAGGACCAGCCCGGAAACTTCTCTTCCTCTAACATTATTTTTTGTTTGTTCTTAAAGAGAGTATTTAAAGAAGTAACTTGAATTTCATGAGAATTCAGTGTAGACAATTTCCAAGAAGCATGACTGGCAGAGAATCTATTGAGATTATTCCTCCAAAGAATGCTAACCAGCTGGATGGATCACTCTTAATCTGTGATTCTGGAAACGTGTCAAGTGACAAAAAACTGGGTCCCAACGTTTCCTAATTGAGATATTTCCATGAAGACATGAAGCTTACAGCACAAAAAACACCAGATATAGTTCATATATCTTAACTTTCTTATTGAGTTAAGCTCATCAATCCAAATTTTATGCGAGGGCTCCACATTCTTCCCCACAACATCTAAGGTGCTTATTAATAGTCATTTACCTGATTTTTGCAAGCAGACACTGAGTCATTAAGACTTGAAACATCTTTTCGAGGAGCCATTTGATTTGCAGCATGTGAAGTTTGAAGTGGTTTTATAACAGCAGTACCTGGGACAGATAATACAGGTTTGCATTAATGGGTAGAAATAATTTTCTCATTTATGAGTTTCTATAAAATTTAAGCACTGGAAAACTAATACCTCATTTTGAATACACTCCCCTTATGAATCTTAAATACGGCCAGGAAAACGGGACACAAAAAAAATTAGTTTCTGCAGGAAATTTATTTTCTTCAGTGACAAAACTCACTGATCAAGGTAAAAGATTTGCCAAACTGAGCTACAGCTCACGAGCAGGTATCTTTAGCCTCACCTTGCAAAGGAGGATTCCGAGGATCATAATTCTGCAGCCAGCTAAATTGCAAGAAACTTCAGTTATTATCATTAAGTCACCTGTCCCTCATTCTCCCCACCTCCCAGAAAACTTTAATTTCCCTGTACAGTCATCATGTCTTGAAAAATAATGCTAAAATACTCAGGTGAGTTACAGGACACTTATTATTGCATATGGACATATCCTGTTAACTTCACGTTCTCAAAAACACAAAAAAAGCCTGTAATAGGCAGCAGTATATGGAAATCGGGTTCTTGTTTTATCATCACCAGAGGGAACACATACCATTATGATAAGCACCAACTCTAGCGCTTTCAACAGCTAAATGCTAAACTCCGACAGGCACCCCCTCTCAGCTAAGTACTGTAGGATAAGCACAAGAAACTGGATATATGTATTATTGTCAATATATCCCCAAAGAGGGCTGAAAAAAATCAAGCTCAGATCAGGAATTTGATACCTGATCTCACTGCGTTTTCAGCTACGGCCACCAACCAAAATAAAAAGGGGTCCAAGTCAAGCAGCAGCTGAAGCATGCGTTCAACTGGCAGTGTCAAGAGAAGCACAGGCAGCTACAGGGTGAGCTACAGCCAATTAATGCACTCTGGAAAGCACGCAAATGTCTCTAACTTGAAAACGTCATTAGCATGGCCAACTTGCTTGAGCTTCCAAGTAATAAAGCTCACACACAGTACTTCCAAGGCACACTGCCTGAAGCGGGACAGGCTATGCATCTTTATACTCCAGATTTACTTATCAGAGACTAAACAGGAAATGAATCCATTAATTAAGGGATTTTCTTTCTGGGCCCTACTTCACTGAAGACACGCTGTTTTTTCTCAATACACCCTCCAAAACACCCAACAAATATTGAACAGCAAAGAAGTATTGTTAAGCTTATATCTACCTTTCACAAAAATCATCATCGGTCTACCTCTGCTACAGCACACGGCATATGCACACAAGAAAAAAAAAATTAACCACAAGTTATCCGAATAGCTCAACAAGTAAAAGACATGTCAGAATTACCAATACAGCTGTTGCAAGTTCTCTCGTGGCTGTGCCTGGTTGTGAAGTCCTTTTTGAAGGACAGCTCCGGCATACTGCACGTTGCCTTCATTTACAAGCTGCTGAGCCCAAGCAACATAGAAGTTAGATGCCTTTGCACCAATTCCCTGTCCATACAGGTAATCAAAATACTGACAAGGAGAAGTGATGAACTCCGCCTGCAGAAGATGAAGATGCATAAGCACTTTCAAAAACATCCAAGGAAACTACAAGCAAAAATTCCAATAACAATTTCTTTGTTACCATTATAAGAAGGCATTATTTTCTAAAGAGAAGACCTGTTGATAGATAAGACACCTTTCATGAACTCAACAGCTTAATAGTTTTAAAAAAAATATGCTATCTTTCAACAAGGCTGAAAAGTTCTCAGAACTTGGAAAGAGCAATACATCTGAATTCCACACCACATCCCTGAGGACTCCTATTGCTCCCACAGCTCTTTGCAGTCACAGAACTACAGAACGGTGGGACAACTTTAGTTTTTCAAGAAAGCTTAATTCCTAAAAAAGCGTATACCTACCAGCTTAATACAGTAGCTAATAAATCTTGGATCTTGGTGGTACCTCTTCTCGCTTAGGAACACCTTCACAAGCTGCTCCAGGAGATTGGGCAAGCAGCTTTGCTTTTCTTGAAGGGGAAGACATCCTTCTACCCACTGCATGTACCTGAAACACACACGAGCAAGTTACAATTCTGTCGTGCACCAGCAGCTCTGCTAACAGCCGGGCCTGGGGTGCGCTGACCTGTCCCATGGGTCCAGCGGGTCGGTCCCCTGGTAGTTCCGTATCTGAGCCTCGTAGCTCCTGCAAGGCAACAGGGCAGGTCAGGCCAGGCTGAGGGGAGACCGCCACAGCCCTCACTGAGGGGAAGCGCCCTGGGGCACAGGCCGAGGCCCGCACTCCCCCCTCCCCTAGGCACCCCCGGCTCCCCCCAGCACCCGCCCCTCCGCCTGAACGCGCCCCCGCGCAAGGGTCCAGGTGTCCCCGGCGCCCTCCCTGCAGGCAGCGACCCCCGGAGCCCCTCAGCCCTGAGATGGGGCGCCCCCGCTCACCGCGCGGCCGCCTCCATCCTGCGGCCGCCCCAACGGCCGCCGCCGCTGATTCAAACCCGCCGCGCAGGCGCGCCGCGGCCATCCGCCGCCTTCCATTGGCCGCCCCGCTCCGCCAATCCCGCCCGCTTCCGCCGGGAGACCACGCCTCCTCTGTCATCCCATTGGGTGGGCGCGGCCCCGCCCCCCGGGAGGAGGCTGCCCCCGCCATCCTGGGGCGCGCCCGGGACGGAGGCAGCGGGACGCAAGAAAACGGGGCGGGGGGAGAATAAGTCAATATATAAAATACTAAATTCCGATTTAGCAAAGCTAAAGCTCGCCTAGGGTAGGTCTAGACAGCGGCAGTCGCTGTGCCTCGGTCTTGGCGAGCAAGAGCTGCCCTCGGCTTTGCTCAGACTACAACCAAACATGGAAGTCCCGTCCCTGTTCCAGGTTCAGGACTTTATGCCTGAATCAGGCATACGATACAGCACCATTATCAATCCTGGGACAATTAGTATTTTTTTTTCAGACTGCCGAATTTAATGTACTAAAGAGCTGTTTAATTGTGCTTACATCGGTCCATACAGGCATATAAAAGTGCTGTAATACAAGATTCCAGTTACAAGAAATAGGTATTTCATAACATACTGAATACGGCACTGTTACTTGACTGGCACAGTCAGATACATCACTCTCCATCTACTTCCCATGAAAGTAGTTCCAGTTTCAACATTTATACTGGACTTTCCATGGGATAAAACTCCTTTACATTACTTTCTGGCATCAGCTGCCCCTTCCACTAAGTAACCCGGCCCCAGACGCGGGAAGGCAGCCAGCGAGGGAGCACTTGAGATCCAGGCAGTGGAGAATTAGCTTCTCCTTGGCGACTGCCCCCATTACGCTGCACGCTCAGAAGTCAGATCACTGGGTACAGCTGGGGCGGGCGACAAGTTTAAGATCTCTTCAAATGAAGGGCCTTCATCCTCAAGGGGGATCTCTGCCTCAAACATACGCTGGAGCAGAGCATCAACCGTCCTGTACCCTGCAAGTGCCAAAAAAAAAAAAAAAAAAAAAAAAAAAAAAAAAAAAAAAGAGCGCTGTAAGCATCCATTCCTGTTCCTCATCAGAAAGCGGCTACCTTAAGATAGCTCTTGCTCAAAGACCACTTCCCATGTTTTACACTAAACAGGCAAGAAAACAAATGCCCCAAATTATGTTCCCTGGTATTTTACCCCATATACTTTTAAGCACTGCGAGCGCTTGCAAAGAAGACGACCTTTACTTTAAGATTTTAAGCACTTCTATTGCTGTGTGTCCTTCAGGGGATTTGTGATCCCAAAGAGCTGCCATGCTGAGAAGCACAAGACTGGGGAACTGCTAAGGTATAGCAAGAAATCCAGAAGAAAAAGTAGTCATTAAGCTAGAGGAAAGGAGCATATAGTCACCCCATGATCCAAGCCAGGAGGAACAGAGAGTGCATATAGGAAGGAGAAAAGCAGAAGACGAGTTTTCTTGGCAACAACAGGACCTCAGCCACCAAGGCAGCATCTTCATAGACTGGCTACTGAAGATAAGTGTGTGTAGGAGGGTCTAGGCAGGAAAGAGGAAAAGGAGGTGCCACAAAAATAGAAAAAACAGCAAACATTGAGTGTCCACGGTTCTCTAAAAATCTCCAGCTGGGGTTTAGTGGCTTTTATAACCCAAGGAAAGCAGAAGCGCATGGGAGCTTCCCCAGAGAGAGTGCTACGATCAGGGACAGTTCAGAGTGTTAGCCTCTTAAACCAAAGACTGGGCACGCTGTAGGGCTGCACTTACGTTTGGAGGCAATTTTAAACACCAGCCCTTTAGACTGTGGCTTTGTTCCACCTTCCCCCTCGAGGTCATGCTCGGCACTCTCCATGTTATCAAGGAGCTGTTCATCCTGGAACTCATCCCTACACAAGAGGGACAAGCAGTTACACCAGGGGGACACATCTTACCTCAGAGGCCCACATGTACCCAGCAGCAATGGATTCTCTGGGGCAGGGCAAGCACCAGTCATTGTCTTAGTCTCCAGCATCTCTCCTGTCCTCTGGGCAACAACCCTGGGCTAGAAGAGCTCAGCAAAGCAGACAAGGCCAACGTGAGTAGCCTTCTGCTAACATCTAGACCAAGCCTACATGGTCACAATAGATTAGCAAGGATGTTGTGACAAGGAAGAGGAGTCTCAGCTCACACCTCGGGGCAGAGGGTGGCATTTTCCTGCAGTCCCACAGCCCTCATTGGATGTGCCAATCTGGCCACATCCACCATAACCCTTTCTGGAGGCTTACTCTTGAACTCCCATTCCCAGCTCCTGGATTTTCTGCTCAATGGCTGTTTCTACTTCACTCTTCTCTAGGGAGTACTCCACAAAGAAAGCTTCCAAAATGAATGACACAAAGATGCTGAAAGAAATGATGAGCAGAATTACACAGCAGCATTTCCTTACTGGCATCCCCCCTCCTTTTGGGCATCAGCTACTGTCTTAGTATTCCCAGGCCCGTTCACCAGCCCTCCATCCCCTCCTCTGCTGGAAATGGAGAGGTCTAAGGCAGAGCAGCACTCACTGGAGGTAAGAACAGATGCAGCAGATTCTTCTATGACACATGTCCCGCCTGTCTCTAAGTGTCACACCGTGTGTCACCCTAGGACCCGCAGCAGAGCCCACTTTCCTCCAAAATGGATGAGAGCAACCCAAAACTTACTTGACAATAATTATCACCATCACAATGTGAAAGGCAATGAAATACAGCTTTGCAGGCTGAACGGTCACGTTGGCAAATCCATTGGCAAAGAGTATAATGGGAGTTAAGGGAAAGAGTGCTGAAGGAGGAGAACATCTTGCTGTAAAGTAGCACTACAGGAGGAACCAGATAACACTGCCCAGAAATGACTTTCTGAACAAAACCCTCTGCAGGGACCGTTTCTCTCTTGTCTGGCACTATGTGCATGGGCGTGTGCGATACAAGGGGAAGGGTGTGGATCACCAAGCTCGGACTTTCCACCACAAAGGATATCATGCCACTGATTGACTACAGTGAGCTCCATCAGGACAATGAAGGATGACACAAAGTTGTTGAAGTTGTTCTTGCAGTATTTCCCACGGGCAAACAGAGAATCCTTGAGAGCTGGGTTCCCACATTCCAGTGCATAAGGAGCATTCGAATTTGCAGGGAAGAACTGGATTTTCCCATGGAATAACTCCATGCCAATGATAGCAAATACACAGTACACAACCTGGGAAAAGAAACCCCATCGCCTGCTTTTCCAGCAAGCAGCAAGACCCATGGCAAGTTTAGAGTTCCAACAGTTTTTCCATTTTCTACCAACATGACAAGCTGTTGAGGAGCAGCATAGAGTCCAAGAGACCCACTCAAGAGCAATTACCAGTCAGAAATAATAAGCCAAGAACTACAGCCCAAATATATGGAAATGAAGTATTCTCAAATCATAAGAGGAAAACCTATTTTTAGGAAATTATTTGAGAAACAGGTTTCTCATTCAGCTTCTTGCCCAAACCATAGTTTGAATCCTTACAGAGTGAAGCCCAGACTGCACAGAACATCTTCACTGCCCTGTGGAGCAAAGAAGGATGTCCTGACCTGGAAACCAGCAGGAACCCAACCCCTTTGCAGATGTCTACATGTGCAATGACCAAGAATCAAATGGACACTTACAGTTTCAAAGGCCTGCCATCCAGAGATTTACATTTATCCTCTTGGAAACAGCACGAGCGCGAGACTTAAAACATTCCTGTAAAACTGGAGTGCTTTGAGCTACGATACCAGGATTTCTTACCAGAGTCAGCCCACCAAATGTCAACATTGTCGGTACGATGTTTATCAGCGTATTCATGATGACCCGGAACCTACAGCAAATGATTCATGACAACACCTGCTATGGGGAGGCTCTTTTAAAGCCCATGCTTGCTTTTTGTCACATCCCATCCAGCCTGTGGTCCCCACGTGCCCTTAAAAATAAGTAAGTCTCCACAGAGGATGCAGCAACTGAGCTCCTCCCAGGCACACTGAGACCAGGCCTTGGGATGCTTTGTTGAGTGGCAGGGTCAGTCCAAAACAGCCATACAGAGCAACTCAAGGCACTGTCTCAGCCAGCCTCTGACACAGCCTGCCCCAAAAACCATACCCCTATCCCATTCTCTTCATTACCTTTGAATGCTGTCAACGATCCTTATTAGCCTGAGGACCCTTAAGATGAAGACAATGTCCAGGATCTGTTGGCTGTTGTACTTCGTGGCTGAGAAAGCAAGAGGGTTTTTGGTTTTGGTTTTTTTTTTGTTATGGAGAAAAGCAAGGAAGTGTAGAAATAAAAAAATATTCTTACATTTGTTATGATTACGTCCTTGTTAAATGCTGTTTATAACAACAGGTATTTATTTAAAAAAAAAAAAGAAAAAAGAAAAAAAAGACTGGGTTAGTTCTTAGAAACCCTATAGGAAAATTTATTGTCCTGTCAAAAAGCCTCCCAAGCCCAAGGTGATGGCAAAAGACAACTCAAGACCACCGAGTTTCCCAGATGCATGCAGACTGCTTACGCTGCACTTACTCGATTTCAGGGTGGTATTAAGTATCGTTGCAGTCAAAGCAGCGAAGATGATGAGGGTATCAAACCTAGCACGAGGGAAGGCAGTGCTGTTAGATTTGTGGCAACAGAGAATAGGTGCTTAAGCTGCCACACGACACATGAAAGTGGTAAGCCCTCTTCCTCACATCTATGCCAGGCAGCCCTGCACCATCTCAAACTAGCTGCAGTGTGGGAAGATGCGAAAGCTTTGTTTAGCAAAACTCTTTCCTCTGCCCAGCCACTATCTTCACATGCTGCAGAGTTGCCTTTGATTGAGGCAGCAGAGCAGGGCAGAGAACAATAGCCTCTGTCAGAGCCAGGTTTGAGCCAGGAAAGAGCACAATGTCCTCTGATGCATACAATCATTTTAATTACACCCTGGCACATGAGTTAGGCAGCCCATCTCTCCAAGAGACTTTCAGTTCTTGAGAGGCTGAACACAAAGATCTCGCCACATTTCACACTACCGTTAATACAAACATTCATCCCACTCACCAGTTCCAGAACTGATTTTTGCCAAAGAACGCCCTCGGTTCGTAAGTGTACACTTTCAGGAGTATCTCAATTATATACAAAGCAAGGAAGACCCACTCTGCATAGGAAATATAGGGGGTTGCCTCATCCAGAGCAATGAAGATAGCATTTATTAGAATGATCACATCGTAAGTCCAAACAAATCCCCTGCAAGAGGAAAAAGAAAAATCAGTGTGTCACCCCCAAGAATGTAGAAGTTACACAGTTATTTCAGGAGTTCTTTGCCCCCTGCCTTTGCCCACCAGTTCTCTCCAAACCTGAGAGTTTAGGAAAGTTACTACAGAGTTTAGCTTTGCCCTTGAAGTCCAACACAAAACAGAGCACAAACCTTCAAGGTACACCACTGCCAATGCTCTCAGTGCTAAACAAACTCTTAGAGACTGACAGCAACTGTGTTTCTAACAAGTCAAGCAGCATTTCTCAAGCAGAAAGACTGGATGAGTAAAACAAAAGACAAAATTAGGAGAAGTGGCTGCTATACCAGATGGGCGTGCTGCAGTAAGAGAAACCTGGACAGGCTGAGGAAGTGGGCAGAGAGGAATCCCACCATGTTCAAAGGGAAACGCTCGTAGGGAGGAATAACCTCAGGCACCAGTGCAGGCTGGGGGTCAACCATCTGAAAAGCAGCTCTGCAGAGGATCTAGGGGGTGCAATGGGGTCTTGGTTGTCAAGTTGAACACGACCCAACAATGCACCCTGGTGGCCAAGGCGGCCAACAGCAGCATCCTCAGCTACATTAGCAAGAGTGCCATGAACAGGTTGAGGGGAGGAATTTTTCCCATTTGCTCAGTCTGGTGAGGCTGCATCTGCAGTGCTGTGTCCACATCTGGGCTCCCCAGTACAAAAGAGACATGAACATACTACAGCAAGTGCAGCAAAGGGTCACAAAAGCGATTAAAGGTTAGTCAGACAAACTGTTCAGCCTGAAGGGGAGAAGGGCCAGGGGCACCTCAATATGTATATATAAATACCTGCTGGGAAGGTGTAGAGAAGATGGAGCCAGACTCTTCTCCAGTGGTATCCAGTGAAAGCACAAGAGGCAAGGGGCACAAGTTGAAATACTGGATTTTCCATTTAAGCAGAAAGCTTTTTTTATTTTTTTTAAACCAAGGGTGGTCAAACACTGGAACAGGTTGCAGAGAGGTTATGGAATCTCCATCCTTGGAGAAACCTGAAACCCAAGTGGACATAGCCCCGAGTAGCCTACTCTAGCTGACCCTGCTTTGAGCAGGGGGCTTATACTAGACCATCTCTAGATGTTCCTTCCAGCCTCAGTGATTCTTCAGTTCTGGGAAGGCTCGGATGAGAAACAGAGTACTAGGAGCTCATAGTACCAACTTGGAAAGAGCTGATGAAGCAGCAATATGCAGCTTTGCAGCAGAGACTGCTGACATAAGATCACCTTTAAGTGAAGCATTTAGTCTGATCCTTCAAGGCAGGCCACAAAGCACTTCTTGCTTTCAGTAAAAAATACTTACAGTCAGCACCTATAGAAGATCTGAACAAGTAGGACTGGAAGAGGTATGGACTCACTATTAGCCAAGTCTAGTTTCTTCACACCACTGAAGGTAGACTAAGAGCAGAGCTGGTCCACAGAACACTTTTAAAAACAGAACCCTCAATGTTCGCCTAAATGCAGTTTGCGCTTTCCAGCATGACACACAGCTGAGCATTTGCTTGCAACACCACTGCTCCGAATGTTAAGAGCTGCTTGCTCCACCAGTAGAGGCTTACCTGTGCCTTACCATCCTGCGCAGGAATTGACTCACTGCTGACTTGTATACACGAGGCATCCATTGCCTCAGCGGATGGCTACGTATTTTCAGGGTAATCACCTGGATGTTGAGGAGATCTGCCAGTTGTACAAAGGACTTCTTGTCTGCAGTAGGGGAGAGCACTACACGTCAGTCTGCTGTCATTAAAAAAAAAAGACAATGTCTGGCAAATACAAACCTATATGGACGGGAGTTGCAGAAATGTGGACTCAATATCTGTTCACTGCAGCAGGCAAAGCACATGCTCTAAGTGGTATTCAACACAGAATAGCCTGAACTCAGTACTCAAGCAGCTCCTCTGCCCCATTCATGGCCGACTGGCTGAAGCCATAGGCCAACAACCAACACAAACCTTTAATGATCAGGATGGGCATGACCTAGCATGAGGAGGCTGACCCATCTCTCCTGATAGCCTGTCTCCAGCAGGAACAGAGTGAGAGGCTCCAGAGGAATGTGTGAGAAGCCACATTGCTTGGAGGAATCTGATAACAAGGGAGGCTTTCCTTGTCCTGTGCGGAGAACAGGAGGTCCCATTCTCCATGGCGAGCTTGCCCTGATGTCAAATGGCCATGAAGAGCTGCCCACAGCATACATGACACGGGCTACAGCACAGGCAGAAAGAACAACCTTTCAGGATTTAAGCAATCTGGAGGGAAGCAGGAAGAGGGGCCTAGTGTCCCTCTGGGTCCATTAGAGACCACAAATCCCAATGCCAAAATGCTTGAAGCATCAGGCTCCTGACCCCAGGTGCCTCCCCAGTCCCTTGAGCATAGCAGTGCCCCACTGCTCACCTATGAAACCCTTCTGCTCATCATCTGAGATGCGTAGCAGCAGCTCTCGGTGGGAGTTGCTGATATCAGGAGCCACCAGCTTGACAAGCTGCTTCCACCGGGCTTCTCTAACCACAAACTGCGCTCCTTCCTCTTCCTTCAGAAGGTTGAAGGCCTCTATCATCTTGCGGTGCTTCATGTAAGCAAGCTTACGGATCTCATTCTAGACAGAGTATCAGGATTCAGGCAGCTTCAGTCACCTTTCCCCCCACTTTTTTTTTTTTAATAAAAAAAAAAAAATCTTATTTTCCATGGCACAGGGATGCAAGAAGAGACTTAGAGGAACACACTTGAAGTGATATTAGACATAAAGTACAGCACAGTCCATGGGAGTGATGAGAAATACTATTTAACAGGCAACCAAAGGCCCTCTGGACAGCACCCTGGAAGGATCACTAGACTGTTTTTTGCTGGGAGATGCACTGAAAAAACAGAAGAAAAGACAAAAGGACACTGCCTAAGAGGAAGGAGATGGGGGGGATATCTTTCAAAGATCATTGGATCTGCATGCCCACAGGTCAAAGAGGGTGTGTCCACACATGCTTTCCATCCTTAAGTGAATACTGCTGAGATCAGGGGTAGAGATCCTCTCCTGCACATGGTTACAAGCAGGCTAAAGAACCTTATACCTTTGGGAGACTGCAGCCTCTGTGAAGACCTAGCAGCCTGCTTACTGAGAAAGAGCCAGTCCCCTCACAGAAGTGCCCAGGAACTTCCAGCTCTCACCCTTTGATCACAAGTACTGAACTGCACCTAGTCAGTTTGGGTGGAAGAAGCAAGAGTTCTGATTTACTTAGACCTCCCTTTACATTCCCTTTGCTTTAAGAGCACATGCAGTGGCAGAAAAAGCGTGCTGTGCGCTTATAACCAACTGAAAACAGTTTCCTGCATAGAGACATCGTTTTTGAGCTAGGACTAAATCTCTAACAGCAATAATGCAGAAACAATGGCATCCTATCTGTTGCAGCTTCTTGGGTCCACAGCACCATAGAATATTTCGCTGTTAAATACTAAAAGCAGAACTTGCAACAATTCCCATGATATGAGAGGTGGACCTGTGCTTGTTACTTGCAGAGCATCAGCAAAGGCAAGATGCTGTATCCCCTTCTCCACACCTTCCAGAAGCAGAAGCTTTCCAAGGGAAAGCCAGATGCCTCCTTACAAGGTTATACAGAACAACAGGCAGTCACCGATCACAATTCATTTCTCCAAACATTACCTTCAGGTGTTTTTTGTAGTTGTTGTACACAACAGCCAGGAAGAGCGACATGAAGATATACGTGTTGACGATGACAAAGGCAATGAAGAACAGGGCATACCATGAGCTGAAGTCAAATGCTGGCATCCTAAAGAAAGGGAGAGAGACTGCTAATTGCTAGGCAGACAAACAAGGGAACTAGATAAACCAGTCTTCCAGACGGATTTCTAAGTACTGTTTTGGATATCCAGATAAAACTTGCCAGATAATACCCCAGCTAAAAACTGCATTAATTCAGTTAGAGAACAGTTTTCTTCCATTAGGTTTTCATCCTAGTTTACCAGGCCCCAGCTGAAGGGATGCAGAAGAGAGAGAGAGAGCAGAGATTAAGCTTCTACCAATGAGGGTAAGTGCAGAGTCTTGAGGTGATGTCTCAGTCATAAGCTCAGTGCACTCAGACTTCCCCTTCCACTTAAAGTTAAGAGGACTAGCAGCATTTCTCAGTCTAAATGTCCAGGGTCCCTGTAACTGTTCCGTCCCCGTTCTGTTCAGTACATCTCCAGCACACAAATGAGTGTGCCGTTCCTCCCTGCCCCTCTCTTTGATGGCATCTTCACAGTACAAACTGAAATGGGAACGCAGTTAGAACAAATGAGGCTGGAGAGCCCAACCCGCCCCGCACATGACTAACACAGCTGCGCAAATTAAAAAGGCCTGCATGGAAAGCCCTGCAAATATTATGAGAGAATAAGGTATCTGGTCACTAGAGGACACACTTCCTTTTCAGAAAAGGGTTTTAATCGAAGAGTGTGTGTGTATCCCTCAGGTTTAAGCCTTCATCAGCTACTGGGTAGCTGTATTTTTAATGCATCTAATCTAAAAGTCTTCCTAAACTCAGATTCTGGTTCAGAGCCATTTAAAAAACAAATGGCTGACAATTCATGAAGCCCCTGCAGGCTGGAAGAGTAAGAGCCCTGTTGCTACTCTGAAATACCTTGTTGTGCAAAATAGTATTGTTCTAACCAGAGATCCTGCCACTAGGAGCAGGACACCAGCATTCACAACAGAAAGACTGCAAGCTCAGCATACATACATGACATCCGGGCTGTTTGCTGTTGTCACCAGCACATAGAGGTCAAACACAATTTCTAGGTAGTTTTTGAAATATGGCAAGCCTTCTGCTGTCTGGAGATTCCTAGGAGAAAAAGGACAATCTGAAGTTAAGCACAGAGATCACGTGGGCCACCACAGGAACTGCACATATCAGCAGTGCTTGTATTCACTAGTAATCATTTAGAGCTGCCAGATTCCCTCCCGCCCCAAAGTATCACACACATTCTTCCCACTGAGCTCTGAGCAAAAGTAGTATTCACACCTCTCACCAAACAGCTTCAAGGCCATGAGGGAGAACATGAGAAGGCTAAACATGAAAAGCAAGAAGACATAGGTGATCTCTGGCAGTGTGTTGCGGATGCTGCGGAAGGCCCTCCGAATCTGTCAGGGAGAAGGGAAGCATTTAGAGGCAAGATGGTAACTTTTCCCCCTCACCATCCCATCTGGATCAAACACCTACACAGGGATAGGCAAGCAAAGTGGGACATAGGTACTCTTCTGTCACCCAGCAGGAGGGATTCTGACCCAGATGTGACAGCTCTGTCCTGCTAAAACCTGTGCAAGAATACCAGACCTTTCCTCCTCATTCCCCAGAGGAGATGCTAGAAGGAGAGACCGTATCTAAATGCCATCATGAACTCAGCTAGTCAAGGGACAGAGGACATCTCTGTGGCACTGCTGAGATGCTCTTGCTCCAGGGAAATTGCCAGGGACAGAAGCCCATTGCTCCAGTGCTCTGGAGTTATACGTGCTCTTAGCCTGCGAGTTGGACTGCTCCCTCCCCCAGGCCTCTGCACCACAGCAGTTTATTCATTTGTAACTCAGGACCAGAACAGTCTCAGGCAGCAGGGCAAAGATCTTGTGACAAGAGGAATCAGAGTCCAAATCACCCATCTGGACTACAAGTTCAGTTTCCAGGAACAGCATGACACTTGTGCTTGCCTGCCTAGAAGAATTCCAGAAATAAGTAACCTGGTCCCTGACCCAGGGAGAAACAGTTTTCTTGTCTGCGGTGCTTCCTCCTTCTGAGGAGGCCATCTAGCTCTGCTTGCAAACAGAGGCTGCTCCTCCACACAGACTGAACTAAGCATAGCCCATGGGCTGACCTTACAAGAATGATTTTTTCTTCTCCATGCTGTTTTGCCCTTTGTTAAGCATGACCTTCCCTAAATCATCACAGCACTGGGTTTGGTGAGAAGCTCTAGTTCCAGTCCCAAGCATGCTCAGGGCTCTGGACAGCAACAACCCAGCCCACAGGCACAGGGAAAAGCCTTTTGGTATTTTGCACAGCACCCAAGCAGCACCAGTTAGAATGGACCCTTTTCTCCATCTCAAATTATTGCTTCAGGCCCCACCCTCTGAAAGAAACCTTAACTCACAAGAACCTAAATTCTGCCATTTCTGCCCCAAAACCATTCTACTAAATCCCCTGGATCTCAGAAAGCAGCAGGCTGTCCAAAAACAGGACCCTGCACCAGAGGTCCATCCCACCAGACCTCTTCCTTACCTGGCGACTCTCTGCAAAGTTGATCAGGAAGATGGGCCTCACAATTCTTGACCATCTAATGCTGCTCACGTTGTATATCCTGAGGACCCCATATATGGCCAAGTCTGTTAGGGATAACTGTAGAGAAGGCAAATTCCCAGAAGTAATGTTGGAAACGTGTCTAGATTGTGAAGACCATAGGGTTAGCTGATACAAGACAGATGCACGCACGACAGGTTTGTGAGAACAGGCCCAACTGTTGGTTTATTTGGCCAAGGCTCTTGTAGAGCCCTTGTGTATCAGGCCTATGTTACTAGGAAAGAAACAGGAGGAAAAAGCCACCTCCACATTGGCCACTTCAACCTTGGAGACTCCTCTAGACCTAACTCACCAGGATTGCAACCATGATGCAGATGTTCTTGGTATCCTTCCAGAATACATTGCGAAGAGTGACTTTTGCAAAATGCGTCAGTCGGCCAAAGAACACCAGAAGGCACAATACCTCAACCAGAGAAGTGACCTGCAGAGAGAGAAGGGGTCCAAGTCAGGAAAATCAAGGGCAGGGCTAGCCTTTTTCACATGGATGAAGATGTTCAGGCTGCAGTACAGACAAGGCAAAAACAGGAAGAATCAGCATAAAAGTTCTTCCAGTGGGTTTTTGCCAACAACTGTTTTACAGGTTCACGGATCTAGCACTGAGCAATATTTTTAGGCTTCCTTTTGCAAAATTCCCTGCCACAGGCAGGTTAGAGACAGTAAATTTGGATTTGCTTAGGATTCAAGGAGTACATCTCTCAAACACACTAGTGCAGAACAAATAAAGGCTGCAGAAAAATCAGCCCTAAGGGCAACATTCCAATTCTGCTTTCAGACGTGAGGACTGGACTTGAGTCATATAGAAGGCTGGAATTGTTCTTAGAGATGCTAAAAAGCAACATGACTTTGTCCACAGTCACATCAGCAATGCATTTCTGACAGCCATGGTGGCTCCCTGTCTAGTCCCCATCTAGGTCCCATGCCCCTTTTTCGTCCCCATTTCAGTAGATAAAAGATATCAGCAGAAATAACAGCATCAGTTATCTCTTGACACCTTTGACAACTAGTTTCAAGCAATAAACCCTTTCTTGCTCTACCAAGCAATGCAATACTAGTTGCATTGCTGCTTCTACACTGAAAACTTACCAGGAAGGGGAGTGGATACACAGCAGGTTCTTCAAACACTGCAAGGGACAGGTTGAGAAAGATGAAGAAGTAGGTGACTGTTCGTATAATCCAGTGGTTATAGAGATAATAAAGCCTGTAGGAAGAAGGTTGTGGCACCATAAATAACGTCTTCAGTGCACATACCCATGGGCTCACCAAACACATCTTGGAAGAGCAGCACATGCTGTCCCAAACAGTCAGAGAGGAAGAGGGGTAAGAGTAGCACAATTTTTGACAGGCAGGGATTTGGCAATTTGTTTCCTTGCCCTTCCTTATAGTCTTATAGATGATGGGCACTATACTCCCTTTCAGGGAGAGAAAAAACCCAGGAAGGTGGAACACAGACATTCTTCAATTCAGTTTAAGACTGCAACATACAGAATTGGTAAAGCTGCTTACTTTTTGTAATTATCTTGTTCCTAATTTGAATGCAAACTTCTGCTAAGCTCAGGTATCCACACAACACGCAAACAAAGTCTGATTAGTTATCTAACACCCCTTCTTTGCAGGTTAAAAAGCAAAGAGATAAGAAAAGCCACCAGAGAGAAGTATGAAGTTGCATGGTAAACTGTTTTTTGTACAGAGCTTAAGCAGTATTCTGTCCCTCATGGCGGCAAAACCTCTGGGGAATGCTAGCAATAACCATGAACGCATCCAGCTCTAAGCCTCCCAGAGGAGGTTTCACACAGTAGCATGCAACGGTGGCTCCTTTGGGGAGACGCAGAGCAGATCTGCGGAGCATATAGTTTCTCTGCCAATAAAAAAAGCTGCCAACATTGCCAATCATCTCATCTGCCCAATAACCACCTACGTAACAGCCACGAGGGCAGGTGATTATACAGGTGACGTGGTATCATACCCTTAATAACACCATCAAGACATGGCCACATAAATAAAACCTGCTCATTTCTACTATTTATACTAAGCATACTTGGTCAGGACAAAACTATATGCACGCAGTCTGTCTTTTTACAAAGCAGACAGACATTACCCCTACAAAACAGCGTACACCTGCTCAAAACCTTTCTAACAAACATACTTAACCTTACTTGTGTCTCCAGGATACACAAAAAAAGCTTCATTAGCTAAGACATAAGAACTAAGTAAAAGGAAGGGTTTTGCGGGGAAGGCTACAGGAGTCATTGAAGCTCACACACTGCTTTGCTGGCAATACATTGCCTTTCCCTTCTACACTAGCCACCTTCTCTCAAGTTTTACATCAGAAAATAGTTTGCCTAAAGGAGTCCAAAACTGAGGGAAAAAGTCACCTCTGACTGAAATTGCTGGGCCTCTTATCAGCACCTAAAAGGGAAGAGAATCACCTTTGCAGGCAAAACACTCTTGATTTGGGGAGCTTCACTTATCTTACTGCTAATTGACATAAGCTTTTAATTACTCCTGCCCCTAGCACCTACCACCCTTTCTGAAGTACACCTGAGCAGATGTGCCATATACTCCTTTGATTAGCTGAAGTTTTGGTGTGCAGTGGGTTGGTGTCACCCACTGCCAAGCTAACTGGTAACAGCTGTGACCACCTGGCACAGGACTGTTCTCCCACACAGGCCAACCGTGCAGCCCCCTGCTACCAAAATCCTGCCGCTCACAGCCAGTACAGCCACACGCCAGCACACCTTGCCACACACGTGATAGCTGACCAAGCTTCCCAAACTCTTCATCCCCACAGAGCGCTACAGCTTCAGTCTTGAAAGATTTTATTATTTTTTTTGGTCCAGCAAAAGACAAGGTTTTGTTTCCCATCCTCCACATACAGATGCACTAAGCCCCATTCAGCGTATGCATTTCAGCTTAAAGCCAGTTCTTTGCATCTCACCCACCCAACCTTCTCAGCATTCAGCTGGTGAACCTGAGGTCCCCAGCCTTTGCTGGCTACTATCTTTGGACACAACCCCACAGCATTGCACGCTGCCTGTGAAACCAGTGCAGAGCTCTGCTCCAGTGCAACGGTGCGGGTGTTTGCAGAGACACAGACCTCCTTACCTGACTGCCTCCGGGGAGGTCTTAAAAGGAATATTTCTGTTGTATTGTGCATCAGAGACAAATGCTGCTGCCAGCAGGAGATCCTGTGGAAAGGGGAAAAACACAGAGAGCTGGTCAGTAAGTGTTAGAGCTTGAAATAAACTCGAAGTAGACGTTCAAAGCAGGTCCCTTTCACCGCAGGGCACAGTTACAGAGTCAAGAAGTGGTACAGGGGGTGCCGCACACCCGCACCCCTCTTCTGCTAGAGAGGACCCCTGTCCTCCCTGGCGGGACCCCGCCGAGCCCCTCCGCTACCTGCGAGGCCGCCTCCGCCATGGTGCAGGCAGACGCTGCGCCTCCCCGTCCACCGCCGCCTTTACCGGGTCCCGCCCCCGCCCCGGCGGAAGCGGGAGGCGCCGCCGAGCCCGACGGGAGCCGGAGCGGGGATGGTTCTGGAGTCGCTGCGGCCGCGGGTGGTTCGCTGGGCGCTGCTGGCCGCCTTCGCTGCCGGCGTGCTGGTGGGCTGGCAGGCCAGCCGTGCCCGCCGCCGGTTCCTCCGCTGGCGCCAGCGCCGCCTCCAGCGCCGCCTCGACGCTGCCCGGGAGCAGCTGGAGGCGACCTGAGCTGCAGAGAGCCCTCGGTACGCTCCCCCCCCCCGGCGCGGGAGCCGGGCTCCCTTCCCTGCCCCGGTAACGGGTTTGGGAGGTCACCGCGACGCTCCGTTTGTCTCCCCCAGCAGCCTCGCCGCGGTGGGCGCTGCGTGAGCAGAACCGGATTCGCCCCACGCCGTTGTTGGAGCCGGTGACAACGGCATCAGAGCGCTGCTGGAAACGGAGAGCATCCATGGAACACGAGGGCCTGTCTTCTGTCCTTCAGAACCGCATCAGACTGACCTAACGAACTATTGAGGGTGTAGGAACAACGACACCAAATGTATTTTCTTGTTTGTATTTGTCCTGCTTTTAAGTCTGCTACTGATGTCCGCTGCTCTGCCCTCGCCAAGAAGCGCTGCTGATACATTAAACTAGCAAAAATCATGACGTGATGTTCCTAGATGTGCTTATTTATCTGATAAGCGAAAACATACCTTACAGGCGCTTGTAATGAGCAATGAATCCCATTATGAAAGTACGCACATGAAAAAAACCTGCGGGGACAATTAAGCGGTGAAATAGCTGCATGCGTTTGTGGGATGAATGAGGAAATTAAATGAAGGATGCTTGTGCTTTGGATTCTGAATTTCTTCTTGCGCTTTGGACAAGGAATTGTGGAGATGGCTGTAGCACGTTCCTTCTTCCCCTCCCATCGCTAGCGCATTCCAGAAGAGTATTTCCTCAAGTCTGAGAGAGGGGTGCTCCTGCGTTTCACTGGATGCTTTACTGCACACTGTGCAGGCTGATGGTTTTCAACTATAGTACCGAACGGTAAAAGTTTCACAAGTTTTTGGGGAAAAAAACCAAACAACTCTTTAGCATCCCTTAAGATGACGAAATGCTGATTTGTAGCCAGGTAAGCAGCCCTGTGTCTTTTTGCTAGAAACAAGGTTTCAGACCTTTGGAAGTTCCTTCAATGCAAACAGCAGGGTGTGTGGTACAGTGTGGAATCAATCGCCGGTGCTCAGCAGAGCCGCTGTTCACAGGAGCACGTGGTTCAAACCACAGCTGCTGTCTAAGTTCTACCTACTTAACCAGCATTGTACTTTTCCACGGTGTGCCCTTTGGTGTTTTTGACCTTGAGACAGGCAGAGGCTTGGAAGCAGGGGTGTCCATACTGCTGCCGATGCCACATCGTGGCCTTATCTATGTGCCATTTGTCGGGGCGAGGGGAGCCCGTAAGTGCGAACCGTGCGCCTCGGGCACGGTTTCCACCACAAGCTGGAAAGTGACTGCAGTCTTACAGGGTGCCCCGGGGAGGGCAGGAAGAGATTTACCTGCGGCGGGCTGCAGGCTGTCTGTCTGTCAGTCCCCAGGCCAGGCCTGCCCGAGCAGTGGGTCAGGGCCGGGTGAGGCCCTTCTGGCTCCGACCCGCAGCCAAAAGCGGAGTGTGGCGGGTGGCCCTCGCGGCGGGGCCAGCCCGGACCGGCGATCCCCGGGGACGGAGGCTGCGCAACCCTCGCTTCTCCCTCAGGCGGGCGGCATACAGCTTCCGGTGTGCCGCGCGCCCCGGAAGTGACGACATCACGCGACGCCGCCGTTGCCTAGCGACCATGTCGGGGCGGCGGGCGCGGGGCCCGTTGCAGCGGGTGCAGCGCCGGAGCCGGGAGCTGCAGGCCCAGGTACCAGGGGCGGACGGGCCGGCTCAGCCCGGCTTGGGGCGCGGGGCGGCGGGGCTCCGCCGGCGCCGGCTGACGGCGCCTGTCCTGTGTTGCAGGTGGAGGCGCTGCGGGCGGAGAGCGCGGCCCCGGCCCCCGGGCAGCGGAAGGCTCTTTCGCAGAGGTGAGGAGAAGAGGAAGGAGCAGACGGTTCCCTGTACGACTTTCCATATTTCTCCTAATTGTACAGATCTCTCACCTGCCCCTTCTCACCTGCCTGTTTCCCAGACGGAAGCAACAGGCTAGCGGCTTCCCAAGCCCTCAAGGGCTGAAGCACTTTTAAGTGGGAACCTGCCCATCGTAGGGAATAACCGGCTAAACTATCGTTTGAGCTTGTAGCCGTATTTGTCAAGCAGCATGCACACAGAGCCGGGTGAAGGTCTGAGTATCTAAATTTACAGATTTCAGTAAGCATGCATGATTTGGGTCACCCACCTACCAGAATTTTAAGGTAATGCTATCTATCTGTCCTGCTTTCAATGCAGATGTATACAGCTGAAGAAATTGGTGGATGAGAATACAAATGCCCTTCATGATTTGAAAAAAGTAAGTGTGGAGACAAATTCGTTAATGATTTTCTTCAAAATGCATCCTAGAGAGCGCCTCCTTCGATTTTAGATGCCTCGGGACAAGAGCAACACCTAGCACTGCACAACCCCTGATTGGGATCTCTGAGATCCATTTATATTATTTTAAAGCATATTTTTAGTGCTTTATTGTGTACAAGTTCTGTGCTTAAAATGTTTATCAACCCAATGCAGTGCATTGGAAGCAGAGAATGCAGATTTGAAATTTAACACAAAATTTCATTTTGGCAGAGTAAAACGGCAAAAAAGATATCACTAATCAGGGAGTGACAGCAGCCCAGGAAGGTGAAAGCTCATAAGATGTGTGGAAAACTAACCTTATAGGGGAACTTTAAGTTCCTTTGATTCTTTGAGCAATTTGTTGTGTTCTTCCTTCTCAGGCTGATGAGCCTGCACCTGTGGGGAATTATAATCAGAGGAAAGAAGAAGAAGAAAAGCTACTGCAAAAACTCTCTCAGCAACTGCAGAAACTTGTTCTTGTCTTGGATCAGGATAATGTGACTACGAATTATGCAGTGTAAGTAGCTTAAACAAACAAATACAGTCTGCACTTTTATAGAATTGTACATGTACGGTTGGAAAATACCCTGAAAAAATTTTTGGTCAATCCCCTTTATTATCTTAGCATACATTTTAAAAAGAAGGACTGAAGGGTCAGCTCTTATGGGGCTTGTTTTCTTGATGCAATCGTGAACAACTGGCTCGAATTTTCTGCAGGTGTTGGTTAATGGGAGAGGATGCAATGTGGTCTGTAGGCTTAGGGAGGAAACATCATTGGGATTTTGGAGTTTTTTCAGATCATGACAGAGAGTAAAACACAGGAATGAAAATTCTGTATCTGGGTAACGTCCTTGCAGAGAAGCCCATATTGCAAGGCTTTACAGTGATTTATTTTGGGTAGGGATGAGGAACATCAGAAAGATCCTCAAACAGAAGATGAAAATGAAGAAGAGGATGAGAGTGAAGATGAAGAAAGTAGTGAGGAGGAAGACAGTGAAGAAGCAGATGATGATGAGGAGGATAAATTGTTGGATGATCCAAATGTTAAAGAATGTATTGCAGTTGGAAATTTTAATGCTCAGCAGGAAGGGGATCTCACATTTATGGTAAATATATCTCTATAAAAGTTTTTTTGGCTGCAAATCATTCTGTATTAAGCAATAACTATAATTAAATCCTATGCTTCTGGGATTCCTTGAGGGATTTAGGGAGAAACGGCTTTTCCCGATATACATTTGGCTTGGTGGAGTCCAGTGTCCTTTTGCCACCTTCGGTTGTGGCACGGTCTGTTGCGGTAGTTTGTGATCTCCGTTGTGGGAAAAATTAAGCTTTTGTGGTTTTTTTTTTTAAATTGTGCCTGGAGCTGTTTTGAAATATTTGGTTGTCTTTTGTCTCTCTCTCTCTCCTTCTAATGGCAAAGAAAGGTGAAGTCCTACTCATCCATGACAAGAAAGCGGATGGCTGGTGGGTAGCTGAAAACTCAAAAGGGGAGAGAGGCCTCGTTCCTAGAACCTATCTTGTGGTTAGTGTGCTGCAACCTTCTTCTGTTCTAGTCTCAACTCTGATATTTTATATATATTAATGATAATACAGCTGCATAAAATTGATCATAATGCTTACACGGGGGGACACAGTGGTGTTTTGCGTTATTTGGAAATAACACTGTGTTTGTATACATGTATATGGAGATAGCTAGCAAAAGCAGTGTTTTTGTGCCTTGTGAAGATGCGACATATAAATGCAGAGAAGTTTCTTGAATATGAAAGTCATAATCTTTGTCACTAAAGGTCAACTCTGAAGACTCCAAGCTGCTATGGACTAATTCAGGCTTTTCATAGTTTATATGAAATGTGAGTCCATGTAAGTGTTGGAGTATTTTGTAATTTGACATGGAAGAACTTTTTAAAAAAGGGATTTTAAAGCTTTGTAACTCTTTTTTTCATTTTTAGAGTTGCTTACACATGTTAGTTCATGTACTTATGCACATATATGTCCAGTGCACAATTGTGGTGAACATATGTGGGTACGCAGTTTGGATTGAGTGATCAGATGGAACAGAGCTTTTCACAACATAGCTAAAGACCATGCTGAGTAGATAGCTTTTTACTTCATGATGCTGACGTATTTGTCTTTTTAAAGAATCCGCTTTGCAAATGCATTCTCTTGCTTACTTGTAGGAATACTCCAATCCCTTGCTGTATCTGCAGAACTAAGGGCAGCGTTCTGCAGTTACAGTGCTCTGGAGTGATAGGTCATTACAGACAGAAAACTTCCTCTTCTAAACTTCTAACATGTGCTATGGTTGGAGGAAGCATTTTTAAGAACAGAATTGTGAAGAAATCAAGCACTTTCCCTTTTTGAATCTGAATTACAGGTCCGTAATGAAGAAGAAGAAAACCAAGAGGAAAGTGGAGAACACATAGAAGTGGTGGATGAAACAGCAGATGGAACTGAAATTAAAAAAAGGTAAATGGAGTGATGGGAAAGCAAATAAGTATGAAATTATTATTCCCTCTCCTCCTTAAATCTGATCCTAAAATTATTTCTTGCTGTGAGAATACCTTACAAGGGTATTTGGTCCTTTGTGACTGCATTTTTCTTTTCAGTACACCAGACACTTGCGGTGGTTTTTTTCAGCTTGCAGATGTATTTTTACCTGTGCATGTTTGTTGGGGAGTTTTGCTTTGGTTTGTTGTTTGTTTGTTTGTTTTTCCTGTCATAAAATCAAAGAACGACTGAGTCATGTCAAATTATGTGCCAGCTCATGAGACAGTCTATCAGGTAGTCTTAGTGGCTAGAAATATGCCTTTATTAGTATTTCACATACATATGGTTATTAAGCTGCTGGTATTCAAAGACAAACCTGTATTTAGTGTTTAAATTTTTGTCCACACAAGGATGATATTTTATAAAAAATACATTATTTTTCTTCCAGAAAAGGCTCTCACTGGAGTGCTGTAAGAAGAGCTATCACAGAGGTAGGTGTATCTCTTACATAGCAAATTCATCTACCGTAATGTTAATTTTTTTTTTGTAGACAAGGTTTGCCGTTTGCCAAACACTGTATGTCATAGTACAAACCAATGTTTTTAATTAACATCTCTATCTTGTTTTTTGTAGCAAGAAATGCTACAGAAATGTCCTCTAATGCTTTAGAAATAGGCTACAGCCCAGCCCGTGTGTCTGAATGAAGATGTAAATGAGATGTCTTTTGCTGTTTTGCCACAGTAGTACTACACCATTTCTTTCAAGGGTGTGATTTTGTTCTGTAACTGGCCGCTCTGCTGCTGCTTTGAAGTGGAAGGGGGATTTAACAAAATGGGAGCCTGGCTGGGTCCGTACATGAAACAGAGTAAAAGTAGTTCCTGGAGATGGGCCTAACTGGCTTCAGGTTAGAAGAGGTGACTGATGCCCCAGTTCTCTGATATTGGTTGCGTGAGAGTTCTAAATTAGGATAGGATTAGATTTTCAATAGCAGGAATGCTAATCTCTGGTTGGTTGGTTGGTTTTTAATAGAATGACAAAGTAGAAGTATTGGCAACCATAGGAGCGGTTCCTGCAGGATTCCGCCCATCCACACTTTTCCAGCTCTTAGAAGAAGGTAAGGTTTTCTCATAACTGCAGTGCAGGATTCTCAAGTGTCCGTGGTGAGTCTCTTATCCTGATTACTAGCCTATTGGACTAAAATCAGTATTGCTTAATTTTAATTGGTAATCTGTACAGGCTCTATTTGACCCGTCAAATAATGTATAAAAGGCTTTTTTTTCTTCTTCAATTAAGTTTTAAATTATCTGTGTGAAATCCTGGCCACACGAAGGCAGTGACAAATTTCCTAATGATTTCAAAGATTTTCCTTTTTGGAAGATACTTACTGTTGACGTTGTAGAAAATGATGATTTTTTTAATCTTCCCTTTTTCTCGGAGATCTTTTGGGTGTCTCTTCATCAAATATATTAGACATCTCATATTTTCTTAGCCTTTCTGTTTAAAACCATTTCAAGTCAATAGCTCTTTTTATTAGTAAAATTACTGTGCTTCCGGAGTGAAATACTGCAGAACACTTAGAAATAGTAAAAGTACCCTTTTTAAAAGAGTCCTTGTAGAAGATAACTCCATAGTTTTCTTTGGACCAGTCAAATATTCAAATGGACTTTAGTCACATCTGAATTTTGGGTGTCATTTGTTTTGTGGCAATAAAGATCATAAAAGTTTTAAGCATTTTTAAAATTACTCTTGTTGTAGGCAATCAGTTTCGAGCAAGTTACTTTTTGCAGCCTGAACTTACTCCATCGCAGTTGGCTTTCAAAGACTTGGTGTGGAACTCGGAAAAAAATACTGTGAGTATTACTGGTAAGAAAGCTGTGATGCTTTTGGTTTGAGAGAAATTGCAGAATCTCTAGATGTGAATTTCTAGCAATATTTCATAGTGGTGGGTAAATGTGGCTGTGAAACAGATGATAGATTTCGAGGTCAATCCAGACTCCTTAGGGAGTAGATGTTATTGCATCCTACTATCTAATAGGCAAAAAATTGGTACAAATTGTCACATTGGGTACATTTGAAAAGTTGTGTTTCGGCTTAAGTTTGTGTGTTCCTTCCCTGTCTGGGTTAAAGCAGATGTGCATAGGTGACTAGTCTGAATTTTAAAGCCATGAACTTCTGCTAGGCACTGTGAAATCACCAATTTTGTGTTCTTTCACTTTGGCTAATGATTATGTTTTGATTTGCACCATTTGTAGAATATTTCTTTCTTCTCAAACTTTGATAGGACCTTCTATCTGTCACACTAAGAATATTTGTAGTAATTTTCTTAGAAGGGAGTTAAGTTTCTCCCTTATGAAGAAACTTCGCTGCTGCTAATACTCCACAAGCTTTGTTGTTAGAAGAATCCAGTCTAGCAAACACTAGACTTGATCATGTCAGTAAATAAACACAAATTGGTACTACATACCGGAGGGGCCTGTAGATTTAACTCTTCTTTTGTTGTATTTCAGATCTATCCTAGACCGACTCGAGTATCCCTGATTGTAACTTTATGTAGCTGTAAAATGATTCCTCTCCCAGGAGCCAGTATACAGGTTCTCAGTAGACATGTTCGACTCTGTCTGTTTGATGGCAATCGCGTAAGTTTGTTTGGCTATCAAAAGAAGTCTTGAGGTGTGTATGTTTCAGGATCTTTCAGGCTCTAGTCCCTCCAGCATCCAGCTCCTCCAGTTGTTTCACTCATAGAGAGAGACACGCACACACAAACAGTCTGCCTCCCAAGCTGCTTAACTTACTCTCCAATCAGTCTGACTTGATGCTCTCCCGTGATCACACACTGACATACGTACCCTCACTCTCCCACTTGCAGTCACCACAGACACATAGGCGCCCGGTGACCTGTGGTCTGGCTAGTTGCTGGCACCTAGGCATGTACATACACTTGCATGTAGAATAGAGAGCCCGTTCACCCAGAAAAATAGTTATGAATGAGGCTTAATGAGAAAACAGGACAGACTGCATTGATCAGGCGCTGGGCTTGGCCAGACATGCCTACTTATCCCTCTCTTTTCCCACCCTTGTTATTCCACAAAGCATCTTTATCCCTCCCTTTTTCTGCCTTTGGTTCCTCCCATGAACATCCTATAGTAAGTCATGTGCAGTCCCAAAATGCCCTTCCCCTGCACACCAGTGTCTCATACCGCTGAGCAGTAACCCCGTTCAGTCTGTAAGGTGATCCAGGGAGCCGCTCCTGGTGACTCATCATGACAGTAGTCACACCCAGCCCCTGGGGCTGATGGCTGTCCCGGGCAGCGCTGGGAGGGGCTGGGGCGGGAGCTCCATTTCTCTGAGTCCATAATTTCGGTTCCCCCACCTGCCATTGTGCCTCTTTGCTCCTTCCTATTTGTGGAGATGAGCCTTTTCTAGGCTGATCTTTCTCCTGTTACAGGCCTGGGAACAGCTGGGTCAGGATTGTATTCAGATTCCCCCACCTGCCGTTGATCTTCTGTGCTCCTTTGTGTGTATGTGTAAAGCAGCTTTTTATAACAGAACCTAATGCTGATGGTGTGGCGGTTTCTTCCTGCTGCACTGAACGCTCTTGGAGGCAAAGGGACTATTACTGGTGTATATGAAGCAAGGACGGTTGGAAAGGGCTCTGTGGCTTGAGAGAAAATTTCCTCTGTAGTCCTTTAAACTGAAACCATCTGATAAAGTTGAAGAGAAAGCATTAATTTTACCTTTGTTGTGTGCACTGTTGGATTAATCTGGGATAATGCTGCATTTTCTTAAAGCTGCATAGCTTTCCGGAAAAAAAACTTGTCTTAGCTTTTTTCACCACTTACAATATTTTAGGTGCTGAGTAACATTCACACAGTGAGAGCCACGTGGCAACCTAAAAATCCTCAATCGTGGACCTTTTCTCCAAGGGTAGGTGTCTCACTCGGAGAGTGATATAGCCAGTAACTAGCTATTTACAGCTTCTTATTTAGTTACATCTATTACTTCTGGTATTCATGTTGAAATAAAACATACTGCAATCAAAATGAACATGCAGAAAAGACAAGACTTGCTGAAGTGCCTGAATTCAAAATAAACCAAGTGTTTTAGCAAAAACACTTTGGAGAAGAGAGTTGAGGGCAAGAAGTAGCAGGAGGGACTGGTGATCCAGCCGCTGGCACTGGTTAACTTTGAATTGATATCAGGTGCATGCTTGATGGTGTTCATGGAGAAGTGAAGAGACGAGCCACTTTTGCTTTGATTTCATTAAAGAGCACATGCTTCCATGTTTCAGGTGCCATGGGCAGCCACACTAACAGCAGTGTTGTCATGTTTTACCCTAGTTGTTGCTGTGTTCTTGGAGGGAATTAAGTGCTTTTTGACATCTGAAGTTCTTTAATAGCTTGTCATCACACACAAATAATATGCTATGGTAGCACACTGTGTTTCATGGCAAGATAAAGTATAAGGGGAGCAAGGCTTCAATTGAAATTGGTTCTCTGCTGATAATTTTCTTTTATATGCTATGGGATTGGGTCTGAGTTCTTACGTGAATGAGTGATGTGTTTGATGGCCTTTAAACAAAGTTTTTCTTAAAAGGTACATTGACTTTTTTTTCCCCCCACTCTCTGTATTAGGTAACGGGCATTTTACCCAGCTTGCTGGATGGTGACTGTTTTGTCAGGTCCAACTCCCTGTATTCAGACGTTGGTATATTATTTGAACTTGGCATCACTTATATTCGCAATGTAAGTGTGTAGAGTTTCAGTATAAATTGTTCCAGGCAGAGGTTTATAAAGCGAACCATATTTGATGTTAAGCTCCAGTATCCCAGCAGTGAACTGAGAGATCCAAATGGAAATTTAGCTGAACTTTTTCTAGGTTATATCTTATAAGATTGTCTTTCTTTTGGCTTCTTGGAGGGAGGGGAGAGATGTTGGGTTTTGGAACTGTTAGTTCTAGCCAATATTTAGAGAGTAAAAGACTTTCTGACTGGTGGACATGAATGTACCTTTACTCACCCTGAAATAATTTTTGTTAGTCTGCCAAAGATCTTATGTTATGTGACTGCAGAGGACCAATTCTCTCTTCATTCCTACATTGTTTTTTCTGTCTTTGTGATTCATTTCAGACTACCGGGCTATAAACCAAAATTTTAACTGTTTAAGTAGTGAGGACACTGCTTTCTAGCTGTGATTGATACAGATATATTCTATCTGTCTAGGATGTGCTTCTGAAAAGTACAGCGGATAGTGATGCAATAGATGGTACAGCCCACAAGAACTATTGTAGTAGAAGGTAGATACATGCAGGAGCATAAGAAACAGTAATATTTGGAAGGTGCAGTGGCTTTTTGGAAGATCTTAGCCATTTTGTCTACAAGACTGACTTGCACCTTGCTGCCTCTTTGTCAACACTTACATTTTCATTATGGTTGCAGTCTTTCTCAGGTGAATCTTGGCAATCAAGTAAATAGTGGGTGAAAGATGGAAAGGGGAGTAACCACAACAGTTAGCAAGCAGGGTATTAAATGGTGGGCAACAGAATTCTGAAAAGATGGCGAGAGAAGTTGCAAAGGGGACTGTTGCTGTATTTTCTCTTTCACTAAGACCTGTATGAATTTAGGGCGCAAGAGTGCAGTGCCTGTGGAGTTGTGGAGGACAGGCATGCTGATAGCGTGGTGGGGATACAGAACTGTTGTGCAGAGGGATAAAGAGAGTGTACATCTGTAGGGAACTGGACTATATAAGTCCTGATGACGAAGAGCATGTTGGTGAGTGATGGTTCACAGATACCCAATGGGGCATAATGGCCCTCCTCATGCTAGTTGGAGTAGTCAAGATTATGCAAAGTTGTCTGCTTCTGTTTACAGAGTAAGTTTAAATGAAAGGTGGAGTGCTTACAAGTTCCTACCTGTTACAAGTGCTTTTGGGGTCTGGAAACAGATGGGCTGGCACGCAGGATCAGCTCCTTTTCCCAGAGTCTGTCTCTGGTACTATGAATAAAGCTGTCTGATGCACAGGGTCACTGGCTTGGAAACCATTGTCTCTGGAATCAGATGGGTAAATCCTTTGGGTATATTTTTTTCCCATCCTCCTTTCTGTCCTGCATTCTTTAGAGCATAGTGCAGGTTTGGGGGGGTGGGGTTAACTTTGTGTCTGTGCATTTCTTCTTTTTCAGGAGCTTGATATACTTAGATTTCCCTTAAATGTGTATTTCTTGGCTTTATAAATCCTCATCTCTTAAATATGCTCCTGGATGATCAACTTCAGCAAAACTGTGTGTGCTGTTTGGTAAACATCTTCAAACACCTGTGAATGTGACATAGTCAGTGTTCGCTTAACACGTATCTGGGGCTTTTACAATTTTAATGTGATTATTCTAAATAATTGTTTGTGGTTCAGTTACTTATTCTGTTTTAGCTGCTTGAGTTATTTACGTTTCTCTCTTTTTCTAGTCAACAGGTGAAAGAGGAGAGCTAAGCTGTGGCTGGGCATTTCTGAAGCTCTTTACTTCTGATGGAATGCCTGTTCCTTCCAAGTAAGTTTATTATGTTTTCCTTCTCTCTTTCCTCTCTCTCTCTCTCTGTATTTATATATGTTTGTATATACCTATATTTTAGGCTAGGAGTAAAGTTCATATTTCATACTCACACACTGATAGGGACAGGTGTAATCCAGACTAATGTGCAAGTTGTACTGGGTCTTTTAGTGAGAATGCTGGTCCTTCTCCCACACCCAGTGTTATGTTCGACTAAGTTTGTGTGGGAAAAGTGCTCCCTGGACCCAACGTTCAGGTTTGAAATGTTGCAAGCTAGTATGTGTTTAAAAATATTCTTCAGTGGAATTTTAAAACTATGGAAATGTCTGAGTTAATAGGGAGCGACAACGTCCTTTTTAATTCTGGCTCTTCTTTATGTACGTTTTGCTGTATATCCCTTTCTCATGTAAAAATTAGGAGATTGGTGTCTACGACTTGGAAGCACGTAAGAGTTGTTGTAAATGAATCTCTTACCATTCACTTGGAGAGTGTGAATGGGCTTATATTTTTGCAGCTGATTTGTGATTACTTCATGGGTCCAGCAATCTTAAATAACGATAAATTGTGCGTATTTATATTTTATTAAATGTAGGAAAGCTTTCTGTTAATTTACAGAAATGATTCAGGGGGGAAAAAATGGATTACAGGGGAAAAAAAAAATACCCACGGGAGACCTCTTCTGTTCTCTCTCTTCTAAATCTGATATCAAACATAGTTTTGCTATTTCATTGTTAAACATGGTATCTACAAAGTGAAGTTGCATGCTTGCTTCAACAGTGACTTACTCTTGACAGAACTGGGATTACATTATTCTTCAACATTTTAAATCTTCCATATCTAAAATTTGCTACATAAGTGATGACTCCGCAAAAACATTTTAGTGAAACAATTGCTAAGCTTCGTATAAGAAAAATATTGGAGTCATGTGGAAAACAACGTTGCTAATTTATTTTAAAATAATGAACTAGTTTCCCAATATAATACAACTTTCAAATGTATCATTTGAGGTTTTGTTACTTAATTAGGTGTAGCCGTTTCGTGTAAAATACTAGTGATAACATCAAGGACCATGTCAGCTTTTATTTGAGATAGCTGGCTTCTTTTTTTCTCAGACAGCAGTTGTGCTGTTCTCACATATCCTTAGATCTTTTTATTTTAACAACACTGCTCTTCTTTCACAGGATGTATGAGCTGCTATTAAATGGTGGTACTCCCTATGAGAGAGGCATTGAGGTTGACCCATCGATATCAAGAAGAGGTATGGTCTCTCCTAAACGTTATATAAATTAAATGATATAAATGCTATACCTATTTTACAACGTGCAGGGCTCAACCAGGGCTCTTATTAGCATTCAGTCACCACGGCCTGGGTTTCTTTTGTGTGTTCTCATTTTGCATAAGAGAGACCTTATTGTTAGGGCCAGTGGGATTCAGAACTATCTGCTAGTGCGAATGTTTCTGTAATTTCCTGTGTCTGCAGGTTGAGGATTATTTCTGATGCATTCAATTTTTTCTTTAACTGCACTTAACACTTATTGGCTATGGGGTGATGGTACAAGGCTTAGCAGTAACACTGGTCTAAAGAGTCCCCAAGCCAGGCTGTTGAAGTCCCATATCATCAATCCCATGTAACTTATGTGCATAAATGTGCTACAGAACATCTGTACTGGTTCTTCCCTGTGGGGCTGAATAAAGCCTCACTAAGAGTCGGTTCAGACAGTAGACTGCTTGTGTTTTAAATAAGGGTGGCCATGGCTTTCCTCTGGAGGCTGTAATAACATCCATTTGCCAGTGACACGTGCTGCAAGGCATAGAAGGCCGTTACCTTTGTGGTTTGGATACTTACTTCCACATTACTCCACACATATTATGAATCCACCATCCTAGAGAGAGGTAACAGCTTTTGTTAAACAAAATGTTGATACAGCTGATATGTTGATGTATTTTCAGATGTTTAATTCCTCCTGGTTTTAGACCATCCTTAAACTAGTTTTAGCAAAACATCTCTTGCCAAATTATAAGCGTCCATTCTTGTAATATAATTTTTAATGTTCTTTCAGAATGACAGATTTCATATCGGGTATTTATTTCTAAAGCAGGTAGTGGTGTTTTTCATCAGTTTATAACGCTCAAGAAACAGCCTGTGCTTGTAGTGAAACTGAGGTCTTTAAGTGCGCAGTCAAAAGACATCCTGAAGTAAGTATTTGTGTGTACTGACATAAAATTAAAAAGTATTTCAGATGGCCCAGAACGGTCCTAGAGATCTGAAGTGTTCCCCTTCCCTGGACCACTGTGCAAAAATCTGAGGGTCGCATTACCTGCATATTGTACTCGATCTCTGTTTGACACTTAGAGCTAGTTTGTTGAAAACAAAAAGTCTTTAAGTTTAGATAAGATTGAAAGCTGAGCAGCAGGAGTCTGTCTGTTGTGGCTGTAGCAATGGGCACCTTCAAAAGCTTTGACAGATTCATGGAGATGCCAATATGAGCTAATAATTTGCTCCGTGAAGCTGTCATTACCCTCAAGTATTGCTGAACAATGCTTCGTAGGAGCAGTTTTGAATAAAATTCTCAACTGCATGTTGTTTGTTTTCCCAATAGTTTGCTACCAGAAACGTTAATTGGCAGTATGTGCTGCATCCATCTCTTGATATTTTATCGACAAATACTTGGTGATGCGCTCCTGAAAGACAGAATAAGCATGCAAAGTACAGGTAAGAATTGCTGTTGTGGAGAAGAACTCAGTAATGGAGGGTGTGCTGGAGAAAGATCAGATTCCTAAAGAGAATGACTCTCTCCAGAGTCTCCCATTTATAAGAGAAGGCAGGAGTCTGCAGGAGCAACTCGCTGATACAGGGTACTACAGAATTTGGTTCCCTGATATTGCTGGCACTGACCTACCACCTCACAAGGTTAGGAAGTCACGCTCCCTGTGCACAGGATTTCAGTGCTTTAACTTTCAGTGTGTAGGTGGTGTGGGGACAAACAGAAAGCTGTTGTCCCTGTTGATAAAAGAGAACAGCCTCTTGCTGTGAACACCACCACTCGATGTGTTTGCATTTCAAACTAGTAATATTTCAGCTCGTACCTAATGTGTTGCCCTGTTTGACATCGGTTTGCCTTGCAGAGTGCAAAACCCACAAGAATGGTTTTGGTTTCTGTGAAGTATGAATGAAGTTATTTCAGTGAAATTCTCATTTAAAAAGCCTATGTGGATAGGTAATGGGTTATTTCTAACTGAATAAAAATAAATAAAAAGCAAATAAAGGATTATGTGGAAGAGAAATGTTTTGGTTTCACCTCCCATGCAATGAGAGATTAGACACACACACAGAGGTTTACTCATTCATTTCTAGTGTCTGCATGTTCTCTGAGTTATAGAAGAGATTAGGCAGATGTTTTTGTCATTGAGGCTAAGTCATCCTCTTTATTTTTTTTTAATTATTATTTACTTATTGGCTAATGCAGCAGGGAGAGACGGAAGTGGAAGAGTTCTGGTTTTAGAACTCAGCATCTTGCTCTGGTTTTGCAATTCCGTATCTTTCCTGTTTCTTTACACATCTTTCCTTCAATGGAACTGTAATAGTTTATAGTCTTCTCCATTTTAAAATCAATTTGAAATATGGAAAAATTACATTTCTCAACTGTACTACCGGTGAATTTATATTGCTACTGCAAAGTGATTTTCGTGTATTTTCTCCCATCTGTTCTCCAGACTGAATTATGTATCATCTGTTCCTATGGCACATAAATCTGCTTGTGCACTTATTAACGTTTTTAACTTAGTCTTTAGCCATGCTTGGGCATCTGAATTACAGGTTCCTCTTTCAAAGGTGCTCAGAATTTAATTCCCTTCCTGATTTTCTTGAACTTCAATATACATTCTGGGTATACTGATTTCGGTATCTGAAAGTCTGACCCTTTCATAAATTAATGCTTTCTGTAATAAACTTATCATAGGGAAACTGAAAGTGCTTAGTTATTAAAGGTCAGTTGAGAACTGCCGTACTTACTTGATTTGATCATTATAATGTAGGACACCAGTGACCTCTCCTGAAGTTAAACTGCATCCATTTGGATTCAGATTTCATTTGGAATGATTTAAAGGCTTTACCCCAGCATTTCAGCAGTTGTTCTGGTAGCCATTTTCTACTTTTTTTTTAGTGTAACAAAAGAAGATTTCTCTTATTTCAAAATCAACTATCACTTTAGAAATAGGCAACTTAAAATGTCTGGTCTATTTCACAAAAATGATCAGTTCTGGCTTGCTTCTGTTAAATGTTTTGTTACTAGTAAATGGTTAGTGTTTACTAAACTTTCCATCAACTTCAGCATGAAGAAACAACGGTGTACATTAAATATTTAAAATCACAAGAGAAAGAAAACACTTCAACCGAAATTCTTCTACGTGTCACTTGTAGCACTCTTGTAATCTTAGCCACAACCTCATTAATTAAAATAACGACAGGACCCCTACCCCACTGGGGCTCAAGATTTGCTGTGCTTTCTAACAGAGCGCGTTGATTCCTGCCGCTTGCCCCCTTATCTTAAAATCACGCCTAACACAAGCCAGATTAAGGTACAACGAAAATGTGTTTAGTCACAACATACACATCAGGCAGCACAATTTCAGATGTTTATAAAAAATACAGGTGTAGAAATGAGGAAAAACACCTCAGTCTACCCTTAGATTAAATCAGTAAGGTCTCTTGCTTGCTGGCTCCTCCTAATAAACCTGCAATGGGTTTTTGCCTGTCTCTCCTCTCTCAGGTTAACTGTTGCTCAGCCACTGAGAGTTTGCCACAGTCGGAGAATGCAGGAGCTAGATTTCGACCTTCCCTGCTGTTCTGGAGTACTATTACAGCTCATTTTCCCTTTGAAATATTCTGAGGGGAGGGGATGTGCTGAATACCTTGATGTGTTGATACCTTGAAAACCATCCATTTTTTTATCTTAGCCTTGAATGTGTTTGTTTTCTGTTTCAGATTTAATCTGTAATCCTATTTTAGCAACTTTCCCTCAACTCATGGATCAACCAGACCTGATGGATGCACTTCGGGTATGTTACCTAGATCACTGAGTTGGGACCTGCTGGTCAAACTAAAAGGCAAGAAGGAACTGCACGGGCAGTTCAAGCAGGATCAGGTATCCTGGGAACAGTATAGGGATGCTGCCCCGTTACGTAGGGATGAGGTTGAGAAGGCCAAGGCGCTGGACTTGGCAAGGGATGCTAAGAATAACAAGAAGGGCTTCTACAGGTATGTCAACCAGAAAAGGAAGCTTAAAGAAAGTGTACCCCCCGATGAGCAAGAATGGCAAACTGGTAACAGATGAGGAGAAGGCTGAGGTTCTCAACAACTTTTTTGCCTCAGTCTTCACTGCCAGCCTCTCTCCTCATGCCTCATGAGTTGAAAGACTGCAAGACAGGGACCTGCGGGACAAAGTCCCTCCCACTGTAAGCGAAGACTAGGTTTGTGACCACCTGAGGAACCTGAACATACACAAGTCCATGGGACCTGATGAGATGCACCTCAGAGTCCTGATGTAGTTGCCAAGCCACTCTCCATGATATCTGAAAAGTCATGGCAGTCAGGTGAAGTCCCTGGTGACTGGAAGAAGGGAAACATTACATCCATTTTTAAAAAGGGTAGAAAGGAGGACCCTGGGAACTACTGACCTGTCAGCCTCACCTCTTTGCCTGGGATGATCATGGAACAGATCCTCCTAGAAGCTATGCTAAGGCACATGGAGGACAGGGAGGTGATTCGAGACAGCCAGCATGGCTTCACCAGGGGCGAGTCCTGCCTGACCAACCTAGTGGCTTTATACAATGGAGTGACTACATCAGTGGACAAGGGGAGAGCTACGGATGCCATCTGTCTGGACTTCTGCAAGGCCTTTGGCACGGTCCCCCACAACATCCTTCTCTCTAAGTTGAAGAGATATTGATGGTGGATAAGGAAGTGGCTGGATGGTCACATCCAGAGGGTAGTGGTCAATGGCTTGATGTCCAGATGGAGAGGGGTGACACGTGGTGTCCCTCAGGGGTCCGTACTGGAACCGGTGCTGTTTAATATCTTCATCAGTGACATAGACAGTGGGATCAAGTGCACCCTCAGCAAGTTTGCCGATGACACCAAGCTGAGTGGTGCGGTCAATGTGCCAGAGGGACGGGATGTCATCCAGAAGGACCTGGACGAGATAGAGAGGTGGGCGCGAGCAAACCTCATGAAGTTCAACCAGGCCAAGTGCAAGGTCCTACACTTGGGTCGGGACAACCCTCGTTATTAATACAGGCTGGGGGATGATGTGACAGAGAGCAGCCCTGCAGAAAAGGACTTGGGGGTACTGGTGCGTGAAAGGCTGGACATGAGCCAACAATGTGCGGTTGCAGCCCAGAAGGCCAATTGCATCCTGGGCTGCATCAAAAGAAGCGTGGCCAGCAGGTCGAGAGAGGTGATTCTCCCCCTCTGCTCTGCTCTCGTGAGACCCCACCTGGAGTCCTGTGTCCAGCTCTGGAGCCCTCAGCACAAGAAGGACATGGACATGTTGGAGCGGGTCCAGAGGAGGGCCACGATGGTCAGAGGACTGGAGCACCTCTGCTATGAAGATAGGCTGAGAGAGTTGGGGTTGTTCAGTCTGGAGAAGAGAAGGCTCCGGGGAGACCTTATAGCAGCCTTCCGGTACCTGGAGGGGGCCTACAAGAAAGCTGGGGAGGGGCTGTTTGCAAGGGCATGTAGCGATAGGACGAGGGGCAATGGCTTTAAACTAGAGCAGGGCAGGTTTAGATTAGACATTCGGAAGAAGTTCTTTACAGCGAGGGTGGTGAGGCACTGGAACAGGCTGCCCAGAGAGGTGGTGGAGGCCCCATCCCTGGAGACATTCAAGGCCAGGCTTGATGAGGCTCTGAGGAACCTGATCTATTCCCTGCTTACTGCAGGGAGCGTTGGACTAGATGACCTTCAAAGGTCCCTTCCAACCCAACACATTCTATGATTCTATGACATTTAATTCCATCTGACGTGTCAGGATTTCCAAATAGTTTGCAAAATTTGAGCTTTTTTTTTTTATCCTGTGAAAAGATAAATGGAAGAGCCAAGCATCAGAAAAGTTATATCTGTTTCAAGTATGTCCAGATCTCTTGTGTCTTAGTGCCTTCAAAATAGCAAGAGAACGCTTGAATACACAGAGAAGGGATGCAAAGACATAAATGGGATAGTGTGAGCGCTGCTAGCCACAGGAAGGAAGTGCTCCGGTGGATTAGCTGTCTCAGTCTTTGTCTGGCTTCTTGGACGGCGCTGCTTTTGTGACAGGCAGGAGCTGACCTTAGCTTCCAACTGGCAGGACAGTGCTCACCATATTTACACTGCGGTCCCTCACAGGTGTCGAAGTACCAGACGACAACGGCTGAGTTACTTGTGCCTGAAGGACAGTACTGTTAGAAGTGTCAGGCTTTGGGGTTAGGCTGTATTTCTCCATGCTTTTAGGGTGGAAAAAAATCAGCCTTGGTTGTGATTGATTATTTTTTTTCCTGAAAAGTGTATCCCCTTGATTTCATTTATATGGCACTGATAACTGCAAGTCTCTAAAGCCTTGCATCTATAAATCTGTTAAATCAACTAAAACTGGCACAAGGGAGCGTGAGGAAAGTGGGACTGCACGAGGAGCTTAAACTACTGTGGGATTTCAGCAAGAGAAATGTTTTGCACCTAAAAATGTAATTATAGAGTCATAGAGTGATAGAATCATAGAATAGTTTGGGTTGGAAGGGACCTTTGAAGGCCCCCCCCTGCAATGAGCAGGGACATCTTCAACTAGATCAGGTTGCTCAAAGCCCCGTCCAACCAGACCTTGAATGCTTCCAGGGATGGGGCCTCCACCACCTCTCTGGGCAACCTGTTCCGGTGTTTCACCACCCTCTCTGTAAAAAATTTCCTTCTATCTAGTCTAAATCCTTCCCTCTTTCAGTTTAAAGCCATTACCCTTGTTCTATTGCAACAGGCCCTGCTAAAAAGTTTGTCCCCATCTTTCCTGTAGGTCCCTTTTAAATACTGAATGGCATCCCTGGAGCCTTCTCTTCTCCAGGCTGAACAATCCCAACTCTCTCAGCCTGTCCTCGTTAGGAGAGGTGCTCCAGCCCTCTCATCGTTTTTGTGGTCCTCCTCTGGACTTGCTCCAACAGGTAGGTCCATGTCCTTCTTATGTTGGGGGCTCCAGAGCTGGACACGGGACCCCAGCTGGGGTCTCACCGGAGCAGAGGGGCAGAATCACCTCCCTTGACCTACTGGCCACGCTTCTTTGGATGCAGCTCAGGATGCGGTTGGCCTTCTGGGCTGCGAGTGCACGTTGCCAGCTCATGTCCAGCTTTTCGTTGGTTTAGATCTCCCTGATCTCAGTTTGACTTTGCATTTCATTTCATTTTAGAGCGCTTGGGCAGATAGAGAAAGAACGTTGAAGAGATCTGAGAAGGTAATAAATCACAGGTTTTTCTTTAACATGTATTCAATCTAATTCAAACGAGCAGCTTTCTGTCAGCGTTACTGGTAATTAACTTTTCTTCTCACCATACATTTATTTGGAAAACTGTAAATATGCTAAACGCAGTTCTTAACATTTCTTACCCATATTTATAACAGTAAACTAGAAGAAGAAGGAATGTGAAAATAACTTGTAACTTTTTGCGTCGGTGTTTGTATACAGTTGTTAGAGGGGAAGCTATTACAGGCTCATACCCAGAGCGTGTCTCCCTTTCATGAGGCGTTTCCAATACTTGACTGGTAAAAGCTTTCCACTGGTACAAAAGGGGCTGTGTATGTCCACAAAATAATCTTTTCTCTTCCGACCTCTGAGCTCCAGTCCTCCCACAGTCTGCCAGGAAAAAGACCCCCAAATTCCGCAAATCTTCCTGTGTCAGACAGTTGTTATCTCCCATTTTGGCGTGTAGACAGCTGGAGGAAGAACCAGATTGGCCGTGTCACCAGGCTTACCTGTACCTTGTCCTACCTCCTGTCCTCTGGACAAAAAGAAGCTGGAGGTAACTGAATGAGGAAGGCGTTGGCTCTTGATCCAAGACACTTCACTTGGGAGCAGGAGCAGGATGCCTCATTCGTTGTGTATGCTGCTCAATAGATACGTGAGATCTCCTCATTTATGCAAAGAAAACATAATGCTGTTGAGTCAGAAGCGCTCTTTCAAGGCCATTCATCCAAAATGAAAGCGGATCTGCTCAAAGAATTAGTAACTCCTCAGTATCCCAGAACCATCCGGTTTTACCTGATTTTTGTCATGTGCCACTCCCACGGTAGGATTGCCGCCTGGTGAATTCTTACTCCATCTTGCATGGTTATATGACACTTAGCTGCTAAATCTCCTGCTGAGATGTACTGTTCGATGCCGGTCGTAGCGCTCTCGTGTCGGGAGCGTTTCTGGAAGAGTCTCGGTGGTCAGTGTGTTTTCCAGGAGGCGGTGCTCTCCGCGTTTCCTTGCACGAAGGGGGTTTTCTACGTGCGTGCGGAAAACGAGGCGCACAAATCTCGTCGAGTTAAAGTGGTTGGGATCTTTCAGCGTTCCATAATTATACCAGGCTGATTCTCGATCTCTGGGGTTCGCCAACTGGCCTTTACAGGGGAGGGCGTAATTCTCGCCACGCACAGAATGTCCTGTCAAGGTGTGAGCTAACAGTACTTACAGTGTGGCCTTACCTCCTGCTAAAAGCCACGTGCCGTGAGGAGCGTCGGATTGTTGCAACGCTCCGCCTAGGGCAGTGGAGAAACGAGTGGAGTTTGGGCTTCCAAGGCGGGGAGGATGTGGCGCTTCCTGGCAGCTGCGGCAGGCAGTCTCAGTCTGTACCTGCAGAGGCTGTGTGGACCAGTTGTCGCACGCTGGCGCTTTGAGGAAGAAATAGAAATAGCCTGTGAGCAAAGGGCTGTCGGTGACCATTGTACGGATTGCCGTTCTGTGGTAACGCCGGCAGCGTTTGGCTGCATGTCGCCGCTCTTTGTCATTTCGAAAAGTAGGTGGGTTGGAGAGCAGATTAGTTGGTGTGTAGTTTATATAGTGTACCTCTTGGCAGGGAGTTTGAGGGTCACGCGAGCCAACTGATGTTTGTTTAGGAAGGTCAGATCTCTTCCTGTTGTTATCCTGGGAACTGGGGGTTAGCTGAAGGTTTTCTTGTTTGGTTTCTGGTTATTTTTTTTCCTGTGTATAATACTTCTGTAGATGTGCTTGGCAACCCCGCCTAGTTTGCACTGAAGTATTTTCAAATACTCTTCTCTGCAGAGAGATGGAGAATTTCTGAAGTGTCTGTTTGTCCTGGTGTACCACGACTCTGTCTTCCCTCTCCTCCGGTCCACTCTCCTACCCGACTACAAGTGGGCTGAGGAAGAGTCTGAAGCATCTCGCTGGAAGGTGATTGCTGACTTCTTGAAAAAGAGCCGAGAGAATGACGGTGCGCTTCAGTATCTGCTGTCGTCAGAAAACACTCACAAGCCCTTTGATATCTCAGAGCTGGCTTATGATTTCTTAGGAGAAGTGAGGGAAAACAATCCTGGAGTATGAATGGATTATGGAAGAACAATTCAGGCTACGTAAGAATGTGGTAACGATCTAAATAAATTCTTACAAAAAAGAAACTGCGTGCTATTTGAATTCTAATGAATATTAACATGTTAACATTCTGAGGGACTAAAATTATTTTATCAGTTTAACTAATGGAAATTACGTTTTAAATTTTCCCTTTTGCAAGGCCGTGGTTGCCTGTTGCTACAGGTACCTGTTGTAGCCACATCGAGTGTTGTATTTTGCTGAAGCTGAGCAAATGCTGAGGCAGTGCTTTCCTCCTCTCACGCGGCTTCCAATTAATTTCCAGTTTTGTTTTAATCAGGGTGAATAAAAGACTCTTTGTCACAGTTTACCAGTAGACTGGGAACAGGCAAGCGCAATAGCAAGGATCTTTAAGAATGCTGCCGAGCAAGGTCAGCCAGGTTAGGAAAAAAGGACTGTTTCTTGTCCAACCGGTGGACAGCGGGTTGCTCTGTATTTAGACTGTTTTACTGTTTTTTCTTTCCCACTCAGGAAAAGGCTGGGTTATTCACAGGAATGTGCTTGACCCACCTAGTACAAATAAAAGCTTGTGAGAAGGTAGGGCAGGCCGCGTTTGCCACAGGGCAGCTCCCCCTGTGCTGACTTTCTAGGGCAGGCTCACGAGCTGTGGGCTATTCCTCGGGTGGACCAGGATGTTAAAGGCTTCTTTTCCCCGAGCAGTTTGTGACCACAGGCCCTCAGTGCTGCCTGCTCCCAGGGGGAAGTTATTCATCTGATTTCTCTTTGGCACTGCAGTCTCTGGATGCTTTCTGCGGGGTGGCGAGTACGTTGCCACCGTGTCCGAGGAGGTAGGCAGGCACCAAGTCACACGTGGATTTAAGTCTGAGCCAGGCACTAGTTCTGTCCGGTGTGATGTGTTTTAAAACAAGACCTTTCAAAGACCATGGCGCGTTGCACGGAGCCTGAAGCCAGCTCCCGCTGACAGCGTTTGTAAGCTGGAGCCTCCAGAAATGCCTCAAAGCACTTCCCCCTGGCCAAGGAGGGGCTCAAACAATGAGATACATCATGGATTTGATCTTTGCTCTGCGTTGCCCAAGAGCTTGGCATAGAAGCCACATTCCTAGGGCATCACTTGGCACTCCTGAGAGATATGATATCTCACTGGGATAAGGTCCTCCTCCTGCTGCAGACTATTGCCTGACTTAGGATGACTTCACTAGGCTGTGAGGCAGAAATGCCACCTTCAGCCTTTTATGCCTCCAGTTATGGGTGACTTATGGGGTGAGGCAGAGGCCTCTGGAAAATACAGCGTGTGCTTCTCGAATTGGAAGTGCATGTGCCAGCAGGCAGAAATTAAAGCTGTCCCAGTAGCCGTTCTTTAGACCTTTATGGGTGCCTGGGAGCACGCGGGCAAGCCCTCCCGTCTTTTCCCAGTGCGTTGACTTGCTGTAAAAAACGTTTGGCTGCAAGTTTTTGAAGGCTGGACGTGCCCAGTGGGCGTGGGGGAGTCTGATGTGAACACGGAGCAGAAACCTGAACAGAAAAGGGAGGAGGCAACAACAACAGTGGAAGTGAAAATATTTCAGGCTTGAAAGAGTGCCAAGGACAAAAACTGATTGCAGGTAACATTTCTGCCCCAGTGTGGTATAGGATTTTTTTATTTTTTTTTTTTTTAATTTTTTCTTTCCCCTTTCATTAAAGACCTTGAGTTGATTGCGTGCCAGTGGCGGGGCTGGGGTCGCGTTGCTCTCCCGTCGCAGTGTTGTCAGCAGGGTGTGTAAAGCCAGCCGCAATAACCAGCGAGCTGCTGAGGGCTCCTTCGTCGGGAGGAAGCGGCGTGGTGCCAGCCTGGGCTGGTTTCTGTGATTACGTCCCCGCGGGCGTGTCGGTTAAAACCCCACACAGGAGCAGTGCAGGACGATGCGAGTAGAGCTGAGCCGGACGGAGCAGTCACGGCGTCGGCTGAGGAGATGGCCTCGGCGGGTATCCCTGCAGCCCCGACGCAGCCTGCCTTGCCCTCCGGACCTGCCGTCTTCAAAACCATCCCCTATGCATTCATCCTACCAGAGATAGTGAGTATGCCGCCATTTATTGCGTTACAGCACTCCGCTAATGTTTCTAGTGAATCTAAAAATCAGGGAGCAGCCCCCCAAAACAACTCTGAAGACAGCGTTAATGGGGGGGAAAAAAAAAAAACAACTCTTTTTTTTTTTTTTTTTTTTTTTCAAGCTTATACTGAATGCACAAAGGTGGTCTTCGTGATGTAATTTTTTTGGAACAGCTTGAGGACAAGATATGGTCCAGCTCCATCCCAGAGCCCACTGGGGGGTTGCCTTCTGCTGTAGGGTTGGGAGAGCCTGAAGAGCTGCCATTGCCTCTGGGGCAGGAGCAGCTCTAGTTATTGCATAGAAATTGCTTGAAAAATCAAGGGAATTTTGTACACTGTATTACGCCTTTCCAGGGGCTTGAAGGCAATTGGGTGTCTTGTAGTGTGTGACATTCCAGGAATCTTTCAATTGCTTCTGGGTCCAGAGAGCACCCGGTGGGACTGGCTGAGATAACTGCTGGTGTACTTTGACGCATGACACAGCGTCGACGACCCATGGTCCGTGGATGCAATCCCAGCAGCCGTGCGCCACCTGGGCTGGTGGGCTCAGATCCCCACTGCAAACCTGGAGGGGTTTCATCCGCCTGCGCTGGAGTGGCACGGGGCTTATCCAGATAACCCCGGGTGCTCTTTGGGCACGGTAAATATTTTAGGTGGACCCAGAGCGAGCGACTCACTCTGGGCTGGTGCGTGGAGTCAGGAGGAGACTTTCTTGTGCCATGATTTCAAGCCCAGGAGATTAACAGGTGGGCAGGGCTGGGCTGACACGGCCGTTCACCTTTCCCAGGTAAAAGCACATTTTCTGGCTTTTCCGGCAAAGTCTTCAGGGTGAGATGGTTCCTCATGTTGAACACAGCAGCAAACTTTTCCCCCTGTTGTAAGAAATGTTTTGAAGGATCTCCCAAGAGCGTTCAGGGAAACTCGTGCCAGCTTGTGGTGCTGCTGTTGTGCCAGGATGCTCCAGGAGGCTGCTCCCCGCTGCCTGAAGATGCGGGGCTTTCCACGGCTGCCCAGGCCAGCCCAGGAGGGAGGCGAGGAGGAACTCGGGGAGGAGAAGGGGCTTTCCCCATCCCATGCTCATCAAAGGCACCTGTGTTTGTCACTGGCAGCTCTGTGGGACCTGGGTGTGGATCCTTGTCGCTGCTACCTCCGTCTCCCTCCCGCTGCTGCAGGGATGGGTGATGTACGTGTCCCTCAGCTCCTGCCTCATCTCCCTGCTGCTCCTCATAAGCTACATCTTTGGCTTTCACAAAAACAGCGAGAACTGGAAAGTGCTGGTAAGGAGGGGCTGGGATGCTGGCAGATGTTGGCGGCAGGAGCAGTGTGGGCACGAGACCACCAGAGCTGGTGCTGGGTTAGCTGGCCAGCCGCCAGCCCTCCTCCAACCACCCACCCCTTTCCTCCTTTTCGCCTTGGTTGGAATTGCCAAGGGAGGCTGTGCCGTGCCGTGGGTGCTGCCTGGGAACAGGGGAGGGTTCGGCGTGGTACGAGTGTTTGGTCCCAGCCCCTGTCCGGGCGTGCGCTGCGCGTCCAGTTTGAGGGCTTGTAAGCACAGAGGATGGACCTCGTCCTCAGGGCAAATTGAGGGGAGGACAGTCCCAGGCGGGCTTTGATTCTCACCGCTCCCTCGTTCTGCAGGACAGTTTGTACCACGGCGCCACGGCCATTCTGTACCTGAGCGCGGCTGTCTTGCAAGCCAACGCAACCATCACGTCTGAGTTCGGCCCCAACTCGCCGCTTTACTACCAGCTCAACAGCGCCGCCTCGGTGAGTCTGCCCAGGAAGCCCAGCAGGCCAGAGCACCCGCCATTCCCCTGGGGGAGACGCCCAGCAGAGCTATCCCAAGCCCAGCAGCGTCACACTGGTCAGAGCTTCAGCTCCTCTGTTGTGTTGTGCAGCCAGCATGGGCTTCTCAGGGTCCATCGGCTCGTGGACAGCCTTGCGTGGCTGCCTCCTGGGCAAGGTGGGAGATTTTGCTTCTTTAAGGCTGGAGAGAGGTCTGGGCTGGAGAGAGGTCTGGGCTGGGAGGTTTCCCCAAGGTCGAGAGCACCGAGAGGAGATGGGGTGAAACTGTGCCAGCTGACCCCAGCTTTTGCTCTTCTTCCTCTTGTGCAGTTCTTCGCCTTCATCACGACCTTCCTGTACGTCCTCCATGCCTTCAGCATCTACTACCAGTGAGCCCAGCGGTGCCAGCTTGGCCTCTGCAGGAGAGAGCTTCCCTAGCAGGAGGGATGCAGCTGTCTTCCACGAAGATGGCCCTGGCCCAGCCCTGTCACTAACCCCGCGGGGAGGGCAGTTGCTTTTTCACTTCATTAAAAGAGGGATTTTTGTTCAGCGGTGTCGGGTCGGTGCGCGCACTGGGGATGTTTTGCACGTGGCCCATGGGCTACACAAAGGGGAGGGACTGGGTGCAGGCTCCAAGCCAGCCTCCCGCTCTGACGTTCGGCCAAGGAATAGATGACCAAGCAAAGGGGGGAAATAAATAAATAAATTAATTTAAAAATCACTGTTTTTTCAGCAAACAATTGCCTTTCTTTTATTATTTTCATATCTCTGGTTTGGCTAGATCACTCCCCAACACAGACAGTCGTAACAACAATATAATATTGTGTTCCTTGACTTTCAGATAATTTTGTTTGGTATATGCAGTACTTACTTAGAATAAAGCATCTACTAACAGTGTCTGACCAAACAGATTTTGACGACTATTTAAAGCTATGTTCATTGAACAAGCTAATTTTACTCCGTAAGAGTTAAAAATTTCCTTTCAAAAACCAGAAAGTGTTCACAGACTTAGAAAGCTACAACAGACTTTTTAAACAAGGAAATGATAGAACTTCTAACAAACTTCTAGATATAGTATAAAACTACAGCTGGAAAAGACTTATTCCTACAGTTATTTACACTAGTTCTCTGGTGTCTGCTAATTGCCGTTACAAAATCTGCAGCCACGGAGTTCAGTCCCTGGCGGCACCATCACCTAGCACCGGAGTTACAGACATCCTCTCGCCATCCTCAGTGCTGGAGTGACTGGGAGAGGGAGCTCCTTCCTCTCTCTGTGCCAGATAATCCTCCACTTCTGGGATAGCGTAGACCCGCAATACATCTAAGTAGAGAAGGTAGTCCTGGAGACAGGCTGGCAACGGCAATTCCCGGATAAATCCGTCCGATCGCAGGCGTTCACTCGTTAAAATGGACCGGATCTCAAGACGACAAAGATGTGACAGGGAAGGAATAGAGGCTGAAAAATTAAAAAAAACCAAGTCAAACAATGAACAGGACACCATGGAATCACAGCACTTGCCTACAGTTACCTGGTTCAGCTGGATCCCATCGGAACCCCCCCCAGCGGCTGGCAGATAACGAGGCAGAGCTCTCCAAAGCAAAGGGCTGTTGCCTGCTAGAATGAGCACCTTTGGAATTTCCCTCTAGGAGCTGGAAAAGCTACCTTAAACTTCTAGACACAAAGTATCAAAGAACTATTCTATCCTTAATCAGGAAGTTTCATCTAACGAGCCTAGAACAGCTGGAAACAGAGGCCCATGCCGCCTTACAATAAATGAAAAGTTAAGCCTAGAAGCAAATCAAGCAACAAAACAGCACAAGGGAAAATACAGGATAAGCACTAAGTGAGAGCATGACTCAGTTGGCGTATGATGCCAAATGTTCTACCGCATCGCTACGTCACTTGACTTCAGACAAGCCAAAAGATTCACAAACCCGTCTGTAAACGTACATTCACTCCAACACAAACTTTCCCGTTATAGATCACCTTATCTCGATACAGAACTCTCACGCCTCCAAACTCTCTCCATTGATTTTATTCGCAAGGAATCTGTAGTATCCACTGCACTGAGCATCAGTGCAGAAGGGTAAGTACGGCAGGTTGTGTAACTCCGCGGGACTGTACGTTTTGCAAGCCTTCAGCTGGAGGTATGAACACCCGTTCTTGAACTTTTCTACACGAACCCTTCATTTTTGATTTCCTGCGCTCACTGACATGACCAACTTATCTCAGTTCGAGCGCCTGGTGCTTCCCTAGCTGGGAAGTGTGTCTCTCAGCAACGCAGCTGGCCTTCTTGCCCTGACTGCTCTTGGCTGAAAGAACGAAGAAGTGAAAACTTTCAAACTTCCCCCCCCTGCTTTTTCCTCTCTGCTTTCTCTCTTCAGCTTTAGTTACGGGATACTATTACAACACAAATATATTTACTAATAGCAAAGGAAACAAAGAACGAACTTTATCTAAATTTTAACACCTTCCTTTTTTTTTTTTTTTTTAAATCTCCAGAAATATATCCTAATTAGCTTCAAACAGTCCAAAGGAAGTATTATTTAATAACATTATTACTTAGACATTTTAAAAATTATTAGACCTTTTTAAAGAAGAATTTGCTTTTAAATGAGTCAATAACAAAGACGCCTGAGCGCATTTTTTTCTGAGCGTGCACCACGCATAGTTCACAGAGCGTGACCTGTACGGTAAAGCTGCTTTTCTAAAGGGTGAATGCAGGGAGCACTGGTGTTTTCCTGGACAATCAATTATTGAATCTTCTTGGCTGACCATATTTTGATTACAGGAGTGAAAACGAACAGCTAGATTTGTAGATATTTAATCTGATGTCTTGTATGATTTGTGTTTTAATCCCCGTCGAAATGCTTACAGAACAGGATAGACAACTCATTGGAAATACAAATCAAAATGAAAAAAAAAATATCAGTGGGATATTGTCTAGAAAACATAACCAAATAATATTGGTTATCTTCCCTTAAACCTTCCAAGAGACAAATCACTTCAGGAAGGTGTAATACTAATTTACATTCATGATCTATATTTTACAGCACACGCACGAACTTGAAACGGACAAGACAGCCTAAACTGAGAATATCTACTTGAAACACGGTAGCTCTGAACCGAACAACGTTAACGAGTAAAATTCATTCCAATATTTTTTACTTGCTTGTTTGTTTCGGGTAACTGCTATTTCTGATCCCCGTTTTCTGGACAAGCAGTGTCCATTGAGCCTTCTTTGCCATCGTGCATTAGCACACGGAGCTGTGTCCCACTTCCAGCTTGGCAGCTGGCATACGTGGGGACTTTTTTTTCCCCCTAACTGTATCGCTTACCAAAATAGCTCTTGGGAGTCCAAGTTAGCTTCTCTTTGCAATATGAAAGGTCTTGCTCTACAGCTGGAGGAAGTCTCTTCCAGTTCGTGAACTCCAGGGTGAAATTAAAGGCATCGTCGCTCACAGAGAAAATCCTGCGTAATGAAAACTCCCATAAAATATCATTTAACACAACAGCATAAATATAATAATGGGAACAACACATAGAAAGCTTTGCTATTTTCTAACAAATTCTTAACAACCTACATCCTAAGCCCAGAAACAGAAAATCATTAAAGAGAAATCCAAAGTAATTTTGACAGCACAAGCTTTTACTAATGTAATTCTATCTTCCTCCTTAGAGGAATTCTATCTTCCTTCCTTACACTGTAAGAGAAAAATATTTTCTCTGAAATTTAAATGCCTCAGGAGTGGGCAGCATTCTGCTCTGCACAAATTGTCTTACTCCATTTCCACCTAAACTTTAATAAGGCGTTAAGGCACCAGAGCATTAGAAGCATTACCATCGCTTTGGCGGAAAAACCCACATATATTCAGCTACTTAAAGAAAACAAACCCAACCAAACCAATGTACAAAACCCAACAACAAAAAAGCCCCTCAGATTTGCACGCGTTCCGAACTCTCCTTCTACCAGAGATCACGTTTACATATAGTCAGAAACCAATATGATTTACCTTTCAAATCTTTAGCACGTGTAAAGACCTTTTAACGATGGTTTAATTGAATAAAGTGTATAGGGAGGTTTAAGTAAGAGCAGGTAAAACAACTGTTTTAGTATTACATACGATAAGAGCCAGGCAATTTCACAGAACAGCTTCTCAGCTAGATATACAGAACCCTGAATCTTCACCTGAATGGAAAGCTTAATGCTCTAGACACAAAAAAATACCAGACTAAAAAATTTTAATACACTTGCTTTTTACAAGCGATTCATGTCAAAGTTATTTTAGGTCCTTTCTACTTTTTGTTATTTGATTTTTCATATTTGACTGAACTTCCGTACATTCACCGAAAACCATACAGGGGAGAGATCTCCTTGCCTACCTTTCTTTAAGAGAACGGTGATTTTACTTTTTCCACGGGTAATTAAAATTGTCAGTGCTCTAGACTGACCAGTTTATGATTGATTATACACGTGTTTTACACAAGGAGCCAGATTAAATAAATCAAGATTTAAGTAAACCTTAAAACCCTACTCCTTTTATACAGCCAAGTAATGCGCATAACGAGTTTATGCGTCTCACGTATTTTAACAGCTGAGGCATATGGTAGTAAAGTCTAAATGTCATCTTCACAGACAAGAAAAAACCCGAATACAAATACTTCGTAATTTTTAATATAAGTTTAATTCTATACGCCTAATTAAATACAAAACATCACCAAGCAGTTGTTTGTATGTGGAAGAATTTAAAAAAAAAAAAAAAAAAAAAAAAATCAGACTGGAATTTCGGCCGCATTATTTTGTTTAATACAATCTCTAACTGCATCCGTTTCCTCCCCTTCCAGCCTTGGCCCGGCTTCACCTCACATTTGTTTCCCGTCCCTCCCGACCTCTTTCTCAGCATTTGAAGCTCTTCTGACCATTACCGTATTATACATACACACACAATTTGCAACTAAAAGGGGGGGCTAATAAGAGATGCTCGATATAAAAACTGTGAAATGATGCCTTTCTCCAGGGTAGTGATAAAACAATCTCCATTCTGGCTTTCTTCCGGAAAAAAAAAAAAAAAACCAACTCGTTTTACAGAATCCAGACATTACCTGGGAATGACTTCTTTCAGCCTTTCCCTAAGCCTCGCCATTCCTGATGATGGCAACCGATTATCAAGTACTATCCTCTGAAAGCATGCCTTAAATAACATTGGCAACAGCTTTGCAGATTAGCATGCAATACCTAAGTAAACGAGATAACGTTATCTCCTTACCAGAATCTGTGCATTAAATTCACTGGATTAAAACCAGCCAAGAGCAGATAAGGCAGCCATTCCTTGTACTCGGCGTGCACTTTAATCGTGTAGCTTATGAACTCCGACAACTGGTCCCCAGAAGGCAGCGAGCAGCCCAGCTTCAAGAAGCGTTGAAACAAAGTAAACTTTTCATGGAACAGGCAATATCCCAAATTAATCCCAAGTAAGGTGATCCCATATTTCAGGAATATATCAATGAAATCAAAAAGCCTGCGAAAAGCACACAAGGAACAGGACATCCTGTTAGTTTTTCCCCAGAAAGCATCTACCATTTTACCTCTTACCTCCAATAAAGCAAATTTCTTCTACCAAAAACCCCCCTCAAATGAAAAAAAAAAAAAAACAAAACAAAACCAAAAACCAAAACCCCGCGTGCCCATCTGATTGCAGTTCTTTCTGCAAAGCATCAGTTCAAGCCACAGAACTACTTCAGGAGACCCCAGTCCTTACGTTGAACGCATTTGCTCTTTTTGTCCTGAAAAACTTAGCGTTCCAACCAGCCTCCAGCCCTTCAAAGCAAACCTTTTGATCAGAAAAGCAACAGCCCCAAAAGCCGTCACACGCTGCTGTGTGAAAGCATCGCCGAAGCATCGCCACGCTGCTGATCCTGCCGGCTGTAAGCAGCGAGCACCGTGTCCGCTTGATCTGGTTTCACCTTAAAAGCACGCCACACGCCAACAGATGGACGAGTATGTGAAAACATCAAATGATCGCCCCCCGGAACCCAGGGACCAGCCTAACACTCAGACTTGTTATGGGTTTAATTTACAGACAGCTGTATTACAACTTTGTTATTACTAAAACCATTTTCTCACTATCAATTATGGTATGGTAACATGACAATGAATGAGATTATGACTGATAATTAGCGTTGCTTTTTTAGTTAGTAACTAGACTGCACATTACTTCACAGAAGTGGTTCTGAAGTGCTGATATGTTACCTGCATCATTTACAGTGTATTTGAGTAGTTACCTGGCCTTCAACCCTTCCTAAATTATTTGTTATACACTAAGAATAGGACAGAAGTGGAAAAAAACTACGTCCACGGATTTTTAAAGGCCACATCCTAGGAGCGTGTCATGAAAATTAGTAATAACAAACCCTAGGTGCTGCTTCACTGCGCACCTTAGGCATCATTTACGGAGACACAGGAAAGAAAGCACATCCTGCCTTGCACCCTGACGCGTGATTCCACACGCGCTGTTTTGGATCTGGACGAGCTCCTGCCTCAAGCAATTCAGTATCACCTGCAGCCTGGCCAGAGACACAAGAGGCTGTTACAGGCGCAGTCACTGGGATGTACTTCCACTATTAAATAATTCTGTTCTTGATTTTCCTCCCTGAAACAAGCCCTTTTAGTTCAAGTAGTATGAACTCAGACAGAATATCACTGTAGTATTTTCCCTTCAGGAACATTACGAATGACTGGCAAGTTAATTATTACAGTTTTGGCACTGTAGATTGATGGCATATATTTGGTAAAGTTTTTAAAAAATTTTCTAAGACAATTGTAAGAACATGTGATCATACTAATTAATAGCATGCAACTAGCATGCACTTTACAAACACAAATATTCAAACATATTCAGCAAAGAGTACCCCAGCAAAGCTAATTCTTTCAACAGCTTTATCCAGGGGAAAAAAAAAAAAAGTACAGCACCTCAAGACCATCATTTGTAATTATAACACGCTTTCTCGTAAAAAATAATCTCTCAAATAGCCTGAACACATCTGGGTACAAGTCTCAGTTGTTTATAAGATTCAGGGCACTAAGGCACATCATCTAAATGTTAGTATTTGGGCTAAAAATGTTTGCAGGTGACAAACTTCCGGAATCTAAGAACTGTTAAAATATTGTATATTTTGATTTTTCTTCCTTAAATAAAAGAAATCAGAGCAGGTCCCATGTGGAAGATAAGAAGCAAGAATGACAAACTGAGATAATGATTCCAATATGTAAGCCAGCCCCAAAAGCTATGGTTTTGCATCTGCTGAATAAACTGCTTTTTAATGGCGGTGATCTAAGTCCACCACTACCAAAACCTCATTAGCTTAAATGGCAGCACATAAGCAACAAATTTTGATCCACGTACATGAAATGACCTGTTAGAATCTGAGTTTTAAGAAGACTTAAGAGCCTTTATTGAAGATATTTGCCTTAATGCAGCACACTAACTATATAACATTACTTTGCATTAATATTCCTGAGGAGGAGTGTCTGCAAAGGGTGAACTAACTAGAATTCTGGCAAAATATTAAATGATAGACAGCAATCAGCTGAAGGAAAAAAAAAAAAGTTTTCAAATGTATTCTCTACCACGTGAAATTTCTCTGTTGTTCTAAACCATAAAGCAGCATCGGGTAACTGCCCTCAAGCCTCAGCTAAAACATAAACCACGATGACATTACAGCTCTATAACAAAGCTCAGAACTGCCGAGAGGTGACTGAGATCTGGTTCACCATTTTGATTTGATTTTATATATTGAATTAGTTTGGGAGGAGCACAAGGTGAGCTTGGGGACAGCAACGTCTAGATCTTTCACAGTAATAGCCGACTCCTCCATGAATTAATTTCCCACAGAAAAAGGAAGAAGAAACTTCTGTACTAAAGGGAAAAAAAAAAAAATCAACAATAAAGACATGGAGAGCACCTCATTGACATTCCACATATATACTTAGGAGTAAGGCTTTTTATACCTTATTATTTTTCCTCCAAAATTATGGCCTTTGCATTATGAAGCAGTATTTTATTTCTTGTTGAATAACAGGGGTGCACATCACTCATCAGGCATAAAAAGAAATGGGTCATGATCTAAAAGAATGTATCGTTCAGCTTCCCAGTCCTCCTTACAGCTAGAGTATTGAGCTGATTAGTTCTGCTTGTCTTATGCATGAGACTGGCACACAGGAAAGGAAAACACTATTTCCCAGTAACTCATCCTTAATGAAAAGGATCTGGCTACTTAAGAGTCTTTTTGATCCAATTACAGCATCAAGTCACGTTTCCAGAAGACAGAGACGTGTCGATAAGGCCTTCTGAAAGCATGAGAACTGCAATTATGTTCTACAGGACTCTTCTTCAAAGAGCCGAGCTTCCCCTTGGAGAATTCAGCGAGGTTCTTCCGTTCACGCGTGCAATCCAAGCCCAGCGCACCGTTCGGATGCTTACAGTTTAACTCCGGGGGTTCAAGAATTGAGGAAGGAGGGCAGGATAACCGCACATTTCAAAAAAGGTTAAATAAAGGCTAGCGTAATTATGAAGAGTTTCAAAATGTTAAGAGGTAAACTTACTCTTTTTGGAAGACCATACACATGGGTGATCTGCAGTCGAAGTTAAGGCACTCTTGAGCATCTGGACTGTAGCCTTCTTTAAGTAAGATTTCCAGACATTCTTTATTACCACCATATACTGCTGAATATACGGGGCTCACTTTGCCTTTGCCTTTATCACAGATCCGATTGGTAACTGGTATTAGCAACTCTAGTATCCTGCAAATGCACAAAATCACTATTCATTTGTGATCTTACGCAATCATTTATTTCAAATGTATTGCCATTTTTCATATGGTCGTTACAACTTAGAAAGAAAATCCCACCTGTTTTTCCACTACTGAGTTTGTATAAAAGAACAATCTTTATCATTTCACACATAGACCCATAACAAACATTGTGCTTTGGCATGGATTTAGGCTGGCGATAAATATTTTCATCCGAAACAGGGACAGATATCTCCTATTATCCGACAATCCTTTTTACAGCAATAGAGTACCACTGCATATTAAATCCAGACTTCTATGAAGTCCGGAAGCAAACTGAAAACGTGAGTTGCAAATGAAATGAATATTTACTTCTGTCCAACAACACACACAGAGATACCGAAACAGAAAAATCATTCTGTTTCATAGGTCACGCCTCCCGTCCACATCCTTTCTAGCTAACAAGGATTAGTGACAAACGCCAATTCCTTTGCTACTGGAACTTACTGGTGCTGCTCAGAGGTCACCAGTCACCTATTGTTGCAAAAGCTATGAAGGTTTAAAGACATTTCTAGTACTGATAACTTTGCTAGCCCATCTTCTGTTTATGAGAAAATGAACAAAACGCAGCTTCCTCAGTATTTGCTACTGTTTGCCCTCCTCATCAGTTTGAGGAGAGGCACCAATTTGATGCACAAACTTTAATGACAGCTCAGCTGATGACCACCTTCTGCTAGGGGTTAAGATCAAGCACCTACTAGTAATTTCGCAGCTAGTAACATCATTAATGTATTTGACTTTAAATGCTGTCACACACGGGCAAGCCACGGGGTTCCTGAGAGATGCTTCTCCGCAATGGCCTGCTACTCTGGGAACTTCCTTCTACTCCGAGTTTTCTGTTACAAAAGTGACTTATCACCACTGGGATCACGCAAAGGTAAAAATGCAATTCTGGAAGGATTAAATGAACTGGTTTATGGCTTTGATTTTTTTGGATGGTTCAGCTAATTCATTAATTGTATATGATTACTTCTGCTACTTGGTCAGGACTATAGCTCCAGTTAAAAGCTGTTCAATTCATGTACAAAGCATATGTTATTGTTATTTATATTTTAAAATGTGAAAGTATTACGGCTATTGAGTGAATTGGTATCTGGTTCGGTACCGTGGAAACCTCTCTAAACTCATTAGGATGTCGATCAGACCTGGATTAGGCGCTGAATTTCAAAATGGTCATTCGCTTTACTGGGACTACTAACAGACATTTAAAATATGAAGAGAGTCAGGAATTCTAAACTACAAATCAGCTTGAGAACTTGTTTTTCTTTCTTTTTCTTTCTCCTTGTCGATTAGATTTTTATTAACCGGAATCTTTTGGCTGAATGCCTTTTTAATCACCTACTTTTTATGGCCCATTTCAGCTGCTGCGTGAATAGGTAACTGCCAGTTATCCTCGTTGCAGTAGAGATTTGGATCTGCCCCTTTTGATAACAGCAGTTCCACACACTCGGCGTGGCCCTCCTGTGCAGCAATCAGCAGGGGAGTGGCTCTGTCCTTAGCTTGACAGTTTACGTCTGCACCTGGAAAAGAAAAAAAAAAAAGCCAATACTTTACACTACCACCACACAAAATAACCAACAAATTAAAGTTAATCGGTAACTGGTTCTCACAGAGTGACTTCACAACACAACAAGTTTTCCACAGCAATAAGGAAACATTTACTAGCTTGTTGCTAACTTCTTAAACAGTCAGTGCTTTAACATTCACTCTGTCAAAGATCAGCACGACGTGAGACAAACACGCTGGAGGAAAGGCAATGCGCTAGGCAATCTTTTGATTGCAATTATTTTTTAAGATTCTCCCCCTGTTTGGTTAGTAGTATCTATCTGGTCAGGTACTCCCTCAGGCTTAATAGTTAGGGCAATTAACTTCAGTTGTAAGGACACGCGCACTTAGACGCAGAAAACTTGTTCATTATGTGAATGAAACTGTTGCTGTCTTTTTATGACCAGAGAGAGGTATCTTCACTTGGCTTGAACAATATCCTTGGCTTGAACAATTGAACAATAACTTGGCTTGAACATGACAAGAGCAATGTCATGAAAATCAGACCACTAATGTAGTACTATTGAGGGCTTCTAGAAGACTCCGATGAACTTTAATCTTTTCATGGGCTTGACTCATTATTTCCTACCATCACTTGCTGAAAACTACATTAAATTGCTGAAACAAGATTTAAACAATTAAGATGGTTTTGCATACGAATCTGCTACAAAAATTACATTAAACCCACTAGAATTTGAAGTTATCAAGTGCAAAAGTAGAACCTGTCACTGTGTCTGGTGACACGCTGATGCAAGTTTAAGAACAATTAAGCTAAATTAATAACTATTACCATGGGACACAAGCAGTCTTAAACTCTCCAGCTTTCCATACTGAGCAGCGACAAACAAAGGCGTAATTCCAAAGTCATCCTTACATTCCGTGCTCGCCCCTTCCTCCATGAGTAGTTTCATTACCTCAGTGCATCCCTGAAATAAATATTTTCATTCTTAACCAACAGAAAAGTGGGGAATTGACATAATTTGTTTTCCTCGCACATTTCAAACAGAAATAAGAAAAAACACAATAAATTCAATAGTCTAAAAACGTACCAAAAAATTAATGGCAGAAAAAAATAGACAAGTTGAATTTAATTTTTCACATTTGCTCATTTACACAATACATGCAAATGGAAACTACATTAGTTTATTAGAGCCATTAAGCTAACATATTTCTATTCTGGAAATAGGTCATACATCTCACTGACGATGAGATAACTAAACAGAACTGTTTCTCAAAAAATCTTGTAAGAGATTCACTTCCCAAATACAACACATGAGCTTATGAGTACGTACAATACTTACAATACCTAAACAATTATTGCTTCCCAACATCAACATCTCATGTAGTTTCCGATAAACTCTTCAGTGCATTGCAAGCCCTTCAGCATTTTAGGCAACCTTATGACTGCTAGGGTAGGTTAGGAAAAATTACCCGATAAAATGGCAAAAAAATAGGCAAATTACCACTCAGAATACACCAGTTACATGGAAATTACGTTATACACTTTCAGGTTACCTGAAAAGATGCTTGGTGCAAAGAATTCCATCCAGACCAAGAATGAGGTCCTTTAACATTTGCTCCGTGTTGGAGCAGAAACTTTACTATGTCTGCATGCTCATTCTCAACAGCTTCAAATAGAACAGTAAAAAAAAAAGAAGAAAAAAACCAAACTTATTAACTGGATTTAAAGAACTCATTAAAAAACTCAAATGGTCTCATAGCTAACTTCTTGACACAATAATCATAATTCTTTTAAACTTGCTTACTGGCCTTTTAGATTTACACCCTCAAAACAGACTTGGAGAATTAAAACGTATCCACAAAAATTTCAGTTGCACTTGTTAAAATTCCACCTACTCCATGCTAACACAGGTAACAAAACCAAGCTTCTCTCATCCCTCCCTCCTGTGGAGCATGGAGACAATTGTGCGGCAGGCACCTCAGTGCACGACAGTTGCAACGGCCTCCCGAACTCGTGAAGCCCAGTGGCTCTCTTCCAGTAAATTCCCCCAAACTTAAACTTTTAAAAAAAATGTTTAAAACTCTCTTAAACACCTATATAAAATTAACTTATAACACGTACATTTAATTTATACTAATGTACTCATTGACAAAGCCTCCTTTAGCATCCTGGTTCATCCTCAAGTTTTTGCCACTGACAATTCCACCAAGGCACATTTTCTGTGTAACCGTAAAAGCTTGATATGGTGATAAATAACCTGCGAATAGTTGCTACTGATTGACTAATTTTTAGAGTGTTAGTGCGCTACCTGGCCAAGGAGTGCCTCTGGCTTGTAGTACTCAATGTCTGACACAGAGCTGTGCCAAACCCCCGTTCCATATTCTAGACTAACCAGACCAGCAACTTTTTCCTTTTTAAAAATCTCTTGGACACACAACCCCAGCGCTATTCCTTGGCCCTGTATAATCTACGTAAGCACTTATACGTAGTGTTAATTATCACCATCCAGTGCGATTTAATGACCATTTCCCCACAATGATTTCCCCACAATTCCCCTACCTGTTACCCATTGTTTTAAGCAAATAAACTATTTAGTTGCTTAAAAATAAAATGTGAATAGACTTATAAACAAAGGTAACACGGCAGCCGTGATGTTTGCCTGGGTACAGAGGTGAGTAAAACAATAAGCACATTTAATCAGATGATTTAGACTCTGAAGCTCCACTATAGCTGAAGTTTCAAGCATTTAATGATGTCAAACATAAATCATAGGAAAAAAACCCTAAAATAATGGACCTTAATTGCTAAACTATAAATTGCAAAAGGAATAAGAGGTCTTTTCATGCAAGAAGTAGAGAGGAATTAAAAAAAAAAGACTTGAAACACCCTCAAACAGATGTAATCTTACACCTCCTCGATCTTTTCTGTGCTAGAATGAAAGAAAAGGCAATAAAAAAATATTTAGCTTTACAATTTTGTTTTTAAAACACAGTCTGGAGCGGGTTTATCCACGAATAAACAGTAATCTCTAGAATCACTCCATCTTTGAGTCTAAAGCCTAGTATTTAGGCTACAAAAATATGAAACATGGCAGGCGGTGACTGAACTCTGGTGAGTTTAAACTTAGTGAGTAAGCTTTTCCCCACTCGTTAGCTGTTCTGAGATTTCAAGAAAGCTCATGTCACCTAGGAACAGTGCGGTGGTTGCTTCAGTGGTAACTTCATTGGGGTCAGCCCCAGCTTCCAGAAGAACGCGAACGCTTTCCAAAGACCCGTGGCGTGCCGAAAGGTGCAGCGCGCACATCCCTTCAAACGTCTTTGAATTTATGCAGTCATTTGATTGAGCTACAAATGAGAATAATGGAAAAAGTTGGACCTGGCAATAAATTACAAGACACAGTTATTTTCTTAAAATAATTAAGTTGTTTGAGATGCGTGGCCTACAGCATATCCACGAATGTGCCGTTAGGCTCTTTAGAACAGCAGCGTCAGTTATTGCTGGCCCTACACAGACTGGCCTTAGACAGACAAGGTTAAAGCAAAATCAATTGTCATTCAAGAAGCCTATTTAATTTATATTTTATATGACAAGGTAATTTAGCAGAAAATCGCACGATTTCATGCTGAATTTTCCTTACCTGCGTGAATGAGCAGCCTCAGACACTCACTCGAATTGTGAGCTGCCGCTTCGTGGATTGGCACCCACCCCCTGTTATCTGGAACGTCGATGCTGTATCCCTGCTTAATCAGTTTCCTCAGCATCTTAACGTTTCCTTCTCTGGCTGCAAGCCCCACGGCGGAACATCGGTCAGAATAGGCCTCTGTGAAATCCATCATTACCTACGGCAAACTCTGTGGGGGAGAGAGAGGAAAAAAGGGAAGGAGCGGGGGGGGGGGGGCAAAAAAAAGAAAAAAGAAAAAGAGAGGTGCCTGTTAGTACAGAAATGGTTAGTACAGAATTTGGTTTGGGTTTTTTTGGGTAAGTTTTTGTTTGGTTTGGGTGGGTTTTTTTGGAGGGGAGGGTGTTCGTGGGGTTTTGGGGGGAGCAATAGCTCCACTGCTGCTCCCTTGGGAATCATAGAATCTTCATGGTTGGAAAGGGCCTTTGAGATCACCGAGGGCAGCGGTCACGGAGGGCTGGGGGTATCTTTTCCTGGGCCAACCGACACGACCGTAACGGCGAACCTCTGTGCACACGACGGGCTCCCGCAGACGCCCCGCAGAACCACGTCGCCGCTCCGCCCCAACACCGGCAGGAGCCCTCTCGGTTCAGAAAGCCCCGAGGCCAGCGCCACCCCCGGGGCAGGAGCCGCTGCCCCCGCTGGCGGCCGGCGAACGGGAAGGCCGCTGGCTTTTCCTCGCCGCCGACCGGGGGCCGCCCCGCCCGGCAGTGCGCAGGCCCGCGGCGGCCGGCAGTCGGTTAGCCATGTGGGTGTTCGGCTACGGCTCCCTCATCTGGAAGGTGGATTTCCCCTACGAGGAGAAGATGGTGGGACGCATCCTAGGCTACAGCCGCCGCTTCTGGCAGGGCAGCACCGACCACCGCGGCGTGCCGGGCAAGGTGAGGCGAGGCGAGGCGAGGCGGGGCGCTCGCCGGGCCTGGCGGAGGAGGCGGGCGGGCCCGGCCCGGCAGCGCGGCCCCACACGGCGGCGGCGGCGGGACGGGCGGGCCTCGGCTCCAGCCGCGCTGTGACAGACGTTAATCCGAGCAACTAGGGGAAAATACCCTCAGCGTGGGTGGCAGGCTTTGAAGAGAAAGGCCGGTTAATAAGTTAAGGCCGGAGCGCTGATCCGAGTCACGACCTCGCTGGTTTTCAGCTTTTTTTTTTTTTTTTACTTTCAGATGAAAACTCACAGAGGGGAAAATATTTACTGTTTGGAAAAAGGGGAAAAACAAACAAACAAAAAAAAACCCCACCACCAAGAAAAATAAACTAAAATTCCAGAGGCGAGCATTCCCAATTTCATGCCAACGTATATCTATATATATATTTAAGCCACAGGAGTGGGGAAAAAATAGAGTCTTACTCTGCTTTGGAAGCCTGTACTACCCTCCCCACAGAAAGGCTATCGCTCTTACACGTACCTCAACAATGTTAAAGAAACAGTAGGTTACAGAAGCACCCAGCGAGTGAGAATGACTTTGATGTGGCAGGGCTGTTATTTACGGCTGCAGATGTCGCTTAGGATTTAGTCACTATCAGAAACACAAACTGGTCATAAACGTATAGAAACCGATATTTGCATACAGCTCTCTAACAATTTACCTACTTCACATGCTGGTTTTGGATCACGAAAGTTTGTTTTCCTGATGCTCCCTAAAGCAGTGGTCTCACCTGCACCCTGGTAACTCCAGTCAAACTGGAATACAGCTTAAAAAGAGCTCCTCCAGAAAAGGCATAAGGATTCTTTTTAAAAAGTAAAACACAGCATGCTCCATGTAGCATGCAAGACATTTTCATCTAGTTCTAAATAGCATCAGTGAGAACCTCAAACACCTGTAACTTGCACAGTACTTAAAGATAATACAACTTCCCCCTTGCATTTACTTTTCTTCAAGGCAAATTACCACGCTTCAGGCACTAGCACAAGTTGTGCATCTAGTATTTAAAAAAGAATAAAAAGGTTTATTGCCAAAAAACAAATTACATGCAAGTTTTCAGGCTGTCTTTCGGGTTGGACCAGTGCAGTGCAAATGCAGCTGTCCCAGTTCTAAGCCCCAAAACGCTCTGCCACGTTGCTTTTAAGACCGAATGGAAAGCCTGGCTTCGTCACCCTGCTTTATGTGCTGTCACAGCTCCTGTCTCCAAACCTGCGCCGCTCTCAGCCACCACCTCACCTGGCTGGAGAGGTGCAGCACGCGCAGCAGCTGGGTCAGTCGGGTCTGCAGTCTGGACAGCTATCGTTCGCTTTCTTAGTGAGAACGCTCACTTCTCCTCTACCAGTCATCCCTTTTCAAAGATTAGGTTTGTGCGAGCATTGGGAAATTTCTATTCTTCTCTTGAATTCGGATGAATCAAAAAGCACGTGCAAAAGTTGTTAGGGTGAGGCATAAAAGAGTGCAATCTCATCAGCCTCCCCTACTTCAGAAATCAGGCTTTTTAAAAAAAAATAAATTAACACTCCCTAAACAGTCAACAGAGAAAGTCTTATTCTTGGGGCTTCAGAAAGGAATAAAACCCACACCAGCCATCTTTTCTCCCTTTTTGCAAGTATTCTTGGTGACCGCATTGCATTATCTTCTGTTGGGCTAGACTGAAATTCAGGGGAATGCTCAGAGTGACCGTCTTTGTGCGGATATTGGAAATACTGCAAAATGGTCACGCTAGGTTATTATTCACTAGCATATACTTGGTTCCAGGAAGCTTAGACTTTTGCATTTCTGCCCCAGTCGAGATCATACCCAGAACCATCATCTGCAGGCATACAGCATCTTAAAACAACCACCACCCCCCTGCCCCAAGCCCGTGCTTTGTTCTACTTCTGACTGAGGGCACAGGTGATTAATGTAAACTAGTTAATGCATGTTATTTTATGTTTTATGTAAAACATTCGGCATTAACAAAACACACCTTTTCTCAGCATCAACAAGTTAATGCCTTTTTGTATTCCTGCAAATCACGAGTTGTTACTCCTGCTTGCAAGGCAAAAAGGCTCCCTCAGCGTATGCTGAGAAAACGCAGCAGGGACCTTCCATTTCACCAGGACAAATGCTCTCTGCTATAAAATCTTTACAATCCTTGACATCGGAGACTAATTACGTCTCTTGTGGGTGACCTACAAGCAAAACTGGTCCTTCAGCACTAACGCATTTTAAAGAGCAGCAGTAAAACAGCAGCCGACAAGTTAGAAAAACCTATCCTGAAAACACGCTTTGCGCCAACGTTCCACGGTCAGCGCAACAAAAACATACAGAGCACTTTTACGTACAGTGGCTGCAATCTGTTAGTACAAAACTCAGTTGACCTTGTGATTGTACTTTGAACTGCTCAACTCCTACGTTGGTAAGATGGTTAACTAGTTACAAAATTATATTTAATCATGGGGACGTAGTTTATATTGTAAAAAGTTTTGTTAGAATAGATCAAGAATGCAAAAAAAGGAATAAACATTTATTGAAAAGTATACAGCAACTTACAAAATAGCTGCATTTAAAAATAAGGCTTTCAGAGGATTATTCCGAATAGTACATTAAAGCAGCTTGAATTTTATCAGGCAATAACAGTGTTCCCTGAAAAAAGTGCTATTGGCTAAGTAACAAAAATGTTTTCATAAATGGTGAATTCAAATTTCTTAGTGCAAGCTTCATAAAAAACAGCATCAGGAATGCAAATCTGCATGATTCACATAAACCTTCTACAACATTAAAAGTCTGGGGGTTTGGTTTTGCACGGAACGGCACGGAAGTGTAAATGCATTCAAGGGTTGAAGCCATTATTATCACAAGGTGGCCTGAACCAAACTAATAGCTTGCTGCTGCCAAAACAGTGAAGTCTGGCTTCCTCTCCTTACAATCCCCATCCCTCCCAGCTTCAGACCGCTTGCTTTAGCCGGGGAAACTTGGTGCCGTGGTTAATCTAGCCCCAGCTGTCTGCTGCCACTGTCCCAACAGCGACCAAACAGAAAACTCTTGAGTTTCTGCTTGAAGCATTTTAAGATAATGAGGGGCTTTATAGTGAACTTGAGAAAAAAAGGAGGTTGGACTAAACGATCTCCAGAGGTGCCTTCCCTCCTTCGTGATTCCCTCATTTACCCTGGCGGTTTCTTCCCGTTTGATGGCTCCCAGCAAGAGGGCTATGGCGGAAAGGATGGATGGATAGGCTCCTGTTACACCATAATGAGCCACAGGAAAGGGAAGTCGAAAAGGCTACGCTTCGTTTAAATAAGCTTGTGCTTTTAAGGAAACCATTTAAAATTATTACATTCCTACTTACTAGCAAGCTTACACCTCCCCTTCTGAAAAAATTTAGGAGGTAGTCAAGCTAAAATTATTTCTACGGTCATATTTCCTTTTATTCCATCTTACTTTTGTATCCAGATGCAAAAATGTTTTGATTCCTCTATCAGTGAGTATATAGTAATTTTAGCAGCTGAGCAGTTTGTGGCACCACTGAAAGCAATCTAACAGTGAAAGATCATATTTCAGTTTACCCTACTGTTTCATAGCACACATCAGCTAGACCTCAGGACTGTCCTGAGGAGCTTTATCTCCAAGCAGATGGACAAAGCCTCTATGCCAGGAGAATGGCCACAGTCTCTAGCGCAGGCTCTGTGTCATGCTAATGCTATTTTCTCTTTTTACTGAACCCAGGTTGGTAAAGCCTGTAAGAATCTCCTGTCACCTGCACTCTAAGACAGGAGTACATTTGGGAGCTCTAATGTACAGTACGATTGAGCCCCTGAAGGGAAATACAACACTAAGAGCTAAAACAAGGTGTTCAAATTTTCCACAATGATTTCCCTTCTGATCCAGACAGATGATGCCCCTTAGCGCTGCAGATGCCTTAGAAAATGCCCGCACAGCCGCAGACCACGGGGCTGCTCCAGAGCGGTCCAATGCAAGGTTGCCTTCATCAGCCTTGTGTCAGTACGCAGCACAGAACTGACACAGATCCCTCAAAGACATCTGATTTTTTAGGTGATCATTCAGGTTCATCCTTGCCAGTACTCCCTGGGCAAGGCAAAAATGGCTTTGGTTTGTATTATATAGCTGGTCATTTATAGATCTGTTATTTTCTTTACATAGCTAGCAGAGGTAACACCCCTCGTTCCTCAATGGTGTTTGTTTTTAGGTGGTTCCGTGCAGGACGAAGACTCTGCAAACCAATACTATAAATACCCTGTCCTTCCCTACACAAACAGATTGTTCTTTCATCACACAACTAGTCTGAAGATTAAGTACTCCTCAGTACTTTACTTTCATTTAATATTTGGGCTTCAGATACAGACATTCCTGGTGTTAAAGGGAAAGCTGTTTCCCACCACAGAATGTCTCTTTAATCCATAATTTACAAAATCTTAGTGTCCAATACTAAGTACACAAGTCGGAAGTATGAATGGCTACGGATAAAACTCCCCAAAAGGAACACCTAAGTTATCTTGATTAATCAGGTAACAGACCTGGTAATCATTTAGCATTCGTTTAGTTTTGTTACCTTACTCTGTCAATCAGATAAGGAATCAATGGCTGATGCTGGGAGAGAACTGGCATACAAATGAAAAAATGCAGCACCTCAGAGCTTATAAATAGCCTTTAAGATTATAAAAGATCTGACGCTAAGTAAACAATATCTACACTTGATGGTATCTACTAAATGCTCTGCATAAACTAGATTTCATATTTAGTTTGTTACCAAAGAATGCGTGGCTTGCCGGTGACTCAGTGCAGGAGAAAACTCAACGCTGTTTCTGTGTGAGAGAGACAAATACAAGTACAGACTTATCAAAGAGAAAAGCATGGACATGTCAATGAAGCTATTAGTGATGAATCATAAAAATACTGAAAGGTAGTAGCCCAAGACTGGAAATTAGCCAAGACTAAATGAAGTGCATGCATCCAAGTACATCAAATTCAGATTATCTTTGCGACTCCTAAGAGAATGAATTTCTGTTCTACACTAGCATTGAATTAATGCTAGTACCTCTGCTTTCCCTTACCTCTAATCAGATGCTCATATACTAATTTAATGCCAAAATTAGCAATTTTAAACTACAGATGTAGTTCTCCATAGGGTTTTATGTTTTAAAATTTTATTCTCCAGGCTGTGCAACACATTTTAACAATTTTATTTTCAGTATTTAAAAACTGGTTTCTTAAAAATAAGCCATGACTAAGGTACCGTCCCTCAGCCCAGTAAGGAAGAATGAGCTGGGAGGGGGAAAAGAAGGGGAAAATAGTCTTTTGCACAGTAAACTTCTTTTTCAACTTTGAATAACACAGTGCGTACTAGGGTTTTTTGCTATATGTTTTCAAAAACATCTAATTAGGTAGGAGCTTTTAAACCTAGGAGTTGCCGTGTGTCATAGTCTGTAATTAACATTATCTAAAATCCAGTTGTGCAAACCAAGCCAGAAGTGGTAATATCTTGCCTGATTCTACGCAAGCTAGATTTTTGTGTTACACTGTTTTCTGTGCCTGCATATAAACCTTTTGAATACAAGTGAGAAGTTTCACCTCACTGTCATTTTGTAGATAAAAAACAAAACAAAACAAAAAAACAGTACTGTGGAAAAGCAACATTACTGAGGTAGGTGCACTGAGAATAGTTTTACATTAATGAATTATTACCACCATTTTAAACAAATAGAATTGAGTCTGGACAGCACATACAAAGCAAGGACATTCAACACCTCCCCATTTATGACTGCCCTTAATCTAACTTCTATGTTGCATTCAGTTTCCACTCAGAATTTAACTTTTTGTTTATCACAGTTTATCTAATACACATCAAAAGCAATTCTCAAAAAATATTTATACTGGATCTCAAAGAAATAGAGCTTATTGAGATTGTCCTGGATTAGTTCTCTGACCTTTTCATTTATTGTAATTGTGGGGTTTTTTCTTTTCTTTTTTTTTTTTTTTGTGTTTTGCTCGTGATGTAGGATAAAAGCCTCTAACTGAACTATGATTTTTATTTTTTTTTTTAATTTTAGCCTGGAAGAGTTGTGACTCTGGTTGAAGATCCTGAGGTATAGTACTCCTCTTATGTCTCTGTAGTGTACAGAATGTCCTGTTGCATTTCCAGCCTGTGTAGTAAGTCTCTCTTAATTTTTGCTTCTCTACAAGCAAATAATTGAGTTACCTTTAGTGCAATGAAAAGTTCTCTGAAAATTTCTTGTAATTACACCAATGACACTGATTGTTTCAAATCGATCAGTCAATCAAAACTAAAAAACTGGAAGTAGCTTGGGTCTGTTATTACCAAAGTTGTATTTGAAAGTATTTTCTGGAATAGTTACTTCAGCTATCCTGTTATAACATGCAGAATTTTACTTTACTTATACATGTAGTGCTGATGATACCCCAGTAATAATCGCCAGATGTTGTGTCAGAACTGTAATGTTGCCCTCCCAAAATAAAAACTGAAACAAATCAAGATTACATGGCAGTGATAAAAAAGAAGATATCCTTGCTTTATTTTTTGCTACACAGATAAAATGCTTAAGGAATTAAGCGCCACAACTGTGCTTTTGGTTTCTATGTAATACTGTGAAATTAGCTCCTGTTTAGAGAAAATGGTCATTGGCCCGAGTCTACCATTCTTGCTTATCTTTCGACCTTTTTCCTAGGTCTCACTTTGCCAGTGCAAGGGAGGTGTTTGCAAGGGGAGTGCCCGGGCAGGGGATGGAGGAGAGGGGAGGCAAGACTTGGGCTTACAGTCATGTAAGCTGTAGGAAAAATCAAGATTTTTCTGCTTAAAAAAGTCTCTAGAATTACATTTTACCCTTTTCGAATTCTGATCCGACAGTAAAGAAGCTAGTCTTTACAACAACCCGCAATTTTTTTAGGGCTCTGACCCACAAGGGAGCACTTGTTTGGACTGCTCACCAGCTAGGACAGAAGCACTGAGTCAGGCTGGGGAAGCCCAGAGGAGCCTACTGCAGGGTACACGTTGGATGGGATTGCTTTCCCCCTCCTGCTGATCCTCCAGGCCGCCCACATCCCGCACTGCTGCTCTATTCTGGCACCTTGCTGGGGACAGCTGCGATGGTCATGTCCGTCTAGCTTCACACTGCTCCAGGAAAGGGAACCCCTGCACATACTAGTGCCTCCAAAAGCAGGAGGGAAAGAAGGATGGCACGGAAGCAGGGGGAGAGCAAGGCCACACGACACCACGCCGTAAGACATGAAGAATGGGTATTTTGGTAGTAATCAGTTTTTATTAACAATTGCTTATCTAGACAGTTATGATATTGCTGTCTTACCCATCTATTTCCCTGAAATAGCAGCTACAAAGAGAGGTAAGTTTAGTGGTAACTTCAACTGGTTTTTGCAGTTATCAAAACCAGCAAAATGCAATGCACTGCTTCTCACTGTGATTTTCTGTACCTTTCTAGTAAGGTTTTTTTTTCACATTACTGTACTGCTGGGTACCATTACGTTACCAGACACCTATATAGGCAAAGAATGCTTATATTTGTTGTCACTCACTTTGTATTGTTAAGCAAACTTATTGGTTACCACAGAAACACTTTTTCCCTTAACAAACCAGCTTTATTTGGTTGGGTTTTTTTTCCCTTTCCTCCAGAATCTGGTGTGACCAGATAATCACACTTTACACATAATCATCAAATGGTGTGACGAGTCATTTGCTTTAATTTCCATTACTCATTCTGCAGTTGAAAAAGGTAACCTTATTTTGAAGGTATCTTAGCAGACTAAGCAATTATTCCCCTGTATGCGGACACCAAATACTGTAGTGACAGCAGCAGTGGTACTTTTGCTGGCAATGCCAGCTCTCAGCTCTGTGCTGGCCCGTGTGTCCTTTTTCACTCATGATACACATAGTGCAGCTTGGAAACATGTGGTTTAGAGAGTGATTTTAACTTGCTCCATCTGAGTTTCTTTGCCAGTTAAGAGGAAACCACACAGAAAGAGAACATCACACTCCTTGTCAGATTTCTGGATTATAATTTTCCATCATAGAATCGCCTAGGTTGGAAGGGACCTTTCAGATCATCGAGTCCAACCATCAATCTAACTCTGCCAAAAACCATCACTAAACCATATCTCTAAGCACTATGTCTACCCGTCTTTTAAATACCTACAGGGATGGTGCCGCAACTACTTCCCTGGGCAGCCTGTTCCAATGCTTTCAGTGTAAAAATTTTTCCTGATATCCAGTCTAAATCTCCCCTGACGCCAACTTGAAGCCATTTCCTCTTGTCCTATTGACTGTCACTTGTCTCATATTCAGCCAGCTGTCCACCAACACCCCCAGGTCCTTTTCTGCCAGGCCACTTCTTCTAGCCACCCCTCCCCAGGCTTGTACCGCTGCATGGGGTGGTTGTGACCCAAGGGCAGGACCCGACACTTGACCTTGGCCCATGGATCCAGCCTGGCCAGAGCCCTCTGCAAGGCCTTTCTACCCTCAAGCAGGTCGACACTCCCACCTAACTTGGGGTTGTCTGCAAACTTACTGAGGGGGCACTCAATCCCCTCGTCCAGATCATTGATAAAGATATTAAAGAGAACTGGCCCCAGTACTGAGCCCTGTGGAACACCACTGGTGACCGGCCACCAACTGAATTTAACTCCATTCACCACCACTCTCTGGGACCGGCCCTCCAGCCAGATTTTTACCCAGAGAAGAGTACTCCCGTCCAAGCCATGGGCAGCCAGTTTCTCCAGGAGAATACTGTGGGGAAACTGCATCAAAGGCCTTACTAAAGTCCAGGTAAACAACATCTACAGCCTTTCCCTCATCCACCAAGCGGGTCACTTTGTCATAGAAGGAGATCATGTTCATCAAGCAGGACCTGCCTTTCATGAACGCATGCTCACTGGACCTGATCCACCTGGTTGTCCTTCATGTGCTGCATAATGGCACTCAGGATGATCTGTTCCACAACCTTCCCAGGCACTGAGGTCAGACTGACAGGCTTGTAGTTCCCCGGATCATCCTTCCGTCCCTTCTTGTGGATGGGCATCACATTTGGTAGCCTCCAGTCCACTGTGACCTGGGACCTCCCCGGTTTGCCAGGACTGCTGGTAAATGATGGAAAGTGGCTTGGTGAGCACTTCTGCTAGGTCTCTCAGTACCCTCAGGTGGATCCCATGTGGCCCCAGAGACTTGTGTACATCCAGGTGCTGGAGCAGGTCCCTCACTATCTCCCTTTGGATAAGAGGGGCTTCATTCTGCTCCCTGTCCCTATCTGCTAGCTCAGGGGTCTGGGTACTCAGGGAACAACCGACTCTACTACTAAAGACTGAGGCAAAGAAGGCATTAAGTACCTCAGCCTTCTCCTCATCCTTTGTCACTATGTTACCACCTTCATCTGATAAAGGATGGAGATACTCCCTAGTCCTCCTTTTCTTACTAATGTATTTATAGAAACTTTTATTGTTCTTAACATCCAAAGACAGGTTAAGTTCTAGTTGGGCTTTGGCCTTTCTAATTTTCTCCCTACATAGCATCACAACATCTTTGTATCCTTCCTGAGTGGCCTGCCCCTTTTTCCAAAGGCCATAAACTCTCCTTTTTTCACTGAGTTGTATCCATGTATCTCTGTTCAGGCAGGCCAGTCTTTTCCCCCAGTGGCTCATTTTACAGCACATAGGGACACCCTTCTCCTGCGCTTTTAAGACTTCCTTCTTGAAAAACATCCACCCTTCCTGGACTCCTTTGCCCTTCAAGACTGCCTCACAAGGGATTCTGTCAAGCAGGCTCCCGAAAAGACCAAAGTCTGCCCTCCGGAAGTCCACGGTGGCAGTTCTGCTGACTCCCCTCCTTGCTTCTCTGAGAATCGAATCATCTGAAATAGAAATTCCCTATACTGAAAACTAAATGAATTAAGCAGTGGTACTACCTGCTTTAAATCCTTATCCCCACTGCACCCATATGTATTTTGCTGTCAACACCAAAGTAGGTCTGAATGGCAGATGTAACTCAACATGTGCAGAAGAGGCTGTTTTTTAAAACTAAGATGTTTCCTGCAGACAGCTGGAATGAACCAGCATCCCCGACGGCTGAAGGAAAGCAAGCCATTTTGGTACTCATTAGCGCTGTTCCTGGCCACAGCACATCAAATGCTGTAACCATCTACAAAGGATGCAATAGAAAATTACTCCTAATTTTTTTTAATAAAATGTCTTTGACCAGCATATAGTCTGACTGCAAAATTCAATGCTCGTGAATTAACACCACCACCCCAGCATTGTCTGATATCACTACTAAATGCCAAGATCCAGATTTAGGGGGAAAAACCACCAAAACGTTAATTACTTTGTCATCATAACTGTACCACTGATATGGATACCTACTTAGCTGCAGGAAAAATCGACATTTGACACTGCCAGCAGACAAAACAGACTACCAAAACAACACTCATAAGAAACAATATGTAGCCATTAGCGGAGAACAGACCATGACCATTTTTCTACGGTATGTCAAAACAAAACCCCGTGCAAATCAGTCCCTACACGGATCTCACTGATTTGTTTATATAAAACTTGGTAAAGGAGCATAACTAATTCGCACCATAGTTAAATACTTTTTCAGGTTCTCACAGATGGTAATGAAATTTATCCTACCAGTTTTTGCTAAGGTGCTGGATATGCCACATTTATTTGTGCAAAATGAAGGTTTATCTCTCAGCTTTTTCCTCTCCAATTCAGTTTCAGTGCAGTAGTGTTACAACACTCATCCCTCCAAGTATGTGTAACAGATGTAAGGTGACACTTCGGGCCCTAGAAATGAAACTGCAACCAAACAGAGAAAGGACCTGATCATAATTTCTTTGAATTTGGCACTATTTACAAGTTTAATTTTCACATACAAATTTTGTGACGTCAAGAAGAAACTTTGTGTCCTTTTTGCCAGCTCCTTAGAAGCCCACACCAGGGCTATTTACCACTTCAAATTTAATTGTAACAATAAATTGTTTTCCAAGAAAGGCCTATGCATTAGCAAGAAAGTGGATGATCAATCTGCATAATTACCATTTTGACTGAAGACTTCCTAAATAAAACAGCCCTTTCTTTTAATTTGGGGCTCCTTCTACAAACAATGTGAGAAATAGCTACAAAAAGACTGAAACTGAAGAATATTTTTTTAAGAGAGTTTTGCCTAAATACAATGGAAATACATTAATTTGTGAGTATCTTTATGAGCACTGTTTGGATTTTCTTTTCTTATGTCCTTCAACAGGGGTGTGTATGGGGTGTTGCTTACAGATTGCCAGCTGGACAAGAATGTGAAGTAAAGGCATACCTGGACTTCAGAGAGAAAGGAGGCTACAGGACTACAACTGTCATTTTCTACCCAAAAGACTCATCAGTAAAACCGTTTGACGTATTGTTATACATTGGCACTTGTGACAACCCTAACTACCTTGGTCCAGCACCTCTAGAAGAAATTGCTGAACAGATTTTTAACGCAGTTGGTCCTAGCGGAAGAAACACAGAATACCTATTTGAACTTGCTAATTCTATCAGAAATCTTGTACCAGAAGATGTAGATGAGCATCTCTTCTCCTTAGAGAAACTAGTAAAGGAACTCTTGGAAAAGCATCAAAACCTAAATTGTCTATAAAATAACTTGCTACCTTTAATGGTCTTGGTTCATCTTCAGAGGAATGGTTTCCTTGCACAATGGGTATATGATTTGGAGATGTGCTTCTCTGTACTAAGTGGTCTTATTTATTTTAATATTGCATTCAAAATACTTGGCCATTAAAACATACTGTTACAAAAAACGTTCTTTCAGGAGTCTACAGAAAGGAGAGCAGGGGAAGTGTTTTAGGTTTGAATTTGGTATACTGGGTTTTTATCCAAAGACTACATCTTTATGAAAATCTCAAAAGAACCACTTAACTCCTCTTTGTTTGAAGATTTTTTTATTATTATTATTATTTCAGGTGTAAAATAAATCTTAATATTTTTAAGATCAAAATCTGTATTCAGATAGATACAAGTCCCATTGATTTAAGTGATAGTTCTTTCTGATTCAAGACCACAGGCATGGAGCGCAGCGCAGCTAAAGAGATAAACGTTAAGTAGTTGTAAATTGCATGGTAAATGCACAGTAGAACATTTATATCATCAATGTTCAACTTCACTGAAATTAAGTTATTCCACTGAATTAGTCATCTTACCCTTTATCTATTAGTTTGTCCTTAAACACAGAGGATAAATGCTCCATTGTCAAGGAAATAATAATTTCCCTTGGCTCATTATGTCAAGGCCCTGAAAACCAAAGTACAGGGTACTTTGACACAAACAAGCCATAACATATCAGTGCCTCATTTTATTTTTTAAGACTAATATAAAGAATAAAGCCAAAATTTTGAAGTTAATTGAGTATGACTTGATGTCACAATGCAGCAAGAATGTTCAGAAACTTTCATCTTTGTTATTTGCCTTTAGATGCTGTTGTAACTTCATCTTTTAAAAAAAACACTCACCAATCCCTAAGGATAGGTTTTAAGCCAGTAATTTTCAACCACTGTTTTAGGGATTCACAGAAAAAAGGTAATTAAGAAAGGAACCCTCTTTTCGGTAACCTTACATGTGTTGCATGGATGTCCAAATAAAAAGAGTTGGAAAGCCACCGGTTTAGGCTAGCAGGCTTACTTTATGCAAAACATAAGCAAATGGAGTTTCCATCCCAACAAGGACTTGTCTTGCTTCTCAAAAATTTAAGTTATTTTTGTTAACTTTAACAAAGTATATTTTTGTATGTTAATATAGGAAAGGTCCTATTTTAAACACCATGTAATGTCACATTTTCTCGTACAGAGAATGTATAAGTGTTTAGTGGCTCGGAAGCCCATATTTTGCATCAGTAATTGCATAAACCATGTGTTTCTACTATGCAGGTTGTCCCTTTCTCTTCTTTACATTTTCCTGTTTTGTATTTGTAATTGCTTGAAAATATTGGTGTTCTCAAAATAACAAGCTGCTATTATTTTGCTTGGCCACCTACAAGCCAAGAAGAACATAAATGAATAACAGGAGACATTTCAGAAAGGCAGCTAGATGAGAAAATAGGATATTAAAATTCAAAACTAAATTCAAGATAATTAGACCACTTAAAATATTTAACCAAGAAAGATGTATTTTTTACATACCAGATTATAGTTTTAGCGTGCCTCTGGCATCTCTCAAGCATTGATTCATTGAGGGGGGAAAAAAAAAAGTGTGTTGGTTTTTAGAAGCTACTGTTTATTAGTAACAGTTGAATGCCAGTATTTTAAGAGTACCTGATGGGGTATCACTTGCTGGACTACTCTAAACTGCATAAGCAAATCTTCTGATCATATTAGCAAAATAATCATATGTATTAAGGCCCCATTTTTCCATAGTAGCGACCCCAACTAATTCATCCGTACAGCAGGAGAGGAGCATGATCCGAACTTCCAGGTGTCTGTGCATAACGACAGTCATTAAGATGCCCATAGCTGGGGCTGAGTGACTTCACACACCAAAGATGGACAGCGATAACCATCAACCAAATCAACATTAATGAACATGCATTTATTCACCTTGACTTAAAATCACTGGATACTAGATAACTGTTACTAGAAGTGTTATGTATAATTTAATTCAAGAATATTTAAGTGTTGAAAAGAATAGCACCCTCAAGAAAAACCCCAACTAACAACAGCACTTCTTTTCTTGTGCTCACTTCATATTTAAGCAAGCTGTAGTAAAGTTAAAACACGTACAGTGGCATGCCCGGTCTATGAATTTTTAAAAATTCTTTCCTTAATACTTATCCTTGTTCCTTAAAACAGGGAAGGGGATGCTTACACTCACTAATGATCCAAAAACATCAGTGATAATTCCCTCATTAAAACTCTAATTATTTAAGCACTGTGTTGGGGTATTGTAATTATGTATAGCTCTGCATTTTGTATCTTTAAATATATTCAGGACACTGGTAGTTCATTTACTTTCCAGATTCATAAAACTTGCAATAATATCCGTAACAATACATTCCAGTTTGTGCATACAACTTCAATATAATAAAAATGCATCACATTTACTAATGGTGTTAGAGAAAGAAATTTCCTGAAATGTTATGTTTATTTAAATTGTATCCATATTAGGATGGACATCAATGTGTGTCTTAACTGCATCTTCTTATAAAATGCTGTTAGATCTAATGATGAAAAACAATATACAAGAGCTAGCTATACTATGCAGTCTTAAACTGTGTCAACATTAGGAATGAATTAAAGCACTGGAAATATACCTTTGTTCTTGCTGTACAGGATTTGAGCCACAACTCTTCCTACAGCTTCAATCACCAACAAAAGTTCAGTATTCTTTCAGATTTGTTACTCACCATAAAAAAATTAACATACACTTTTTTTATAGGCCATTTATGCTTAATTTTTTGTTTCCCCGCTGGTTAGAACTAAATCTAAATTTGTGACAAGTTACAGATATTTTAGATATGGTTTTATTATACAACCACACACAGTGGTTTCCAAAACAGCGTTTGAAGAAACACTAGTCATATCTATGTTGTCAGTTTTACTCCCTGGGATCCACAGACTCAAATCACCAAGCATTCAGCGTGGACCTCTGCCCTTCCATCCATGAAGGAAGCAGCATATAGTAATATGCAGTGATGGTCTTCCCTGGTGTGACCGCACAGTAAAAATTTCTAACACCATTTGTCGGAAGAGGAACTTGCCCAGCAGTTGGTCACACTCACACTATGATGCTCACGCTCACACTCCCTATGATGCTGAAAGGGATTACCATTGAGCAGTACACAAACCGATATATCTGTAAATTATTTTGGAATCTCCCGAATAAAAGTCCTATATTAATTTAAGTTACAGGAAAAAAATGTAAAGTTTGTACAAGACTGCAATAAGACAGTTTAATTTGATTGTGCTATAATGTGGATTAAAATAAAAACGCAGATACTAAAAAGTAGCTTATGTAATAATATCTGATATCATGTAGTATCATCAATTAACTATTTGAGAGCAAGTCATTAAATATGCAGTCATCTTCTGTGAATATATGAATCTATAACCTGAATATGCAACATTTTATTTAATTTTTTTTGTCTAGCTTTTGATAATAAGCACACTCCATACTCATTTTGACTGCCACTGACAAAATTAATGTGTCATCTGACTTAATCATAAAACTTCAATAAACAGATTTGCATTTCTTAACACAAGAAAACTCATGGACAAGGGAAATCAAGTCATTCTGTAATTACCAGATTCTTTGTAGGATTCCCAATAATAATTTCTGTCTTTCCTTCTTCAGCCATTTATGTGCTCCGTATTTCCCGTAGATGGGCAAAGATGAGATCAGATGGGACTGGCCTAACCTGTTCTAATTTGGGAACTGTGCTGGACCATTCGGGTATTCAGGTGTATGTGTATATGTGTGTGTGTGTGTGTATATATATATATATAGAGAGAGAGAGACAGACAGAGAACTCCTAGAGTTCTTTTTTATACACATAAACCTTGATTTGCTTTTATCCATTGGTTGCGTTCAACAGTTTTGTGCATAGACGTAATTACCAAAGCTTGGAGGGTCGAAACAAAACGAAGCTAATTGTCGTGCCCTCACTACACACAAAGAGGAATTGCTAACCATTTCCTTATTGTTGTATGACTACATCTTTATCCCCACTTTCATGCTCTAAAATTTCTTTTTTCACAAGGGTACATAAAGACGAGACTCCTTCTAGACTAGACTGCTTTCTAGAAACTAAAATTTGATGAAAATCCTTTGCAAAGATAACTAGAGTGCAGTTCAGTCATGCAGAAGAATGCAGTGTTTGGTAGTTCTTAAAATAACTCTAACACATTCAGTAAAACAATTTTTACCACAAATGCAAGAATAACATTGTGTCATACTGCAGTTCCTTAACAACTGACAGAAAAAGGAAGACATACAGTCTTAACAGAAGCTCTGTAAGTCTGAATATTTCAGGTAATTTTGCTAAGAAGCATAACAAAAAAAAAGTTAGCTCCAAGTATCATGCGTAACTTACCCCTTAACAAGCAGAAAAAAACCCCCGAAAACAAATCACATTTTGAACACCATTAACTCATAAAAGCTAAAGCAACAAAGTTACAAAATTGATTGCAGCATCCCCCATCTGTATAATATCACTAATTTATATCATTATTTCCTGAATTCGTCAGCCATCCCTTCTTTCTGGTATGCGTGTGGATACAGGCTTTACTCAAACTGAGAAGCTGAGGATGTTGGAAAAACCTGACTACAGCTCCCCCATCCGATCTATTTCCGTATGTCTGTTCTGTGTAACAAACGAAGCTCTTAGAAGATGATTTTTCACTCTGTTCAGACAAGCTACTGACTGGCAGAGGGGATGCAAACAGACATCAGGATAACAAGCCCCCAACAGGGCCCTGTATCTTGACTTTCTACCGTGCAAGTATATAGCTGTTGCAAGGTGAGAAAGAGGCTGTTTTTCAAAAAATTATTATTCTCTAAGAGTCTTCTGCAAAAGCTGGATGTTGGCTATACACTCACTTAGATTACCACCTACAGTACAGCCCTGATTACTCCAACTTCACACTCCCTCAGTATTCTTACATTAATTTCCTTGCTCCTCCTGCTTTCTATTGAAGTAACTTCCTTTTAATTGTTGCCCTCCTTTGTCTCAAACAGATGTCTTGTCTGCATCTTTCTGGCTTTTTGCAACTTGGGTCTCTTCTCTGTGGGTGTTCTGGCACTTCCCTCTCATTGAGCACGTGCTTGAACTAGGAGAAGAATTCTTCTCCCAGTACAGCTATACCTGCTTTGCCAGCAATTTAACAGGAAAAAAATTACACTCTTATTAAACAAGAAAATTATGGTAGCAAAGCTTGAAAGCATTGATTAGACCCGAGGCAGCCATTTAGTAAAGTTTCAAGCTATTTTAAGTTATACTATTACGAACCACTTACTCAAAACAGTTCAAAGAGACTCCGCCAGTTTTGCCCAATGTAAATGTGAAAGCGTGCACACACACCACTCTTCGTGGCAAAACAGCGATGAAGAACATCCTGAAACAAAGCATCTTAAACCAAACCACCTGAACTGACGACGCATCACCCAGTTATCTTTCTCCATCACCACTGGGCTTTTTCCTCATATCATCTGCTTCCTTTGCCTTCGTATACTTCTCTCAGTAAACATTTTAGTGCCCACTAAATTAGGGTTCATTAGGGTTTATTAAGAATCACTATACGTTGCCAAAACATTCCTGCTATCCCCATACGTCACCCCATCGCCGATTGCAGAGCAGGCAGTAAGTTACCCCACTTTTCTCCTTCCTCCAGAGTCTCCACTTCATTCCAGCTGTGTCTTATAGTTCAGTCTTAATTGGAGATAAATTTACGAAGAGGGGGGTGAAACACCGGAACAGGCTGCCCAGAGAGGCGGTGGAGGCCCCATCCCTGGAGACGCTCAAGTTCAGGTTGGACGGGGCTCCGAGCGCCCTGATCTAGTTGAAGATGTCCCTGCTCACTGCAGGGGGGCCACGCTGCGTCGCCTTCAAAGGTCCCTCCTAACCCAAACCATTCTGTGATTCTATAAACCCGAAAGTATGCACGCGCGTCGCCCTGCGGGCAAACGAGCGATGAAGAACGACCTGAAAAAAACCACCCAGTACCTTTCTGCGATACTAACTAGCAGAACTTAGCACGACTGCAGCTGTTACCCACCCACCCGCCCCGAGAGACGACTTCTCAGCCAGCCGAAGGCGAACGCGCAACACCGGCCGGGCGGCGGGGGGGCCCTTAAAGCGCTCCCCGACACCCTCCCACTCCCGCCCCGCAGCCGCTAATGAGCCCGGCGCCACCGCCACCCCCCCGCTTTGCGCGGGTTTCCACACAGAAACGGCCACTCTCCGCACGCTCCCGCCCCTCAGCTCACTCACCGACCGCCTCCCGCCAACGGCCCGGGCGGAGCGTGGCGGCTGCCCCGGATGTTGATGGGCCCCGGCGGAAGCAGACGTGGCGGCGGCGGCGCCCGCCCTCCCTCCCCTGAGCCGCCGGCCGGCATGAGGGGCTGCCGGCACCGGGCGCCCACCCCGCGGGCGCTGCTCTGTGGGCTGCTGGCGACGGCGGCGGCGGCGGTGGCGGCGGCGGAGGGTGGCCGCGCTCTGCCTCAGCTCAGCGACGACATCCCCTTCAGGGTGAACTGGCCCGGCACTGAGTTCAGCCTGGTCGGTACCGGCGGCGTGAGGGGGGGGGGGGGCGCGTCTCGCTCCTACCGAGCTGGGCGGTTATAACCGTGACAGGGTGGCCTCGGTGGCGGGCATTGGGTCGTTTGTGACCCCCTCCTCCCCCCCCCAGCGGCACCGGGGTGGGGGGCGTCTCGGTTCGGGGTGCTCTCAGCACGGCCGCGCCTCAGACATCGCCCCCGGGTTTGGCAGGGCTGGCGAGCAGCCGGTACAGCGGGCCGGGGGGCGAGGTTAAGCCCTGGCAGCTGGGGGAAATCCCAGGGAAATCTGTCCTAAAAGCCAACGCGGGAACGGCCGGTTGCAAACGTAGTGGTTGGGGAGGCTGTTGCTTTATTAAAGGTCCTTCGTCAGAACTGGGAATGTGTAAGCAGGAGTAAGCTGAGCGTGGAGGAGAGCAGGAAGGTGGCTGGGAGTAGAAGGATCGAAGCAAAGGAGAAGGCAAGCGAACGCTGGCAAGTGTAGATGCCAAAGCCCAGTCCTGTGATTTATCCAGGAAATACTCTGGACCACCTGCCTTGTGAATTAACTGTACCGGTCGTGAATTCAGGAATAGTTCTAGCAAGTAACATTAAAAAAAACCCCAAAAAAACCACCTGACTAATCCATAGGTTGGTTGTTTTCGTAGCCTACAACTGGTGTCCTGTACAAAGAGGATAACTACATTATAATGACCACTGTGGATAAAGAAAAATATAAATGTATACTTCCACTGATAGCAAGTGGCAATGAGGTAAGTTCAGTCAAGTCTTTTTTGTAATTATAAGCTGTAGACAAATCTCTATTTCTTTTCAGTATCTTTTCAGTTGCTTTTCTTTTTTTTCCAAAATAAAGACTTTTTTCTTTTCCTGTAAAAGGAAAATCATCTTTAGAACGCTTCTCATTTTCACGGTTTATAGTAGATGCCTTCACTTTGTATTACATACTTGCTCTATACTAAGTGGGGCCAGTTTGAACAATCTTGAAGTCCTTATTTGGCAACAAACGATTGCTCAAATTCTGTTCTGTTCTGTTTATTGCTGGGTCTATCACTGATTGGGAAATTCTTGTATTTTCAGTAGCATTGTCAAATTCTAGGCCAGTTAACAACTATAAAGGTTGTTAACGCTGCTGTCATGATCACTGTATCTGAGAATACTATCCCAGTAGTGGTTTTCTACCACCAGTAATTTTTATTCTCCCTCATCGCTTCCTCAATCGGAAATCTGAATGCACAACGTTTAAATGAAGAAAATGGAAAAAATGAAGGCAAAAAAAAAAGTATATAAATACATTTGTTTGTATAAGAGAAGATAGATTGAGGAGGCCTTTGGTGCAGTTTATTATTGGTCATTTGTTCCTCCAACAGTTAATTTTTTTCACAGTGTGAGAACTTGCACAGCCAAGCTCTGCTCCTGTGTTGGGGACCTCCGTTTTGACATAGCTCTCATCCTTTATGTGACTGACAGTACGGAGTGCTTCAGTACTAAATATTTTCTCACCTACACTGAAGAACTCCGTGTGGAAATCTCTTCAATGGCGTGCATGTTTATAGAGCAAAAGATACACAGAAATAAACTTCCACAGTATTATGTATGCTTTTTTTGATCCATGTTTTTTGTAATTGTGTAAAAGCTGGGTGGTATTCCAATTATAGTGCACCAGTGCAGCATCAGCATTGACTAACAAACGAAGAGACTGTTGGTGCTGTTTTCCTGTTCACACCCCAAGCTGCCACGCTGGACGTGAGCAGCTGAGAGCTCCTACTCTTGCCACTTGTGTATTTTTTTAAACCACAAAACTTTTCTGACTACTTTATTTGTGACTTTTATTTGTTTCTTCTCACTAAATTGAATTATCTTTTTTTTTTTTCTAATCACCACACAGATCCTTCAGAGCAGGAATTAATGAGGTTTTGTACTGCTTAATTTTGCAATACGGTTTTTTTTTTAATATTGAACATTAATATTAATGAACCAAGCCACTATTAATTTTAATGTAACGAAATATCCTTCTATTCTAGGAAGAAGAAAAGGACTATAAAGGTCCTACTCCAGGAGAATTGCTGGAACCTCTTTTTAAGCAAAGCAGCTGTTCATATAGAGTATGTTACTTCTGTGTTGATAATTTAAATGCTAATCAAAAGTTTACAATCCAGTTCATTTCAAGGTTTAGTGTAGTGAACTGTTTGGATAAATGTGTCTCAGACTTCAGGTACTAGTTCAATCCAAAAATAAGGTCTCCACAACCTAATAACTATATCTTAGTATTGCTGATAAAATTATGTATAATTGAAGATGTCAGGGTCCATTGGGATAAATTGGGTTGCTATAGTAGCAATTTAAAAATGTGGATTTAAAATATTTATTTCGAGGAGTCAAGTCATAATGTGTCACAGTCTAATGAAAAGCATTTCTCAGAAAGTGTCAGAAGACCAAAACAAACATACTTCTAGATATTCTGAAAGTTTTACAGGTTTTCGTCAACTGTTGTCCCAGTTCAGAGACTTACATCTTACATTACAAGAACAAGCCTAATACCAAACCAGCTGGTACTGAGAACCAGAGAGAGCAAAAGTGGCCCAGTGTTATACCTATGCAACATGCCACTCAAGTCCTTGAGGAAGGAAGAGTGGGTCAAGCACAACTGGTAAATGGCCTGTGCCCATGGCAGTTGCCAAAACCAGGCTGTGGTGAGTCACTACAGCTTAGCCTCAGTGGTTTGGGAGCAAACTTACTCTTTACATCTTACTCATCTTATTTCATTTTTTTCCTTTGTTTTATCTGTGTGAAAATTAAGGAAACTGCCTGTTCTGTTTATTTGGAACGTCGTCAAAATGCTTGGGGAACACTGAGACCATTCCCTGTGCTATTGTTTTTGAGGGTGCCCAAGCCCACCTGCTTGGGCTGCGCTTCATTGCTGCAAAACCCAAAATTTTCAGGGAATTATTTTTTTGGGGGGGTGCGTAATGTATCCAAACAGATTTATTTAGTTATTTATTTCTTTAAGATTGAATCTTACTGGACTTATGAGGTCTGCCATGGAAAACACATCCGTCAGTATCATGAGGAGAAGGAAACAGGACAGGTAAGCTTCTTAGATTTGCAACGCCCTTTTCCACTGGCATGTTCATGCCTAACTCCTCTAGAGGACTTGAATGCCTGTACGCTTGAAAAAGTATGGAAAAAGGTAACTGAAATTTGTTTTAACTTCTTTTCATTGTAGAAAATTAACATCCAAGAATACTATCTGGGGAATATGATGATAAAGAACCCATTATCAGAACCAGGTTTGTCTTAGATTATTTTATTTTGCTGATGCTCATTTAATTACTTGGTTTTTAATTATTACTGTCTGAGAAATATGCTGTGGAAAACGGATTCCCAGTGCAATAGAATACAATTTTGTAGATTACTTTTTTTTTACAAGGTGTATTTTTCCAATGAATTCCTTTTCAGCACCTTACACTGCATCCATCCTGTCAATTTTGCCGTGCTGTCTAATTGAGTAGAGTAATTAATCTGCCATAATTAGTGTCAGGGGAAGAAAACACTTAGTATGAGAAATAGAACCGATATATGCCAGATCAAACTGCGATAAGGTAGCCTGTTGCCACTCTCTTTCTGGGTGGGGAGAAATATCTTTCAAACTCTGAGCAGAGGGCAGAGCGTGTAGCACATCTTGGGCTCTGCTATTCTGTAATAAAATGTACTCTGCAAACCCAAATACTTATAGCCTTTGCAGGTAAATTTGACCCTTGGAACTGTTTGAAAGTCTTTTTTGGGGATCCTGGCACAGATCTTCAGAAATACTGAAGAGCCTAAAGCAGGACTTCGTTGGAAATCAGGTAGCTGAGCCACAAACTCAAACTGCAATTTAGAAGAACAAATTTTCTGGGCACTTGAATTTTTTGCGCGTAAATTATTGTAGATGCTGGAGGTTCTGTGGTTGTACCTGTCAAAATCTGCATCTCTGGGTCGGCACTTTGGCAGTATATTAGTCCAAAGAACTCCAAAAATCCACAGACTAAGTGTTCATTCATCAGAGTTGATAGAAACAATAGAAAAAACATAATCTAGTTTGTTTTGTTTTGTTATTTGTGTTTGTTTTTTTTTTAATAGGCTAGTAAGTAAAAGATGGGCACCACCATTTTTCTCTTCCTAAAAGTGATTAACTTGAACGGCTCAGTCTTGGAGGGCATTTAGCGCTATTAATCCTATTCCTCTGAATTCCTAGCTGTAGCCTTCAGTTAGGTATCTCAGTTCTGAAAAGAAACATGGCTTCAGAAACTGCATTGTTGGGCATTTCTTTATTAGTGAGTTACAGTGCTTGTTTGTGCTGTCGTCAATCCTGTGCAGAGATGCCTAATTCTCCCTAGATGCTGCTGTACAGAAAACAAAATGTTTAATTTGAGTGACCAATTCTTTTGTGGGCCTAGATGCTGAAGTTACACATGGTGATACTTCAGATCATCATACCCGAGTCTTTTAGGATGTTGACGCTCTGTCCTTTCTGCTTAGGTGGCAGACTGTATTCTTTCTATGCTTCCTATATAGCAATTCATGCTGCTACTTTGGAAAAATAACATAGATGGTTTCTCAAACCACTGTGAGCTGAATCCACAAGTGTGATACAGTAAACTTGGAACAGCTGAATGGGCGACAGCAAAGCAGAGTGGCCTTTTGCTCACCTAATGCTGAGTGGAGTCCGGACTATCTCCTGAAGCAGTTGGGAAGGCTACCTGTGACAGCTTGAAACCCCTGCCCTGTCACAGTGTTTGCTCTGGTGATCACTAGTATGGTATCCAGTCTGGCCTCACTTCTTCCTACAACAAGCATACCCTCTGGGGCTGGCTAGTGCGTGGGCTGAAGTACTTGCCTGTTGACTGTCCCAGCCTGCAATTCGCTCACTTTGGAAAAAAAAGTAGTCAGCTACCTCTCGAAGAACAGCAGTAGTGACATGTTCCTCTGCCCTGAGGGCCTTCCTGTGGTGCTAGGGATGGATTTGGCCTGTCCTACCAATTCCAATTTGTTTTGAGACAATGCTAACTCATACTTTATTCTGTTTGCTCTGGACCCCAGATATTGCCTGCCTTTCCTCTTTTGCACCTGCTAGTTCATGAAATTGACTCTTGGGAGTTTACACGTAAAGTACTAGCAAACACACAAAACTTGCAAACTTCTCTGTATATAATTTCATTTTATTTCAAGTTCACAGACTTTATGCTTACCTCATTCTTAATTATTCCCTAGATCAAGAAGAGAAGGAAAATCCAAAAGAAAGTGCAAAAGAGGCAAGTGAAAAACATCTATTTTAACTTTTGCCATTGATAGCAGAGGCAATTTATATATGATGAGACTATGTAATTAATCCCCTACCAAAATGAGTATCAAAAAATGAAACTCTGTTCCTGAGCTGCACTCTTCTCGCTTTTGATTTCAGTCCCAGCTCAGAAAGCTTATTTAGTCTAGCTAGTCAAATTTCTTGCCCTTCTACTTATTTACATTAGTTCACTAATCTTAAACTCAAACGAGATGAATTATAGACTCTTCTTCTATGAAGACAATACAAATAACCACAAAGTCACATTATGGTCTAGCGACAGTTATTTTTCCGGCTACGTCAGAGATCCCAGTTCCCTTAGTGACACTTCCATGCGTTTTGGGTAGGGAGAAATGCTTAACAAAATCCCTGAAAGATTTCTTAGCTGACTTGATGGCCTGGCCCATAACACTCTGTGCCTTTCCATTAGAGAACTCTTCCATTTGTTGAGGCCCCAAAACTCAGTTCTGAATTATGAACTTTATAGCAAAACAATGGAAGTACCCAAAGCACGCTGGAGTTTGCAATTAGCAGTAGAATTAGCGTATTTGACCTGTGGACGGCCGTGCCTACCTTATTTCCAGTTATCCTTCATTTTAATTCTGAAATGAAATTTTTGTCTCCCAAGTTCTTTGTACTGCTGATTTACATAGCACAGAGTGGTTCTTCTGTGGTGGATCTCAGAAGATATACGTACCTGATAAGCAGTTGGGAGGTAGCTGGGGGAGCAGACCCAAGTCAGAATGTGGCCCATTCTAAGGGCAGTGGCAGTTATGCCTCTTGGAAATTAAAGACAACTATGTTCTTTATAATGTAACTTCTTTTTTTTTTTTTTTAATTTCAGAGGAAGTTAAGTCTTTTACTGACTCTTTTTTTTACAGTATTTTTGATGTACGCACACTGTCTTGGTTTCAGTCTGTAGAGAATTTAGACTTGCAATTTGTGTGGAATCTCTAGTCGTGACAGGGAAAGAATACACCACGCAGCTAGGTGGTGCTTAAAGTAGCCAAAAACTGCTGCAACTAGAGATTTATCTTCAGTCCTACTGGGGTGCCTTTCAGTTGTATGCAGACAACAGCTATCTCCGTTTAGATTTCTTGAATAGTTAGTTCAAGGAAATGCGTAGGCGTAATTTTTCAATTTTTAAGGAAAAATCAGTTGTTTCATTCAGAAAGATAGAAAGGAAGTACCCTTTTTGTCAGCTTTTTTGTACACAACCAGAATATATCTTCATTTCCGACCTTTGAATATTGAAGTATAGTATTGAAGCCAAGGAGCGCCCAAGCGATTAAGCTGCCAGTGTGTTCATTCTTTAACCTCATGAAGGTCTCATCATTTCATTCATGATGGAACGGTTTTCAGGTGGAGAGGGTCAGTGGCCTGTGACAGGGTAACATGGTTTGAAAGCCAAAGTAGGTGAGATATAGAAGGGTCTCAGGTCCCCAGGTTAGTGTCCCGACCACAGAAGGCACCACTACCTTTTAGAACAGAACCTGATTTGTTGTGCACCACAAACCTTTACTAGCTTAAGCAACAGAAGCAGAAAAAAGTCTAGTTTGTGGGTTCCAGCATGACTGTTGTACAAACAGAACTTTTGGTACCCAGGAACTTTAGCGGCTGCCAAGACAGGAGTCGGGAGAGGAACTTTTACCAGTTTGGGAAATTAATTTCTTAAAGCTGGATGAAACATATGAAGGAACAAGTCTGAAGAGGGCTTACTTAAAGTGTGTACAAAAGTGGGATTTACTTTGTATATATCATTAACTTTGTTAGCCACAATAACAGGTGGTGCAGGATGCTCTGGATAAGGAACAGCCCAGGCTGGGGATGCTGAGAGGTGTAACGCAGGTCTCAGGATGACTTTGCTGGGGCCTTTTTAGATTCTTCATGGCCTGGCACTGAAGTGAAGACCTGAGCTGAGTCTGGCAGAGCTACTCACATCACTCTGTCTCCTAGACTACAGGGTGAACGCAGCTGGCTTGGTGCTCTTCCAAAATGCTGCACCTGGCTGGCAAGCTTTCTTAGAACTGAAATATCAGGCAGCCTGTGCAGAGAAACCAGCTGCTTTTGCAGTCAGATACAGCTGGGCTTTGTAGCCAGACCTCGTGTGGCTCAGTGTATTTGTGCAGTGCTGCGCTGGGGGGTAATAAACCAGAGTGTGCTTGGATGTTGCAGAAACACCAAGTAACTACACAGGAGCTGGTTTCAATCCACACTGCTGGCTCTGCACCATGTAATAGCTTTTTGTGTTTCAGAAGAGTCGAATGAACTTTACTGTGATTCTTAACTTTTACTTTCTCTCACCTAGATACCTACAAAAAATATAGAAGGGCAGATGACCCCATACTATCCTGTAGAAATGGGAAACGGCACACCTTGTAGCCTAAGACAAAACCTACCCAGGTCGAGTACAATGATGTACATCTGTCATCCAGAAGCTAAACATGAGATTCTTTCAGTAGCAGAAGTGACAACCTGTGAATATGAAGTGGTTATATTGACACCTCTGTTATGCAACCATCCTAAATACAGGTAAGGAACTCAAATTTTGGCTAACGTTATGGCTTCAAGTTTTTATCAATTTCTCTGCATGTGTATGTTTCTGTGGTTTCTGGTACTGAGCTGTGACACTTGCATTTACTTACTTTGGCACGTGCAGTTTTGCCATGTTTTAAGTTTTCTTGTTAAGTTGCACAATATTTGCATTTTTTAAGTCTCTAATAATTGATCCCATGTGAGAAGCAGATGGGAAACGTAACTTGATTTTCAACAGGTAAGTTTCTAGCCCTGTCAGTCTGGAGAAACACAAACTAGGGCATTAAGGCTGCAGGCAGGTTAAGAACACCCTCTGTCCTCATAGTTTATGATTTCAAGGTCTTTGGGGATCATCTTAATGGTATTCAAAGACTGCAGATTGCATATGTGCTTTATATGTGTGCATAGACGTCTCTAATTTCAGAATTTTCAGAAAACAAAAGTATAGTTTTCAGCCATGACCTTAAAATTTAATTTAGCAGTACTCCCAGCTTAAGGAGCTCCTATCTGTCCGTTTTATTGCCTTACCTTCAGCTGTGTAAGTCATTTTCATTTGAAGAATTCACAATTTCAGTGTTATTTTCCAAAAATCATGTTTAGGATTCCTTCCCTGCCCCCCCTCCCTGAACTGTACCGTGCATCTAAGCGATACCCTTAGTCTCCATAGTACAGAATTTTGACCTTTCAAGGGGTGTAAACAGAATTGCAAAGTGAACATGACATACAAATGAAGGGGGAAATAATGAACAGGAGTCCTGAATTTCCCATGTACGCAGACATCAGAACAAGTGAGTATTTAATCACTGTTCTGAAATAGGCAACAAAGTTTAAAGGACAAAATCCTCAATGGTGCATTTAATAAACACTTGCCAGTTAGAGTAAATAAATCAATTATAAATTTTCTCATGTAGAAGGGGTTGGTAATGCTATGTTATCTGTTGCACTTATCTATTGCACTATTATCTGTTTACTACATGAGCCTTTTAAGCCTCTGTATCAGTAGAAAAACAGAATGTGCCCAGGCAAATCGTTGTGTCATTTGATAAGAATAAAACCTCAAGCTGCTGCCTCCTTCCAAAGGAGGAAGCATGGGAGGCTTCACGGCTACTAGCAGGAAATACTTAAAATAAACATACAAGATCTTTATTCTCCCACTTACGTCATCTCAGTAAATAAAGATAGGTGGAGATAGCAGGCTGGAAACACTATTTAGTGTCAGCGGAGGTAACAACAAACCAACCTCATTGTAAGTTAAATGCGCTTTTCCTCTCATACTTCACCCACCAAGCCATACTTCACCCACCATTATCTTATCCAATAACACACTTTGTATTAACTTAGCAAAAGTATAGCCGTTAGTTCTAGTTGTCGTTCTTATTTGGGTACAATTTGACTTTTTTTAAACCAGCGGGAATTGGGAACAGGGAAGGCAGGCAGTGAAAAGTAATATTTGTCTACTGTAACAGTTAGTCTTAATGTTGTTTAACTAAAAGTCAGATAAAACTAGGCTTCTTTTGTACAGGGCTTATTTAATCTAGAGTGCAGCTACAATTTGGGAAGCGTTTTCAGATTGTTTTAACTCTGGTGGTGATGATTATACAACTGCTGCTGTGTATTACAGACTCCTCCTAGGAGGACATCACAAAAAGCCACCTTGCCTCTGAAGCAGAATCTGCCTATTTGTTTTGTAAATAAGCTTTGTCTAAAGAGGACCTTTGCAATGAGACGGGCATGGGAAACGGAACAAATGCTTCATTTGTCAGTAGGACTTGCATTTTGATATTCGCTTTCCTTCACTGTTTTCTGTTACAGCTTATTTGGTGTTTTAATGAGGCCTTCATTTGTGTAAACTAAGGAGAAAGCTGCGCTAACTCCCGCTTCATCTCTTTGCTTTTTCTTTCCTGAAATAAGATGGGTTTTGCAGGCATAGCTCATGAAGAGAGCAATAAAGGAATAATGGGTACATATGCAGTATGAAAAGCCATACGTGTCAGATAATATAAGAATGTATTCTTTTAATTATATAGGAACTGCATCTGTCAGGTTTAACCTTTGCCGTTTCCTAGCTTCTGAGAGAGTTTTGTGGAGCTATGACACTACATTCATGGTACGCATACAGTGCAATTTGCCTTTTAATAGGCAGCTTTTTCCTTTTGATGAAGAGGGGTCAGATGGCACTGCCAGTTGTCTGGCAGCGTTAGGAGTGAGACTATGCTGGGCAAAAAGTGTATTTACATCAGCTGTAAGAACAGTGTAACTTTGGCTGAGACAATACGAGAAAAAAAATAACACACTTCAGCCCAGCTCAGTCAGAAACTTAGAGCAACAAAAAAGTACGTCTTTAAGGTGTAGTAAGTGATGTATTGTTAACTCGTTTGGACAGGTTCAGGGCTTCCCCTGTGAATGACATCTTTTGCCAGTCTCTGCCAGGATCCCCACTTAAACCCCATAATCTGGAACAGCTGGAGAAACAGCAAGAAATGATGAAGATGCCTTTTAGAAGGGTTAAGGAGGTAGGAATTGTTTAATTTTACGTAGAAAAATATTTCTTTTCCATGATGTAACACATACAACTTTCAGTTCTGTGGAATAAGTTCTCTCGCACAACTTTCTAAGACCATGTCAGTCTTTCAGATGGTCTTTAAGCTTGTTGAAGTCATCTGTAACTTGCTTTGTTTGTAAGGAAAACAAAGCAAGTTAAGTTTGGGCTACTAATTTAAAACTTTTGTAGCCTTCATAGCCTACAGTTTACAAACATGTGAAATCATGTGAAATTTTTGACTTTTGATTCTTTTTTTTTTTTTTTTTTACCTATGCTGAAGACAGTGAAAACAATGACAAGATGCTTTCATGCTTTTTCCTGCAGCCTATGTCACTTAATACTAAGTAATGTCGTATAATTTATAAGACTTTGCAAGGGACATATGAAATCTAAATGGGTGTATTTGTATATACGTTCATTTCAGGAAGAAATGCATTCAACAAAAGAAGAGAAATTTTCTTCCATTCATAAGCCTGTTGCTGTTGGAAGCCATCAACTGTTAACTGTGGGAACAACACACATCTCCAAACTGACCGATGACCAACTTATAAAGGAATTTCTTAGTGGTTCCTACTGTTTCCATGGGGTGAGAAATAAAGCTATGCATAATAAAATAGCTACCCCTTAATTGCACGTACCGGTTTATGTATTGTATTTATGTATTTGTATATGTATTATGTATTTGTGTAGTTTTTCAATGAACTCTGATAGTTGCATTCTTACATGCATGATAATTGCCTTTCCCTGCATTGATATCGGGAAGGCTTATATATACCAAAGGCTATGCCAGAAAGGTATCTTTAGTCTTTCCATTGGAAATCAATTTATTTGAGCAGACAGTGAAATGAAAGGAGATCATGAGAATTTTTCAGTGCTAATTTTGGTAATGAGAAGACAAAAAAAATCTGATAAAACTTATTGAGAGCCAGCAGAAAAAAAAAAAGCATCTGAAATTTTCCCTGTCTTTGAAAGAGGAAAGTGTTTCTTTAAAGATGCAAATAGTATACAAATAGTTTAAGGAATTTAGTCCTATGCAGCTCTTCCAAGAGTCTTTGCTTAAGCTCGTTAATTCCATCTCTTGCCTACGTCAATTAGTCTAATAAGAGATTCTCTCTCAGTGCGAACCTTGAATTAACATATCTAATTAATAAGTATGGAGTTTTGCAGCTAAAATAGCCAGTGGTTTAGGTTCTGGAAGGAAATGGATGTGGTGGTTTTGGGGTGTTTTATTTTGTTTGGGGGTTTTGTTTTAATGCTGATTATACCTCTCCCTAGGGTGTTGGTTGGTGGAAGTACGAATTCTGCTATGGCAAATACGTTCATCAGTATCATGAGGTATGGTTAAATAGTTTTATGTTCTGCCACTAGGTGGCTGGGGGGGGAAAGGGTTAGAGAATCTGTCTACAGTCTGCAAAAAGAAAAGAAGCGTCCTTTTCTTGGCTAACCAACGTCTTGGGTTTAAGAATTTCAGAATTTAAATCCTCCATACGATGCCTAAGGTTATGCAGTGAGATGCAGGTACCACATCAGGTAGAGCACAGTGATAATCAAAGCTGGAAAAATGTGGGTCTGCGTGTGGGAATGCTCTTCTGGTCATTGAAATGCTGTTATTAGCTCACGCCTCACGCCGGCTGGGTGGCTGTTTTGAAGAGACCATCAGCTTGACTCTTGACTCCAATACAAGATCAGTCACAGTTTTTCCCAAATGCGAGAACATGCTATGTTGACAGCAGTTAAAAATTACTAGTTTTTCCTTTTTTAGGATAAGGAAAGTGGCAAGACTTCCGTGGTTGTGGGTACCTGGAGCAAAGAGGAACACATTGAATGGTCCAGGAAGAATGCTGCTAGAACCTACTATCTGAGAGAAGACGGCACACAGACAGTTAGGTACGGTTACAGTCCCCACGGTTACTGCTCTCGCTGTCTGCTCCCGAATTGGTCTCATACTTGCGAGGGGGAAGAATAAATGCCACGGCCCACTTCTGCAGTGTGTGAATATTCAGTTTATGAATAGATACAATAAACTGTCAAGAGCAGTATGTATAGATTTATTCCCCGCCCCCCCAATCAACGTGCAACATCGGAAAAGGGAATTCAACGCTCTGGATGTAATGCAGAGAAAAAAACCTTCCGATAGGGAATAACTACTTCCTTCTGCAATAACTGAAATACAGCATGGTACTTCTTGGTTTTGTGTATTACAGTTAAATATTTGAAGAATGACGAGATACTGTACCACACAAGTTAGCTGTGTGCTTGAGAATGGTGTTTAATATTTCCAGACTTTTTCTTTCCAATCTTTTGTGGCAGGATGGTGTCTCATTTCTATGGAAATGGAGATGTTTGCGACTTAACGGACAAGCCGAGGCAGGTGACTGTGAAATTGAAGTAAGTTAATTTTTTTAGTAAACTGGTGTTTTGTGCCTCTGCTTCCTAGGCCAGAGGGGAAAGCCTCTGTTCTCTTTGTAAAGCTCAGAAAGCAATGATTGTTAGCTTAGTAAAAATGCTACAGATACTAGGGAAATGCACGTTTTAGTTTTGTGCTTATTACGTGCTAAACACTACAAAACCTCTCTTCCGTTTTCAGATGTAAAGAATCGGATTCCCCTCATGCTGTGACCATATACATGCTAGAGCCTCATTCTTGCCAGTACATCCTTGGGGTACGTAAAGACAAACTTGAATTCTGTGAGATCAGGGGCCACCTAGTAGAGGGCGTCTCCAGGCGCACGTTTAAAGTAGCCCCTTCCTTCCAGTGACTCGTCACAAGAGATTCCTGTGGTGTACTTCAGCCCGTAAACGTAGCTGCTAACCAAACGCTGCTTTTTGTGCAATGGCATTTGCTTAGAGAAAGGACGGTCATTGTTAATTACGGTAGTTCCATTGTTAATAAGCTACAGAGGTCGTACCCAAAAGTAAAAAGCACCTCCTAAATTTTACAAAGCGATGTTGGAGGACTGTGCCTCTTGCAATCTGTTGTCATTAAGCTCAGGATCTTCGTTGCAATCCCTGGTAAAAGTTTATCGATGATTTCGTAGTCTTTAATGGTTTGATCTCTTGTGTTTAAGGTGGAGTCTCCGGTCATCTGTAAAATTCTGGATACAGCAGATGAGTATGGGCTCCTTTCAGTGCCCAGCTAAAGCCCGTGAAGCAAGCCATACCTGGCAACAGCCCCGCTGGCGTTTGCCGCGTTAACTTCCCCTCTATGAGATGACAAAGGCAGAGAGAAGCTTTCAGCCACCCAACCTCACCAGCGGAACTCCACAAGATGAGGGACTCATGAACCACGTTGTGTATAACTATGTGTATATAAGAGATTATCGATGAACTTGTAATGATTAAAATCTTGTCTTGCACTTCCTGTTTGACCTTGGGTATGACACGTTCCGCAATCGGTGTTGTCATCGTTAAGGTATGAATTATCAACCTTAAAAAAGGCAAAATAAACACCTCTCAGCTTCGAGTGAGGAGTTTAGCTGCCAAGAGAATGAAAAAAGTGAACCAACGCTTCTTGCTCAGGAGCCTTCAGCAGCCACCGCAACACCAATTGTGTTGTAATAATTGTTCTACTGCGGGAACTTACTTTGTCCAAATGCAACTGTTACCTCTGTTTGATTGCTTGGAACTATATTAATATCACAGTCCTCCCTCCTCTTACCTTACCTTCCTTCAACTGATATTTCTTCTCCCAGCCTGGGCTGCTTTCCAGGCCGGTTTTTGGGTGTGTTTGGTTTTGTTTGTTTGTTTTTTATATTAACACCACAGGGTTCGTCTTAATATATTTATTTTGCTAAACATTCTTACTGACATCGGTCAGGTTTGCTGGTTTGCGTCTAAGGATGCCAAGGTATGATACTAGCGATCTGCAATCGGCATTTTTTGTGGCGGAGTTGTTGGTATTAGTCAGACCTCTAGACTCCCGCTCGTCTGTATTCAGCCACGCGTGTTGTATGCGTGCCCGAGTGCTTTCCTTTTCGGTGACAAAGACTCGGGACACCCACCTGCCTCTTGATGGCCAGGGCCAGGCTGGAGGTTCTGTTTTCTGGGGCCATGCCTACCTCGCAGATAAGATTTTTGGTGCAGGCACACGAAGCTTTAGCCTGCCGGCAATATACGTTCCTAGAAGATAATTGAAATATTACTTGACAGCAGTATCTCAAGTAGATTTCTATTATACTTCTAAAATAGCCGTTTCTCAAAGAGGTGAGAGAAAAGGGTTGCAAGTTACTGGTTTGCAGCCAACAGCCACTGTACCCTCGAGGATTTCCTTCCCTCAGGAGAAGATTGTAGGGCCGTTGCAGTGCTTTTACCAGGTGTGATGTTGATCGCTTGTTTTGGGGCCGAGTTACTCCAAATCGCAGACGAGAGTACGTGCGTGTGTCCTTCATGGGCCGAGCATGCAGTGGAAGGAGTCCAGAAATAGCGAGAAAAGCTTAGCCGGTGCTGTCTCTTAGCTAGGTTACACCATGGTGAGCCCAAGGGTGTTGTGTAGGGTCTGTAGTGATGCGTGTGCTAGAAGCAGCAAAAGCTGGGCAGCGTTTCAGTCCGTAGCGACAGTGTACATGTAGCGCCTTGGTCATGTGTGTGAATTCACTATGTTTCCTCTTTTCTCAAGCTGTTGTGCAAAAGGTAGAGGAATTTCCTAACTCTGTCTAATGGAAATCTGCCAACCATTTGGCATATGACTTGTTGCATACTACCCAAAATGCCAAATTAAGTGGCTGGACTGTTGCAATGTAAGAACCCAGTTTATTGTCTCGTATAGTAGAATACCAAAAGGGCAGTGGGAGGATGATACAGCATGTAAAGTCAAAGTCATCGCTCCTGATCATATCCTTGTTTCTGAGGGCTTAGCCACATGTCAGAGGAAACTGAAAAAGGAGGATGAGAGACTTAGATTTTTTTTTTTTTTTTTTTCCCCCCTGGAGGAGAGTATTCTACCCCCATTTCCCTCCCCCAATCTTCTGGGGAAGCATTAGATAAATAAGCAAAAAGTGTTAAGTTTTAATCCTGTGTTTAGCCAGTAGCTTTTAGAAGAGAGAAGACATTAAAAGCTGTATTCTCCTGACGTCAGATCTTTAACTTGGTTTCCTCAAAGTTCTTTTACTTGCCTCAACGGTCACCTGGACCGATCTTCTCGTTAAGGGTCCGGTATGAATCTGAGCCCCATAGTGACCAAAGTTTGCTTTTGGCCACACACAAGCAACTGGTCGCACAATCTGCAAAGTTTTTGGAAGGGCTCCCCTCCTCACTGCTTACCCAGCTTCACGTCAGTGGTTCAGCAGCAGCTCCTCCAGCTGCAGCCTCATCCCTTAGCTGCCTTAATCCCAGTTCCGGACACTGCCACAGGCATCACTCGCTCAGGTCCACCGTGGCGAAGGTGCGTCCCAAGTCAACACGCAGTAAGAAAAAAGAAACACACGTTTATCCTTTGCGTCTCTAAAGTGTCTTTGCAAGGGGCTGGATGAATCCTCTCGTTAGGGCTCTGGCAGTAGGCGGAAGCGTGAGGCTTGTGCAGTCCCTGGGGGTAGTTTTAGCTGCTCCGCGTCTGCTTGGCTGCTCTCAGGAAAGGCGATACGGACACGGGCTGAGCACCCAAGGCCCAGGTTTGGTGTGGACGTATGCGCCATGGCACCCCGCTGCAGAAGGCAGGCAGGCGGCATGGCTTGGGGCAGTGTCAGACTTCCTCAGCGTCTCTCGGGCCAGGTCACATTAAAGGCAAGGGAAACCACAATGCGCTAAGCCCCTCAGTTGTGGCTATTAATTAGATCAGAGGAAAAGATAAGAATAGTTATTTTGCATAATGTGAAGAATTCCACTTCCCCACGGAGGAGGGAAGTTGCCGGCGCGATGGGGAAGCACAAACTCTGTGGCTAAGCAGGCACAGCATCCCAGTGCCCCACTAATGCCAACTTTGGCCAGCTGAGCAAACCACGCTGCTGCCAAACCCATGACATCTGTACCCGCTTCTCCATATTCCTCAGCCTCTACTTCCCCTTGCACAGGAAGCAACGCGCTCACAGACGTTCCGGCCCTGCGGCTGAATTACACATGAGCGACCAAATCCACAAAGGTAAAGAACACGCTTTTCTCTTCCGCCCTCGCCCATCTTGCCCGGACCAACTTCTGCCTTGGGAGAGAACCACGAAGGTGGGAGTGAAGGGAGCGGGAAAGATGCACACAAAAACCTCAAAGGGTACGGCAGGCCATGAGTTGATACTGCTAGAAATAATTAAATGATACATAATTTTATGTTCTAACACATTTCAATCTAGAAGAAATGTGCAATTGGGAGTAACTTGCGGCTTCAACCCTCTCCCAGACGAGCCCTGGCGTGCGGGAACCTGCCAAAACCAGGGAAAAAACAAGACTTCTGGTAAGCGTAAAGCACAGAGCAGAGCTGGAGGGCTGTGGGTTTCTCTGCTCGTCTGCTTAGATTTACGCCTGAGATCTATTATTGCAGGTTTGCTTCTCAGCCTGAGCGGCAGAGTTGTTTCCATGCTCATTTAAGAAACCAGCAACGTTGGAAAATAACGTGACCGGCGGACAGCAAATCTGCAGCAACGGTATGCTATCACCTGCAATTAGCTGGAGGCAATTCCATTAAAGGAAAGCAGATTTGGGAAAGTGAAACGTGCCACTTCTTTTAGGTATTTGCTGCTACGAGGAGAGTTCAAAGGCTAAGCTGGTTTGGGTGCCAAAGCACAGGATTTATCCGCACAGAAAGAACAAACATCAGTAACCAGCACATAAGAAAGCCCCCCCCACGCCCCCACCCGCTTTACTTCCTCGGACAGGAATGCCTAAAGCCCACTTGTGGGCTCCACCTACGCAGCCCAAACCAGTGGAAGAACAGCAGTGCTCGCTCCCTGCCAAGACCTGCTGACTGAACATCGGGAAATTAAATCAGAATTGTCTACCGAAGATGAGAGTTGTGTCTTTATCGCTATGTCTTTATCCGCATTTCCGCTCCAAGACGCTCCTCAAACAGAGCAGCCATTAGACCTCAGACGACAGGGATTCACTCTGGAGCTCGTTCTTAATCGTCATTTCAACGCGCAAATTATTAATTCATTGCAAGGCCCACCAAAAAAAGCAGAGAGAATATTTATGCAAGACATGGGCACAGCTGATAGGGGTGGCTGAGAGGAGTCAGTGGCTCAACCTGCGAGGCAAGGCGCTCCCTGGGAAGTTTCACGTCGCCGAAGGGGGTGAAATAAGACGATCAGTCTCAGAAAGATTTTTCTCAAGTGGTAAAGAAACGCGGGGTATTATTCCCTCTCTCTGCGCAGAGGCAGACAAGTGCACTCCCAGGTCGGAAATGTTTTATTCGTACAGCTACACGGATCGGACTTTGAGTTTCCACCCAGCCCCCAAGTCTAAGCCCACCTTAAGCTCATCTGAGGTCTGGTCTCCCGAGGGCTGGTGCTCATTCTGCCTGGATTTGAGCAAATCTTGCCCAGGTTCAGCTCTGCTCCCTCAAATGCCACTTCTAGCGCAAAACCCCCTATCCCCTGCAGAGAGACAGCGAACAAATGGAAGAAGAGCTGTTTTGGGAACGAAATCTCTTGATTGAGTCCTTGTGGGGAACCACAACCCTGCCTTGGTTCTGCTCTCAGCCACGTTGCCTGTGCTTTGCCCGCTCACTCGCACAGTCCTTTTTTCTGGTGGGCTGCTCTTCCCTCCACGATCTCCAAAATAAGAGGTTGCCTTCAAAAAAGGGGAAAAAAAAAAAAAAAAAAAGAGAATAAAGGAACGCACAGAATGTGCGCTGGATGAAACGAGTTAGGATAATGCCAGCACAGCACGTCGGCAGAATAACCACCCCTGTATCGAAAAATACTCTTTCTTTCACTTTGTCGCTTTATTTGTCACGTTATTTACTCTCACGGCCAGCCGGAGAGATGGGGTTTGGTGGGGCCTGTGCTGGAACAGAGCTGCTCCACCTTCCCGAAGAGCGGAACTACAGGCTGAGGTTCAAGAGCGGCACAGCTGTATGGAGATGAAGGTGGGCAGACTCCGCAGGGAGAAATGGCTGTCTACGGCGGGGGGCGGGGGGGGGGTCGCTCCACATTGAAAGCAGGAACAAGATATGTCCAAAAGCTCTTAATTTCCTGTCTCTTCTCCTAAAACAAGTTATGATCTGTCCGAAGAACGGATGACTTCAGGGCAACTCCCAGAACCTGCCAGGGCAGGAAAGTGCCTGGTCAGAGTAGAAAGGAACCACAAACAACCTCGGGGTTTTCCAGCCCCCCAGGACTGAAGAGGGGAGCCTCTGGGCCGCCGCAGGAGTTTCCAGTCACTGGCAGTTACAAAAGAGTGGAAAAAAACCCCATCGATAGCGGAAAAAAGCAGAGCAGATGACAGAGCTCTACACCTTGTGCAATCTGTTGACTCCCCTTCTGTTGGCACCACGAATCCAACTAGTTGCAAACAAAGAGCCCACCTTTCACGGCAGCACCACACACACCAAGAAAATCTCTCGTTACTTTTTTCCCCAGTTAAAGTGCACAAAAGGCACAATTGCTCACTTTGGGTACACACGGCCTCGTATTCACACAGAAGAGAGCCCAATACAAAACACTCCCCATCTTAGGAAACACACCCCACAACACCTCACATCACAGCAGTAAATCGGTTCTATAACCCCGTGGTCACGCTTGGTGCTTCCAGACCTTCCCTGCGATGCTCAGGTATCACAGAACCATAGAATGTGTTGGGTTGGAAGGGACCTTTGAAGGTCATCTAGTCCAACCCCCCTGCAGTAAGCAGGGACATCTTTAACTAGATCAGGTTGCTCAGAGCCTCATCAAGCCTGGCCTTGAATGTCTCCAGGGATGGGGCCTCCACCACCTCTCTGGGCAACCTGTTCCAGTGCCTCACCACCCTCACTGTAAAGAACTTCTTCCGAATGTCTAATCTAAACCTGCCCTGCTCTAGTTTAAAGCCATTGCCCCTCGTCCTATCGCTACATGCCCTTGCAAACAGCCCCTCCCCATCTCTCCTGTAGGCCCCCTCCAGGTACTGGAAGGCTGCTATAAGGTCTCCCTGGAGCCTTCTCTTCTCCAGGCTGAACAACCCCAACTCTCTCAGCCTGTCCTCATAGCAGAGGTGCTCCAGCCCTCGCATCATCTTCATGGCCCTCCTCTGGACCCGCTCCAACAGGTCCATGTCCTTCTTGTGCTGAGGGCTCCAGAGCTGGACACAGGACTCCAGGTGGGGTCTCACGAGAGCAGAGCAGAGGGGGAGAATCACCTCCCTGGACCTGCTGGCCACGCTTCTTTTGATGCGGCCCAGGATGCAATTTGCCTTCTGGGCTGCAAGCGCACATTGTTGGCTCATGTTCAGCCTTTCACGCACCAGTACCCCCAAGTCCTTTTCTGCAGGGCTGCTCTCTGTCACATCATCCCCCAGCCTGTATTGATAACGAGGATTGTCCCGACCCACGTGTAGGACCTTGCACTTGGCCTGGTTGAACTTCATGAGGTCTGCTCGCGCCCACCTCTCCATCTTGTCCAGGTCCCTCTGGATGACATCCCATCCCTCTGGCACATTGACCGCACCACTCAGCTTGGTGTCATCGGCAAACTTGCTGAGGGTGCACTTGATCCCACTGTCTATGTCACTGATGAAGATATTAAACAGCACCGGTCCCAGTACGGACCCCTGAAGGACACCACTTGTCACTCCTCTCCATCTGGACATCAAGCCATTGACCACTACCCTCTGGATGCGACCATCCAGCCACTTCCTTATCCACCGAAGAGTCCACCCACCAAATCTGTATCTCTGCAACTTAGAGAGAAGGATGTTGTGGGGGACCGTGCCAAAGGCCTTGCAGAAGTCCAGACAGATGGTATCCGTAGCTCTCCCCTTGTCCACTGATGTAGTCACTCCATTGTATAAAGCCACTAGGTTGGTCAGGCAGGACTCACCCCTGGTGAAGCCATGCTGGCTGTCTCGAATCACCTCCCTGTCCTCCTCCATGTGCCTTAGCATAGCTTCTAGGAGGATCTGTTCCATGATCATCCCACGCACAGAGGTGAGGCTGATAGGTCGGTGGTTCCCAGGGTCCTCCTTTCTACCCTTTTTTGAAAATTTTTAAGGCAGGAGCGAAGCCAGCGGGTACCTTGGGACGACATTGTTCACAGCATCTAAGCCTTAAATCAAGCAACTTCCACCCTCGATTTTCCCCTGGACAAGCGGCTGAGCAGCTGCTGGTACCGGCGCGACAGGGAAAACTTTAGAGAGATGTCACTGGGGAGAAGTGCCTCCGGCACAAGCCCCCTCCACCAGCCTGGGGAAGGGGAGCGGAGCTGCAGAAGCTGCTGGTCCCGGCGAGGCCGGATGGTTCCCGTCCCGCCCCGCTCCTGAGGCTACAAAAGGCGTTGGCGGCGGCAGCGGGTACCGGCAGCAGGGGAGCGACGCCGAGGAGAGCGGGTGAAAGAGAGGTAAGAGGGACGGGGAAGGAACGCTGGAAGTACAAGGGTGCTCTCGCCCTTAAATCTGCAACGCTTGCTTTTAACACCCCGGGGTGTTGCTTACCCCCGTGGTGCGGCGGCGGCAGGTTATCCCCGCTCAGGGAGGATGCGGCGTGGTCTGGTGGTGGGGTCCCGCTGGCAGCGGAGGGCCCCGGGGGGGATGCAGCTGGCAAGTTGTTGGGGTCCCTTCTCTTCAGTTAAACTCGATGGTCCGAGTCTGGTGGGCAGCAAAGGGGAGTATGGTAACACTAGGTTGCTCACCTGAAGGTCTGCACCTGCGTTTTCAGGCGGATAAATACAAGCCACGGACTGTGGGTGTCAGGAAACTGGTGACAGGCAGAGCCGGGACAGGAGAGGAGCTGGGCAGTTGTGCTACCAGGCAAAGGGAAGTCTCGAAAGATGAACGATGCGCAGGCAGTGACCTCTCCTGGTGCAGGCTCTCTCATACAAGCCTCCGATATCCTTCAAAGCAAACTTTTCCTTACTCTGACAGCTAAGGCTAAATAAACGGTCACTAGTAGATTCTTGGCAGAGGGCAAACCTCCAAGGGGATGGGATCACAAGCAGATATGTGGTCACACAGTTACACGGAGCTCCCTGAAGCGTTACTCTTGAAAACGCTACTGAAGTGCCCGAACAGGTTTTGGATGGGTCAGACTTACCTGGTTGTTGGGTGCCGGGACGAGAGACGTAAAACCCCCGTCCCCGCCAGCGGTTATGAAAGTGCATTTCGGATTATGCAACGGAGAGATGCTATCACAAAGGCTGCTCGACTTTATCTCCGATTATCTGAAATTAATAGCGCTCTCCCTCAAATCGTTCTCCGACACCATCTTCTATTGTTGCCTCTGGAAAATAATAATGAAGCAAGATGTATTTTTCTACGTAGATAAAAAGGGATTCACAAGGGATACAACGAATGAAACAATTTCTGTACTTGCAAGTAAACTACAATATTTTTTTAAGGGTATTCACTAACATAGAGCATATTATAATGATGGAGTTTACATTTCTTTTTTACAGGATGAGGATCCTTATTGGAAGCCTTCATTTGTACTTCATTTCTATCTTATTCAGTAGAGCAAATGGATTCCTAATTCTGAGAACGCCTACAGCCTACGCCTTCCCATTTTATAACTACTCCTATTTAAACCTCTCTTCTGTATCAGAAGCACGAGCTCCAAAAATGGCAAGAGCTCTCAACTTCTCACATAACGTAATTGAAAAAATAACCAAGAGAGACTTGGAAGGTTTTGAGGCACTGCAAGTTTTAGACCTTTCCTACAATCAGATTAAGGACGTTGAACCCGGCGCGTTTGAGAGTCTGCTCAGCCTTGTTTCTCTGAATTTATCATTTAATGATAAGAGACTTCTTATATCGGGTCTTCCACCCCATCTGAAGCTCTCGCCCACTGGCAAAGCCACAGGGTCTTTGCGGCTTTATAAGTATTTTGACAAACCCTCAGAGGGTGCTCCGGAGCCTTCTGCATCTGCTGAGGAGCTGCCACACGCAGGAGGTCCCTCTGTCCTGCAAAATGTTAATGCGAGGCTCAGACGAAGCACAGAGAGTCTTCTTCGGAGAGCAGAGAAAAACGCAACGGTCTTCCCAACAGCCACGTTAAGGCCTAATTTCTGCGCAGCACCAATAAACGGGATACTCAATCTGTCAAACAGCAAACTCTCCGAGGAAGAGCTGACAGCAAAACTGGATGAGGATCTCTGCCAAGCTCAGCTGGACAGTATTTTGGAGCTTGACATTAGTCACAGTGACCTGGAAATGGATCTTCTGTTGCTGTTCATCCTGGTTTTGCCAATTAAAAACGTGCAGTCCATTGATGCCAGTTACAACAAGTTAACAATTAACATTCCAGATGTTGAGGCGTTCTGCAACTTCCCATTCAGCAAGCTTTTGTTTCTAAATATCAGCAACAATCCCATAAACAGCTTGGATACACTGTGTCTCCCTTCAACCATCAAGGTAATCGACTTGTCCTTCACCAACATAAGTCAAATACCCCAAAATTTTGCTAAAAAAATGATTAACTTAGAAAACATGTACGTTCAAGGAAATCACTTCATATATACTGTACATCCAGAAATGACTAACGCAGCGACAAGATTTCCCCCTGGCACCGTACATATTAACGCTATTTCATTTGTCAGAAACCAGGCTGGTACACCCATCGAAAGCCTTCCAAACAAAGTGAAACATCTGAAAATGTCCAACTGCTCCATCGTAGAACTGCCAGAGTGGTTTGCTGACACAATGGAAGAATTATTGTTTTTGGATCTCAGCAGCAACCGGATTTCCGTGCTCCCTGACTTACCGATCTCCCTGAAGCACCTTGACATAAGCAACAGTGATATTAAAATAATACCCCCCAGTCTCAAATCCGTCTTCAACTTAACAGTATTTAATATTCAAAATAATAAAATTACAGACATGCATCCCGAGTATTTCCCGTTGACTTTAACGAAATGTGACATCAGTAAGAATAAGTTGAACACGCTGTTACTAACTGACGCCCTGGAGAAACTTGAGTATCTTAATGCTTCTGGAAACCTGATCACCAGACTGGAAGCCACCAGCCACCTTTCTGCCCTTGCTAACCTGGACAGCAGTCACAATCTAATTTCGGAACTCCCTGATCACTTTGGCAAATCTCTTCCAATGCTGAAATATTTTAATTTGTCAGGGAACAAGATCTCCTTCCTACAGCGTGGCGCTCTCCCAGCTTCTCTGATTGAGTTAGACATTAGCGACAATGCCATTACTACCATCGTGGAGGACACTTTTGGCCAGTTAACCAGTTTGAGTGTTTTGACTGTTCAAGGTAAACATTTTTTTTGTAACTGTGACTTGTACTGGTTCGTGAACGTCTACGTCCACCACCCCCATTTGCAGATAAACGGCAGAGGAGAACTCAGGTGCAGCTTTCCACCAGACAGAAGGGGCTCGTTGGTGGACAGCAGTAACCTCACGCTCCTGCAGTGTTCCCTGGGCATCCAGATGGCTATTACAGCTTGCGTTGCCGTCCTGGTTGTTTTGGTGTTAACGGGCGTATGCTGGTGGTTCGATGGGCTGTGGTACGTGCGAATGGGTTGGTACTGGTGTATGGCCAAGAGGAGGCAGTATGAGAAGAGGCCAGAAAACAAGCCCTTCGATGCCTTTGTTTCATACAGCGAACAAGATGCAAACTGGACGAAAGAGAATCTACTGGAGAAATTGGAAACTGATGGATTCAAGATATGTTACCACGAGAGGGATTTCAAACCGGGGCATCCCGTACTTGGTAACATTTTTTACTGCATAGAGAACAGCCATAAGGTCCTTTTTGTTCTCTCTCCCAGTTTTGTAAACAGCTGCTGGTGCCAGTATGAACTGTATTTTGCCGAACACCGGGTCCTGAATGAAAATCAGGATTCCCTCATCATGATTGTGCTGGAAGACCTCCCGCCTGACAGCCTGCCACAGAAGTTCAGCAAACTCAGGAAACTGCTGAAAAGAAAAACCTACTTGAAGTGGAGCCCTGAGGAACACAAACAAAAAGTGTTCTGGCACCAGCTAGCAGCCGTCTTAAAAACAACCAACGAACCGCTTGTGAGAGCAGAGAATGGATCTGCTCAGGAGACGTATGAGATGGAATGAGACACAAGGACGTGTAAAGATTGTGCCTGAAAGGTCTGCGGTCAAATAAAAGCGTTTCTGTGTTTACCTTCCGCAATGGCTGCTGTGTTGCAACGGGGTTTGTCTTGGGCCGGTCCCAGGCGAGGTTACTCATGGGTTTGCAGCGGCCGCGTTACTCCCTCTGAAAAAAGGAATCCCTTCTCCAAAGGGCTGAGACCCGAACACCGATAAACAGCCTTTTTTTCCTGGGTGCTTGATTTTTCTTCAGCTATTTCCAGCATTTCTTAAAATGCCGCGGATGTCACCCGAAAGGAGGAACAGCTCAAGTCACGCTGCATGTCCTAATTGTCTTTTTGAGATTATTGCAGTGAAAAGCGATGTCATTCAAAGGTAAGGTTGTAGTTCAGATTCTCAACTCTAGCGCAGCTTAAGACGGGAACACGCACTGTGTACATGTAAGAAAAACGCCAACCCTGTCAGTACACAGGTGACAGCTTCTTTCTATGTTTTAGTGGGAAAAGATTAAAGATTTACTTAATGTGGCCATCCGAGAGACGCAACTGCAAATCCATGCTGCGACATAATTTGGTCTAAGTAACTGGTGGAAGAGACCAGACTTTAAAATCTTTTATAATTACAGATTAACATATACAACCAGACAATCAAAAAAGAGCCAGCTGAGTGTGTCGGTCTCTACTGTTAAATAATTCGTGTGAGCTCTATTTAAATGCTGTTATCATAAATCTCTGAAGATTAAGCAAAAAATGTCTGTATATTATTATTTAGACTTCGGAAAGTTTCACTTGACACCATCAGCCTGACCCATTTTGACTCAATTCGGCGCTACCTCTGCATAGCCCTTGTCATCACCTAGTGCCACTTCTTAATTCTATTTATCATATTTGAAAAAATAAAAAAAATTCAGCTGATGTAGTTTTCACGTTAGAGGAAAATCCACAGAGAGTGACGGGAAATAAGCACCAGGTGAGGACAAACCATTTAGCGTGGCACAATCTGGACTCGCTCATCAGATGAGCAAACCCAAGTGACTTAGCCGGAGCAGACCAGCGAGCCAGGAATGCAGAGTGTCTACGCACAACATACGCACGCTTGGAGCTCAGGCTCTGAGAAGGAATTAGCTCTGCTGTGACAAAATAAGGCTAACACCACCCTACCTGACGCCAAAAGAGGAAACACGAAACAAACATAAGGAGATGTCAGCAAGTACAACTCTTCTGCAATGCGTCTGGAAAAGGAAAAGATCCGGCTGGAGCAGTGCAGGGTCTTCACGGTGTGCTGCTCCTAGAAAAAGGGAAAACCCCACACCGCGGCACGTAGAATGTTGGACTCCCGGAACCAAGGTTCAAGGACAGCTTTTGTAACGAATGAAAGTATTTTTCTAATACTAAATGTAAACCCATTTTAAATAGGATTTGACGATGACCTGTTGTCAGCATTTATTAGCACATAATAAATGATATTTTAAAGTCAATTTGCCAGAACTCATTAAACTTATGGATACGGTACTTGGTATAGCCATGAAGTGCGGTGCTTGAAGTTGACAATAACCAAAGAGCCATTTGAATCAACGCAACCCGCATCAATTGCACCACAGGACAGACCCAGTGCTCGCAGATCCCAGAAGCACTTTGAAATTGCATCCTCTCCCTTTGTTCCACGGTGCTGGCTCTCCAGTTTTCCACCGGTGCGAACAATGAGAAGCAGAGTAGGACTTACCCTCCCCTACCATCTCCATTTACAGAGAGATCTCTTCGCACGCTGTGCAAACCCACCTTTCCTCAGCGAGCATGAGGAGTCACGCATGCTGACTGTCATGCAAACAATTACTTTCCCGTTCTTCAAACGGCTGGCAGCCAGCTAACCGGTGAAAGGGAGAGCTGGGACCGTTTTTTTCCTGGCATGTGGAGCACGAGCAGAATTGCTTACCAGCAGCCAGCGGCAGGACCGTTTACGTAATCCTCCATCCACCTGTGGCATCAGTGCAAATACACTCCTCTTAAATACTTAAAAAAAGTTTAAAAAACCCCATTCAAAACAGACAGAAGGCAAATCTAGAAAATGTCCATAGGACTCCACCTTAATCCTTGCAAGACTGTTCTATCATTTTAAGGTATTGCACTGTCTGCCTTCTCTGTTTCCATCACGAACATCTCCCGCTGTAGCCCTGCTTTGCTACCTTGTGGAAGAAGGTGAAGAGATGATGATGCGGGTAAGCTCAGTCCTTGGAGTTTTTACTTTTTATTCCCTGTGCCGCAGGTGGAGAGGTGCTGAAGATTATATAGGGGATAACTTTCCCAGCTTTCCTGACAAGTGATAAATTATATATCTGAACCACACATACCATAAAATACTACAAGATACCACAGAATTATTAGGCACTGATCCTTCTTGACTATCGTCTGACTTCTCATCTCACCCTCCCCAGCTTGTTGAAGCTTTACTGATAAGGCAGACTGGCTTCTGTGACTTAAAAAAAAACCCAAATGTATACCACCACACAGAAATCTCTCCAATCTCTAGTCTAAAAAGTTCTGAGGTGGTGCCCAACTGTCGAACATTCTTTAGAAACTTTTTGGGGTTGTGTAGATATGTTTTGAAGTTATTTGGCATTATGAGCTTTCAGTTTTTATATGTAAAGGACAAAAAAAAAAAATACAATACTGCGGGCCAACAGCTGAAAGTCAACTCTATCACCATAAAGCAAGATCTATGACTTAAAAAAACCTTGTGAATTATAAAAACCTTTCAAGCACGTTGAACAACAAACATAAGTCACTTGCTAGTGAGACCCATGCATTCATCAGTTGTTTTTCTAATAAGCTTCTTTATGCTTTCTTTGAGGCTGCTTCTTATTTCTTAAGATACCCTGGTCAAACTGTCAGTAGTACACCTAACGCCACCAATGGAGGTTTTCAATAATAAAGCAGAAACAGTCCTGGGGTCGAACATTGTGAACGGTGGTCAACACCAGCAACTTCAAAAGGAGCTGAAAAGCACACTGAAAACACACACTGGATAACTTGTTCCACTATGACGGGTTCATCCTAACCCCAGAAATCAAAGATTGCTTTAATTCCTAGTGTATAAAATTTTATATATGCCAAATTTTATATAACGCCAACATACGTTGGCATTAACTGTCAGGGTCCTGATACACGAACCACCCACGTGAAGTACCAACTAAACCTTCCCAGTTTTTTCTAAACAGCTCTGCAGCAACGAGGTCCACAGCGTACGTACGGGTAGTAAGAAGAAGTACAGCACGTTATATGAGTCTTGGATTTGCCACATTTCATATTCATGAGATGCTTTCTTGGTCTTGTGTTACGGACTGCACTAACTACAGATCTACTTTTCCTAAACCATTCAGTATTCACAAACTTTTATTGCTTGCTCTCTTACCCATCTCCTCTCTTCACAAACACTTTCCACCTCCTTTGTCCAGCACTCTGTAGCTTCCTGTCTCAATTAGATCGCTGCTTTTTTAACCTCGCAGTCATGCTTTAATGGTTCCGTGCTCAGTAGAAGATAAAACAAGGGGGCTAAAGAAAAGAAAAAAAGTCATACAGCAGAAGAATCTAAAACAAGTACTTTTTTTGTCACGTGATAACTGATTACTTCAGTTTATGAGTCACTTCAAGAAATTGTACCTACGTATTTTCAAAATCTAATCTCTATTTGCTACATCCATAAACCTCCCCCAAAACACAGTTATTTAATACAATTGACAAATCAGATTTTGTTCCTACTGCAGATTAAAAGGCGTTGCACTTTCCTATCTGACGCTATAAACATATTAACACATTGGTTGCATTAAGAATACAACTGGCACGAGGAGTTAACAGAAGAGCAGTATTACAAAGTGCTTGGAAGGGATTTGAATTCTTTTGTCTTAATAACGTACAATAACATACATAAAAACTCCTCCCATCTAAGAGCTGTACTCTTCCTGATTTACTCCCACATGACTACTCAATGCAAATGACTTTTGTGAACAAGGTGCGAAGGCTTTAATCTTCCATCATGTGATGAAGTTCACGTGATCCAAAACAAAAGCACAGCAGGAGTCGTATATACATGCAGCAAACACAAAATCTGCTTAACGTTAAAACCAGTCCTAATGCCTACCTTTAACTCCCTTAAAGTACACGCAGGACCCCATCTTGCAACCACGTTTGGGTCCTGTCCTATACTCCTTCCCATCTGACACTGTCATTGCTGCTAAGAAGATATAGTTTGAGACAAAACAACAGGATCCCACCTATTTTTTTCCCTCCAAATTAGTACGCTTCGTACTAAAGAGAAATGCAACGACAGGAAAAACCAAGCAAGACAGAGCTTTTAGTTATCTTTTATAATTACTTTAGAAAGAACCATGTTATTCATTTATAGAGAAAAATATCTGGGCAGAGAGAAAAGACTTAAGGAAATAATGTCAATGTAACATTTGTATTAGAAAGTTGTTCACATCCATTTTCTTGCAAGAAAGCTGACTTGAGTTATTCAAAATTAATTAAAATTCAGAGTGTTAAACAAAGACCAGTGTTCATAGTGTAATAGTCTTCCAGGAAAACAGTTTAGTTAACAAATAGCCCAAAACAACAACTCACACACAGCAATGATGTGAATGTTTTTTGTTTCTAAAATAACAAATCACCTTTTCCACCACTGTAATTTTGCTAAAGATGAGGCATCTTCCTATAATGAGGCACCAGCTGCCTGTGGCATGATTATTTCAGAGATACGAAGGCTCTGCTGAATTCCGTAGAAGTCGAAAGGTGATCGCTTGTTTTGGAAAGAACTGACCGCTCAAAGCAGTAATTGTCAGGAATTTAAATGCCTCCAAATCATTCCTTTTCACGAGGAATTCCCACAACACGTGACACAACACAAATGGTCGGACTTATAAAAAAATATTTAACTTCTGTTCATTTGCCCACTGCGTAGACCAACAGATAAAGTTTGTAAGTAGACAGAGTATTAATTTTTAAATCAAACTGATTGTTAGACTTCTTAAGAAAACCTCAAAAAGTTGGAGTCATCTTGTTATGTGGTCATTCTATTTTTGAACGTGTTAATAACGGTCAGTCCTACCTGTTAGGAATATCATAGCTGAATCCCTCCAATTCCTGCTTTTATACAAAGTCACAGACAAAAAAGCAATCAGCAACACTACTCTTTGCGTAACAGTTTACGAATTGGAAAGTTCCAGATGTGACTGCATCACTGATAGCGTACCAGTACTATAATATTGCAACACCCATCTTTATCTTCAAGTAAAACCTGTAATTTGGTATTGTACAGTTATTCCTATCAGACATAAGATACTTCTCCAATTATATAATTTGGGGATACTTAACGCCACCAATCCTTAAAATTAATGTACAGTGGAAATTACTGTATATACTCCAGAGGTTTACTACAGTGCCACAACACTTTTCAACAGTGCCCCAGTGGCAATACAATGCTGTTTGTAAAATACTTTGTTCTGCTTTAGGAAACCGAGACTGAAGTCCTAAACTTCAGTTGAAGTTCATGCAAATTTTGCTGTTTACCTCAATGGAATCAGGATTTCACCCTGCATATAGAAAGGACCTTTGTTATTACTGACACTTGCTACAACAAAATACCACCAGTTCTTTAACCTTCTTCAATGGAAAGAGTTTAAATTTAAGTATCGTATTACCAAGAATCCTCCCAATTCTTCCTTCTTGAAAATACGGCAAGTATGCAATTTAACAGGTAATACATCTGGCACAGCCTCAGATTGTTCTCTGAGATGATACTCTGCCTCGTGACGCAATTAATCATATAGTTAACACAGTTACTTTTTTTTTTTTACTTGTCCAGCAGTAAATTTAGTACCAAAACCACCCTGATGTAACAATTCTAAATGCAAATCTAAAATACCACCCTTCTTGACTTGCAGCAGAAATTCAAGAAAGCTTCACGGAAGTAATATCCTAATACTCACTTCAAGTGCAAATAGCTGGATGTTAGCATTAGTGGCATTTACTTAAATGATGCAGTACAGCATCGTTGAGTTCAGAATAATCATTAACAAAAGCAAAGACAGGGACCCACTGGATCAGCTAGATCAGAACCCTTTGCTAAGGTTACACTGAGGGCACTGGTATCTGCTTAGTCGAAGCACTGTCATAGTCTCGCACCAAGTCGTTGGTGGTGTGATAATGCATGGCAATATAGGATTTGGCAAATCCGAAAGCCGAGTTCACTGGCTGTAAGCTATTTGGGGTGCTCACTTCCTGGGAAGGGCTGCTGTTATAGATACTGTAATAGGGCTCGATTCGGGTGTTCATGGGGGTTGAGCTGCTCTGTGCATAGTGTTGATGCCCGACAGAAGCCTTGGGACTCAGCACGCTTTCCTTGGAGTGACTAGGACCACAGGCTTGGTCCACAAACTTTTTCTGAGGTTTTGGAGACAACATGTATGCTGAATTGGTCTCATGGTGGGATGACTTGTTCCTGTTGACTTCCAGGCTGCCTTTGCCCATGGCCCGAAGCCTCGTCTTCTGCTTGCAGCAGAAAAAGACAAGGGCTACATACTGCAGGCACCAGAGGACTCGTCTCCGAAGTCCGGCACTGTTACGGGAATATATAAAAGGATTCAATCCAGATTTGAAAAAAATGAGGGTAAATCCACACAGCTCAAACTGGTAGAGAACAAAGCCACCACTGCTGGACAGCATGTCCTGCACCAAAGAGATGCCCAGTGGCAGGCAGCAAACCAAGACAGAGAGGACGATGACAACGCATGTCACTACTGCCCTGGAGTCTTTGGCCGTGGACAGATTGACCGCCGGCACCAGCTGGATCCGGCCGGCAGCGGTGGCCGGCGGCTGGCCAAGGTGCTTAGCGTAGCCGTGCGTCTGGATGTGCTGTGGCTTGCTGTAGCTCTGGTTCCTGTACAAGGCGGGCACAGCACTCTGCGTGCCAACCCCAGCAGCCGTGGGCCCCACGAAGGGCTGGGGTCTGGAGGTGTCCACGGCCACCACGGGCGGGCACTTCCTCACCTGGGCATTCCTCCGCAGGGCCTGGGCGATCATGACGTAGGAGACGGACACCACGGCCACACAGCAGATGAAGTCGGTGACGTAGAGGTAGAGGATGACCTTCCCCTCGCCGCTGGTGAAGCTGGACATGGGCAGGCAGAGGCGGGAGCCACGAGTTTTCAGAGTGGCCAGGGTGGCTAGCGTGAAGCTGGTGGCCCACAGGAGCAGGGTGAGGAGGAGGGTGCAGGGGAAGGAGGCAGCACGGTGCGGCTGCTTCCCCAGCACCATGCGCAGCCGGTGCAGGGCAATGACCGCCACAGTCTTGAGCGACATGATGATGAAGCCGGAGCTGGTGAGGTGGAAGGTAAAGCAGAAGGCACCCGGCACACCTTGGGCCGAGTCGAAGAAGAGGACGAAGGCAAACATGGGGGCGGCCACCCCGCAGATGAAGAGGTCGCAGAAGGAGAGGTTGAGGATCATGAAGTCGAAGTTGGTCCTGAATTTCCTGAGGGCCGGGTCGAAGAAGGACAGGAGGACGATGAGGTTGCCGTAGGAGCCCAGGCAGAAGACCAGGGCCAGCAGGGAGGCGCAGGCCGCCAGGGTGGCGGCGTGGGTGCCCTCCCGCAGCTCCCCAGAGCCGCCGCCCGCGCTGCCGTTCCCGCTCAGCGGCAGCAGCGAAGCGCCGGGGGGCTCCTCCTCGCCCCCCGCCGGCAGCCGCCCCGATGCGTTCATCTCCGCCCGCCGCCTCAGCGCGGCTGCGGCCGAGGCGGGCCCGCGGCGGGGGCGGCCCGCCCGCCGCCCCGCAGCACGCACGGGGCCGCGCCGCCGCCGCCGCTCCCTCAGGGCTGCCCCCGCCATGGCGCCGCCCGCCCCGCCATGGCGCCCGCCCGGCCCGCGGGAGCCTCCCGCCGCAGCGGCCTCCGCGCCCGGGTCCGGCGCGGCCCCTTCCCGGCTGGGCGCGGCCGGCGGAGCCCCGCAGGCGCCTTCCGCCCCGTTACCTCAGCCGCGGCGCTGGCGGGCGGTGGTGTAGTCGGGGCCGAGGTGCGGCTGCAGGGACGGGGCCCGCCGCGCACACGGTCCCCCAGCGCACAGCCCGGCTCCTGCAGGGACAGGCCGACGGCCCCGGCCCACCCCTCCGTGCCCCCGGGGGAAGCGCCGGTGCGGCCTGCGGGGAGAGGGGCCGTGGGAAGAGGGGTGTGCGGGGCACGCACTGAGCGCAGACGCCGCCGGGGCTGCCCAAATTGCCTCCGGGGCAGCTGCCCTCCAGTCGCACGCGTTTGCCCGATGCGGGCAAGGGCTGCTCCGGTGCAGCGTCAGGCGCTCTGCCTCCGCCCTGGGGCAGCCGCAGCACCAGCCAAGGACCGGGCAGGGCAAACCGGCTGCACGGCCAGGGCCGCTGCGGAGGCTTACCCCTGAAGTCAGGTACGAGAAGAGGTTTTGCTACAGGTTGTGTCACAGCCGTGCCCTTACCTGGATACCAAGTCAACAGCAGGGCAGCTCGAGGCTTTTTGGGTCCCTCCATGTTGACTTAACCCCAACGAAACACCTGCCCCAAACCAAAACCTGTTGATCATCAACATTTAAGTCAAGAGTTTTGCTCCCTGTGTCTTCCCCACTTGTACTTTTGCACTGCTTTCCTATGCAAACTCGGAGGGTAGGGAAGCCCCTTTTTGTTTGCTGGTCTGTGCCCAGAAACGCAGGATCCATGGCAAAGGATCTTCTGTATTCCCAGAGGAGGGGAAAAAATAACCAGTATTATTTCTTTATCTGTTTACTGCCAACTACTACCATCAGTAGTTGTCATTTAAAGTGATAGAGAGCGTGGGATGTCTGAGCACTTTCAAGGATCATTTTGAAAGACTTACGTGGTCTCGACGACGAGGAAAGGCTCAACGCGTGTTCTCCAAGCCAGCACAGGCTGTCACACGCAGGCAGACACAAGCGAGGGACCTCAATGGCAGGCCCTGGAAATGCAGTTGGAAGAGATGAAAGTCTAGCCAGGCGAAGCACGAAAGCGCTATGAAAATACAGCAGACCTAGTACTTCCAACTTAGGCACGGGCACTTGTCTTATACTCCGCATTTCTACATAGACTCATTACATTAATCTGTGTATCGTCTTAGTACTCTACCCCTACCCTGTGGCAGGGAAATAATGCGAGCAGCCATCAGAGCAGGCCGCAACAGTGCCTTGCAACCTGGGCACCTAGGTCAGGGGTGTTTTGCCTTGTTTTTGTTCTTAAACTAGTTGCATGCATGAGGGAGAAGGTCCAAAACCCAAACCACGATGTCCGTGGTTTCCTGTGGCTTCATGCTATGTTCTCTCTCAGCTTGACTATTACTTTTATTTGCACTCATATGTTTGTTCTCCAGTCATGGTTAATTTGAATTCTGTGTGTGAATCCTGGCCCTATGGAGTAGAGGTTGTTTTTAGATCGACAAGCTGGGATCTCCCTCCTTGTATTTTCTTATTTATAAACATCAGAGCACACTGAATCGCGGGATTAAATAAGACTGACAAAATAGCAGCCTAATGCAAGAGTGAATTACTTCAAAGTGAGTGATTAATGCTGAGGAAATAGTGATGATTGTTCTTTTCACATGAAACTAATATGCACACAATATCCATGTCCTTTCAGAGCAGGTAACACACCGCACTTCAGTTGTAAGCAAGACACTGCACGAAAACTGACCTTAGTCTCACACTGTGTCTAATCCCCAAGTCCACATGACACTATGACAACTTCTGCGGCGTCACTTACCAAAGACATAGGAGTAGCAACACATTTTGCGAAACGGGAGTCCCTTAAAATCTTGGAAAGGTCTACGTTATTGCAGGTGTTATTTGGCCCAATGCTCAGCCTTGGATGACCACAGTTGAGATTTCTTAAATTTTCCATAATAGATTAGCAGGTGGAAGCACACGTACAGAAATTAGGCTGCACGTGCCTAATGTAATTGTTTTTAGCAAGGCTGAGACTCTGATCTCTTCTGAGATGCTGAGAAATGGATTTGAGAGTCAAAGCTGTAAGACTTGGGCCTTACAGAGAGTTAAGTATTTTAGAACTAATGTGCAAAACAGCAACTTTGCATTTCCTAACAGTAATACGTTTAGGTTGTCACTCATTTCACTAACGCAGTTTAGCAGGCCCACGCAGGGTGTTTTTTTGGTTTTAAGATGCCTTACCGCTCTACAGTTACGTACTTTGAAACGAAGGAAAGGCGTTCCTTGTTATAGCCTGGCGAGCCTCAAACATTGCAGCAGAAAAGCACAAGGTGGATGGCGTTTTGGTGATGCACACTGAGAAACGCTGCAGGCAGCCGTGAGCACTCAGCAGAGAGCCCCTGACCGCTGCAGGAGGCGGCGAGCGCAAGAGAAGGTAATTAAACTCATACTCGGGGAGCAAGGGGCTGAGCAGTGGCAAAAAGGATCTCCATGGGAACACAAAACACTGCACAGTCCCTTTGGCACAGCAAAGCACCTCACAAGACTGCCCCTTTTTAAAAGGATTTTCAAAGTTTGGGGCAGGGGAGAAGCACAATAGAAGAAATCAGTCTCAGTTTTGCACGGCAGGACTCACAAGAGCAACAACTTTTGCAGCACCTTGCACAAGGTACTAGGATATTAACTCTCTTTACAGTGCTCTTAAGCCTAATTAATAAAAAACCCCAGCACACTCTAGTACTATCAAGCTTCTCAAATATGAGTTCCGAATGCACAAGGAGAAAATGTGCCAAGACGTTTTTTAGAGCAGCCTCAAGTTTTGCAGGTATTTACAAGAAACTAAAAATTACTTTTTATTGTGGAAACATGCCCCCATCTCAGCCTAATAAGAGTTCCTTATGATTTTAACAGAAGAGTTGTAGGGGAAAGAAGCTGGAATAATAAAAGGGGAAATTAACCCAGAAAAATAGAAATAAAAGCCAGGAGAGAATAAATAAAAGCTTTTCACTAACACTCTTAAACAGAAGCCTTTCTGGGTAAACTCATCTAGGCTCCTACCTAGACTTATCGCGATCTGACTACATTTATTGCTAAAATAGATTTATTGGGTTTACTGCTGTTTTTTTTCTGAAGTATGCCAATTACAAATTATTCTCTCTCCTGTTTCCCAGTACTCCTCACTATTCCGCAAGGGAAGCGGGTGTCCAGCTCTATCTCCAGAAGCAAAATCTGCTCAGGTAATTTCTATAAATGCCTGCAGCAGTGAGGGTGCTAGGAGCCCAAGCAGGGGAAAGTAGGATGAACTTCTACGAGCCTTTTGTGGAAAAAGTAATTTAATCTACAATTAGATTATGGATCACGACCAGCAAGGCTCCCTCTCCTTTTCACCCTTTGAAAAAGTCCGCCTTGTTAGGATGCAGCCAATTCCTCTAAGCACTGTGCTCTAACGCATCAGAAATCAAAGATAATTTTGCTAATAATCTTTGTAGGCAACAGTCTAAGCTTTTATCTGTGCTGAGAGAACTCTTGATTCAAGACTGCTTTACTAAGAGTCACTCTCCTTCCCAGGGAGAGAATACTAAGCTTTTTTGCCTCTCATCTCATGGCCTTTCCCTTCTAAATATCTTTTAATAGCTCTGAGAAGCACCTGTTGACCAAGAGAGAAAAAACCCTCAGTGCAAATCAATTACAGTTTGCTTGTAATTTGCGTGCACTGCCTTGAAACAGCTTAGCAATATTCTTCATCTTCCACACAGTTTAATTTTCTTCTGTAATCAAACCTCCAATTCCTTGCAGCAAACTCCAAAAATTACTGCTGCCCTAGTGGTACAGGTACCTCGTCAGGAATAACAACCACAAAACACCGGCCCTGGAGCATGGTTAGCGCTAACCCAGGGACAACCTAGAGGTGTAGATCAGGCTCAGGTGAAATTCCTCTCCTTGGGAATACCATTTTTCAGAGCCTGTGCAGCAGTGTGACTGCGTACAGTGAGTATTTTGTGATGGGGAAATCCACAGAAGTTGCCTTCCAGTTACTGCACAACGCTAATGAGAATTTAAAACAAATTAGCTAGTACTTCACAGCAGGGTTAAAGTTAAAATCCTGCAAGAACAATGGCCAGCAAAACTTTCTACTGGTAAGTTGCTTTTTCCCCTTTTACATCTTACCAGATGATTGTATTTTCCACAGCACAGGAAAAAAAAAAGGAAGCTGGACTCTGCTGCAGGATTCCAGGAAGTCTGAAGCGTGGAAGAAAGTGCAAGACTGAAGGGAGTGTGGTATGCCTAACTGTGAAAAACTGACAGGAGACATCACCCACGTGTACCGAGCACAGGACTCCCAGCAGCTTGGTAAAGAAGTAAAAAGGATGAGAGGGCAGATACCTGGACGTAAAAGGAATACAGTCATAATGTACCGGGTCAGAAATAATGACCTTCATACCTTTTCCATTTAAAAAAAAATAATGAAAATCTATGTACAGATTAGCTCAACTTGTTAATAACACAATCCACCAATGTCGAGTCTCTGGTGCCACCCAAAAGCACAAGTTAAAGTCTTATTTGCCTACTTGATAATTTTCGTATACATTTTTATAAAAATAAGAATTATGTTTCCGCCGTGATTTCAGCATGTTTTTTACATGCATAAACACGTCCACTTGGTTATGGATGTTCACTTCTATGAACGTACCACTACTATGGTAGATCACTTCACTTGATACTCAAGCAAGACAGTCACTACAGAGTATGTCACTGCAACTTCAGCAAAAAACCCAACCCACCTAAACCAAGAGATCAATTAATTGTGCCTTACATCACTGCCGTTCTTTGGTGCTTCAAACAGCGGCGGTCACGGAGATTGTTTGTGCAGACTGACACGTGGTCACTAACGCTACCAAGGCTACCAGACTATTGCCAAGATCTTTTTCCATCCCCCTTACTGTTGAAGGGGAAAAACTCTTCTCTTCTCATGCTAGAAATGTCTCCCTCTCCAGACTGAGGTATTGCAGCTGTTTCATCTCTAAAGCTTTAGGGAAAAAGACAGCATAGGACATCAAAGTGATGGAAAGCTCAGAACTCATGACATATACGTATATTGCTTGGGGAAAGTTAGGGAATAAAAGTAACAATGAGATGCGTTATTTGATGAAGAACTCAAAATCGTTCCTGCATTCTCAGGAGACTTACAATCTTTTACCCACAAAAAATCAATTAGTACGAGTTTGTTCACACTACCATATATTTCATCCTACAGAACTGTACTTTGAATAGGTACTCTATTTTCTGTGCGCTCTGTTTGGATCAAGTAATTTATTGCTGATTTATAAACAGCTACTGTGAATTAATATCACTTATTTGCTATCATAGCTCTCCATGATTCTCTACTGAGCACTGGATCCTCAACGTTGCAACTAATTCCAGCTACACTTTGGCTATAGAACTACACTAAAAAGCAGCAGAGCTGGATCCTAGTGAGCTGCCCTTCGTGTAGGCAAAACAGCACATGTAATATCTGCTCCATCAGTTAATCAGCCAAAACATACTTTAAAGATGATCCTCTGCAGCAAATACTTTCCATTACTTTTAAAGTGTGTGTGTGGTTTTTGTTTGGTTTTTTTTTGTTTGTTGGTTTTGTTTTTTTTTTAAATTCCATCAGCAAAACCCCCTCCACTTCAAACTAGTTTATCCGATTTTAAGTGTGCTTCTCAAAAGTGAAGAAGTTTTTTGGCAAGCCTCACCAGGTACAAGATATTTTTACGTAAGTATAAAACCGAGTGTCCCAACCATGAGAACTACATCTTTAATTAATCCTTAATGTTGCCTTAACTCACTGCCAAATCCCATAATAAACACATGCCTCGTACAAAAAGCTCAAAAGCACAGTAAACAACTTTAAGTTACGGTCTCAAAATAAGAAATTTCCACTTTAGAAATTAAAAAAAAATGCAGGTGTTACAAACAGTCCATTTATTGGGTCTTCACCTACGTACACAATTGAAATAATTTTGGCACTACACTATACAGTGGTTACATCTGTGTGCTGACACTCATTAAATACTGCACCAGGAACACTGCTGTGCTTTGAAGTTTGGAATGAGTCACACACTCAGCAGGTAAATCACTCTAAATGTATCCGTGCTCCTGTAGGCTTGCATGAAAGTTGAAACACACACCAGTTTATGAATTATTTCAGTGTACCTCACGTTCTATGAACTTATCGCACTAGAATATGTGATGTCAGCATTTAGAGATGGCCACAGGTGTTGCATTAAAATCTGAATGAGACATAGTAATAATGAGATACAAGAAAACCAAAACAAAACCTCTGCTTTTCAGACACGAAGAGATACTCTGTTAAAGAAAATAATTTAAAAAACTAATAATGGCATTTGATTTGATACAAAAGCCGGAACTACTACCGTATTAACATCTAAGTATGAATCTTTACAAATTAATCTCACAATGGTGTTATGTAAAAGATTGTAAACTGTACAATGTTTTGTCAATGCAATGCCTCTACAATTTATACAGTCTTTTACAACTATGTAACACATATTAAACATGTTGTTAAATAGCCAATAGATATCAGTCCCTGAACAAAGCTGCAGGCAAGAAAATACAGAGCTTCCACAATCTTTGAACAAGATATGCTTGCTCAAACAGTGACAATCTTTATGAGAATATGTTCTTAAAAATAGTCAGCCATTCAGCGCTTTTCCACACTGTGCATACATTTCATTTTATGAATTCAACCATCACTTGATAGTCCATAATTTCATATCTGTGGGCTCTAATTATGTGGAAACGTCCCCAGTCTTTCACCCTTAAAAGTACGCAGATAATCATAGATTTTTATTCCACGCGTGGTCAAGCTATCTTTGAAGACCTAGCCAGGCAATAAGAGCTTTCACTCCCCACGTTTTGTCCTGCCATCTATACTGCACAGAGAAGATCAGCTATTTACATTTTGAAAAGGAAGATACAAAAAGGCAATCCTGCCCTGAGGTGGACTGAATGATAGAGAGCCTGTCACCTGATGGACACTGAAATCCAAGTAGTGAAAAATAAACTCTGAGAAAGACAGGTTCCTGGTATTGTATGCTGACCAAGTAAGAAGTTGCATCAACAGAACTGGAGAGCTTCAATGACAATATTCTGGTTTGCAGCACTCTCCGGTTCTGCGCATCTTTGATGTCAGAAACAGCAGGGAAGATGGGTCAGAAAAATCGGATACGAAACGTGCAGCGTAAGTCACTGTGTGCAAGAAAGCAGAGACAAGACTGATGTGTAATGCAGGCCAGTGACAAGGGTCTCGCAGTGAACTCGCAATCAGGCTCTGTGAACGCAGTTACAAGGAGACTGTGGGGCTCCCACAGCTACTCCCTGGGGAGGTGAAATTCTTTTTTTAATAAAACCAGGTCTTTTTGTTTGTGTTTAAAAGTGGTTTTGATTAGGCATCAGGATTTCCAACAAAAAAGTTTTCTACATGATAAATTGCTTTGAGTTGCCTTTATTTCGCAGAAAGGTTCCTGCATCCTCATGTTCCCAGGAGAAACCTGAAAAAGAAAAAAAAAAAAGAAAGAAGGAATTAAAAAAACCACAAATTCAAAACAAGACTATCGCCTCATGCTATTACCACAGAAGAAAATGAAAATCTAAATTAAAAGTTCTCTTGGAATACTGTCACAAAACATTGTAATACAATAGAGGTCAGAATCTTGTAGTGTAACAAAGAGAAACTCCAGGAACGGATTCACTCTTTGGGGACATGCCTGTGTGAAGAGACCCGGTAGCAGAGCCATAATGTGGAAGAGGAAACAGTTTGGTAGCTGTCATTCCCCATCGTGAGATGTAGATGAATATACTGCACTGGGTGGTAGACTAAAGTCCTCAGAAGCATCAGAAGTACAAAGCAGCAAGTACGTTGCTTTTAGTGAAACTGTCAGGCATTTAAAAGGCAGCCAACTGGCAGAAAATGGGAGAAAAGGAACATCAATATTCAAGAAAACAAGTGCAAGTGTCTTAGCAAAACATGAGTGTAATACAGGGACACACAAAAAGATGACAATATTTAACCAAAATAAATCTGAACGTGAATAGACCACTGGAGGTGCAAGGGACTTAATTCTCCCTGTGGTTTAGGGATTCCTCCCTGCTGCATGCTAGACTGGAGAGCTAGAGTAGATTTCATAAGATGTTTCTGTCAATTTATGTCAAAAGAAATAATCTTACCTATCTATGCATAATAGCATGGTGAAACCAAGAGGTCAGTAAGCACTAGTAGCTGGTCATCCGTGAACTGCTGTTTATGCTCCTGCCAGTTGTCATGATGAGTCCTCCGGAAATTTGACAGTGTTTTTTTCACAGTCATCTGCATAGCAGACAATCGATATTAATATGTATCAGTCATGGATTTAAGCTCCGTGGCAAAACAAACGTTGAATACAACAAAAATAACTGGTGAGTAGGCAAAGTGTTTGAGCAGTTACAAAGGCCAGAACACAGCTTTGGGGAATTCAGTCCAGTTCCCCAGTATTTTAATTTTTACAGTTCTGGTTAGTCTTTTGACCAGTGTCACAACTCCAACGTTCTTATAAAAACGATTCTCTGACCTACAATTTTGAGCTTAAAAAAATTAATAGATTCTTGTAAAGTATAAATGAAATGCTTTTCCCCTCTTTCTTTTCCTTGGGTATTTCCAAACCAATGGTTTGGGTGTCAAAACATGAGAAAGTTCATGAATCTTGTAAGGTGCATAGAAGAAACAAATCAGAGGAAAACTGTCTTATGTTATTAAAATAATTAAGATTATTATTAAATTATCAAAAGATAAGGCCAATCAGTCCATTTTCTTGATTCAGTAAAGCACACCATAGCAAAGTCTGTTGAATCTAAGGAATTCTTCAGCCATAAGCTCAACAGCAAAGCTCAAAAAAATCGAATAGACAGTGCAAAAAACCAGACGTAAATGTAACTATTTCACTAAAAACTTGTTTCTAGGGCTGCTTATAAAACTTTGTTTTAAAATTTTCAGAGTGATTGTTTGGTTTGGTTTGATATTTGCTAGAACGGCATGCACAAAAGTGACATTTTTAATTAAAAAAAGACTATTTCCTCATTACAGATCTTGTTCTTGTAGCTTTCAGTTTATACTTTAAATTTGAAAGCGGGAAGAGAACTACCACAAAAAATATTTAAAAACAGTCCATGACTTAAAACTTATTTTAAAAACCATTTAATAAAAAGCAGCAGAAACTAACTTTCTTAATAGTGTCCTATTTATTTCTAGGAAAGGGGAACTAAGAACAAGTAAAGCATATCTTAGGTGTGTTATATTAAACAGAAAAATTATATAAGTATTTTTACCTCAATAGGCTGAGGATCATTAAGATGGGCACTGAGATCCATTAAGAGCTGTGGCATCCAGGTGGGTACATCGTATGGACTTGACAAAATACAGGCGCTAAGTCCTAGCACACCAGCGTGGCGTTTAACCAAGTCTGCAATTGCAGGATATTAGTTTACATTTGGCAAGGTGCAACTATCCTGTCTAAGATATTCCTCAATGACACAGCCAAACTTAAAACTGGTTGTCAGTGAAAATAAGGCTATTTTTAACTGATGGGAACAACTGAAGAGAGCCTATATATTAAACAGAGGTGATCTAATTAGAACAGCGTACTGACACTAACGTTAACCCTGATTTAAAAAACAAAAAAAACCAAGCAAACAAAAAAACCCTAAACCACCAAAAACCACCCCCGCCACAGTAGAGATCTCTAGCTTCTACAGAGAATCAGATAATTCTACAGACCATATAGTCAAATAAATTCACACAAGTGTGTGGATTTCCAAACTGCTTCTGCTTTCTTACACAGAATCACAGACTCATTCTATAATTCTAGCTTTCATTTCTAATGGAAGAATGTGTAAAAAAAAAAAATAAATTAATCTACAACTGCTGCATAACTTTATAAACATTTCAAATAAGCTTCCTTCTTTCAAAAAATCTTTCTCTCTTCTCAGTAAACAGCTCATAAACTACATCTCCACTGTTCCCTATTTCTGCATTCAGAATGTTTTCTCAAATACAAGAACTATTTGACAATACGGAAACCCAGTCCTTCTGGGTCAAATCAATGTGACTCGGATGCACTAAGTGTTTGGTCGGAAGCCAGCGCTTCTAAGGTTAACTAAGGCGGGGTGTGGTGTTCTATTTTTTTTTGTTGTTGTTGGGGTTTTTTTGGGGCTGTGTGTGTGTGCAGGCACGTGTTGGTTTTTTTTAGAATCAAAGAACCACACTGCCAACAAACAGAAGGTAAAGTGGGTACGAAGTGAAATTATGTTGTGGCAGCTAAGGAAGTTTATTTACTGAGGAAATAGCTATCCCACATCTTCTGCACTCTCAACTTGTGAACAATGGAAACTGTAAAGGGAGAAATCTCTTCAGTGTTAATTCTGGAAAAGTTATAAATAAGTTTATGTAGGAATACATCATAAAAAAACATTATTTGCTTTTTTTGGTAGTAGTGTATTCTTATTTACACTGTAAATCAAATTATCGAAGCACTTAAAGATTAGGAACTGCATTACATGCACACAAATAGACAGTTAGATACATAAGGACAAGTAATTTGCCATTACGGTTTATAGGTGCTTAGGAAGAAAAAAAAAATTGCCTAAGGTTTCTCTGGGTATATGTTAATTTTCTAAATACTCCTTAACTACAGCACAGATCCTATTCCACCTGGAGCACTTGTAGAATAAGCATCTAAATGTAGCACAAAATACTTATATCTTCCTAACCTGCTATTGACATACATGCTTTTAGTCTCTGAAGCAATTTTCTTACCACCAGAAGGTATTGTGTCCACCACTGTACCCAGGTCACGCTTTCGTTTCTTTGGTAACCTCATCTTGCACAGCTGTTCAAAATGAGTCTGCATGGGCCCGTCCATAGTGAGAAAGTTGCACTGTAGCAGACCACTTAGTGTGGTAGCAGCCATTTCTCTCACCTGTGAGCAGAGACAGTACATACCACAATTACTACGCACGCGTGCACAGCAAGCAGCAGGTATTTATGCTATTACTGTCCTTTCACGCACATCAGCTAGGCCAAGTTAGCAAATTCCACCAAAAGAGAAAGCCTTTAAAATATTATCCTGTTATTTCATAGGTAACTAGTTTACTGTATGGCTCTTTACAAATTAATAAAACGTATTCTTATTGTAATATAGAACTACCTTCACATAATTTGTCATAAAGTAACCTACTACTCAAGCAAATAATGTAATTAAACTCTGTTGTCAAGACATACATACTATAGACTAATTAGTTTTAGAAAGTTTAGAAATAGACTTTGAATGAGAACAAGATGCTCCACCCCAAATAATCAATCTGCTCTACAAAATTTGTAATAGTCTTTATATTAACATTAGCTTTACCAAGCAAAAAAATGTATACTTTATTCAAAAGCACTTAGTTTTCCCCCTCAAACGTATGTGGGGACAATAGAATCAACAAAAGCAAAAGAAGTCGAAGGTACGTTCATGAGACAAAGCTGGTTTTGTTCTACCAGTAGCACAAGAATTCTTTGAAAGATGCAACAGATGCTGGATTAATAAGCAACGACAACTAACTTCAGCAGTTTATCATTAACAATTCAGCTCTATAACACTCCAGCACTATTGACATTGTTGTCCTGAGTATCAATTCTTTTCACTACATGAATAAAAATACTCTTCTCTTCCATAACACAGAAACCCAAAAGAACAAGACTAAATTAAGTGTTCATCTAATTGCCAAACCATTCAAAACACAGACCTCCTTTTCCATTCCTTTTAAAACAGCCACAACACACTGTTAGTGGATTGAAAGTAGAGACATCTGAACCACTTACTTTTAAGAGTATAACCCAGCAGTATTACTAATTTGTCTCATCTACTCAAATCTCCCCAAACCATAAAGTTATAGAACTGTAAGACTATATTTAAATTGGAGTTCTTCTGAGACTCGCTTCCACTTTCAATAATTGCAGACTGACAAAAGCCTTCCAACATTTACAAACTTGAAAGCCAAATCAACTTGTAGAACACTGACTGCAGTCACCAGATTTTTTTGGTAAGTACATGCTGTTACACATAACTGCAAACAGAACATCAGTCCAAACACCTACAAACACTCTGAATCCAATGCAGCAGATAATAGTACATTACATTTGTGAACATAACGTTCTGAACCTCCACAAAGCAGTAAGTATAGCTGCAAGTGTTGCAATAGTTAAACACAGTAAGTTAACAATAAGCTCAAGACTTCACTTCATTTAGATTTCTGCAACACAGCATTCGAACATGATCTACTTTGTTAGCAGCATAAAGAAGTACGAAGGCAAAGTCTGCCAGTATTGTTGAGCAGCAATTTGTCAGTCTCTTAAGAACTAAGCTATTAAATGAAACATGATGTCCAAGACCCGGAATAGAAAGCAACTTGGCTGTAAAGCGAGCAAGCTCTCAAGTGAGCTGTACTCGTTTACATCATTATTCACTGTATTAAAACCACTTCAATTTTTAAATTAATAATCTACCCAAAAGGAATGCTTTGCTGCAAGGAGCACCTAGAAGCAAAGCCTTTAAAATCATACGTTAACAAGTTAACCATTCATGACAATATCTGACACTAAATTTACAGATCATCATACTCACATGACCTACAGAATATAAAAACTACAGAGTAGCAGCAGAGGAATACTCTCTCAATCAAGCATGGGTTTTTTGGTTTGTTTTTTTTTTTTTATTTGTTTGGTTTTTTTTTTTTTTGTTTGGCGTTTTTTTTTGGTCAGAATTAACTGACCAAGGTCTACAAAATTGCAGCAATATCAGAAGAAAAACACTCAACAACACAAGGAAAACCTAAGTGCAGTACTTGCAAGGGGCTACTTACACAAAGAGAAAATATTCCCATTACTATAATATTGCAGTGTAATATGAAAAATGTTTCTCAAGACATGAATGCTGTGTATTCAGTACACCGGTTTATAAAAATATAAACATACGAAGCACCTACCCAGATAGCTTCTTAGATCAAATTATAGCTGAGGAAAACATGAGGAAGATGCTTTCGGATTAACTAGGCTATCACTTTAGCCAGAGCTCCAAGTTGAATACAGTCATTTTCATTTTTCCACTATTTCTGAGTAAATAGAATTATTTAGTGCAAAACATGCTTTCCCAAACTCAAACCACTCCTGCAGCTCTCCAACTGCCCATATGACCTGAAAATTAGTCGTGATATTCAGTGGTGGTTATACTGCTGTACACAGAGACGTGATTTTTCAGGACTCTGCTTTTTCCCCTTCATCAGCTGCAGGGTCACATTAGATCTTACATGCATAGTAATCCATCAGCTCCATGACTCCTCTGACTTTCAGAAGGAGCGTTTCCCACGATACCATTTAAGTACAGCTCTCTTCAATTCTAGAGACCTGTGCTTGGAGTTGGATGCATGCAATTTGCGATCGATAGAAGCCAGGCTGTCCTATGACCCATGTTCACTTTGTATTGCAGTCACATTGCTATTTGGCATGCAGTGTGGTCATCTGGCATTGTCCTTTGCCAAGGTTTGTTGCAATGATTTTATGAAAAAAAAATATAAAAATGAACACACTGGGAAGTTTGAGAATCCTAGCAATATTAGAAGTGTAAACTGTGTATTAAAGCAACAGGATCATTCAGCTGGTGCCTTTGTATCAAAATAAGCAAAAAAAAAAAAGTATCTTTACATCCAAGATCCAAAATGTCAGTTCCACAGGGTAAAGACATCAAATACCTGTTAAAGCTAGGGATTCTACTGAAAGCACACTCATCTTAGAAATTCAGCATTAAGAAAGTACATAGGAATTACTCTGCAAGATACTGCATCTTGCCAATTACTATCAAGAAAGAACACGATTACTTTTCAAAGAAAAGCTTCCATGGTAACAACACGATCGTAAGTGGTTATGAACACTGAAACGTTTTTGATTTGCATCCCTGTAGTACAGAAGAATAATTTTGTACATTTAAAATAACTAGATAAATTGTACTGAACTGAATAAGAGGCATTTTTCAAAATTACATGATATTATGAGGTAAGCGTTACGACTGGTGCGGGAAACAACTTATCTAGCATTGCAAGATGTTGCTTTTCAGCTTGCTATAAGCAAATAGTGACATGAGAGACATGAGTGAGCTCATCTGAAGACTGAAATTGGCATGGTTGGGCAAGTAGTCTAAGTGCTGTTCTTTAAGTATTACGTGCACTTACAGAGCTTTTAATGTCAAACCTTTTAAGTCAGAAATTTTAATTTGTATATTCAAATTATTCCAAATTCACTGTTTACAAAAGCAAGCTTCACATCTCGGGTAAAAGTATTGTTTTAAATGTAGCTTCAGGAAGGCCTAAACCAGGATCTTTGTTTGGGCAGAAGGCTATCACACTTCAGAATCTTTCTCCTAGAAAGAAAAAAAGCACCCAAGTGTCCTAAAGGATGGACTTCATTGATATTTGCCAACACCACAAGACCAGTGAAAATGATGGCACAGGTAAATGGAACAGGCTGGGAGTTCACACTAAAGATTCTTCACTGTGCTTGAACGTGATCAAACATACTTAAGTTTGTATAATTTAATACAAGCCTTCAGTTGTGTAAGCTATTGATCCGGAATAAAATACTGCTGTGATTCTCCCCAGCTTTTGGAAACCTGACAAACAAGACTTAATGATTCACATCAGGCACCTTTTTTTTTTTCCCCCTGAGAACAATGTTATGATCCTGCTAGCACTTCTAAGAGCATACAGTGCATCCGTACACTGATCTTTGACAGTACACATGTAGCACAGCAAAGATTTTGGATGTTATCTCCTTCCATTTGTGTATACCTGAGGTATCGCTAGCTCAAGACAGACACAAAAACTTGCCAGACTGACAAGCATGCTTACAAACTATTATATTTCAGCTGTACTTAAACCAAGAATGAAACAAAGCAGTGTTCCATTCTGTTGAAGAAGTAGGAACTTTTAAAAATCACTAATGAAGTATTTTCTAAACAGCTGTTTTCCTGGAATCAAGTATTAAAAGAAAAAATGGAATATGAAAGAAATAAATCCTATAAAGCTAGTTATATTTTCAAAATAGGAAGAATGCTAAGCTAGAAATACTTGCTGCATCTCATAAACTTGATAAGGGCAAGAAACCAGTCATGTGAAACAAAGCGTTTGAGCAAAGGTATTACTTGCCTCAAGCTGTTCATCTTCCAACAGTTTTATAACCAGCCATCTAATGTCATTGACCGCTTCTTCATTGTTGAGAAAGATAAAGAGATTGTAGAACACCATGGTCTGGAGGTAGGTTAATATGGTATACCTAGCATGCCAAGAATTGCTTCTTGCTGTCTACAAATAAAAATAAATATTAAGTATGAGAAAGCAACAATGTGAAGGAAAGCAGCTATCTGATGTAAAGATGACAATAATGAAGAAAAAAATTTTGGGGACCGTTACAAATAGCTTCCCTTATTCAGATATTTTTGTTTCATACACTCAGTTTCCAACGCACACAATTATCATTTAAACAATAATTTATAAACACACTTACTTTTATTTAACAGATACCTAATTACTTAACAGATACCCAATACTGTAAAAGACAAAGCGGGCAAGTTTCTCCTTTTAATTAATTTCCAACATAAGTCATAAGGCAGATATAAATAAACCAGAAATTTTGTTTTGCTTGAGTGTATGTATATATACATATATTCTATACAATGCATTTGGAAAGAAAAGTTTTTTCAAGTTCCTTTACTTTCATCTCCACATGCTTATGGAAGTCCAAGTTATTGAAAGCACCAGGCATGAGTGCAGCCTGGACTGCAACACTGCAGTTACTATTCTGGCTGTGCGTGCAGCTTACAGCAACGTTTTTCAACAGGTAGTTTTAGTACTATAGGTCAGTCTTGAATGACTAGAGAAAAAAAAAAGCATTTCTTGCATGACAAACTGTGTACAGAATGACCCATTCAATTCAAGAGTGCATTTTCATTTGTGGTGTTTTTCAGAAAGCAGCAGCAGTTGATAGACTGTAAAACTCTACAATGGCAGAGATTCAAGGGCAGTTCTTTATATGACGACTCATTTTGAAACTGGATTTTGAATTGTTATGGTCATGAGGAGACATGTTTGGCTTAAATTGATCCACTACTAAACAAGTTTTAATTTATTAAAATACCGATCAATTTCTTATCAAGATACAAGTTGTTTAAATGTTTAGAAGTAGGGAATAAGACAAAATACATTTACTGTCTCTAAGACTGTTTTAGAACAATTAGAAAACTCTTTCAACTCTAAGAAAAGTCAGTATTTGATTCTCTTCAAATCACAACTATTGTATAATCTTTAAGGGGGGAAAAAAAAAAAGTACAGAGCGCATCAGATAACAAGAGCTTTAAGCTATTTAGACCATACTCACTTGTTTTAGCACCTGAAGTACCAAAGGCACTTGCTGAGGATACAACAAACCCTGAGACATCAACGACAAACACATCTTAGTATCTCTTTTGAGCTCATCATAGCTATTGTCATTTTCTACTGGTGCAATCTATGGAACAAGATAAGAGGGGGGTGGGGGGGAAAAGGCTAGTGTTAGTTAAATAAGCATTGCTAATAGCAAAATCCTGAAACAAAGTTTAATCTCATCAAAGGACAGTTGTCTATGAAAATACAATCAATACAATGCTGAAAGATCAGGTAAACGACGGAAAATAGTCAATGTAACATTAAAATATTCTCAGCAATAAGCTGTGGATAAAAATGAATAGAATCAAGAGATCCTTGCTCCTTGCACCATATACTACTTATCTAAGCAGCATGACTAGCCTGAAGCTTTTAAGTAGGATTAAATGGGTGCCGTTAAGACTTGGTTCCTTATTGCAATTCTGATATCAAGTCCAATTAATGCAGTATTTTAGATGTAGGTCCAAAACTGAGAGAAAGCTTTATCAGTATTTCTAGTTCAGTTTCACCTTTATTTTTCAGTCACATACATTATTGTTGGGTAATTGACTGATGTTTAACTAAAGACAGGCATATGCTTTGGAGCATGCAAATGTGTATTATTTCAGATATGTAGGTAGCACGGAATGATTAGAGGTGCCAGGAAAAACAAGAGAAGCATCACCATTTAGAAAGAATTGTATAATCACGGAACAAAAGAAAACAAGTAAATGTAAGTATCAGGTAGAAACAACATATACTCATTCATGAATTAAACACTTTTGCCCCTCAGATTACACATTCACAGGGCATCCACCTACAAATCGTTCTTGTCAGGAAACCACTTACCAGGCTAGATTACCAGCTGTAAACATACATAAGCATTAAAAAAATAATTGGGCCTCTTCGGTATGCGTGGTTTTATTACCATTACAGGTTTTCTTTTTATTTATAGAGTCCCTTATAACTTCAGTTTATGTATAGAATACCTTTTCAAGCAAACATGACTAATAAGGGAGCAATTAAAGCACATACCTTGAAAAATAAGGGTAAAAGCTGGAGTTGCTCTGTGACAGCTGTAGAGAAGGACCGTCCTGCACTTGCCATCAACCACTTCAGAACTGTTTTTATAAAGAAAAATGATCACTGATGAAGAAGATAAAAAATAGTAACAATCGCAAAACAAGTTACAGACCAAATTTATTGCAAGACTTGCCTGGGAGACTTTCACATATTAGCGTGCACCTATACTAGTAGTTTGACCCTGTAAAGGTGACTTTATAAACCTCAACCCTAAAACAACAGATACCTTGTTGCAGCACAGATCTGAGAGGTGAAATTGTGTACTGCAACCGTATGATTTGCAGACCTGGATCACCGTGTCCTAAAATACCCCCCATTTCTTAACCTCATTAAGTAACTCACTGGTTTTCAAGAGTTTAATGCCCTGAGTTCGCTCATCTTGTTCACCGACTCCATTCTCTTCCATAACATGATTCTGAATTTCTTCATCTGCTTCCATGAGGGGTTTAAGATTTTCAAGTATGCGAGTAGTAAATTCATGGACCCGGGGAGATTTAGTTGCAGTAGTATTTGGCAAAGAAACATCTATCATGAATATGTAGGTCAACACACTAAAAAAGGCAAACAAAGCAAGCAAGAACATACAGTTAGCATGACTACTGTCCAGAGAACATAGCTAAAAGTGATCTGAGATCAATTTTTTGAACTTTGAGGTTTAATACTTCTAGAAAATTTGCTCTTATCTTCACTTCAAAGTTATTTAAAAACACATGTTTTTCAAATACCCTCTTTGTAGATACCTGAATCAAGCAGGGTGAGACAAAACACTAAGCTGCAATTCCCCTCTCCTTCCAGCAGATCTGCAACTAGTTCTTAAGTAACTAAAATGCTCTCTAAAGGATTCCCTGGATATTTACGGCCTATTAAGGATTAGGTGCAGTAAGGTGTTTGGTTTGGGTTTTTTGGGATTTGTTCTTTTGTTTTGAGCTTCAGAGATATCATAGACAAACATGACAGGCCATATACAACAAAAGACAAAAACAGAAAAGTCATCTGAAGTTTCTGAAGCAAGTATGTTAATAATAATTTAACTCATTTCTATTACCAGTATTCACACACAGAGATAAGCAGTCACCACTTCAGTGTAACTATTTAGATACTCAATTACACAAATAAAATGAAGGGAAAATACCCCAAGAACTGCAGAAGAAAACACTGACCTTCCTATTCTCTCTCGGACATTTTTGTAAACCTGGGTAAGTTTAGGTTCCAAGTACTTCAGCAGTCTATGCAACAGCTCTGGTACTCTCCATTCTTGTTGTGCAAGGCCACCTTGCAGTACATAAAGTCGGCTAGAAATCAGAACAGCATATCTTTAGTCATACAAAATTATTCCTCCATTCCCCAGTCCCCTCCAAGCCCTGTTTTGGAATGTTTTCAGTGCGTCAATGTGTCTTTGAGTGAATTGCATGCAAAGATGGGTAAAAATTACAGAATGAAACAACAGTACTGCTGCTATGCCAGTTCCAGACCTTCACATTCTGTTAACTACATTTAATTACATTACAAAATAATAATGAAGAAACTGCCATTGTGTGGGGAAAGCTAATTGGAAAGGAGAGCTTTTGTTCCCTGCTTCTAACAAGCCAGCTGGCACAATATGCTCTCAATACATTTTATCCATGCTTTACTTCCTTCCTTGTTCAGCCACAATAAAACAGTTAAAATTAATTTTACCATGCATCTACAAATGATCCTCCTTCACCACTCAATGGAGATTCCAACAGCAATTCAAATAACCAGTGAAGTTTCCTAGGATCTCTGCTCTCCTGAAAATAAATGGGTATCAGAGATATAAGCAAATTGTTGTTTGTTTTTTTTTTTTTAAATGTAAATAAAGTATAAACACGGAAAGTTTTGACAGAGATTTTCTTTGCATCTCTTGGGTTTATTCTATTAAGCAAGTACAGAGTTAAATGTCTTTTCACAATGAACCTAAATAGGAGAAAAACACAATGAAACTACATGCAGTTTTAATTATTTGGTAAATACAATTATAAGAATAAAACTAATTTTAGCTTAGTTTTTGACATAGATGAATAAACACATCTGAATTTTGCTAATTAATTGCCAGGGTTCTGGCTGAAAAACTATGCTGAATTTTGCTGACCGATTCCAAAGAATTACTCATCGAAGATATTTGTGGCCTATAATTTACACTGCCTCTCAGAAACCACAGCGTACAGAAATCTTCCTGAATGTTAGAAGACGTTTTCACAGCATGATGCTAAGCTGCACATTTTTAAACCAGGAATAAATGTGTAATTTGAGTTCAAAAACTACAAGGAAATTGAACACATAGAAAGCATATACATTGTATCACCCACTAACCTTATACCGCTCTTCTAAAATACTTAGAAAAGTAAGGCTTTATTTCCTTTCTAAAACATTATATCCAACTGTCTGCAGAGGGCAGAAGACAACAAAATTTAGAGTTCTCAGTTTTAGCTGATAAAATATATGTAAACACCTCTGTTCATAAAGATCTTATTTACATATTATCTGTAAAACTTGACCACCTGGATATAGCTTTACAAGATTAAAAAAAAGGGGTACTTACACAGGAGGTTGCTATGCACGTGCCCCAGTCATTATACGTTTCCACTGTAATGTTGGATAGAGCTGTTCGAAGCAACGGACAGAGAAGCTTCCAAAGTTTTTCCACCTGCTCAGCCAAAAGGCAAAAGACAAGATTTGACTATTTGACAAAGGACAAAATTGCTATCTAACCTCTGTGAACCCAAATCCTTTCATCTTTTCAAATAATGGAAAAATAATACTGGTTCTGGAAGCCACTATAGTATGTTATTTATCAAAGTAAATAAATGCTATCAGAGGTAAGATTTCAGGAATCATTTAAATTTTGTTTACAAGGTGTTTTGAAATACTATGGACTACATATGCACCATTTTCATGGTGACTTAAGTACAATTGTATCAGAGACTGCATACATTTTGCTTTTGGTAGGACAGCAGTCTTGTACGTTCCAAGGACTTCCTCCCCCCAGTTTTAAATTTTCTTTTTTATTTAGGAAATGATTCTTCCAGAATTACTTTTCAGTATAGAAATTCATTTAAAGATAATATAGACAGCTAGGTCTAGACTAAATAAAGATGTCATAGTCCGAGGGGGGATATAAGCACTTATTCCAGTTGGAAATTACAAACTATGTCAGCTTTGCTATCTCCTTTCCAGCATACTGTTCTTAGTAAAATGCTTCAAGATTAAAAGTAAGTTCTAGTATTATACAGGCACCAAACCAAGCTATAAATTGCGCTCAAAGTTTGGCAATGAAGCACTAAGTGTTGCAACTTTCTCCAGTCCTTTCTTGGACATAGGAATATTAAAAGCCCTCAACTTCATATGTTTAAGTTGTTTAATAATTCAAACTTGTTCCTTAACTTCCACGAATCACCCAAAAATACTACTTCAGCACCTTCTCAAATGTCCAGTGTTTAGAACCTCTTATTAAGCCAGCAATAATTTCAGCTACACATCTCTGGGTGCTTTCATGGGAGTCTGCCACAAGTTGTTCTAAATGGGGCTGAAGAACCGGCAAGAAGGCATCATCAAAGTTTCTGAAAAGACCCTGTAAAACAAGACGTGAAAGTGTCTTCAGTAATTATCTGTCTAAACCATTATCTTTGTAAGAACGTAAGATCACGAAGCACTTGAGATCTGAATATGCAGAAAGTGAAATTAATTTGCTTTTATAACAGAATTATATACAAGTGTCCTATGTACTTCTATATTACTTTAAATATGTTTCCCTATGTAGTTAATCAGAGAGGATTAATAGGATTAATCATAGCAGCATACCTTTAAAAGCTAACATTTTGCAACAGTGGGGTATAAGCCAAGAAGTGCATGGCTCTTCCATGCTTTGATAATTATCACCAAAAAGGAAGCAATTTAGTTACTGAACTCTAGTTACCTTGAAGAGGCAAAACCTGCGAGGATTAAATTTGTCTTTTCCTTTTCTGTCTTCTAAAGACAAGAATTTTATTAACTGCTCGACAAACTTGGGATCAGAAAAGTGATCGTATATAATTTGTTCTGCCTGTAACAGGAAAAAAAAAAGAAAAAGGATTAGCTTTGAGGTGCTTGATTGTCACAGTAATATCCCCATTTTTTCAAGTCCCATTTTTCACTTTAATTCTATTTTTGGCAACAATCACGCCTGGGTCATCCATTTCCCCCCTCATTTTATAGGGAATATTGGGTAATGTTTTGCAAGACTCTTGATTTTTATTTTCATTACTGACTTTGGATTGTCTTTCCTTTCACGAGCTCAACACCTACAAAGTAGTCATTCCTACTCTCATTAATTACCTTGTTCTAAACTCTGATAAAGGTTTGAAAGGGAACAAGAAAGTGCACATTAATACAATTAATCCATGATCGCTGTCAGAGAAGCTGCAATACATTAAAATAATAGTTTCTTCTTGTATGCTCACACAGTAAGTATGAAAATGAAGTAGAAAAATACAACTGAAAATGCCTTGTGGGGATCTAGGTTTCAGTATAGTTATCACTTATTGCTTGTTGAAAACATGATTATATCCACACAGCCTCCACCTTGGTTTGCAATCAAGCAAAACAAATCTGTTTCCACACATTTTATGTAAGCGCTCTCTAAAAGATAGAAGGGAATTTGGTCTCCACAGGAATCAGTGGACAATATTAAAAAGAAAAGGAGGAGTAGTAGTATTAAAAAAAACACACAAAACAAACACACTGAAACTCTTACCTCTGTCAGCTCATCTTTCCTCCGCCCGAGCTTTGGTTGATGCTCAACTGGGGCATAAACTGTCATAGTTCTGAAGATTAAAAAAAAAAATACAGTAACATGTTTCAAAGTAAAATAAAGCTTATGATTATTTTTTATATTCTGCATATCAAATAGGATTTATCATCAACTCCAAAAGAGCAGAACTTAATAGAAAATTTACAACAAAAATATTAAGCCTGGTATTATAAATGTTTTGCTACAGCAAGCAATCCAGAATTATTAGTGAGAGAATACTCTGCATATTTTGCAACTATACAATTTTCAAACACACATACCTCATTTTAAGACCAGCAGATAACCACCCATATGAAATATGTGCCTACAAGTACCCACAAACCCCCAAAAGAAGCAGGTAGAAAATAAATAATTAAAAAAAAACCAAGAAAAAAATCCACAAAACCCACACAGAAATGGTAAAACAAGCAACGTGCGCACAAGATGAAAGAAATTGTATTTTTTGTTTCAATTAAAAAACCTAAACCTAACAAACATTGTTTAATTTCCTACATACAGGGTTTTTTCCTGCTGACTCTCACAATTCTATCTTAATGCTTAATAATACTCACTGAGGCCAGGTGTAATATCCCCAGTGTGTTTTCTCCACAAAACAACATGACTCCCAAGCTTCCTTAGTCTTTGGTAAACTCTGGCTGTTATAATGCAGCCACTGGTTATCCGGTCTGTCACCAGCCTGAACACTGGAAGGCTTAGGGTTTCCACCTGGTAAAAGAGGATTTTACAACCTATCAAACTTGTTCATTAACAATCCCAGCAAATGTTAGGACTTACTTTTATTAAAAGATTCTAAAGAGCTTTTATGACTCCCTCACCCCAATCAAACCTGTACAGAGATTTATCCTAGGAGATTAAAAGTAACACTAAGAGATCCCTTTAGTAATTTTTTTTATATATATAAATATATATATAAATATATATATACATATGCCATTTGAAATTATTAAAGGAATAAAAAGGAGATATACAAATTATTCTCACAAATTTTAAGTCTTTCTGAAAGGAGAATGACCATATCTCTGGTTTTAACTCACTTCAAGTAAGCGAATAGCTTAATACACACTTGCACATATAATACTGCTTAAAAATAAAACAACCTGAAAACTAATGATTAGATTACTTATTTTGTTTGCTTAGGACATTAACAACCAGAGAGAAACACAAAGCTTGTGATTCTATGTTTAATTTAACCAGAAAAATATTTTTAAAAATTTTAGGATAAGTGTTAGGTAAGACTTTTCTTATATTAAATAAGAACCTACTTATTTCGTAAGGGCAGATGGGCACTTTCTTGTGTGTTCTCTTAAGCTGCTTAAGAATACCAGCCACAGCTGAGATGGCCACCTAAAAGAAAGAAGTGGGCATTAATGTATCCATTCCACATACTCACCTCCAGAAGGATGCGTCTAATCATCTCGCAGACAAGTTTTAAGCTAGCTACTGAGCGTCCTAAAAAGCCAGTGAACATTACAGTGAAGCTCACCACCCTAGTGGTTGATACTTCCCATAAAGAAGTAATCTCACTCATTTCAGGGGATACAGGACATGACTTAAGTGTGACTTTATAGCCCAGAAAAAACTCCCCCACTAACCATTTTCTGGGAAACAAAAAAGAAAAGAAAAAAAAAAGAGGAAGGAGGTAGCCATTAGTTTCAAGCCTCACTGAGGCAACAAGCAGAATGAAAGGTACAAATACAACACACAGATGTCTCCCTTCAAGTAATAAGCTGCAGATGGAAAACAGACACCTGCAAAAGAAATCCTGGAAAGTATTCTGAAGTAAGTAAAAATGCATGTCTGGAAGGGTGAGTAGGGATGTACACCTCCGTTTTTGTGCTTTATCAAAGCAAACCACCACAAACATCTGACCTAAACCCCAATGAGCTGCAAAACAAAAAGATTACAGATTACCTTCCGAACTACAATTGCATCGTGGTTGAGACACTGCACAAAAAATTTTATGGCACGGCAAGGCAGTATCCTATCATCCCTCAGGAGCAGAGACAGAAAACCAATGCCGATATGCTCGAACTTCCAGGGACTAAAAAAAAAAAAGTAATATTCAAGCCAGACAATATGTAGCATAGTTGCATGTACTGCTTTTGCACAGAAATGATGATACATATTAAGATTATGTAAATGTGCTTGGACTAACATAAATAATGTTCTATGCCACCGCTACAGTCACCAAGCTTAACTGTCATTTAGGGACACCTCCAGCGTTCTAGGAACACACAAGTGCAATCAAACATTCAGTTCATAGAATCATAGAATCATAGAATCATAGGGTTGGAAGGGACCTCTGGAGATCATCTAGTCCAACCCCCCTGCCAGAGCAGGGTCACCTAGAGCAGGTTACACAGGAACACGTCCAGGTGGGTTTTGAATGTCTCCAGAGATGGAGACTCCACCACCTCTCTGGGCAGCCTGTTCCAGTGCTCTGCCACCCTCAGGGTAAAGAAGTTCCTCCTCATGTTTAGGTGGAACTTCCTATGTTCCAGTTTGTGCCCATTGCCTCTTGTCCTGTCCCCGGGCACCACTGAAAAGAGCCTCGCCCCATCGTCCTGACACCCACCCTTTAAGTATTTATAAGCGTTGATAAGGTCACCCCTCAGACGTCTTTTTTCCAGACTGAAGAGACCCAAATCCCTCAGCCTTTCCTCATAAGAGAGGTGTTCCAGTCCCCTAATCATCCTCGTAGCCCTCCGCTGCACCCTTTCCAGCAGTTCCCTGTCCCTCTTGAACCGGGGAGCCCAGAACTGGACACAGTACTCCAGGTGCGGTCTCACCAAGGCAGAGTAGAGGGGGAGGATGACCTCCCTTGACCTGCTGGCCACGCTCCTCTTGATGCACCCCAGGATGCCATTGGCCTTCTTGGCCACAAGGGCACATTGCTGACTCATGGTCATCCTGTTGTCCACCAGGACTCCCAGGTCTCTTTCCACAGAGCTGCTCTCCAGCAGGTCAGCACCCAACCTGTACTGGTGCATGGGGTTGTTCCTCCCCAGGTGCAGCACCCTACACTTGCCCTTGTTGAACTTCATAAGGTTTCTCTCTGCCCAGATCTCCAACCTGTCCAGGTCTCTCTGTATGGCGGCACAGCCTTCCGGTGTGTCAGCCACCCCACCCAGCTTGGTGTCATCAGCAAACTTGCTGAGGGTGCACTCTATCCCCTCATCCAGGTCATTGATGAATATGTTGAACAGGACTGGACCCAGTACTGACCCCTGGGGAACACCACTCGTCACTGGTCTCCAACTAGACTCTGTGCCCCTAATCACAACCCTCTGAGCTCTATCTTTCAACCAGTTTTCTATCCACCCCACTGTCCATTCATCTAACCCACACTTCCTAAGCTTCCCTATGAGGATGCTGTGGGAGACCGTGTCAAACGCCTTGCTTAAGTCAAGGTAGACCACATCTACTGCCCTCCCCTCATCTATCCATCTAGTCACGCCATCGTAGAAGGCTATCAGGTTAGTCAGACATGATTTCCCCCTGGTGAATCCATGCTGAGTACTTCTGATAGCTTTCCTTTCCTCCACGCGCCTTGAGATGACACCCAGAACGAGCTGTTCCATCATCTTTCCAGGGATGGAGGTGAGGCTGACCGGCCTGTAGTTCCCCGGCTCCTCCTTCTTGCCTTTCTTGAAGACTGGAGTGACATTGGCTTTCCTCCAGTCCGCAGGCACCTCGCCTGTTCTCCAGGACTTTTCAAAGATGATGGAGAGCGGCCCAGCAATGACTTCCGCCAGCTCCCTCAGCACTCTCGGGTGCATCCCATCAGGGCCCATGGACAGTTAATGGTGCCTTTTTGATCTTGGCATTTCAATGCAAAATACAGACCTATAGGCATATTCTTTTAAAGTTTTTAAACACAAGTATTGCACTACTAATTAAAATCTCTTTGGACATCAGTATTACACAGGCCGATCCAGAGCTTGCTCCCCCAGAACAAAAAAAATACTAAAAAAAAAATAGGTCAAACTAATTAATGACAAAGCTTAACTCTGAGATGTGCTGATGCCTTACATTAACACATCAATTTGCCAATGAAAATAAATTCAAGACTCATTCACTTTACTTAGGAGACAGTAATGCAAGATTCCCCTATATTGGCCTTTGTCTTCCTTTTTGGGCAAGCAGAATCCGCATGCAAATGCACGAGGACCTCCAGAAATTCAATTCTTGCAGATACCTCTGCTAAAACTCTCCAAGAAGGTAGCCGCAATCCATTTTATGACAAACGGCTTTTGGACAACTGCTTCAAGGCTGAAAAAAATACCACTCAGTTCTGGGCATGCTAACTGCACTTCTTGATGCAAGTGACATTTATTCACGTAGCCACCTTCAATTAACCTCCCAAAAATTTCTCATGCGCAGAAAGGGAGACTTACAGATTTCTTTGTTCCACACAGTCCAACAGCATGTTGACCAAATTTTCATAGTTTCTGAGGGAAAAAGAAGGAATCATCAACCAGACGCTACTGAGAGAATAATTTAAAAATAGAATAAAAGTTCCTCAACAAAAGGTGAGCGAAAGCAATACAGTAAATGCAACACAAACTCGGAGGACAAGGAAGAGGAGGAGAAAGGAAGGAAATATAAGCGTAGAGAAGAGGCTGCCAAGTCAGGAGAGAAGACACACCACAACAACCCTTGAACATTCTGAATTTGTTGAACTTAAGGTTTAGCTTTGCAATTTCGGATTGTTACATTTAATGTACAGTAAATACTAGGCAGTGCAAGCTTGTGTTAAGGGAACTTTAACTTACCGCAAAGCCTCAGCATTCTTTTCTTTCTGTCGCTGAATTCCTAACTGAATTTCTTCTGAACGAAGACCTGTGAAGTTTGAACTTGGATGTTCTGATTTTTGCAGCAAAACAGCTATCTTGGTGCATTTCTCTGGAACCTATTGGCAGAGAATGCAAAGATTTGGGACTGAGCAGCAATTTACAAGTTTTATTTATGTTTGTTTCTGATTCAAAATAAGGAGAGTTCAGAATAATATGAAGAGCGCAGAATTTCCCATCCACGTAAACAAATCCATGAAAAACTAGGGAAGACAGCTTTTGCGTTCACGCAGCAGAACTGTTTCTCCAAGTACACATTTTATTCTATTTTAAAATAAAAGTAAATGCAAACTTAAATATTTAAGTAAAGCATAAAAATTGTTTATAAAATAGTTTTATTAATTGGCACTCATGCTGAAAAATAAGTACCATGCCATTTAACCCACTGATTAGGCAAGAGGAAGCTGCGTAACGAGTGCTGTGCATTAGCACAGTGAGACAATATTACAAACATTTACAATGTTAATTTGATGACGCTGTCCCACCAACACACATCGTCACACCTGATCAGCATGACTCATACTAATTCACATTGAAAGGCAACTCAAACTTCCTTTCTGTAACAGGCTTCCTTAGAGGTTAACAAAATGTTACAAATTCCAATGGTATTATAGGAAGCTCTGTGACTTCAGCCTCAAAAATACAAGTCTACAGTCCTCTGTCACAGAAGTTGGAATGCGACCAACATCAGAACGCTACCTCGAATAATATACACGTCTCAAGCAATCAAATGCTCTCAGAATCCAAGACATTATCCCCAAGTGGCAATATGTCACTTACTGCAAAATCCAATCCAATTGTTTCATACTGCCTATGGATTTTTTCTGCTAGGTCATCAAAGAGTCTAACTATGGATGGTTTTTCCAAGGACATAGCTTTGCTAAGCCCAGAAGAAACAATCGCTGGCCACGTCTGCGCAATACAATCCCAATCGTGAAGATTTGCCAAACATACTCCACTGTGATTTCCAAGAAGACAATATAAGGCACCCTGTAAAATGAAAGATTTCATTTTAGAAAGTTTAAGCATTGTTCATATATAAGTGACATCTATCTACATAAGCATGCACCCACATAGAATAAAAATTAACCTTCACATTACCAAATCATTAATATGTACCATAAACATTCAGCTATGCAGCCTCATTGTCAAAATACCAAAGATTTTTCACAGAATCCTCTTCGTGCTAAAGAACCCTTTTAAGGAGATTGGAAGCCCTGCCCATCCACAGAATGGCTGACTGATTTCTGAATTACATTATAAAAGGAGATTATTCAATGATTAAGTACCACTCCTGGCCTTTCTGTGAACTTATGTTTGGGCTGCAGGCAAATCATTTGGGTGTTAACTAGGCGTCTGCAATGATGCAGACTGAAGAGGATGTGGACATGACACAACAAACCAGTTAACGTGACAGGTGATTGTGTGAGAAGTTGACAAGAGTTACAGGCAGTGAAACAAAGGGTCTGGATTTCACAGGTGATTAACGTGAGTTATATGAGAAATGGCCAAATTTCACAAGCAATTGGAAAGAAGTCTTGGGGACCTTTTGGAGAACAGAGTCTTACAAGAACAACAGCACATCAGCAATATCATATAGGCTAAGACTAGTTAGCAGTATCAGAAATACCAAATTCAGGTATGGTAGCAAATGCTTTAAGCGTAGCAAAACTGGAACCAATCATGAAAAAGTAACTAGGCGTGGGTTGCATATCTGGGAGGAGAGGGATGGAGAAAGGGAGGTTCAAGGATGGCATTAAAAAAATAATAATCGATAAACAAGAAAAGGGATACTGAGATATGCAAACAATGTAATCACATGCTGTCTGATAGTACATATCAGGCAGCTGGAGCACAATAATAAGCCATAGCTGTTTTTCTGACCATATGACAAGAGTCCAACTTGTCTCTGTGGCCAGGAGGACTGAGGAGGGTGCAGAGGAAGGAGGGGAGCATGATGCTTTTGAACACCTGGATGGATAGATTCCATCCTGGCATCACCGCGTCAGCACCGTTTCCAGGCCCGGCAGCATCAGCAATTAACCACCACTTCATAAAATTTCACCTGATTTACTGTAGCTTCTTTGGGTGATGAACTTTTTGTCCAGTTCATGCTGTTTTCTTATACTACTACAGAACTGCCTAATGAGTTTTACCACCTTGGACTATAACCTTTCAATTTCCATTTCATAATTTAAAAATAGATGTTAACATACATTGCTGTAATACCTGACCACACAATGAAATGAGGAACATCTATAAACACGAAATTTCTCTTGACAACTGATCTAGTCCAAATAATTCCTTACACTAGTCAAGCATAAGCTACGTACCATGAAAATACCAGAGTCACACTGATAAACAAGCAAATCCCACTTTCACCATTAAAAATTCTCCTATAATAGCACTTCAAGAGACAGACATGAAACAAAGTTAATGAGACAGTACTTTAAATTGCTTTTGAGTAACATCTTGCCGGTCTGGACGCAAGAATTCCAAAACCAAGGGAATGATATCTCTGCAACAAAAATTGTACGTTCCCAGGGCTGTGAAGAATGCTTGCTGAGCTTTACTTCTGACCTGTGGGAAGAGAGACATTACTAGAAAGTCTTCCGAACCAAAAATATACTACCAAACCCAACATTCTTATCCATTTCAGTTACTCATGTGCAGAGTTTTACATGATGTGTTTGTGCACAGGACAAAGTTATTTGTAGAAGGTTGTAAATAGCTGCTTCCCCTCACCCTTGCTCTCAGTTTATAGAAAGCCTACTCCTTGCTTCTAGCATTTACTTGAGAACAGCTACCAAGTTAAAGAAAATTCTTTATGTTGCCAGAACCAGTCAATGTGTTTTTAAGATAATTTGAAAAGCAAACAACTAGCATAACAAATGCAGTTAGAACTTCAAAGAGCCTGCAGACACTGCGGATGGATCTGAATTTATATACACACACAGAGCTCCCACCAGGCAAACAGTTCAGAATCCAACTATCAGCACGCTTGTTTTGTATATTTTTAGAACTAGGATGCCATTGTAGCTGCTTCCTAAAAGCAGACTTAGCATTCCAAAGAGCGTCATGAATCATATCATCACATCTAAAAAACCTCAAACTGGTATATTTGTATTAAATTTTTTAATTGAATTATTGTTTTTAGAAGCCTAGAGTAAAGCCCCTCAAAGATTTAAAATTTGTAACCTAAGTTGGCAGCCTCTCCACCCAGTTCAGTTTCTTATTTAACAAAGGGGCTTAAAGCAAAAACTATGCCAAAATTAGCAACTAATTTAAGTGAAATAAGTAAATATTTCACGTTGCCATGGAAATAAATTGAAAAGCGAAGATCTCAAAAACCTAACTTGAAGAGATCAACACACAAATTCTATACATTTCAGTTTAAAAGGGATTTTTCCTTACCTGACCGTATGAACTTGTGGACAAACACAAAAGATCTCTGATCATCTCCTGGTGGGAAGTTTTATATTCACAGCCTTCCATTGTTAGTGTTCTCAGCTAAATTGCACAGAAAACACAAAAAACAGATTGTTTTTACATTTCACATATGTAAGAGAAACACTAGTGCAGGATTATGGCATCTTTTGCTAAATGACAACATAACAAATCAGCTTTTCAAGGAGTCAGTGAAGATTTAAGTGAAAGTATTACCTCATGCTGCAACATAACTCTGTCAATCAGCAAAGCTCTGATATGCTGCTTCTTTCCTTGAAGCTGTAAACAAATACATAATTTGGTTTAGATTTCAGCATTCGTATTGGCAATCTGCACTGACTGAAATCCCCATGTACTCTTTTTCTTCTAGAAATAGGCAAATTTCATGTAGAAATTCTTCTTGGCAGACAACTTGGATTATTTGTGCACTGGTAAAGTTTTTAATTTGCCTATTACTCTGTAAGCAAAAGGAAGGTCTTGCCACAGGAATTTCTGAGTTAACAAGGACCACAACGGAGCATCATGACAAATCTCAGACTTTGGTCCAAGGATGTATGCAAACTGAGGGTTACTACAAATCAGAAATGTCAAGTTATTTACTCATAAGACTTCCAAATAAAGGTACAAAAGCACTGCAAAACAATATTATTATCAAGGAATTAGATTTCAAGATTATGAAAACTGATTAGGACAGTAAAGAAAATAAAAAAAAAGTCTTTCTGAACATTAGGAACTATTTCCATCCTTCACCTAAGCTTTACAGAGAAAAATCACTGACCCTGTTCTCCATTGATTTTTTCACTAGAGTAAAGCTTTTCCACCGTGAATCAAACTCATGCTTGTGAGACCCTTGGAACTGTAAAACATCACTAATAATCTGTAGAAAGAAAAAGATGACAAAGAGTGATTATTTTGCAAAACAAAATATTGTCTTAAGTATCACAAGTTGTAAGTATACCTTTATTATTAGAAATAAAGACTTGGTATCATCTTCTGAATTATCAAGTATATAGCCTGCAATTGGAAGAAAAATAACTTATTATCACACAGGGAAAGAGCTTTAAAAATTAACAATAGTTTTATTTCTACAAAGCTTATATTTAAGAATTATAGGCAAAGTAAACAAAACAAGTTTCTCATCTATAAGATTATACTTAAAAGCACAACACAGTACTTTTTAGACACAGAAGTGGTTAAACTTACGCAGCAACTTCCTTGTAACCCTTGCAATTGTTTCTCGATAATTCTCTCTTGATAAATCTACAAAAAAACCCCAACATATTCTCTTTATTATACAATAGCATAAAAAGCAATTTATAGAGAAGCAAACCAGTGGGACGCCAGAGGAGACTACTCAGAAATGGCAGTATGGACTATTATAAAAACAACCACCTTGTTATATCTAAGGACACCACTCTCATAGGGCCTGCGTTTGTTCATCGAGCCAACAGTATGGTTTTTCATAGGTACATAAACTTCATCTGCTCTGACAGTTAGGTTCATTTCTAATCACAGATTGAGGCAGAGTATTTAGCATATGAAAAATGAGTAACACATTAAGCAGGACAAAAACCAAATCAATAGAATACAAATTTTACGTATCAGGTGATCAAGCCAGTAAGAGACTGGGGACTTACTCCCCTTCAATACATGGAGGGGAACAGACATTCCTAATCTAAACGACAAAAAATGCAGAAGCAAGAAGGATCAATGATACAAGCAGTTAAAGGTTGGACTTGATGATCTTAAAGGTCCCTTCCAACCTCAGCAATTCTATGATTCTATGATTCTAAGCAGCCTCCTTGGAAAGTTTTAAACCAGGAAAATCTTATTTGCTGCAAGAGACCACTAAATAAATGCCCATTCTCTATTACAAACTCGCCACTTGCAAGCTAATGGACCAGATTTTAGAAGTATATTAAAGCACCTAAAATTATTTAATAGTCCAATAAGCAGTTACTGTGTGCCCCAGTTCCTCATTTAAATAACCCATCTTCACTTGGAAGATGGTTAAGAATACACACAAAGCCTGAAAAATGCAGTTTTCTTCTCAAGGAGCCAACATAGCCTTTAGCAGTTTATGCCTTGATTCCTTCTGTCTCTCAAGTGCAGTCCTTGGGTGATGGGTCTTGCTTCCAGCACCTCTCATCTATGTGGAAATACGTGGGTCCAACCATTCTGACCTGGGGGTTGGATCTGAGCTCCCGTTCCCAGCTATATCACTGCAGCACGTTTGTACCTTGCATACCATCACTGAAGATGAAACAGTGTGTACTCAAGAACTTCTGTGTTGGCCAGAAAAGCCCATTTAATATAAAGAGAAGAGTCAAAATTATGGTCTCAAAAAGAACCTACTGCTTTTATAGCAGGAAAAAAAAAAGAATGAAAACAACACTTACAACCTGTCCAAACAGAATTAGGATCTACTTACCATATTCAACACCAGTGTACAGTTTTGTCTCTTCCAAAGACACCAGACTTGGGACTCTGCATGAAAACAAACCAAGTATTACTACACATTATGGAAATCATTGACTATGTGAATTTAATTGACATTTAATTTCATGCCAGTAGTGCCAAAGTTGTTCGGATTTACTAATAGTATGCCTCACTTCTAATATTTATAAATCAATCATACTTATTGGTCAGATTGTTTGTCAGAGCCAAGTTCACCGTAAGGACACCACCTTGAACACAGAATCTTGATTTCTCGTTTAACGGTACCTCATCAGTTCTATTAAACAGCCTGAAATCCGGTCTCACTGTCAAACCTATGAACTCACTCATCAAAACAAGCATGGCTCCTAGTCGCCTTAGTCTAGGAAGGACAGGGGAATTCGACTGCTGAGGGAGAATCCTTTCCTGACCAGTTAAGCTGATGAAGCTTTTCTGACTTTGATCCTTTCTTTTTATAGAGAAAAGAAATGTACCCATTATCTACAGAAGTCATATGTATTGCTATATGAAGTTCACTATTAATAACCATATCAAAAAATAAAGCCGTGCTTCTTCCAGGATTTGGGTCAAACATATCTATTCAAAATATTTTTTTAGAAGTGAATTCTTAGTCTTTGTGGATTTGCTTTTATGTAATCATGCACAAAAATACAGACTGCAATATCATATGTCAATGAATTTAGAAGACAATTTAGGAACATATCCTACATACACTCGGGGGTTCTGTGGTTTTTGGATTTTTTTTTTCATTTTATTTTGGTTTGATTGTATGTTGTTTTTGAGATTTTTTTTTTAAACCTACAATCTCACCCCTAAAAATTAAGGTAGACAAATCAAGCTTTCAAGGACAAAATACACCAGTGTATTATATTAAACAAATAGCATCAACAAGTAATCACTATAAAAATAATCACATAAAATTGCATTGACAGCATAATCAGAACAAACAAAGCTAAGTGAAGCAATGTGAATTTACTCCTATTATAAATGCTAAATAACACACCAGAAAACACTATAGATTCTATATCTGAACATGAGGTATGAGATACTAAAATAAACTTTCAGATTTCAGGCAATGTCAAACTTCTATCTGTCAGAACCAAAAATAAGGGTCATGTTCCTCCTGTAAAAATGAACACATTAAAACACGAGCGCTACAATTATTGTGCCATTTAGATGAAGGAAAAAAAACTTGCAAACAAAAATTAGGTAAACTGACTTTGCAACCCTTGTAACAGTCACATCTGCGTTGACAAAAATCAAACCGAAATGTCTTTTTCTTGATTTAGACATCAAGAAGTCAAGTCTTAATTTAATTTTCCTCATATTTCTGGTAGCAGTAGGTTAACTTGAAAATAAGCCATTCCAAAAGTCTTCCCACTTTTTTTGCCCAAAAATACTCAGCACTGGCATAGGTGCTTAAGCTATAACTTGGCCACCAATACAATTTTCAAAATATTCAACACCAATCCAGTACTTTGGTTCTGAATAAATAAATAAAAAGTTTTTACGGTCTCACACACTCGCTCTTTTAGAATAATCTCCATGACTGATTTCAAAAGTGTTTGCTATGTATTTCTCCCAGATCAGATCTTTCCAATTGGGAAGATACAAAGAGGTGATATTTTTGGAATTAACATCGGGGGGGGGAGAGGGAGGTGGGGAGGAAGGGGGTGAAAGTGTGAACCTCCCTACCCCAAATACTATTACGTCTTAAAAAAAGAAAGTAACAGACAAATCCAACAACCTCAGGCAGCTAGACATTAAGGAATTGCTCTTTTTTTTTTTTTTGGTACAGTATGCTGGATATGTTGACAGGTAAATGAGCTTTTATTATATTTTAATGTATTTTTACCCTAAAACATTTTCCCCTGATATAAATTAAATACACTAATTAAGTTCGCATAAGGTTTTCCTACCTATGAGACAAGGAAAATTAAAGTGCAATTTCCCCGGTTTTCCCTCAGATAGTCTGCAGAAAGATTACAAATCTTTGCGCTTCTTTTCCACTCTGAGCAAAACGCGTTCAACTGTTCTTTACCAGCTAACCAAGTTCCAAACAAAATCTCTACTATTTAAAACAAGGCAAAAACAACACTCCAAGCTCTCTCTACACTTCAGCTTCCTGAGGAAACCAGGCATAACAACCGAACGCATAGTATAGAGCAATCAAGAACTCGCCTGGTATAGTCCTTACATTCACCGCGACATTACTCCACAGACAGAATCATTTATTTCAGCAAGGCTACTAACAGGATGAAAATATATTCAAAATCCAACAAAGTTTTACAGTTGGCCCACAAACTAAGATTCATGCTAGTAATATTCAGCATAGTAAGTGTCAGACACTAAGCCAGAGAAAAATCTGTTTTACTTCGTACACACAAAAGGAAGGAGGCATAAAACATTTTTCTTAACTTCAGCCAATACTTATATAGCAAGACTCTTCACAGCAAGGCTTCATACAATGTACAAATAATACTGTGCTTCATTCTGTACCAACAGTTTTCAACACAAAATCAAGAAGAAAACTTAAGAACAAAGAGTATCCAAAATCATAGCTCAAACAGAAATCCCAATTAAACAGAACTTCGAAGACTTCACTCCCTTATTTGCCACAGTACAAAAACTAAAGCACGTTTATTGTCGAAAACCTGACGCACTACGTTTTTCAACTTCCTGACGTTTTACAGAGCACTTTATTCAAGTCTCCGTGTATATATTGCTCAGTATATAAGTACAGTTCAGCAATGAGACACGGCTTTTCAGAAAGAAATAACTTTTAGCATCACTCCACTGAACCAACTGCAGAAGAATTTTTTTCTAATTGCAAAAAAACCCCCATGCCATGTTAAGGACTACATCAAGGGCTGCAGTAACCTATTTTGACATGTAAGATTAAGAGACAACAGTGGGAAGGTGAACAAGGACAAAACAGGGTTACTCACCGTGGAGGAGTAACTGTTTCCTTTTCTGTGTGCAGCTCCCCCAGCAGAGCTGGGAAGTTTCCTGGAGATGCCAAGAGAGGTTAGCTAGCCCTGCCCCTCAGCATACGATATCACATCCTTACACAGTTAAAAGAAGTGGTCTTATCCTTGACCTGTAGGCTGAGCATCTTCAGTGAAAGAACATTAAGAAAGCTCCTACCAATGTCTGTAGCTAGAGTAGAGCAATACGGCATCCTAACCACTGTATTTAAGAAAAAGACAAAAAATGGATGTTCTCTGAGTAACCCTGTTTTTACTTCCCTAAATGAGCTGCTTAAGCGTTACCTCGTTAATAAGTAGACTGCAAGGAAGGGAAGGGGAACTCAACTGAACATCAGTGAAAGATTTCTCAATCTCAGAGAGCTTTATACTGTCTGCATTTGAAATAATCCTTATTTGCACACCATTGCAGTCATCATAACAAAAGGACATTGATATCACTTACAATTACAGTGGCCCCTTAAGAAAAAGGGTAGACAGAAGCATCGTGTATACCTGCACCCATCTTGCGTGGCACAGCAACTATTACACTGTGTTTCTGCAGGCGCAGAAAAAACTGTGTATCCCTTTTTTCCCCCAATTACGTCACAATAACTCCCCACAGCCCTGAGTCTCTGGCTTTGAACACCTTAATTCAGCCACAAAAAACTACCGCTGTCATAAAGGATTGCTCCTCACAACCTCTGGCAACCTCCTCAACTCTTCTTTTCCCTTCCCCTTGTAACTATCCATTTTGCATTAGAAAAGTAATTCACAGAACACAGCTGAAATCAACGGCTCCTCTGCCACGAAGAACACTATGTGGAATAATAATATAAACACACACTATTGAGTCATGCAATAGTCTTCTATTAATTTGTTATTCAGGGCACATCAGAAGAGAATTCATTCATCCTCCAAAAAAGATGAAGTTTCAATTCCTTCCTACTTACAGGCTAAAAATAAAAAGTCACCAGCAGGTGACATTTATTAAAGCTCTATCTGCTACTGAAATACAACTATTTTTTTTAAATTCTGACAAATTTCACTTTTGCAGTTTATTTGTGCATGGATTGTGCACAAATTTCTTTTCTACTGAATTGCCTATCTCTTCCCTAAACACCTGCTCATGTATGAAACATTCACAGTAACCCTAAGCATTTAAAATTGCTGTTTTCAGAAGGATATAAATTTTTTAAATCATTCAGGTAAAACACACATGGGAATTTTGTTCCCAAAACTGGGAAGAAAATAAAAATTGCAAAGTACACATAAGAACTGCTTGGTCTCCAAAAAAGTTGTAGCACTGTGAAACCTAAACCTTTTGTGCTCAAGCTCACTAAACGAGGAAATCACTCTTTAAGCACTTCACAGCAGCTATGCTGACGTGTATACTGAGTTTGTGTACGTACACACACACGCAGAGTGTATACTTTTGGGTATACTGAGCATACCCAAATCAAGTGTTGGTCAATTTAACAATGTGTTTTCTGTACCAAATATATCACCTTTCCATTCAGAGACTACCAGTCATCAAAAGATAAAAAAAAAAGGAATAAGAGAAACTAATGAATCAACATGAAAACATTAACCTAGATTGACAGGAGATTCAAGAAGGTTTGTGCCAATGTACACACTTGTAGATAAACAGAAGTTCTGAAACCTTTACTCTAACCAGTATTTATTAAGCCGTGAAAATAAGGGCACAATTTGACCCTAACAAGGAAAGCATACCAGACGAACGCTGGGGAATTTTATTCAGTTTCAGTTTTATCAAACAATAAATAAAAATTAAATAAAGAAGAAACCAACACAAAAACTTTGTATATTAACTATTCAAGAAGCAAATCTATTTTCAATAGCTAATAAATAAAATGACACAAACTGCTGAGACATAAGCCAGACTATTTTTGACAAGGAGAGATGAAGAAAGACATTTTAAAATCATTGGGTACTCTCAGGTATTTGACACTGAGGAACAAAAAAAAAAAAGCCACCTTTAAAAGTCCATAGAAATGGACTAAGCAACTTCTCACAAAACTTTTAAAGATTAAAAGTTTCTCTAAGTGAACAGTGCGATAGACTTTTAAGCATTATTTCCATGCAATGATGCTGATGAACTGTAATACACTGTCTATAATAAAACAAAACAGAATCCTGGGTTAAAAGTACTAGTACCGTAAAACATAGTAGTCTCCACATGACTGGAGAGGCCTTATATTTGCAACAGCTCTATTTTCCTACTGTAGAAGTAACTTCAACAGGATTATAGCAACAACAAAACACCAAGCAGCAAACAGCTACTATGGTAGCGAAAAGCAGTCTCATGCATCGATCTCTACAATTTATTTTAAAGCAGAAAGGTTTAGAACTTCAATCCAGATTCACTCGTTTTCCCTCTCAAAACAGTACTTACAACTTTTGTTATAGTCTCATCCCTCTAGAAGACTACCATGTTTGTGTAATACCGTGATTTAAAATGCATCCATCCATCCAAAAAAACCCAAACCTTGCATCTGAAGCATGGGAGTTTTATGCAACAACATAGGTCAACTATGACAACCAAAAATGAAATAAGCATTTGGCCAGCTTGTGATATCTGTGGCATACAGTCGATATATAATTTTCATAATTATTTTTCCCCTATTACTTAGGCAAAAAAAATCCTACTTCCTCCCTCAGTCAAGTCATCTTGCTTCGTCACTGTTATGACTGAGTCACTTAAATTCATGATCAAAGCAGGTACAGTGGTTTCATGCAGTTACATCCTGCTCCTAACGAAGAGAGCAGCCTTTCTCCCTTGCTCCTGCCACTGCCTTCCCCTGCCTGTCACCCCAAGCAAGGTTGCAAACAGACCCCCAAAACAATGTTGGCAAATATTTGGGTAGCTTTCAATTATCAAACAGAAAAATACACCTCCTGTGTTTGGGGAAAAGTATCTTGGTGGCAGGAGCAGCCTACAGGCAGGTAAGAGTTCACAGTACTAACTGAACCATCATATCTAGCTCACCATCCCAACACACACACAGTTTTGAAGTTCATTCTACCCACATATTTCTTTTGCTGAGGTTCAAATTACATAGCTCCAGGCTCTCCCCCATCTACATGGCTTTCCTTTCATTCAGTAAGCAGGCTAGAGGATTATGAAGGAACAAATACTCGTTGTCTGGCTTTCTTAGCAAGAATCTTCAGGTATCCTTAACCATCAAGATGAAGGAAAATCTAGCAGTTACGCCTACTCAGCTCTACTTTACAGTCAGCACATATAACAACACCGTACTACGTGGTGTGTGATCAGCTATGGTTCATTGGAGTTAAGTGGCGTAGGAGGTATCTGACAAGAAAACTCCTGTGCCAGTTTGTTTTAGAACTACATGTAAAAAAATTTAAACTTAAACGCATCAAGCCATTTACCAACACCTGCATTCAGAAATATATTGCCATGTTAGGACACTGAATGTCATCACCACTAGAGGTGGTTAGATTCACTAACTGTGAATACACAGTACTTAAAATAAGGGCATTCTGGGTAACTGACTTACTCACTGTCAAATACATTTCAAATCTGAGTGCTTTATGTGCATTCCCAATATATCTAATGGGAACAGGCTTGGGAATGGGAACTGGTGTCTTATCAAAAAAAAAAATAAATCCCAGGAACTCCTCACACAATAACCATTATGATCAAACTTTTTTCCCCTGTTTTAATAACAAGTTCATCAAAAGACACCTCCTACATTCAAAACCGGATATAATTTTATGGATATATGGGATAGAAAACAGTATTGACAGGAACCTGTTTAATAGTGCTTTAGAAATCAAAAGATAGCTCCCTCATCACAAATATTCCAGTTACTTCTTGGGGAAAAAAGAAGAGGGAATAAGGCAGCAGAGAGGACATCTTCCTTCGTGGTACCATTCCCTTCTGTGACCCTTGCTTACGTACAGTAACCCATTAAAACAGAATATTAATCTCATAAGAAGCAATGTTAGAATGAACATCATCTGTCCTGGATGGATCAACTCCGCCTAATCTCTCAGGATGCTAAATTGATATTGACCTTTGTAACTGTTCTTGCTAAGTAAGTTGAATAAACTGACACGGATCTAACATTTAATTGATACGAAGTGCAACAGGATCTCTTTAAGTATTTAGTCCACCTTACTAGGCCAAACTAAAACCCACTGCGCACAAATTCACTCTGCTTCCCTCAGACTGTCTCCTTCATTAAAAATCCATGTTCCATTTCTGATAATTCAAATCATACAAAGAGTAAGAACTAAAGTTTACTTAAAATTCATTCAACTTTGGCGGGCAAATTCCGGAGTCCTGTGTAAAGTCACTGAAAAGATAAATTGCTTTAACTGTTTTTAAAAAGCCTTAATGTAAACGTAAAGTTTGGATGCAAGACGTTCTTCATGGTGGGCAGAAGATATTTCATCAATATGCACAGTCTGTCCAAAACCAGGTAATGATGGATTCTGAAGCTCTGCAGACATTTAGTAGAATGAACTATTGAGTTCCAATATGATGAGAAAAGTCTGATTTTGATTTCTTCAGTAACAAATTGATTTCAGCATGGTTTCATGTAAAGTGTCGGAATTTAATAAGGCAGCACTAACAGAATGAAGCAAATCTGCCATGAAATATACAAGTGACTCAGAAGTTGATTATAATCTAACATCTTAATTTGTACATTGGGAATTTACAGACCTTGCCCAATAACATAAAAAGATAACTCTAAACACCCCACACCAAAACAAAACCAGAGCATCAAGAAGAGTGTGGCCAGCATGTCAAGGGAGGTCATCCTCCCCCTCTACTCTGCCCTGGTGAGGCCGCACCTGGAGTACTATGTCCAGTTCTGGGCTCCCCGGTTCAAGAAGGACAGGGAACTGCTGGAGTGGGTGCAGCAAAGGGCTACCAAGATGAGGAGGGGACTGGAACACCTCTCTTACGAAGAAAGACTGAGGGATTTGGGTCTCTTCAGTCTGGAAAAAAGACGGCTGAAGAGGGACCTTATCAACACTTGTAAATACTTCAAGGGTGGGCGTCAGGAGGATGGGGCCAGGCTCTTTTCAGTGGTGCCCAGCAACAGGACAAGAGGTAATGGGCACAAACTTGAGCATAGGAAGTTCCACCTAAACATGAGGAGGAACTTCTTTCCTTTGAGGGCAGCAGAGCATTGGAACAGGCTGCCCAGAGAGGTGGTGGAGTCTCCTGCTCTGGAGACATCCAAAACCCGCCTGGACGCGTTCCTGTGCAACCTGCTGTAGGTGACCCTGCTCTGGCAGGGGGGCTGAACTAGATGGTCTCCAGAGGTCCCTTCCAATCCCTATTATTCTGTGATTCTGTGACTGCCTACATGTACACAGTCTAATGACAGCTGCAATTCACTTCTCCATAGCTGGTGAGGTTCCTTCTTCTGCCAAATGAAGCTTCCATTATTGACAGTCAGATAGCCTAAACAAGGGTACAAAACTACTTACTCTTACACGGGTGTTTCTTCCTTTAATAGATTACCATAGCTACAACAGATTTGTAGCCCTGTATTTTGAAGTTCAAGGCATCTCCTTTGAAGGACCAACACCAGAAACTCTGTCCCTGAACCCATGAACCACATGAACTGCCAGTGTCTAGTGATTGCTGCCTAATGGATGCCAGGGCAGGATTCAGACAGAATCAAGAAGCAATGCTAACATGGTCCCACATTTTCCAATATGGACCAGCAGCACATTGCTGGTATAGGAACAGTCAATGCCTCCTGCAAACTGTTGGAGTCCTTATTTTAGAAGACAGTCATAGTCAGCCTGAATGCCCTGCACTGCCTCTAACTAAAAGATTACTTCCTTTTACCCAATGGTAAAAGATGGCCTCTTCAAAGCTCTCCAGCTTAACAAATATCTTAACATACACTGAAGAGGAGCCTCCCCCACTGTACAAGAAGCTCTCAGAAGCTAAGCACCTGAAGTAATGTGTCTGAGATTATCAGTGTTCCTTGGCACTTTTAGTAGCTGGCACTTGGGGAAAAATATCACAGCAACAACTTTATAGTCACCAAATACAGACTCCGGCCATAAGCTTAATTGAAACCCTCTGTATTTTAAACATGATATATAACAAGAATACTGAGATCAAACTCATAATTGCCTCTGATGTTAATATTTCAACATACTTTCTTAAAGAAGTCAAAGCTAAAAGTAGCAACTCCATCTATTCAAAAATAGTCTGTTTTAAAGCCTGAACTACCGTAATGTGAAAGTTCCTATTACTTCCAAATGAAAGTTTACTCAAGTGTTTTTGCTAGAGTTTTACTGTATGCCAGCAGCAGTAGCCAGGTTCTGCTGTGACATTATTCACAGGGGTCTGAGCATTCAAACAGGATTTACTTCCTGTTTTATTAGGAGAAAACAGCCAGCAAGAAGTTAAGTTCAGAATGTTTATGACTTTATTTATTTGGCATGACGGGAACATTAGAAAGACGGAATGCACTATGGTTTGAACGCTTCTTTTAGAGGAGGGGAAACACATAAATAAATGTCTAGCTTCCATTTCCTTTACATAAAGTCGCATCAGCAATGCAGTGCCATCACCTACCTTTTTTAGACATTTTCAGTCTTGCACGAAAAATATCACTTATTCTTTCACGTTTTAAGTACTCAAATGTTTCTGTAAGTCACTATTTCAAGTTTCTGTATCCTTATACTACTGTGAGAGTTCCTTAAAAATAGTCACTAGAAGCAGATGTGTGATAATAGCAATAAGCACTAAAAAGCAGTATGAATATAATTGCTAAGAATGTTTGTGATATAATAAATTTTACTTACAGATGAGCCACCCTTTCTCCTTTTAGAGGAGGCAGAATGTTCCCAGAACCAATCAAGCAGTTGTGCACGATAGCAAGGCACTGCTGCACATCATCTCTTAAACAAAGAAGAAAACCAGATTACTTATCTGTTAAATGCTTGAAAAATACAAGTGATAAACCATATATTTTGGTGAAGTTTTATAAAAGCCCTTTTCTTTAGCTATATCACTTCTAAACACAAGAGGGAGCATTACAGAAATCAATCACTTTTTGATTTTTGATCCAACCTAATTCTATTACAGAACTCCAGCATTCGACTTTGCTTTCTGAAAAATTTGTTTTGGAGATTTTTTGAGATTTCACATTCGGAAACAGAAGGAAATATCAGTATAACGAGATAAACTGATCTCAAAACAGATAGTTTTACCCCAAAAACTAGAAGAATTTTATCTGAATCTCAGATAAAACCCATGAAATCACTCTCCATCCCAAGGCCAAGAAAAGTCCTTCCCATCATGAGCAAGACGAGTGAATATTTTCTTTATGAGCGAGTATTTTACACTCTGAAGACAAATTACAATGCAAGAATGTGAACAACTTTTTTCTGTGTTATTTTAAAGAATTAAGGAATTCTTTCTAAAGCTGTGTCATATAAAGTAGTAGCATTTAGCATACAGTTACAAATTTTGCCCTTTGTTTTCATCTTTGTGATAAGCAGCTCTGATTTGTAAAATAACTCCTTTCAGCCCTAACTGAAGAGCTCTTAATATTTGTGCATTACTTATCAACTCTCTAAACACATGGGTTCAAAGGCTGTTAGAATTTTTTATTTTATCTTTTGTAATAGAAAAATCTTACTCTGAAGCTCCTAAATACATAAAAAATGCTTGATTTCCAATTATTACTTGGTAGAATACTGAGGGGAAAAAAAAAAAAAAGAAGAAATTTGTCAAGAATTCAAGCTCCAGAAATATTGTAATTCAAAGCAAGAGTGGGCTCACCTAGTATCCCATTTATTCACACCTGTTACTCCTTCAGCAACTAATCATATTCTCTACTCTGGCAGCTTTGCCAGCTTGCATAACAATTTAATTTGCAATTCCTGCACTTGGCTATATTCTCCCAAATGACCACTGTTTATTTGTATTAAATAGCACAGTGAAGCCTTGACCAAATCAAAGTCCATTTCAGCTATAAATTAACTGCTTTACATACCGAGTGTCAAACAGAAAATACCAAAAGAAACATATAAATAAACTTAAGAAGTAACTTACAAAGAATTAAGTAGGAAGTATATCCTAGTCTAAACATACTTTCTGGTTGCAGTTTGGTGGCATTGGTTTGTCAAGCATGTGTTGTCCTTTTCAGATTAAAAAAGTGTGGTAACTTCATGAGACAGAAAAACATTTAGGAGTCTGACACACCATGCCCCGATCCACCTAGGGCAGTACTTTAACGCATGAGGTATAACATCACATGCTATGAACATCAATTGAAGTATATATAGCTTCAAGGACATGAAGGTTTAACAGAAGAAATAAAGAATGTTCGAGATTTAATGCTCGTAAACAGCTTTAGCTATTTGATACTTGTAAATGCTTTAGCACATACTAAACTCATAATTATCTTGTGCTTAGGAAACTATCCTTATGAAGCCACAGTTTCACACAAACAGAGTTTAACAGGATTGCGCAATGGTATTCTTGTCTCCGTTCCTGTTTGTTATGCCACTGACTCTGCATTACCTCCTCAGTTTCAACACTGTTACTTTTTGCAGGGACACACTATGTACTGAATCCATTTACTTACAGGAAGGAAAGGGAGACAGACAGATTTCCAAGCGAAATCCGTTCTGTGTTCCACTTCATAGCTTAGGAACACAAACGGTTGTGTCAAAATAACAAGATAAAAGTCTAGAGTTTTTTTATTGCTGACTACAGTTAAATGGAAACACAACTTGTGGTATGTATTTAAAAAAAATTCTGGGACAGAAAAGTCTTTATACCAGCATAAAGCGTCTTAAGACTTTTTTTTTTTAAAGAGTGTTTCTGTTCAAACTAATGTGTTATCTGTTTTATGAAATGCACTTTCAAGCTACAGGTACTCTTAAGAGTTAAAAATCTTGGAAGCCTTGGAATAACGTAAGAGACAGTGTAACATTATAATATTTTACTCCTTATTGGCAATAGCTACTTAAAACAGACATAACTGGACAAATACACCTTCTCCGTATTACGTATCACCACGAACCTGGACATTTCTAGTTTTCCAATTGCATAGTGCTCTAGTCTGGTGAGCTCAGGCTGAAGAAAAGTATCCAGCAAATAAAAAGCGAAGTTTATTTCCTCAGATGAAGGAACATGCCACTGGATGTCCAAGTTCCACAGGTCACCTGGTTTACCCCAGTCCTATAGTAAATATAGACATTTCTTATTAATCAAACTATGAAGCAAACTGTCTTTTTAAAAATTAGCATTTACGATTACTAAAAAAACCCAAACACATGAACTAGCTACTGCTGTAAAGCTGTTATCCTGACAAATGCAGGAAAAAAAAACAACCCTGAGAACACAATAAAACCAAATAGAAATCCCAAACCTACTATAATGTCTACACGCACCTGGAAAATAAACACATACCCACATACCTGAAAAGGACTAAAAGGAAGAGGACTGTACTGGTCTAATTGGAACAGAACTTGGTAATTCCTTTGGCTGGATACATACTCAGAAACATTCTGAAGTACAACTCAAACTTTTGATACCTCTATAGAGAACATAAAGAAACTAGCCCATTTAATAATACTTCTTTCCAGTTTTGAACCACGATCAGGAAATTTTAAGTTGGACTTTCCATACAATGCTAGGTCATCTCATAACAAAGACAACTTTTTATATTTTGGCTTACAATGAGCTCAGACTTGCTATAGATTTAACACTACTTGATTATTTGGAAGAGAAAAGTAAGTATTTATTATTAATCCATATCCAATCATGAAGTCCACAGGACTGTACTAATTAATAGATAGGCTTTAAAGTCTTCACTTTCCATTTGCTGTCTTTGTCCAATTCTACACGGTAATTTAAGATTACAAAACGTCACCATCTGTTCTTTAAACACCTGACTGATCTGACTGGACAAAAAGTACGAAGAGCTACAGTAGTAAGCCTACTCAATGTAGCCTGCTATTACTTCTCTTCCTTGGAAGAGCAGGCTAGTCCTCCATGAATATACTTGAGAAAGTGACAGAACTGCAATTTTACACTGGTGCAGGGCAGGAAGCGTGTAATACAGTGACGAACTCACGCTGTTAATGGCAATTAAGAGTTGATATAATATACACTCTCTAAAGTAGCCACTCATGCATGGAACAGCAAAGTAATTGTGAATTTTTTCAATTCAGAAGAGAAATTTTTAAAAAAGTAATCTGTGTTGGGGCATTTAATTAAGATTTTTTTCTCTGTTAAATTAGTATCTGGTCCAAGTTGATCTTCCCATCAGTTTATAAAACTGCACTGGCTTTCAGTAACAAGCATTAGATTGTCTGCAGTTGTAAAACTGTGTAAAAGAACACTTTTCAGCAAAATGCAGCTTTATATTCAACGAGACCAACTGAAAAACACCTGTAAAACTTGTGAGTTGACCTCAAAGTCTAGCGCATTACTTTTGGCAGTTTCAGTAATTTTTAATATTGCCACTTCTACTTTCATTTTATCTCAAGCTCAGTGTAGAATCATTGGTCGTTTGTTATTCTGCCTAGCTGTAAAATATTTCCTTTCTTACAGTTGTTTTGCATTGACCATTACTTGTTATATCTGATCTAGTTAAAGATGTCTGCAGGGGGGTTGGATTAGATGACCTTTAAAGGTCCCTTCCAACCCAACACATTCTATGATACCTGATAAAACACATTTATAGGAAGAGGGACAAGGAAAGGCTGCAGCTCTCATCCACAAAAGCAGATGAAAGACTAAGTTTCTCTCAGTGCAACAATGCTTCCTGTTACTGGCTATTTAAATTAAAGCGAACAGCAAAGTTCTCCTGCTAAATTCCAAACTTAATTGTTTATACCACTGTACTTCATGATAGCTGGGTCTCAATTAAATGCATCACGTATTAGAAGATGAAGAAACATGGCAGGCAACTCTTGCTTTGTATTATCTTATTGTAGTCATGCAATCATTGTAAAACACACACCATACATCAAGCTATAAAACTTCTCAAAACAAGTCAGTATCCGTTTTTTACTATCAATACAATTTTAAGTAACTCTTAATTTGCTATACATTTCAAAGCATCTTTCAATTACACTTTCCATTGCTGCGACCTATATTCAGAAATCTCCAAATAAAACCAAATAATATATATATTGTATGATCGTTTTTTAAAAAAAGAAAGTCAAATCCTCTAATCCTAAATAAATGAAAATCCTTGCCTTGATAGGAAAGTATTCAGAAAGAGGCTTGTCAAAGCCACCTGGTACACTGCAGTATTCTGTGGGGTAGATAAGTGTAGCAGAACGAAGAAGATGGTGCAGTAGGTTACAAGACAGAATGTAACCCTGCTTACAGGTTAAATGTAGGGTTCGCTGCAGTATCTTCCCAAGCTGCTCCCTGTACGGTAGCAACTTCTTTCCATCCACTCGAGTGATCTAATACGAAAGACAAACATTTCAAAGGTAAACATAACTGATTTTGTTCTAGAGGACAAAAGAGAAGATTGCACTGTTCAACCCATGCTGTACCAAGTTTCATTCTGTGTGTCACACTGAATTAAAATTAAAGACTGAACTTGCACGTAAACCACCACTTCTACTGACACTGGAAAAGTGTAACACATAAGAACTGTGATATACATTGCTTCTCAACCCTGTTCAAAAATTTTCTAGCAATACTCGTATAGATTTTGAAATTCATTTAAAAAGATTTATCCTTATCAAAAGCATCTTATAGTTTTCGCTGCGTTGATCTCTCCTCTTTATCCCATAATAATTGTATTAAATGCTTTAATTTTATTCCACATACACACTGTACATTCATTTTCTTCAAGCAGCAGCCGCTTATGTCCCATTTAAAGTTAGATAAGAAAAAGGACTTATGCAGTGTCATTCATAGAACATTTACAATGTTTAAATAGCAGAAGTTTATTTTCTTCTTCTTTCAGGGGCACTAAACAGGATTCAGTGACATTCATGCATACGAAGAATATTCTTTGCAATACCTCTGACAAAAGCTGAAGATTCCAAAGTAGCTCCTTATCTAGCTCTTCGTCATGTAATACATCGTCATCTAGAGGAAGAAGTGTGATAAGCACTGCTGTAACGATGCTGCAGTCAAGTTTTCCCAACAAGCCAAATCATAAACTGGATGCTTGCATCCCAAAAGTGTACTTCCAACACTTCCATTGCAAGCTTCTAATTCATACTGCACCCATGTCCAACTGGAAGTTACTTCAGCCAATTTAAGTCTTGAATACTTTTTGAGAAATTGAGGAATGTCTGGAGACATTTTAAACTGCCAACTTTTTAAAGAAGCATGCTCCAATAGCTTTTTCAACTTCTGTCTTGAAATTACACATAAATAGTTGCTTGTTTGGTTTTTTAGATCAAAAAATGGACAGAATTAATTTTCCATCATTGAAATGATGTTGTGGAAAACATACAGAAGTTTTAAATATTATTTTAATGTTTAACAAAAGTCAACGCAAACCAAAGCAAATAACACCAGGAATTTTATAAACTTACTGATTGTGAGGTGAGTTATGACATTGCAGCAATGTGGTACAAACAGCTTCAAGGATTCCTCAGGGCGGCACTGGAAACAGCATCATAAATAGCCCATTTTAAAAAAAAAGATGCTTTATGGAACTCAGCACACACATTGATAAAAACCTTCTAACAACATTATTGGAAAAAGAGAGAAGAATAGATTGTATCTCCACTCCACTTCAATCTAGAGCAGCCTGACTTCATGATTTTTAAACATTCATTAAAACCTACATTTAACGTAAATGCAAGCAAAACAGTTTGTGAATTAACCTCTTGAAATATTGCTACATGCAACCATCCAATTTTAGAAGATGTAATATTAAGAACCAACAGCATTTAAATTAAAAAATTAAAGATCTAACACAGGAAAAGTAGTAGTATTGTTTTTTTAACTAACTAAAGATCAAGTGCAGTTAGAGCATTTTCTTACTTTTACCGCAGCTCGGCACATATCGGCAACCATTCGCCCAGCAACTCTAGTCTCAAATATATTTGAAACAGCAAAGTTAAAAACCTTCTCCAAGGCAACCTAAAAATGAGTACAAGAAGATGGAGGTTACTTTTTTTGAAAAGGGAAACTACGTATCATGAAGTGTTTGATGCTACACAGAAGGCAGTATCTGTATATAATATTGTATTCTTTTAAAACAGAATACTGAAACCATGATTCACATTAAAAAAAAATCAGAACAGAGACAGAAACAACAGCTCTGTAGAATGCCTACAGCTGAGTAAAACTAACTACCATCACAATTAAAGCTGACAATACTATAGAATAGAAAGATTAAAAACTTATGTGAATAGTAACTGCTCAGGAAAAGAATCCTAAATGTTATCAGTACACGTGACTTGCACTCTATACAACACCTCTGTCTAATTGTACAACTACTGCCTTGAGCAGAAGAATAAAGGCTGCTGCAGAAGTAGCAATGACAGAAGGTTTGTCAAAATAGTTTCAGTTTGCAGATTTTTGCCCTTTTTTTTCATATTTCTTGCAAGACTCAGTTACAGTAATACGCTATACCAGGAAAACAGATGACAGTGCCCATTACCACTAAAATAATTCAATTACAGGAAGGTCTATATTTCCCTCCTCCCTCTAAGAGTTTATGAACGAGTGCTTTAACTGGTGGCATAATGGGACACTGCCTTCAGCTGGAGATTGGAGACACTTCTCAAATATTCACTTTGGGAAGAAAGGAGGTCAGATAAATGCTGCTAACTAATGTAAGCTTGGGGTCCTTCTGAGAAGCTACACAGAAGAGTTTTCTCTGAATAAGACACAGTCCACTGAAAGGAAAACTATGCTATTTCACATGTGAAAGTGAAATAAAGCCAAGACACCCCTTAGTTAACAAATAAATAGGGAACTGACTATCAACTCTTTAAGTGGCCAGTACGTTTTAAAGCAGCTTATTACCATCCAGCACCTTGCAAGGCAAGCTGAACTATATACAGTGTAGATCACATAGGATACTTTAATAATAAACAACCAGGAAAAATACGAATTAAGTATTTAATGACCACAAAGAATTAACTTAAGACTTACATTAACCAAAATGCAATGGTTCAAAATGTACAAAACCTAGCACCTCCAAATATATACATAATGTAATGTAAACAGCTTAAAATGTGTTAACTCAACCTGCAAGGAAAGAATCTGTCCATGTAACAACATGGATTCTCCACCCCCCTCCGTCAGAGTTATTTTAATCCAGATACTTTTTCTGATCCCATTAGCCACATGGCTCCCTGAACAGCTTCTTTTGCCCAGCTTAAGAAGTGGCAGGGAGAGAGCAGGGGATTGGATAGGTTACCATTACCATCAAAAGACACGAAAAATCACGCCTGAGATAAGTGATAAAATAAGCTGTTATAATGATTTCTCACAGCATCTACCATCAGCTGGCAAGAGAGCATCAAGGACCTAAGAGCTCTGCACTGATGTACATAAAATCATAAAACACATTCACACGAAGTCCTGAACTTCCCCGCTCAGCCCCCTCCTTGGTTAAATGTGGAAGTTCACAACAGGACAACGAAGGAAGGAAGGATATGAATGCACCAGTCATTCACAGTAGAAAAATAAGCCTCTTAAAGTTAGATGGAAAGCCCATGTTCCACATACCTTAAATATATCCTTTGAACACTGAGTAAGGATTGTACTGAAAGTAGAAGAGAGACCTAATTCCACTAGACTCTCTAGATGAGTCATTTTCTCCGTTTCGGTCTCCTCTCTTGTTTGTTCTAGCGTGCTGCTCTCTATGAGTCCAAAACATCTACACAAATACAGTAAGTACAATTTTAGTAAGTGGAACTTAAAAAGTTTTATTAAGTTCTTCATGCCAAGCTTTCACCTATCCTTAGCTTACTTACCTATCCATAAACTGTAGTACAAAATCCTCAAATTCAGCGGTTGCAGAGCACAATTCTCTTTCCACCTACAGTTTTCCGATGCAAAAGAAGCACAAAAGGTTGTCTTTTCTTAAGGAAACATCATATAAACTTTATTTCCTGTATCGACTACTTCAAAAACACTTTCAGTTTTTAAATTATATATACTACAGTGCTTTTCTCAAAGTTTGTATAGTCTGAAGTACACTACATGAAACAATTACTACATTTTCTTTACACTGTGCTAGCAAATTTCCTGGCCTTGATGTTTAGCCAAATAACCTCTCAGGGTGAAATTGGGTCTGCCTCCAAGGATACAACCTTTGGCCTTACTACTGATCCTGCTTTCCAACAGGAGGTCAGTGAGTGCCAACTGTGGTGGCAGACTTGGCTCTGCTGACATATTTATATTAAACATTCAGTGGACAAACTCCTCTGTTTATTTCTGAGCCCTGCAGCTCTGGGGCAATTAAATTGACCTTCTTCCAGTAGCTGAGCATTCAGAATCTCTGCAATCTGTAGCTACTAGCTGTTCTCAGAGCTACAAGAGGAGACTTCTATCAGCGGATGAAACATTTTACATGACAGTTGCAACTATCATAGCAGACACTGTTGCTGCTGCTTTATTTGTAATACGCCAGATATAGCTACGCTATCTGCGCTTGAACTGCTGTATCAAAAGCAGAATCAAAAGCTTAGTGATAGGCAGAGAAACAGAAAAACTATCTCCTATTGTCTCCTGTATATTTTGCTATGTGGAAAAGGACAAAGTATTAGAACAACGCTGGAGAAATGGAGCACACGGAGCTCTAAAACTAGGGATGAATACGAACAGTACTCCAGCGCAGCGAACAGGTGGGGTGACCACATCTAATAACAGAAGGGCAGCAAAGGATAAAACACAGAGGAGGGAGATGAAGCTCACTGCCTAACAATGTCACTATCTCTTCATTGCAAGAGATTAACAAGCATCTGAAGAGAAAGCAATAGAATCTTAATCAGAAGAGAGAAGCATGACTGCAGGAACACTTTAAAGAGGTGCGAGTGTTTTGAAATTATTTTTCATAGGAGGAAAAACAGCCCTGAAAAGTTAAAGAGTGAATTAATTTTTTCAAAAATAACTACAAACTGTTGGGGGTTTTCTGGTTGGTTGTTTTGGGTTTTTTTGTTTGTTTGGGTTTTGTTTTTTTGCTTGTTTGTTGTTGTTGCTTTCCAGTTTTAAGTGTTTTTGTTTGCTTTTTAAACACATATAAAGTTTTCAACAGGAGACCAAATTCCTTCCAGAGTCTCCCAGTCAATTAGTCACCTTTTACCCCATTCTAAGATGGACTAGTTTTGAACTAGAAATGATGTAGATACATCTCACAGTAACACTGCAGTCATCTGCTTTTTTTTTTCTTTATTGTTTTACAGTGACAAGAAGTTTCAAAAATGTAATGCTAACAAAGCTGCTGCTATTTTCTTAGACTCAGAAAACCTTAGATGGCGAGGGACCTTTGGAGACCGTGTAGTCCAACCTCCTACTCAAAGCAGGACACGTTTTGAGTCAAATTACACTACACAGGGCCTCGTGCAGCTAAATTTTGACATAAAAGTATTTAACTGTCCGAACTTACAAATCACCTCTATAATAACCTATGACCAAGCAGCAATGCTAAGAATACATCGCCAATTTGCATGCTGATGTCAGCTCTACCACAATGACCAGAAGGAAACGTGATCCACACCATCTTTGTTTTGTTGCATTTTTGTTTACTGTAGTTTTATGTATGCAAAAAGAGAGTAGCAAACCTGTTAACGTTTTGAAGAAATTATTACACTGCTAGAAATTATATTGAAAAGTAGGTTATAGTTTTGTTTTCATAACTGCACAGCACTCTTACCTCTGAAAGATCATCTCTTTCTTGCAATACAGATGAACAGTCTACTAAAGGCACCAAAGTAGAAAATGTTGCAATAAACTGGAATGTAATCTGTTGAGAGTTGCAAACAGCTCTTTACTAAGTGTTACTGTATTTTACACATTAAAAAGCTTTCGCAATTAAGGAATGGGAGACAAAGCAAATCATAAAAAAAAAAATAAAAAAAATTCCAGAGCCTAATTCTTCCACCCCAAAAATTCAATAATCATTTGTGATTTCATACATAAAACTTACCGGTCAGCACTGTGTAAAACCCCCTCAATTTTCTAAGTAAAGCAACACTTATTTTGTGCTCTACTTTAAAGTTACAAAACCCCTATAATATTGACATTGTTTGAATAGTCAATTAACATGAATTCCTGAAGATGTGGGCTTTTAGGAGCTAATTTAATGAAAACTTAGTGATAAAGGTCTTTCAATTGATCTTAAGAGACTAGAAATATTTGCTAGGAGCTTTGGAGCATCTATTTTATCTTGGTTTTTTTAGAGCTGCCCAAGAAGTCAGTACAATGCTTATCACAATCCAGTGTCAAAGGTTCACTTGGCGCTGCCCCACAAGCCTAAAGCATTATCGTAAGTTAGAGGTTTGTAATATTAACTTTTTATAAATGAAATTGTGCAGAAACAAAGTCAGGCTAAGAACTTCTGGAAACATGAGTTACTTGCTTTCATACAAATATTTAAAAAGCTTTCAGCGCAAACTAGTTGGCTAACTATCTTCTAAAAAAAGGTAAGATTTATACACTCACCATACATTTGCTGAAGTCATTTGGATCCACCCCAGGCAATGCCCTCATCAGTAGAGGTAGCATGTGTGTTGGACCTTCAGGAAACCACTTCCCTCCAGATACCAGACTACGAGCCACTCCAATCACACAGCTTAAAGTAGCTGTGAGCTGATGAGGTTCTGTCAATGTCTCAAGTGCAGGATATGTTCTATAAAGTTTAAGAGCAGTCATATTAGGAACAATAATGTTTCCGAAGTCTTCAAAGAAAATAAAAGTGGATTGCACATGTTATTTTCTACAGAAAGGATACAAAATTTCTGCAAGAAAAAAAAAATCAAGCTAATCAATGGTTCCAAAATTTTTTTCCTCTACATAGATAAGGGACATATTACTTAGTGTTACATTAAAGTCCATATTGGTTTTATAAAAACCTGTTAAGTTACTGTGATTTTTAAACCTTTTTTACACTAAGTACTTTCTAGCAAGCTGTGTAATACTTCCTACAGTTATCAACAACCTACAGTTCAAACCAGGGTCATAGTGCTACCCTTGCCCTAAGTCATTCAAAGCACAAAGGACCTACATCTACTCAACAAAATGAATTGGGAACTGCAGCCAAGCCAAACACACCAGTGATAGTTTGTACTACTGAGCAGACGTTCAGTCTGCTCCCAAAACAGAAAAAGTAGCCATATCCAATATGGGCGTCCATTGCTGTCCTCCTTAGAACTGTTATGCTTGAAATGTTTTCATATAAGAGCAGATTTATCAAGTTTTTACAAACAGTTGAGTCAGGAAGGTATGGAACTCAGGAAGGGCTCTTCAAAACAAACTAGTTTCTCCACTGTTTTTACCATAGGAGTTGATAAAGTACAAAAGACTGCATAGGACAGGAAAAATGGAGAGGGACTAGGAAGAAAGCTTTTCATTGGGGCAGGAAGGAATTACATTTTTCTTTTGGAATTTCAGGGACCAGGGTATCAGTAATAGTACAAACTAAGTATTTCACATGGGCATGTACTTTAGTGATTCGCTTATGAAGTCAGAAGCAATGACAGTAATTTTAAACAACCTGTAACATACTCTGACACTAAATGTAAATACAAAACTTACACTTATTACTACACAAACATGCAATATCATCATTTATATTTTGCCCAATTAACAGTTAGTGAGAAGACCTAACGTGGCTCCTGAATGAAGGGTACAAAGTTGCTTTTTCAACCCATTATCTGCCACAAAACACTAACAGAAATGAAGACCACCTGAGGACTACCCTGTATCGTACAAGCTATGAACAGCTCCCAGAACTATTCCATTTGCCGGGTATTTAAAAAAAACAAACCAAACAAAGCAAAATAAAAAATAAAGTCCTCCCTCACTCCCTGTCCTGAATCAGGTGATTGGCACAGGGCTATTAGGAGCTCCTCCCACTGTAAGCATTCATTTGCAGCAAATAGATTGCTTATCATGTAATATGACTGCTTTGCATATTTATTTGTTGGGAAGGGAAAACGGAAGTTGTTTGTGCAGAACTTACTTCTCAAGTACAGGCGGAATTACTAATTCAGGACGCATCAGTGCAAGATTCTGCAGGGCTTGGGCAGCCTCCAGGCTTCCAGTTTTACTGAACATAGCCAGAAGAACAGGTTGAATAATGCATTCTACAAAGTCTGTAACATCCTGATCAGTAAGTTTATGACTATCAGGCACAGGAGTTAACCAAGTTATTCTCTTGTAGCGCTCACGATGCAGCCTCCTGACGACACTGCTGGGTAACCTTTGAAGTAGTTTCATCAGTTTGTTCTGTTGAATATACAAGAAATGCCATTCAGTTACTTAGTAGTAGCAGAACCTGAGCGGCTAGGTGTACAACAGACAATTAATAAGCTAATATCTTGAAATTATACAAGTGCAATAAAAGAAAGCTCAGAAGAGTTTTAAAATACAACATTCACAATTTGTCATTAAACTTCAGTTCCCAAAATATTAACAATTATGCTGCCAGCACTAATGCCTTATGATTTAAAAAAAATAATGAAAAATACAAACAAAAGATATAGTCAAGAATCAACATTACTTAACAGTCACTAGGACATCTTTGAGAGAATTCTCCGCACATTCATGTGTAAGCAAATATGCTATTCTAGAACAAGTCAGCTCCTTTGGCACTGCTTTGACCAGCCTTGCTGTTTTAATCTGTACTTTCTACCAGTTATCACAGGGAGATTCTTACATTCTCTAGCAGAAGACTCGACTAGCTACACCATCAAAAAGTTATGCTTCATCAAGCCAGTTATGCATTAAAAATCTTTTTTGCTTTGGTCAATCAAAACTAGATTTTGCTAACTTAAAGACAGGTCAGTAACATGAAAGCTATGTCACACAAGCAATACTGATGCTGTATACCATCCTCCTTTAAAGTGCTGACTTCTTTTTCCTAGCTATTTATGAATTAGAGGCCTAGTTTTGGACTTCTAAACTGCACTTGGGTTAGATGTTTGAAGAATATTCCGACTAGCTATGGTCCTGACATCAGAATAAAAGTATGATTTGAATGACAGTACAATCACAGGTCTTTAAAATTAAAGCCTCAAAATATCATACAACCAACAGACAACCTGGCTGTTGGAGCACATAGTACATCTATCAACACTTTGATTTGACAGATTTGACTGTTGAAATTACAGCCAAAGTTATTATCTTTACATGCTAAAAACTCACCAGCCAGCGTCCATTATTTGAAGGATGGTAAAAAGAGGCAATGCTATTGAACAGTCCAGACAAGTGCTTCTGCACTAGTTTACTTGGTCCACCCTGTAAAAATAAATCACAGAATTTTATTACACAGAGTAAGTTAAAATGAACAGCTAACACAGTAGTATGAGGTACAAGAGAGCATTCTCACTTACCACAGCAATATCTCAAAGCATTCAATCACACCTGCTAATTCCCTCCCTTCCCCACCTTCAGCTCAGCACTAAGTAGCAAGTTCTTTCCATCTGCTCCGAGGTTCACTCTAAGAGAGTCATTTAATTGCTCAGTAACACTCAATTGTGTATCCACAGTGGTGCTTGTAGCTGGCTGTTAATTTCCAGAATGCCACAGACAGCAGCTGTGAAATAAACCTTTCCATCCACTTTCCAGACTGACAGTGAAACAATGGACTTTAAAACAAACCTTGGGCAAAAGATAAGTCTAAAAACTTCTGCAGTGAGCTAAACAGAGCAAACATTAGTTTTACATACTTGCTTAAAGCTTTGCACTAGTTCTTGGTTCACTTTATGAAAAAGTTACTAACCATCATGGCTGTGATCCACATTACTGCATGTCCTACATCATAAGCATTTGTTAAGAATCTTGGAACAAATACTTGATTGCTTCCCACTGGAAGGTTTAAACTCCTCAAAATTCTGGTAAAAATCTGAAAAAACAAACATTGGCATAAAATAATTTATTAATTTATCCCATACACTTGCATAAATTAATATTCTAATCAAAAGTTGTTTCGTGGTTTTGTAAACAATATAACTACTATGAACATCTTTTAAAAGAAATCCATAAGCTAAGATTTAATAAATAGTATGTATGACCTTTGAAAGACTATCATTAAGGGCCATTTCCACAAGAACATGGGATTAGTTACGTAATCAGACACCACTTGTCTAGTAAGGTATGTTGTTGCTTTGATTTGGTTTTGAGTGATAACAGTAACAACTTCCAATGCTGACTGTTACAAAAGGATGCTTTAAATTTTCAAAGTTTAGCTTAGGTCGTCAAATGAACGCTTCTAATTTGAAAAACTGGGGCACTGCAGTATGAGACCGACACAGGAAATATGAAATATTCTTAGCATAGTAATACTGAAGACTTATCTCAAAGTAAACAAAATAAAATAATTTCATAAAATGAGAAACATTACCTTTGGTACATACGGATCCCAGTCTATGTACCCGATGTTGTCAGTGGCCAAGCGAGCAAAAAGATTTACTAGATGCTGAAAACAACCATAAAAGAAGGGAATATTCATTAGAATATATTTATAATAAAAGACGCGCCAAGCCCTCAATCTACTTTACAGATGCAAGATAAAAGCTACTCATGGCACTAAAGCACTTGCAATATGAGGTTTCACTCCACCAGAAGCCACCAATATTTCATAATGCATCTGAATTCCTACCTTCAGAAGTCCAACTCATTACTCATCTGAGCACTCACAAAGAAGGTAATTGTGATCTAAGTTCTGGGACAGGCATCCTATCAGAATATACACCCCTATCTCTTCGATTTTTTTTTTTTTTAGAACATAAAGATGTACTGATAGTACTTTTAGAAGGTATTTGCACACTCTCCCTTTCCCCAACTCTGTGAATTAACATGAAAGGCAGAATGCATTCACTACCATTTTATTTCCCAACTACTTATTGTCAGAACAACTGTAAAGAACACTAGATGAACAACAAACTTATACTTAAGCTATATGATGTCAAAGAATTTAGCTTTTCATAAGAAATATCTTCTCCACTTTTGAACAGCTTTGTGCTTTTTCCCCTTTTTGAACTGCTTCCACAGAGCAGAAGACCCCTGGTAGTAGCTTACAGAAAGACACCTGTACTAAGCTTCAGAGCCCTTCAAACGTTACCACCATTTTATCAACAGGGCATAGCAGACTATTCATCTCTGCAGCAAAGGTTTGGAACAAACTCCAGGGATAGCTTGGAAGAGAGATTTCCCAGCAAATCCACAACGCAGCTCAGGCAAAGCAAAAATCTCATAACAGATCAGGCTCTAACTTGGTTATTTCATTGACTCCTCTTAACAGAAACCTGATACCTACTTTCATAGCCTTTGCATAGAGGACTATTTGGATTGGTTACTAGAAAACATCCTAAGGAATATTCTGAAGAACGCAACCCTACCAAAAACACATTAGGAATCCTCTTACATGCAAGAATGAGAAAGATAGGCTCTGGAGAAGATAAGAGGTTTGGGAAGAGAATAAACAGGTATCCAAGATAGACCACTTTCTTTGAAGGGAATAGGCCCTGTGCTATTCACTTTGTCTGCCAATGCATCATCCTGGTTCTCAGTAACTTCAATTGGAAAGTGACACGCCATGCATACATTCCACAGTAACACTGAAGCACCTATGCTTGCCAATTCATCTCATGGTGCTTCCTCACCAGTAGAGCACTCTCACATGAGCTGAACGTGGATACTGGCCTAAAACAGCATCTATATATAGGCATTGAAGAAAATTCAACCAACACATCTTGAAGGACTATTTAGCTTCTGCGTGATCCATCCTACTTAAAGTGCACTTGCCTTTGCTGATGGCTGTCACATTTGTAAGCTTTGTTTTATACACAACGGTGGCTTGTAAAGGTCACAGGCATTAGCTGTTAGATGGGATGGCAGTATGTGACTATCTATGAAGAATTAGATACTCTATTGCCAGAAGACAGTCTCATGAGTCCAAAAGGGAAGTGAAAGATGTCCTCAGGAAAGAGAGTTATCAGGACTAAACAAAAAAAGAGGATGAAGTCTTATTCTCATATCCTGATTGTGAGAAAGCACATAATCCACCAACACTCGTTTATAAGCTTGTCCAATGAGGGAAATACCTGTCAGGTCTCCAAGAGCCCTAACAGTTGTATCAATATCTTGAAGCTACGGCGAAGCGAAAAGGAAGGGCCTTAAATAATCCTGCCTAATTCAGAGACAGATATTCACAGAAGAACAGTCCACCTCTCAGCCCGAAAGACATGACAGCTTTGGAAAACACACAAATTCAACTCAGGACAGTCACATCTGACACAGCCTTAAGACAAGTGTTACATTTTCTTAAATGATCTACCTTTTTGTTTGATACTAAGAAATACCCACTGGAAAAAAACACCTTACCACGCACAAAGGCAATTGATTCTATAGCTCCCCTTCAAACAGCAAGTCTAACTCCTGCCAAAGCTTGCAGCGTACAGAGACTTGAATTGGATTGCGTGGTCAGAACCCATATGTCTAATTATCTGCATCCAAGCTTGATGAAATACACAAGCCTGCCCTTAAGAAGTGGACAGGACAGCAAAAAGTGAAAGCTTTGGGGAAAAAATAAAATTGTTTGGGCCTTCCAAGCTAACTGTCAGAATACAGTGGGGGGGGGGGGAGGGGGGGCGGAATCAGACACAACATATGAAAGAGTGTTGACGATTATTTGTTAAGACAGTTTGACAGAAATAAACCAAATCATGATATTAAAGTGCAGGCTGTCATGTTTCTGTCAGAAAGGGTAAACAGAACTGTGACTTTTTGGATAGCCATCAGAAAGATGCAGAAGTGTCTACAGACAGTAGACAAATAAAACTCTGGCAATTACCCCAGTTCAAATGTGGACAATTGCCAACTGCTGGAAAGACTGCCTTCCTTTACTTGTGATAAAACATAACTCACACTAGAAAGACCTACGCACAAGTCTTTTCACAAAGGAATTGCCAGAAACAGGACGTGCTACAAAGTTAGCGTTCAATGGTTGTTTTAGAAATCAGCTCTCTCCAAAGACACTGAGAAGTCCTCCTTATGTATATAGGCAGGAGATTAGTAAAAGGAGGCAGATGGTCAATGAGCTTATGTTCATACTGAGTATGGAAAAAATCTGGTAACATGCCAACTTTCACTGCAGCAAAGCCAAGCTACAGGTCAGCTGACAACAACAGCACCTAAGCTGCTGGTGGTGGTGTCTCAAGTTTGTCTCTAGTCATATGAGACACAGAAAAAAGGCAGACAGGTACGTAGTAGACTATTTTCCTTGAAAGATATTGCCCAATGGTATTTTTGGCCAAGGGGAGTACAGGTTCTTTCCTGTATCTGAAATAAAGATGACAACAACTCATTGCAGTCAAGGCAAAGCATTACTGCTCAAAATTAGGAATCATGAAAGATGTGTGAAGATATAAAAGATGGGAGTTTACAGAATTATAATTTATAGAAATCGCAATAGCACATTGCATCATTGTAAGCATTAGCAGGCAGTCTGGAAAATGCCAGCATTCCCAAGTCTGGAAAGAGGAGCTCAGCTGGCCATGAAACAATGTTCACCAAGCACAAGTGCAGTCTCATTTAGTCCGCCAGTAATTGCTTGCTAACAATAGTGAAATTCTTGTCTCTGCTTTCTTGTACTAGTCAAAGCAGAAGGAAAAAAATAATCCATTCTATCACTGTTTGACTTCAATGCCTTGCAAGCACACTTGGAACATTTAAATTGATTTCTACTAGCATAGGTGAAAAGTAAATACTTACCCCTTCCCATTGGGGAAGATTTTGAACTGACACCCAAAGGCCTATAAATTCATCAAACCAAAGCCTGCAACAGAACAGAAACAAAATTATTTTAATGTTGTTAAAGCAGCTCCCTCACTGGATATTCATCCCCAGGAACTCACCTGCCTCTCAACTCCTTCAACAAGAACAGGGATCAACATGGACATGCTTGTATCACTGTCTCCCACAGCACCTTCCCTACCCCCAAAACTGATCCTGAGTTTCAGTCCTTGCTTCTTTTACCTTTCCTCCTCTTACTCTTTTTTGAACCCACTTTTTCATACAAGTGTTACACCAGGAGTTTTCTTATCTACTTCAGCTTTGCCATTTCATTACATATTGCTATCCCAACACGGGTAAACCAGATGAAAATAAATAACATTTCATTTCCCTCTACCTTAAAGTCTAAAATTTGTTCTTACTGACCAATGTTTAGAAACATCATTAGCTTCTATTCTGGATTCACCTGAAGCCAAGTATGCAAACCCTCCATACCAGTCCTTTACTTAAATTTGCCTTTAAAAACTACATTCACTTCCTTCCTTGAAGTTTTCACTAACTCTATACATAAATATACCTTAACCTAACCAGCCTACATAATCTCTATGTGCATTAAACATCACTGGCTTATGTTTTGAAGTACAGTAGCTCTACCTTAAAGATGATCCAGGTACGGCCCCGTCTTTTAATACTCAAATTCATTTCCTATAGCAGGCTTCCAACCATCTCACATTTCCACATCTTGACAGTGAACTGAAGACCTCTACCTCACCATCCCAAATTTGTAGCAACAGCTGTACTTTAGCCTACATGAAGGACTCATCAGAAGCTACCCCAAATTAAATAGAAGGTAGGACTTAAAGTTGTGCTATGGTTAATGATTTTTAACTTGTGAGACTATTCCTTCAGAATTAAAGTGCATTTAATTCAATTTAGTTTGCTTTACCGTATACTGTGTGCTTTACTCTAGAGAAAGGAGAACTCAGAGAACAGGTACTAGCTTCCCTCAGGTTACTTTTACAAAAGAAAAAAGCTGACAGAATTTCTGTCTTGAACACCTTCCAAAAATGCCGTTAAAAGCCACCGTTCATTTTGCTGGTTGACTTCAAGTCATCCTGTAAAAGATAATCACTTGCATTTGCAACAGAATACCAACAGACATTCAATTACACTTACTTGAAACCCTTCTGGTGAAGTTCAGGAGGAAGGGTAGTAGGTAGAAATAGTTCAAAGTAGGTAATAGCCTTTTGCATGGTAACATCAAATGGACACATTAAAGGTCTCCATTCATCTAGCATCTCTGCAGTGGCATCTTCTGGAAAATATCTGAAAACAAGGAAACCACTGAACATACACAGGCTGGGCTTTAAAGTTTGGGTCTTTTTTAAACATATTTAAAATTATCTATTAATTTGCAGTAAATCTGAGTTTTACAATAAGAACATGTACCCAGGGGCAATAGATAGGCAGGTCTCAATTCCACTTAACCTTCACAAAAAAAAAAGTTAGGATTAAAACGATGCACCTGTGATGTCCTTAAGACCACAAATGTAACAAGATTCTTTTCTCCTTGAACCAGAAAAAGACTCTGTACAATGCAAAACCATTTCAGTGCAAAGGCTGGCCAAAACAACCACTATTCACATTTTTAAGATGACTTAAGACACATGGAACATATATCTGAACATTATAGGAATCCTGAAGTGGCTATTTAATTTCTTTAAAAAAACCCAAAATATCCATGCAATGCAGTATTTAAAATGCATCCCACATACAACTGTTTCTACAGCATAATTACTGCAGTTGATATGGGGCCAACTGGAAGTAACATTATCAGTGTCCCAACCTTAAGTCAGAATTTTCAAGAAACAAGTATCACATTTTCATTTTTAAAATACTCTGTTTCAGTGACTTTTGTATTCATAACAGATACCCCCCAAAAATCAACACTGAAAACCAATTTAGCTACAAACCACACATATTTGGGAGAAGTGTAAGGTTGCTTTGTCCTTATGTTCCTCATACTAACAGCATGTGTTTAGGACAGTATCTCCTACAGGAAAGCTCAATGAATTAACATCAGTATATGAAACAACTGCTCCCATGAAAGCAGATGATAACTACAAATGCCCATATGAATGGTGAATAAAAGAGAACAAGTCTCTTCTCTGCATCTTTGTTAGCGGCTTAAGATACTGCAAAGTCAATGAGTGCAGAGGGCAAGACTGGTTCAGGCACACACATTCCCAGTGAACTTAACAGAGCACACAAGAGCAAAAGCAATGGTGCCCTTAGCAAGTGATATCCTGGCTTAACTAGCTATTAACGAATTTTCAACCAAGGTTGTTAAAGAGGAAAAAAAAAAAATTTTACACTTTGTTTAAATTTTATATCATGGAACATGCCTGTCGTTTTGTTTTCATTTTAAGCAACCTATGAACCTGAGGTATTCATCATTCATAATGCAGTAAAACAGAAAAGTCTCAACCCTCCACCCCAAACTTCTCATTTGAGTTGGGACATCAGCAGCAAAGGAATGACTACTAGGGCGGGCGGGATTTTTAGGGGGAGGTTGTTGGCTTTTCTACCCCCCAGCCCCACACCCAACACTTTTCTTCCCCGTCTTAAGGTAATATTAAAAATACAGGCTTAAAAAAAAAAACAACCAGCCAACCACCAAACAACAAAATAACAAATACTTACGGTCTGCAGCTCTTCACAAGTGTTTTCAGAACACTTTCTACAGAACTGAAACAAGAAAGGAAACGTTAGGGATAGCATATTACCAAATTTCAGTGACAGTATAAAATAAACAATCGTTTGCTGATTCTTCCCTCAAGAGCTTAAGATAATGTTGATGCAACTAAATGTCTTCTGTGAACATGCAGTAGCTAATCGCCTTCTACACAGGCCTAATCATAACAATTAAAATTGCTCTGCTAAACTCCTTATTCTGTTTTTCATATACCACTCTAATATTTACGGCATTTAAGTGAAGAGTGAAGAATTATTATTATTTCTTACAAGTAATATCCTGCGTTTTATCCATGAACAACCAGCAGAGCAAGGTAACTTTTTAGGGGAAGTTGAAAACACAAACATAAAAAACAGGTTTATAGACTTCATAAGTATTTGTAAGATAAAGGCAACAGACTTCATAAAATAGTTGTTATTAGACTCCAAATACTATATTTGTCCTTTTCAACCTGGATTTGTTTTTTGTCCAGTGGTTCTAAGAAAGAGAAGTGAACTATCTGCAAATCAATGGTTATTTCATTAGCTTCCCTCACCATTAACAGCTGATTTTGAAAGTGTTCTCATCCATAGCAAGAAAACGTATTTGAGAAATCACTTTAACATAAATTGCCACAGGATGCCGTCAAACCACTTAAAAAAGGCTAAACCTCAGAATAAACTCAAAGAATAAAAGGGACAGGGAGGAGAGAGAGAGAGAGAGAGAGAGAGAGAGAGAGATACTGATGGAACCATAAAGGTAGTAAACTGTCAAGTTCTTCAAATCTTCTATTACAAGACCAACTCAAGACTAAATCACACTTTTACCAAAAAACATTCCCCAAATGAAAGAGTTCCGGCAGAAGAACTTCCTACATCATTTAGATGTTCTTTCTTTAATAGAAAAATTGCATCCTTAAGTTCATCATCAAAAACTAACATACAGAAACACTATTTTGATCAGAAAGAGATGATGCAAATGTATCATCTTTCGAGTTTTACCAAAGATCAGTTTAGGTCAGTTAATTTTGAGACACACAAATACTGAGCATGCACACACTCTCTCTCTAGTCCTACAAAAAAAATAAGCTGATCCCGTACAAACCAGGAGAAATATAAAACAGATAAACCACTATTTCACTTCAGCATCTCAACATTCACTGCAAGCCAGCAAAAGCCCACCCAGCCCTCATATCACTACTTCAGTTCAAGCAGCGCTCCAGTAGATGCAAAATTCTGTACATTTTATGCAACAGTGACAAAGTCAATCCATGATGTCTCCCAGAATGAAAATTTTGAACTGATGGCCTCTAAAATATGAAGAGGAATGGCCAACCATTCATTAAACAAAAATAAGATCAAACTCTGCATGAACCTCATGAAGACTGTGGGTTAAAGGGAATACTGTTCTTGAAAGAGTTAGGAAATAGGTAACAATTGTTCCAAGAGTAGATAAATAAAGCATGGACCAGCAACATTCCTTGTGAGCATTAAAGACTAACATGAAAAAGATTTGTGTGACAAAACAAAAACGCTATCCCCATACTATTGCACTCCACTGAAGTAAACTATTACTAAAGAGAACCTGAAGGACAGAGGAATTTTAAGACACACTGATGCCAGAGATCCACAAGTCTTTCAAATTCACAAGTTTTCAGTCAGATCTCAGCATATGTTAGTGGAAGAGAGCAAAGGACAAAGACTGGAAGGGATGTCCCCTCCTGCCTTCTGATCACAAATTTAGAATGGAAGCTAGAAACAAAAACACACCAGCAGACAGTTTTGTACATAGGGAAACTTCCATCTAAGACACAGTTAAAACTACAGACCAACTAGAGAAGACATCTTGAAAGATTCCTGTTTGACGACTACTAGTTAGAAAAGGACAGGAGAATATAGCTGTGGAGACCAAGAGACTGCTGGTTACTGTTTTCATTATCCCTTTGAACCAACTCTCTCCAACTTTTTAGTAGTGGCCTCTCTTCCACTTTCGATTATTTTCTGCATACCCATTACTAAAGAATTGCTCAAAAATATCAACAGTTATTGCACTTACAAATTTCTGTATGCTACTCTACCACTAAACCTAGCCATGGACTAAAAAAGCACAACAGCAAACAACTATATACATAAACCACATGGAATTGGATCAGCCTACTGTAGTTCATACTCCTGTCCTTGCTCAGGTATTTAATGTTGACCATTTGGATAAGATATTAAAACACTTGTAATCAAGAGATAATGAAGCCACTAACACTGAGAGGTATCTGCTATTAATTACTGAAACAACAGTGTATTTAACGAGATAAAGGAAAACTTCTCATCCCATTCAGCTTTCTTTGCTTTTAGTTCCTCCTTGTTACCTGAAGAATTATTAGCTTATTATTATTATGCCTTGCCACATGGATATGACCATGGTGAGACCCCACCTGGAGTACTCCATCCAACCCGGGGGCCCTCAGCACAGGAAAGACAAGGACCTGTTGGAGCGGGTCCAGAGGCGGGCCACAAAAACAATCAGAAGGCTGGAGCACCTCCCCTATGAGGACAGGCTGAGAGAGCTGGGGTTGTTCAACCTGGAGAAGAGAAGGCTCCGGGGAGACCTTACAGCAGCCTTTCAGTGCTTAAAAGGGCCTACAGAAAATATGAGGACAAACGTTTTAGCAGGGCCTGCTGCAATAGGGCAAGGGGTAATGATTTTAAACTAAAAGAGGGAAGATTTAGACTAGACGGAAGAAAATTTTTTACAAAGAGGGCGGTCAAACAGTGGAACAGGTTGCCCGGAGAGGTGGTAGATACCCCATCACTGGAAACATTTAAGGTCAGGTTGGACGGGGCTCTGAGCACCTTGATCTAGTTGAAGATGTGCCTGCTCATTACATGGGGGCTGGACTAGATGACCTTTAAAGGTCCCTTCCAACCCAACACATTCTATGATATATTAAAAAACACCCAACATTACCATTAACGCCTATCACTAGTCATCATTTCGGCACTAGATAATTTTCTTCTTTTGGAAAGGACAAGACCACATTAATTTATAAATCTGAGTTTTTCCCCCTGCATTTTCAAAGAGAAACATGTTTCAGCCAAAACAATTAACATATAAACTGACACTGTTGACTCTTGCATTATCAAAAACCAGTAAAAGCAGAGCTTTCAGTTTTTGAGGACAGATTCAGGCCTTAAGTGAAATTCTTGTCCTGCAGTGGACACTCCATTACAAGAGCTTAAATTAAGACAATGAAAAGAGCAACCAGCTATAGTCTCACAAATTATTTTAGTGAATTTCAAACTACAGGAAGCCAAATATCAATCTCTCATTGGATTAGTACAACTAAAAATTTCTTTTTAAAAAAATCAAAAAAAAAGCAAAAAAACCTCTGCAATTCCACTTATACCAGTCTTCTGAATTTATACATACACCAAAACTTCTGATACGGTTTTCACTGCAAAAATTCACAGTAAACTCTTCCAATACAGAAACATTTTTTCACACTTCACGGCTACAAGATTGTTGCTGGGTGTATTTTCCAGAACCTATTACCTCACTGGTAAAGCACTTTCCATGATTTCATAGTTTTTAATAGTAAGGTACACTTACTCAGTAACATGCACTCCCACACCAATACTGATTTTGTTCATATTCAGACACAGCAATAATTCAAATGTAAAATTTACCTTTGAGTCTTGAAATATATATGCTGGTTAAATTAGTTAGCATATAGCCACTTTATCAGCCATTTCACACACGCTATCTTGTTCCCCAATTAGAAAGGTTTACATACAGTGCGACATTCTCATAAACAGTGGTGTAATGTTAACACTGGTTTTCCAATACAATTATTTATGCAGAAAATTACACCTGTGTGACAAGTGTTACAATCTAACAGAACATGCAGAAGATTACACATCGGCCAGAGCTGAACAAAACAAAAAGTCATTCTTACCACCTATGTAATACATTAAGCACAAATGTTTTAGGTGAAGACAAGCCTGGTCGATATGAACTGAATGTAAAAAAAAATAAAATTAAAACAGTAGTTAAATTAACAGCTATAAATCAAATCAACTTTTAAAAAAAATATCTCGACTTCCACCAAAAAGATACCCCTCAAAATTGATGTTAAAAAAAAGAAAAAACACCGTATGAGAACAAATCGCACTGCATATTAATGTTGAGTGTCTGATATCTAACACAGTTAAGAAAAGCTAAAAGTTTCAGACAGACCATCACAACCGATATCCTCCTCCCAGCTTAACCTTCTTTTCCCTCTTGGAAAAGTCTCTTCCCCGCTACGCTAGTTTCTCACACAGCAAATGAAAAGTGACTACTCAACATCCCCACAGAGCAAAGTATGCCGTTTCAGTAGGTGCTGGGATATGCATAAAATAAACCAACTAAAAAAAGGCTCCGCTCTTTTGGATTTTCACTGGCAAGTAATATCTACAATTAGCAGAATAATGTAATTTAGCAAAATAGTACAATTAGCAAAATTATTTTTCCAGCTATGTAGCCACAAAAGAAATTCAGGATGAACAAGTTTTCATTTTTAAATTCAGAACATTTTTAAAATTCTTAACTGGGAAAAAAATTGATTTTTCAAGATAGCATCACTTTGAAAATATATATATATATACACACACATATATGTATTTCCTATAGAAGGCACGTCACTTTTCTTTGTATGCATGCTGATCTACACCTAGATTACGGATACTGGGAATATTTACAGTACAAATATTTAACCACAGTATAATATTTATTTTCCCAAACACTTACTGTGTTATAAAACTGAACAGCAGACATTTAACCTGAATATCATTAAAATTTTAACATTAGATCTGTTAAACTGTTGGTTATCATCCTAAAACAAGTTGATGAAGATCCCTGTTCCAGCATATTTAGAAATGAACTCAATCACATTCATAAAGAGAGGAACATCGTGACAAACAATTCATTGGCAGAAGGATACGTGACTTTGTACAGTCTTGCATGCAATTACTGAAATATACTTAATGAAAATATAAGCAAAACATTCACCGTGTATCAAATTCCAGATATTAAAAGCAAATTTCAAAGTACTTCCAAGCATTACAGGTACTTATTGCCTATGAAATGTTTTAAAATGCAAACTTACTTGGGAAACCAATTTAATCCAAGATGTTCTGTTTTGGAGTATAATATCCTTTCCAACATTTCATAAAGTGGTCTCCACGGTAACTCTAAATCATCCCTGGAAAGCAGTTCTTTTTTCCTAATAGAAAAAAACAAAACAAACAAAAAAACAATGAGCACTTTAGGATTAAACGTTTACATCGACACATTTCACATCATAGTACTCTGGATCACTGCTCTGAATTACACTTATCTTCAGCATTTGGCACAAACTGCAGGAAGGTCAGGCAAGAAAAAAAGCTAGCTACTTGCAGCATTTCTGCACAAGCAGAAGCACTCAAGACCTTCAGAAAACGTCTGACTAAGTAAAATAAATATTACCAAGTTGTTAGACAGTCTTCATTGTCTCCCTATTTCAGATTCAACCTTAACACTTGGCTCTCTGACATGTTTTGAGGTACTTAATGCCTTCTTTGCCTCAGTCTTTAGTAGTAGAGTCGGTTGTTCCCTGAGTACCCAGACCCCTGAGCTAGCAGATAGGGACAGGGAGCAGAATGAAGCCCCTGTTATCCAAAGGGAGATAGTGAGGGACCTGCTCCAGCACCTGGATGTACACAAGTCTCTGGGGCCACATGGGATCCACCTGAGGGTACTGAGAGACCTAGCAGAAGTGCTCACCAAGCCACTTTCCATCATTTACCAGCAGTCCTGGCAAACCGGGGAGGTCCCAGGTCACAGTGGACTGGAGGCTACCAAATGTGATGCCCATCCACAAGAAGGGATGGAAGGATGATCCGGGGAACTACAAGCCTGTCAGTCTGACCTCAGTGCCTGGGAAGGTTGTGGAACGGATCATCCTGAGTGCCATTATGCAGCACATGAAGGACAACCAGGTGGATCAGGTCCAGTGAGCATGCGTTCATGAAAGGCAGGTCCTGCTTGATGAACATGATCTCCTTCTATGACAAAGTGACCCGCTTGGTGGATGAGGGAAAGGCTGTAGATGTTGTTTACCTGGACTTTAGTAAGGCCTTTGATGCAGTTTCCCCACAGTATTCTCCTGGAGAAACTGGCTGCCCATGGCTTGGACGGGAGTACTCTTCTCTGGGTAAAAATCTGGCTGGAGGGCCGGTCCCAGAGAGTGGTGGTGAATGGAGTTAAATTCAGTTGGTGGCCGGTCACCAGTGGTGTTCCACAGGGCTCAGTACTGGGGCCAGTTCTCTTTAATATCTTTATCAATGATCTGGACGAGGGGATTGAGTGCCCCCTCAGTAAGTTTGCAGACAACCCCAAGTTAGGTGGGAGTGTCGACCTGCTTGAGGGTAGAAAGGCCTTGCAGAGGGCTCTGGCCAGGCTGGATCCACGGGCCAAGGCCAATGGTATGAGGTTCAACAAGGTCAAGTGTCGGGTCCTGCCCTTGGGTCACAACCACCCCATGCAGCATTACAAGCCTGGGGAGGGGTGGCTAGAAGAAGTGGCCTGGCAGAAAAGGACCTGGGGGTGTTGGTGGACAGCTGGCTGAATATGAGCCACAGTGTGCCCAGGTGGCCAAGAAGGCCAACAACATCCTGGCCCATATCAGGAATAGCGTGATGAGTAGGACTAGGGAAAACGATAGTCTCGCTGTACTCAGTACTGGTGGCGCTTTACCTCAGATACTATGTCCAGTTTTGGGCCCCTCACCACAAAAAAAGACACTGAGGTGCTGGAGCAAGTCCAGAGAAGGGCAATGAAGCTGGTGAGGGGTCTGAACAAGTCTCATGAGGAGCAGTTGAGGGAGCTGGGATTGTTTAGCCTAGAGAAAAGGAGGCTGAGGGGAGTCCTTATCACTCTCTATAACTACCTGAAAGGAGGCTGTAGAGGGGTGGGGGGTCAGTCTTGTCTCCAAAGAGGCAATAGGAAAAGAGGAAACGGCTTTGAGTTGCGCCAGGGAAGGTTTAGGTTGGATATTAGGAAAAATTTTTACACTGAAAGGATTATCATGCATTGGAACAGGCTGCCCAGAGAACTGGTGGAATCATCATCCCCGGAGGTATTTAAAAGCTGGGTAGACGTAGTGCTTAGCGATATGGTTTAGTGATGGTTTTTGTCTGTGTTAGGTTGATAGTTGGACTCAGTGATCTGAAAGGTCCCTTCCAACCTGGGCAATTCTATGATTCTATGCTTTCTTTTCTTAATAGGAGAAAAAAAACAACCTGACATTCTTTCACTTTCAATACCATTCCTAAACCTCCGAAAGGGGCAATGCATTCACATAATGAGAACTCTTTCTAATCAACATCATCTGTACAGGGGAGATTAAGTGAAGCAACCTCTAAAAGAACGTACTATTACATTAAAGAATATAACAACGTTAAGCAAGTGAAGTGATCAACTACTTAGAGACAAAAGTTTCAGTAATCAGCAGAAATCTGTACTTACTTTAACAGGTTTATCAACAGGCGTGCAAATCCTTGCATCATGCTGATCTCCAGTTTTGGAATTGTTACCAACTCATACAACAATTTAATAAAAAGCACATGGTCTTCTCTGCTAAATTTCCTCCCGTATAATCGGATGTATCTACAAACAAAACACAGGATGACTCAGCAGTATTTTTAAACATTTTCATTTTATTTAAGACCTGAGCCAGACTTCATCCAACTTGCTGTTTAATGAAACACAAGTAAAATGTAGTTCACAAGTCCAACAAATAAGAACCTGAAGATGTACAGCAAAGGAAGACTGACAACTGAAACTAACTACAGAAAGAAAAAGCACGACCAAATAAAGTTTACAGTCTTCCAAAATTCTACAAATAGCATAACTTCATGCTCACACCAGATACCACAAAAACAAGTACCATATTCTTTCACCTCTGCTCAAAACATACTAGCCATTAAATTTAGTATTTCCATATCCCCATGTACTAATTTATCTTAAAAAAAACCCCAAACAAACATAAAAACACAACTGTCACAAGTAGCCTTATTATACTTTATCCTTCTCAGCTGGGGCACTTTAAGAAGGAGACAGGACAAAATAAGTATCAAGTAAAGTCCAAATCTGTCAGCTTCCACTGAGGCCAAACCATTGATTTAGACACTGAGCTTTGCCGGTGGTATGCCCCATTGCTATCCCTTATATTTACTATCTTAAGAAAGTGTAGATTCATTAGGACTAATTCAGTAAGACGCGCTTCCTGTTTTCAAGTTGAAATTGACAAAGAAACATGTTTAAAGTCTTAAAAGATATTCCGCACCAGCAAAACCTATATAAAGGTTCCAGTGAAGCACTTTATGTGTCACACAACTATAAATTACTACTCACCTGGGAAGCACATTTTCCTTTTTTATATTGCTCCAACTGTTCTTACAGATTCATAAGAAACCTCACTAATATGCTATCCTCTAAGCAGCAGTCAGACAAAGCATATAAGATACAAACCCCTATAAAACAATTTTTGGGGAGGTCTGTTCATTGTTTTTGTTCAAGATTTAGTAGAGGTTGGGTTGATTTGTTGCTAAATATACACCAGCAAAGCATCAAGGCACGTTCCGGTAGTGTGAAGAATGCCAGATCTCACACTGCTTATTTGGTATGCAGGGCAGCACGTTGCAGAATCCTACCCTGGAACCACCATGTGAAAAGATTAGGAAGGAAACATCTCTAAAGGACTCCTACTTGAAAGTAATAGAGGCGAGGTAATCTTAAAGGGGCAAACATTAGCAGTTACAGATCTAACAATGAACACAAACTGCCTTGATTCCTGAATTTGGTTTCTGAAATTGACTCCTGCAACATTGAGGAGTTTAGTTTAATATCATATCTAGTTTAGTTTCAAATGCTTCATGCTCCTATGCAAACTTTTATTCCTTGCAGAATTGCCAGTGGGATAACTGACTACTTGAGAACTAAAATTCAGGTCCCTTAATAAAACACATGTACACAAAGCACACTTCAGTCGCACAAGAGCACACGGAATTTGGATTAAATTACTTGAGCGCTTTTTTTTTTTCCCCTACTTCCGCATATCCCCATTCCTCAATTTAAAACAAAATTATCTCTCAACTTTCAGGATCATCCACATCTAGTAATCTTACCAAAGGAGTTAGTTTCCTTGAACACACATATGCCAAGACCCCTTGCTTGCTCCTCAAAAGATATTTTTTTTTCCCCAACCTTCTTCCTCCAGTTTCCCTTGAAGACACGGTGGAACAGCTACAGAGCTCTGGCAAACTGATAATCACCAGTTCTCAGGAGAAAAAAAACCCAACCAACCCTACAGCACCTCTTGCTACTTCCCTTTTCCTTTTCGCATTGATTTCAAGGGGAGATTTTTACATCTGATGGGCAATATTTACTAATGTTCATTTCAAGACATTTTACTTATTTCAAATACAGAAGGAAAAAAACAAAATACAGAATAATCCACTCTTCTACCACAGCAACCTAATTATCTGGATTGGCCACTATCTACCTATAGAATTACACCATTAACAGCTGAACACCTACACTTTTTCACTTGCACAAAATGGACATGCGAAAAGAATCCTCAGAAAAAAAAAATAAGGTGATGCTTGATTTTGTGAGGGCTAAGAGAAGTACAACTTAATCATACTTATTTTAATTGCAATATTTTACCTTCTAAAAGCATACATGGTCATACACTGGATGGGAAGAACCCAATGTGAAAGTCTGGAAGCTTTTTCAAGATAAATGGGATAATAATCAGGACAACTGAAAAATTTTATAAACAGACATAAGAGCTATTCCCAGACTCTCAGAGGAAAAGCACATGCCTTGAAATCAGTCTGCTAGATTTAACAGGCAAATCAAGATGCATTTTATATGACCATGAGAGAGATGACCAGCCACACGCACCTATCACTCCCACTTGGTCATTCCCCTTAGAACCAAAAAGCCAATTCCCTATTCTAGAAGTATTACATACCCAATCCCTCACTCCACAATTACAATAGACCTATTTTTAGGAAACGTACTATCATATCAAGTGGACATGCTAAATTGCCCTCGAAAGTTGGCTGCTCTCCTACAGTTAAAAATTGCCTTCACTTATGAAGCTGAATAGAGCATTCTCCTAAATTCCTAGTTATTTATATTCATTTCCTAATACACAGGACAGGATTATGATTGGTCTAAAACTCAGTTTTTGACCCTCACTGGAACTTTGTGTCTTGTCATTCTAATTCAGAACAGTTGAGCTGCATTTTTCCCCACACCTTACAGCAAGACAGTTAAAAGTCATTTTGTAATAAGCCTATACCTAACAAGCACATAAAATAACAGTCAGGAGCAGAAACTGTGTCCCTCAGCTCCAAAAGCTCTACGCTTGCCTACTGAAGTAGAGAGCACAGAAAGACATTTGTGTGTTTTCCAGGCTGCAGAGTCAAGTACATGTACAGTAACTATTAAATGTTCATATTAGTATAATATGCTCATTTACAGGCTATGTTCTAAAAAAAAAAAAAAAAAAAAAAAATTAAAACCTATACACAAAGTTTCTATGTAAAACATGAAAGAGGGAAAAACTGAAACAGCAGCCTATTTTTGACCTAGAGACCATAAAAGAGTATGACGCAAATGCATTTAAGCAAACGATTTTGATGCAACCTGCTTTTTCCACATACACGTTGCAAGTCATACAACAGAGATTCGGTCTTCTGCTTTCACAACCAGATTAGCGTTTTATAAGATACAGATTTTACTAGACAAAGTTGGAGGAATCTCAGAGTAATGATTACAGATTTAAATGCCAGTCTTTGAGGCAAGCAGTTTTACTTGCATAAGAAGTCCCACTAAGTCATACGTTACTTAAGTAACTGCACTATTCCTGTCTTCACAGGAGAGCAAGTTCTCTCACCACACTCTGCACACATATCCCAACCAGAGAGCCAGATCACATCACTGAAAATTATGCATAGAAGAATTATGCCAATCAGCTTATAGACACATCTGATAAACTCCAATTTTGCTCTTTTTTTTCCTCTACTCAGTTCATGACATCAGATCGATGAAACAGCTGCATTTAAGATAACTATGTGCAAGTCACGTTTTCAGCTGTTGGGAATAAAAGAAATGCAAGACCTCAGGTTCAGCTGTCATCATGAAATAGTAACTGATACTCAAATTTTTTAATTCAAAAAAAGATTTGAGTTTCACTTCCATGCTTCATGCTCTACAGGGTCTATGCAGGTTGTATACAGTTGTGAGTACCTCAGGAGGTGTAACAACTGGAATATAATAGTAACAACATACATAATAGTATATAATATAATAATAGATAATAGTAACAAGTATATGATCAGCATGCAATTTTTTTCTTTACTCATTTACATGTATGTATTACAATGTTTGTATTAACATTTGTATTTATACAAGAAATAAATATGTGTCACCCATGGTTATGAATTGTAAGTTACTTCGCAGAATACCGTGAGAATACTGGCTTTTATAATTCAGACATTTGCAATAAAGCTAAGCGGAGATCATACTATTATGAAGATTCAGGGCATTTTTTTTTTTTCATTAAAGAAATGTGCTATTTATTATAGCTGGCCAGCAGCGAAAAAGGAGTTAAGTTGATTCAGAGTTGAATTACCCACTATCAACAGACAGCAAAGCTTTGATTTTTATTGTCATTATCCTATAATTTGGCTTAGGTACGACATCAGAACACTGTATTGTTTTCATATAGGTCTAAATTTCTATTAACATATTTCATCCCATGAAAGCATTTTGACAAGTTAAACTACGCAGCAAAACATCCCTCATGTTAAGTACACCAGCTTATTTTTAAACCAAGCCCACTATTTCCTTCCCTGCCTACATCCAAACATATTCAGAGTCTTACTACACCGAATATGCCACAAAGAAATCTTGGGACTAACAGGGCTCAGACAAGTTGCAAACACACACACACTAAGTTTAAACTTCAAAGGGTAGGTGGAAAACCACAAATTAGAGCCTCCTGACCTTTCTGTGATTCATAAAGTAACATAACAGCAGTTCTCAATAGGCTAAATTCACTGCCCTGAAGCCTAAACTGGTAACAGTAATCGCAATTTGCGGAGTAATAGGGTGATTCTAATAGAACCCTGCACATTTTCAAAGGACTTCTGTGCCACATTTAGCCTCTTTAGCTAATGCTGATCTTTCCTGTAGCAAGAACTGCTACAGTTTACTTCAACTTGATCAGTATATGAAATTCTACCACAGGTCCAAAGGCAACAGGTACCACTGAAAACAGTATGACCTAGCAGATGGGGGGACGGGGGGGAAACCAGTATTGAACTAGTTCCAAGCAGGTTCAAACTGTCACATAACGCAAACATGTGAGTCATTTTGCAACCACCAATGTAATTCTATCTAAGAATGCCTCTTGGCAAACATAAAGACACTTACACAAGACTGCCAAATAAGTATTAAATTCCCAATTAATATAAAAAAACCCCCATTATTTATGTAAGGAGGAAAATTCCAAGTGAAGACCTCAAAATTGTACAAAACACACATATTTCATGAGTTCTAGCACAAAGAAAACACCATTTACGAAGACAGCAAAAAACCACAACAAACATCCACAGAGATATGGTTTACTGATCGAAACTACAGGAGTCATTGTCACGCGATACTATTTTTGGTGTCAGAGTGTACAGAATAGTGGCTATTAAGAAAAAGGGTTAAGTATGCTTTGTAAAATTCACTAAGGGAAACCTATGTTCTACTCAGTGCCATCTATGAAACCACTGTGTTTTTATCTGTATTAAAAACACCTTGCTAGCACACACAGCTAACAGCAGAGCCAACATCAGCATAAACTACACCATGCCACAGTACGGGCAAAACATCAAGGACATCAACGGTGTTTACACAGCATTAAGCCAGAATTTAATCCCGCTAGCACTGAACTAACAAACAGCATGTCTTGAGAAAGACTTCGCGTTCCTACAGCAGAAATTACACGCAGATAGTATCTTGCACAACTTACTTAAAAAGGCAAGAGGTGAAGCAGGTGGTCAAGTATGCGTTAAAAACACAAAACCAAAACAAACAGCAAACCCACAAAAGCTTACTTCGTAAAATTGGGAAAGTTTCAGAGACAATAAGCGAGCTCTTAGAAACGAAGGCACCTTTGTCCCCATTTCCTATGTCGAAGCACTCGCAGGCCTTGTGTAAGACACGGGCTGACGCCTAGCTACCGACGGAGAAGCGCGGGCAGCCGGACGGGCCGACCAGCGCGGCCCCGCGGAGCTCGGCGGCGCTGCCCAGGCTCCGCGGGCGGAGATCGGCCCTCGGCGCCGGCCCACATTCCTGCCTCGGATCCTCGGCCGAGCGGGAGGGCGGGCACGGGGCAGCCGGTGCCCGTTCGGCTCTGACTAAGTGGCGCAGGGAAGAACCGTTATGAGGCGAGCCCGCCTTCCGCCGCACTCCCCAACAGCCCCGCCGGCCCCGGGGCGGCCCGGCGGGGAGGGACGAACCCGGCGCCCCGGCTTCGCACCTTCTTAGCCCACAGGCCCCGCTCCGAGGCGCCTTGCCCCCGGGGCGCCCCCCTCACCGCCCCGGAGGGGCCGGAGCCCCAGCAGCCCCGGGGAAGGAGGAAGTACGGTTTCGGGCACTCACGTCGAGAGCTTCCTAGTCCAGAAGAGCCCCCCGGGCCACAGCTCTTGGAGCTGCACGGCCCGGGCTAGGTTGTCTTTGATCTGAGCGAGGAAGCGGGCGGCCTCGCCCTCCAGGCGCTCCCTGTAGGGCAGCAGCTTGTTGTAGACGATCTCCTTCTGCGGCGGCGGCGGCGCCATGGCCGGCTCCGCTCCGCGCCCCGCCGCCGCCCCAGCCCCCGGCGCTCCCCCAGCCGCGCGCCGTGACGACACACTGGGAAACGGCCGGCGAGCCCACGACTGCCCTGCCCCGCCCCGCCCACTTCCGGCGCGGCGGCGGAAGGCGGGGGGTGAGGGCAGCGCGCAGTGGCAGCTCACAGCCGCGTACCGGGTACCAGCCCCCCCGCGGTTCCCTAGGGAGGGACCCGGCCGCTCCCGGTGTCCCCCAGCAGCCCCTCGCAGCGGAGGGGGAAAGGGCAGTCGCAGGCGCGGGGCCGTCCGTTCGCGCATCTCTGTTCGGATAAACGGGTGGGCGGAAAGGCCGTAACTGCCGCTCTAGTTCAGAGTTCACTTTCTGCAGCTTATTATAAAGCCCTTTTGGTAAAGCTGCCGCCCTCCGAACACGTCATTCAGAATAAAAACATCCACCTTCCCGCTGTTCCCAAGAGCGGAATTTGGGAAGAGCACCCAGCGTTGGTCTTCACCCAAAAAATTCTCTGTAACGTGAAGCAGGGATATAATGGAGATAATTAGTCATGGAGTTTGATAGCAGATTGTGTGGCTGCCTAAGAGGCTTATTGGAAATAAGGCTAGTCAGTGAAGGGGAGCTCAGTGGTGGCTCGTCCCGGCATTGGCCTGTGGGTGTCGGATAAAGCTTGTGATGGAAACGTAGTAACAGCACTGGCCGAACTGATAGCTGTTATCTCCAGCTGTCTCCTAAATATAATTGTTAATTGAATTTCCCCTCAAGAATTACATCGTGACCATACAACAGCTGCAAACTGATTAGATTTAAAGCTACTGACAAGGGCAAATCCTGTTTTCTGATCTTTATGCTCAAACTAGCTCTGCTTAAAATGAAAAAAAAAAAAAAAAGGCTAACTAAATGCTGAAACACATTACGAAGAGGAGAAATGCCACGGCAAACCTAAGTGTGATAAGAAAAGAAGAAAAGGCCATAATGCTCAGATAGTCTCATGGCGTTTTCCTGAAGAGTGCATTTATACCACCTTGTTATATGCCTTTTGTATCAGGTATTATTTTTATTACCAGCCAACTGCAAAAGGAAACGATCCCGTGTGTTATATTCACCTATACCCGCGTGAGCAGAGTCACACTAGGTTGATTTACAGCCACCAAAAAAATAATTGGCTCAAGTGCTGTAGGTTTTCTCTGATGAAGAGTACTAATAAACCAGCATTATATAAATAAGGTTTTCCCAGGTGCCTAAAGGAGACTTGGTGCTACTTTATAGCTTTCCATCAAGTATTTTTCATGTAATATGTAATATCTTGGGAAAGGGAAAAATCTATCACCACTCTAAGTGTACCATACTCCTTTTCCCAAAGCTTCAGTGAAAGAATTGTCCTAGGTTATGGGATCAGACTAGAATAAAAGAGATATTTTGCTAGTTTCCCTTGATTGAGGTGCTACAAAGGGTCAAGCCTTTTCAAGCAGGTATCAAAGTAACAAAGTTAGTTCTGCCTGTTCTCATCTTCCTAGGCCTATAGTTTTAATAAGGGTAGCACGACCCTTTTGTTTAGTGTTCAATACTTTTGAAATACCCTTCCGTTCCTAGATTTTGTATCACATAATCCTGTAGATTATGTATATCAACTTCTACATTATTATAAAATGGTTGGATGTGACTATAATTTTTACTGTGATTCGGAGGGTATTTGTTGACATCTTTCACAGTTGCCTTACAATTACTTTCTGTTGCCTCATATCTACATTGTGCAAAACAATCTACACATGAATTTCTGTCCTTTCTCTCCTGAATTAAAAATGAAACTTGACTATGCTCAAATTTCTATGGGAAAAAAGTACATCTTGTTTTAGTGTTTTCTTGGTGAAAACAGGAATATGCAAAAGGTGTTGCTAAACACTATGAAATGAATAGTTTTATCATAAACTCAGAGAAGGATAAATTGGATAACTGGCCCATAAGATGTAATAAAAAAATATTAATGATTAAGGAAGAGTGAAAATATACGTGCCTTGAAATTGAAAAGTCTAAAATTACTTGTTTTCTGCCATTTACAGGCAATTCTTCTTTCCTACTTAATTGCAACGGTTGTTTGTCCAAACAGCCATTTCCAATGTGGGAAAGTGTTTATTGAATTTGAAGCACGCAAAGTTTGTTTGGATTTGGAGGAAAAAAAAAAAAAATCAAAATTATAGTCCAGTTTTCTGAAATTGAAGTTGGCAGATACATGAGGAATTTCAAAGCTGCATTCTGTTGCTTCATAGCTACATTATCACGAAAAAATACTCCTGCAGTTTCTGCCCTTTCTAACCCAAGTTAAAACTGAAGCTTGATTTTTCGCACATTTCTAAGTGTTTCGCAATGTGAATAAACACCTCTGACCTCAGGGAGCCTATTTTATCTGAACCAGCAAGCCTCCTCATCTGTGATCCTTGTACCTCAGACACACAAGTGCCTTCTGCCAGAATGAAACACTTACCTTTCGGGGAAAAATGTGCAAAGTATGCCATCAGCACCTCACATAGTCATCATACTAATTTGACTTCCTTGTTCTCAGAAATGTGATTCCTGCTTTCAGAATCTGAAACAAGGAAAAAGGAGATTCTGAGTCCATTCAGAATTACAATCGTAAGCATACATACAATATTTGCATTTTCAAAGTATTTTCTGCATATCAATTAATTTACTAATTACATTTATTAATTATTAAAAAACCATCCCTTTCCCCCCAGTATGCTGGCATTCTGCTGTTTAAAAGGAAAAAAAAAAATGATACATTTTGCCAAGTGAGTCAAAAATAAATTTGTTCTTCACATTTGCAATATGTTTTGGCTGCAGCAGTGTCTAAAAGCACATTTGGTTCCCCAGTCATATGATGAAGGACTAGCTTTCATAACAAGGAACCCGCCTGTGCTACTTGCATCAACAGCTTTTTCCTCTCTTATTAAGTAGGAGGAATATGAATTGAGAGCAACCCAAATATGGTTGCCACCTGTTGTTTTTGGCATTAAATCTTGAGAATTGATGAATCTATACGTTGTAGTTGTGAAAAAAATACAATCCTGCCATTCATGAGAAATTTCGACTGTTAACAGTGGCTTAAGTCACGTTGCACATCGTTCACACATTCCCTTGTTGGATGGCTTGCTGCCTTAGGTCAACTAACACCAGCACTGTCATCAGTATTTAGGAAACTTGTCACTCAACCTTAACCGTGGTTTCTACTGTCTCAGCTCTCAGGCAACTACTTTTCCTACATAGACATTTTGCTCAGTGACCCATCTGTCCTTTCCAACCTACGTTAAAAGTTGAATATTTTTTTGAGTGACAGGCTTCTATACGTTTTACAATTTGGAAAAAAACCCACCCAATCCAACAGGAGCTTCATATTACCTGTATCATACCTGTCCTGATCTGTGAACCCCCCTATACCTCAAAAAGCCACACTACAAAAATAAAGAGGAATAGGTTGCTTTTTGATGTTGTCAGTGATGAGGATCCTCAGACTTTTTCTCATTGCTGTGTTTCTAAATTGGTCAGTCATCCAAAGCAGGCACTGAAAGATGCCAAAGACAGTCAAGAAGCTGCTGCCATCCTGCTCACCAACTTTCAGACAAGATGGCAGTAACTTACTTTCTCCAAGAAGCAGCATCTTTATCTGTGACTACTAGCTGCAAGTCTTTAGACTAACAAGGGCATTTTCATTGCAAGGAGCTGCTCCATCCCTTCATGAGCCTGTAATTACAGCCTGCTGTGAAAGTGTTTACTCCCCTGCCCCTGGGAAAATGAGTTGCTCTAAAGATTTTGGGCAATAGCAGTTCCTTGTCTGGTATAAACAGTGAAGAGCAGTACTTATAGCTGCTCATCTACACTCCTGCCCCTAGGAACTGCACTGCAGTTATTACTTTCTTGAGAAACAATTAGCAAGATGGCAGTAGGATTAGTCAGTCTAACCAATCTTCCTGAAGTGTGTGAATGAGATTTAAAGCACTAGTTTTAAGACAAAGAAACAGAAACACAGATTTTGAAAACAACATACGTATGCTGGTTTGTAGCTAGAAAATCTCATCTGGAGATGTCACCTCCTTTGCATTATTAAAAAAACCCAACAAACACTGATCTACCTAAACATAGAGAAAATTTTAATGAGCCAAAAGACTACAACTTAGAAACATACCTATTGCATAAACTTCTGTTTTAGAGAGAATTTATCTATTTGGAGGATGGGGGCAAGAGTGATTACAGCTTCTGAATAAGGTGCCAAGGAACTTAAGCTTCCTGTATAGTGTGTGACAAAAATAGGTTCTTCTAAAGTGTGACTCAGAGTAACTAATTTTAGGTCCCTAAAGTAAGGCTGTCTAAATACTCTATTACATGTTTCTAGTTGTATAGGGAGGCAGGTTCATTATCACCTAAAGTACACACTGAACACTGATATTGTTCTGTTGCTAAAATGCCTGTTTAGATACACGTTTTGGTATAAGTGGAACGTTTCTCAGTTCAGCCTATATTGAACAGAAATAAAAGGCACTTGTGAAGGGCTTGAAGTCTTAATATGGGCACCTGTGTAATTTGTACAACTTTACTACTTAGACAAGGCTGGCCAAATACGTGCAGCATTGCTATCCTTCACTCTACATTCCTGGTGGTGCTGTTTATGAAAGTTCAGGCAATTAAATCCATCCTCTCTTATATCAGTTCACAAGATATTATTTGGCTTCCTCTCTTTCCCAGCTAAAATTAGTGGGCTACTGTTATTACAAGGATGGACAGTCACTGTTTGTACAAAAACAGGACCAAAATCCTCCTTGGTGAAATAAATTAATTTATAGCAAAATTGGTTTTCCCTCTCCACTCCCTGGATTTGTTCTCTTTAGGTGTCTTATTGCCTGAGATTTGGAAAGCAAAATTGTCCCAAATCTACAAAAGAGAAACTGGCTTTGACAGTGTTTCCTCTACATGTCTGAAAATCCTGAAGATATCCCTGGAAACCATTGTGCCTGCAGGCAGAAAAAGTAATAGATGTGAGTCTCATTATAGGAGATTACTGCTGATTTCTTTCCAAATTACGCATAGCTGTTTGAAATAAATAATAATTCCTTGGATAGGAAATAAATGCAGCCAACTTCAGAGAAAGAGACATTACTACTTTTTTTTTTCCCCTTTTTGAGGCAGAGATGGATTTTTCTGTCTCTCTGTCTTACCAAACAGAAACCAGCTGCAGAGGAGCACGTGATGACAGTGAACTCGCAAAGGTCAGTCCTGGGGATTCTGCTGTTCTAGGAAATCAAGGAAACACAGTCCCTTGGCAGCCTGCAGTCACTTGCATAGAAACTGCTCGTTATGGACTCTGCAGTTTCATACGGCTACTCTGCCTTTGTCAAAGCAGAACTGTGGCAGACCTTATCCCAAGTGCTTGAGTACCTGATGGTATTTTTTTTCAGTGGTAAATGCATCTGTTGCATCTTCATCTGCAGTTCTCAGTTCTCTGGTTTGTCTATTCGTTTCTTTCATTTCAGTCTCCCTCCAATTCTTAGATTAGCAAAATGGAAACTATATAGAACTTTCCTGGGCAGGATTTGTCTTTCGAAATAGGAACAAATTGTGAAATACCAACTTGTTTGATAGTATCCTACTTCACAAATAGTCCCATTGACTTCACACACAGCAGTGTGCTTCTTCACATTAGAAGACTATAAATATTTTCCTTTATGAAAGCCTTCAAAGCCCATTTGGATGTCACTGATGGTTGGAACCTGTGAATGGGTACTCTTCATCCTAAAATATCTGCAGTCTCCTCTCTTGAATTAGGCATTAGCTGAAAATGTAAGGTCTTCCATGCTGTTCCAGTTAGAAGAAATTGGCAATGTCTATTTAAAAAAAAGAAAAAAGTATAAGGTCTGTTTTCCCAACCAAGGATAAATCAAACAGCAGCCCAAAATCTTTGTTCAGGTTTTAAACCTTGTTTCAAGCAGCATTCAACACAAATACTTGTGTTTATCACTGCCATAGCTGAAGTGGTTGTTCAGGCTTTAACTCTTCGGGTGGATGGTGTGTTCACTATTTTGACGTGTGGATCAGAAATATTTAAATATTTATGAATTCTGGAAGGGAGGCAAGCTCACTTAAATATTCCCTTAAGCAACCAATCCTTTTCTGCTAAAGAATTATTTATACTTTGCTTCTGGCTGCATTGTTTTATGCACTGAATCTGCATGGTAGACTTTTTGGCACATTCCTAAAGCAGCAGCTTCTCTCATGGGGTATTATGGGGACATCCAGCAGATTAACAAACCTTTGCGAGGATCATGTGAAACAAGCTCAGAACTAGCATTCATTTGGCCTAATGTGGAGAGTTGTTTGTACTTATATCCTAGTAACATGGGAATAATAATTGTGCCAGGGGCATGATTATGGCAATGCAGGTCCCACTGACTAAAACTGGGATTCAGGGAACTGTAAATTGGTGGGTTTTATTATTGTGTCAGGTGTCCTGTTAAGAAGAATTCAAGGTGAAACAATGACTGTAAATTAACACTTCTTAACAACCTTGGAAATGTAACTGTCAAAAAAGCCATTTAGGATAGAAGGAATGTTCTAATTAAGGAAAACAATAGGACTGTAAATTCAGAGAAACCCCAGGGAGAGGGAAAGGTCACTTTTGCCACATTTGTGTATTGTAACTTAAAGGCTAAGCCCAGTGGAAAACTGAGCCATATTTGGTATAAAGCCAGAAGCTACTCTCCTGCTGGGCAAAGTACCAAAAACTGGGTGAAAGAAGCTTAAAAAGTAAGGAAGCTTAAAAAACTCGAGAGAGAGAATCTGTCTTGAACAAAAAGAGCAGAAAAGATAGCTTGTAATCTCAAAAGAGAGCTCTGCAGGACAATGCAGTAGGCGTTAACTGTTATTTCCTCAAACAGATAGTGATAGCAGTATCTACAACCCCCATGTGTTTTCTTTTTCAGTAACATTGCAATGGATGAATACAGAATCTGATTCATGCTTTCTTGGCTTTGCCAAATGCATGCTCAAATCCTATAACCATGCTATGAATTAATCTTTCTGATGAGATATGGTTGGAATAATGCTTGTTCTTGGAGATTCCAGCCCTCTTTGCCTAGGAAAGATAGAGTAAGGGATTGGTCATCAGTATCTAGAATGGCATCAGGAGGAGATGTGACAAGCTCTGAAATTAGATCAAGCTAGGTCTGAATCACTCTGGTTATCCCCAGCAAATTAATACCTCTGAAAAGCAGGGCATTTTGAAATGGAAAGTTGGGAGGAAAGGGAATTTGGGGTGGTGTCAAGGGTACCAGAGATGTTGACAAGTAAGGATCACTGTCAGATCCCAACACAGTGTACAATGGCTTGATGTGCTTTAGCTGCGAGCACACCACCTCTGTATCACATCAGCTACAAGAATGGCCATACCAGCCAAGACCCTGTGTACCTAATCCTATCATAACTCCGCTCAAAACACGGGAGAGCACCCCCCAGCTCTCCAGGGGCTTTTCAGGGAGTGGTCGATGCCGTCAGGATTGCTTTGTTCAGTATCTCCTTCTGGTTCCCTCATTTTGATTTTTTTTTTTTTTAAACTTAAATATTCTCTTTTCTCATTAGATTCCCGGGCTCTGTGCCTTTTTTTCTCCAGCCCACACAAACACTTTTTTCCAGGAAAGCTTTCATTTTCTTTAAAACTGACCTCAGTCTTTGCTGCGGAAATGGGCAAGAACAATTTCCTGTGACAAGACTAAAACTGAGAACTAAAGACTAAGAACTGAGTGTGTGTACAATTTTACTTCCCTTCTGTATACTCTCCACTTTCTTCAGTTCACAGACAGACATCCTGAGTCACAGGCTATTTCACTGTGTTTAATAGTGCTAAATTGGTTTTTCATCCCCTCATTCATCTGCTTTTTAAGCTCATTATGTTTTGGCATTGATGTTCTGCAGCCACAATTTCTGATTCATGCACAGTGTGAAAAGTTGTTCCCTTTTGTTTGTCATAAACTTGATACCTGGTAATTTAGATTGGTGCCCACAAGTTCTTATATGTGAGAAATAATGAGGCCTATTCACCATTTATGATTATACAGACCTACGTGGTATTCTCTGCACAGGCTAATATTTGTCTGTCTTAAGAAAACACAGGAAAATATTAGTCTATTTAGACTTTTTCATATGAAGCTGTTCCAGACTTCAGATCATCTTTACTGATTTTGTCTGTTGCCTTTTCTGTTGTTTTTGAGGTGAGGAATGACTGTAACAGGATATTTGGTACAGACAGGGTTTGCACAGAGACCTGAGGGTATTTTCTGTTTTGCCCTGTTAACATTCTTCTCCTAAGGGCTTTTCTTGACAGCCAGTGAGCATTACACTGATCTTCTCATAAAACTGGCCACAGTAACTCCAGAATCTCTTTCTTGAATAATAAATAGCTCACCCAGAAACCACTCGTGTGTTTGCATAGTTTGGTGTGCTTTTGCTCTGCACATTACTTTGTTTAATAACATTAAATTTAGTCTGACTCTTTAATGCCCAGTCATTTGTGTAATGAGATACTTCTGTAGTTCTTCACAGCGGCATTTGCTTTTACTGCTCAGAGTAATCTAATACAGGATTTTGTCAAAAACTTTTTAAAAATCCAGAAACACACTATCAACCAAATTACCCTTCTCCATATAATCACTGATTTCTCAAAAGCATTCAAGTTGGTTCAAAACATGAATTCTTGCTACAAAAATCATGCTGATTCCTCCCATTTTATCAGAACTACTAATGTTTTTACTAGGTTGGATGGGGAAGCTGGCATCAAGGTAGCGTAAGAATGAATGGAATCTTGTGTCCGACAGCAGCAACCTTTTTATCTAAGCATAAACCCTGCCTAATCAGGACAAAAGAAAGGGCACACAAGACCGCCCTATAGGTGGGTCTTTGGCATGCACTAGGTCTTGCCTGCTGCATCTAGATAACGTGGTATGTGTTTCTAGAGCTTCATCCCACCTTTCAGAGGCAAGAGAGCATCTTCCTTCATCCAGATCCTGATTTTCACCAAATTTGTCACAAGTTAATGTCCTTGAAACATAGTCCCCTCGTTTGATTGGAGCTGGCCATCAGATTCAACTTGGAGAAATATATGGGAGGTTGTCAGACAGATGGACACAGTGAGTACATAAACATTGCTTCTCCAGGAAAGAATTGTTTACTCTTACCAGTACAAGGTCCTGTACCAGGGAACTATGAACAGGGAATAGAAGGACCATCTGAAACCATTTGAGAGTTTTCACATGTCACAATATAGACAGTATCTATGGACTTACTGTCTTTCATGCTTTCTCTCTTTTTAATCTTAGAAAGATGAGCCTATCAACGTGTTTTCATTGTTATTACTAATTTACCATTTATTTTTCTAGCAAAAATACTAACTCAGTGTACCAATTTAAGGAGGCAATATTATGGGAACGTAAAGTGAATTTTTGGAACAGAGTATTCACTTTGCCAGAGAATGTCTGTATTAAAACAACAATATGACAATATTTATTGCTAAATCTAAGAAGCTATTCTGACCCTCCACCAGTTACTTGGCCATCACTGGTTCTCAGATATCCCTGTAATAATAGCAGATAGATAGCTCATTTTATCTAATTCAACAGAAATTGCAATTTAAACTTTTGAAGTTATCCAGTTCCAAGAACCGAAGCAGTAATCAATTCATCGGGACTTGACTGAAATACCTGATGACACAGGCTGCAGTAATACATCTCAAGATTTCGAAATACTAATTAGGGTTTCTCTTTGCTGCTTTTAAGACTAAATAGTGGGCTAATGCAGTTAATAAGAATGAATGAAATAGTTTCACAGAAATGGAAAATATAATAGCTGTCAACCCACCTCCATTATAACCATTCCTTTCCCAACCCACACTCTTTTGTGCTTTCTTAGATCTTTTAGAGAGTCCTAAATCCTCCACAAAATCTGACATCATTGTTCTAGTGGCTGTGGGAAGGGTGATGTTTAAATTTCCCATATTTCAATGGGAATAAAGAACTAACTGCCTTAAATGAACACATCTCTTGCTCCTCATTGTGTTGCATAAGAGAAAATATAACCATGAGGAACATGTCAGTCAATGTTTCCCCCTAATTTTAATGTGTTTCCTGTGAATAGATATTTCATAAAGGAAACGTCAGATAAATCTTCTGCTTTCCTATCAAACCGTGTGACTAAGACTTCTAATGCTCTCCTTCTAAATGTAAGAGGATGGTCTGGACTGCCCTCTTTACCAAGCCCCAGTCCTTTCGCAATTTTTCTCTTTCTCTTTGGAGCTCACTGATGTCTCCAGTAAAACCTCTGGAAGCGTGGCATTTGAAATTGTTAAATAATAATCCAGGTAAAACAGAGATCACAAACACAACACCAAAAGAGCAGCTTGCCAAGTTGAAGAATTTTAACATTCTCTTTGCAAGCAGAATAAACTTTTTCCTGAATAACATTGCTTTTATATGTTTGTTAGTTTAGGATCTAATCTAATTTGCATAACTCCTTGGTCTTGGATTCACAAAACTAAAACATTATTACAGTTAAACTGTCCCTTTGTTCACAAACTGCTTATAAAGTCAAACTATACTTATCTTCTGTAATGAAGTTATACCCAGCAAATTTAAATCCTTGCAGGCATCATAGTAGGTGGGTTTGTGTTTGGATTTAATCATCAAGACAAGACTTACTTGACCCATCATGCCAGCACAGGACTGACAGAACCCAAACTGCACCCTCTGATTCTTATGCTTTAGAATTCAACAGAATAACTTTATCAGTCACATTTTTGTTTGAGATGGATTTTTTTTTGCTATGGGAAACATCAGCTTATATTCTCATGTTCTATTTACCAACACTTTATGATTTAAGAGAACTTTGCAATGATGATGCAAGTCTTCAGGGCTGATTTCTTCATATGAAGCATTTATTTTTATCTGGTGGTTTAGTTCCTTATTATGTTTTCAGATTAAAATTTTTACTACTACTAACTAGAACTGACTTACCTGAAGATTCTTTCTTTCTATATATCAGTGGAAATACTTTTTAAAGTTTAATATAGACTGAAAAATCTGAACTGTGGCTTTGTTGGTGGAGGCTTACTGGTTTATTAAGTAAACTAAGGACTTTGACATGGCAACAATAAAAAACCATTGAAAAGTGGACAGAAGTTTAGTTTCATCAAATATTCTTATCTATATATGACATCAAACAAAATTATCAAGCTGTGAATAGGATCACAAACAAAAGAACGGGGGATTACTGCTCTAACTTAAAAAATAAAAGCTCATTACAGGGAAAAATACAGTTGATAGGTCTCAATACTCTAGACAGAATCAGGATAGTGAATTAGGGCTTTAATAAAACAAGAAGTCTTCCATGCAATTTGCTGTACAAGAACATGGTTATTCTACATGTAGGCTCTCAGAATAACTGTTTGAAAAAGCACAAAGTAACCCAGAATCTACACAATATAGTCTAGCCACAGTAAAATAATGGCTTCACAATTTTGTATCTGCCACCATTTAACTTGTGTTACTTTATGTAAGCAGTCCATGATTTTAGAGCACAACAGGGACAAATTTAGGTCCCATCCACACAAACTTTGACTGCAGTCCTGTAAGCTGATCTGTGTAGGCATGACACTCCATTGGCTTAAGTGGGCCTCTGCACAGGTGTGTGGGTCCCCCCCCAGATCGGACTGCTGCATTTGGATCTCGCATTATAAATGGATCAGGAAACAAGCGTTGTAACCAGGTCACCTGCATGTGGTATGGGTATACTGTAGATTCATCTATAATATATTTAATCACTCAACCACCAAGCAAATATTTTAGCATTTGTTACATTTGTCCATGCATTATTACTTCAACAATCTTTCATTTTTATTTTTCCAGAAGGGTAATCATATCCTCTTTCAAAAGTGAATGCGCTACTACTTTCAACATTCTGTTAAAGTTTTCCTCTAGGCTACACAGCAATAATTACAATGTAAGTATCCAGGTAGATCATCCTCAAAGATTTTATAAAATTTATATGCTTGAATTTCAAGTTTTGCAGTTCTACAGTACAAAGTAATTTTTTGTTTATGATGCAGCTAAAGAAAACAGTTTCCTCCTATGTTGTTTTATTTCAAGGTGAGGCTTAATCTTTGCCAAACACTACTTTGTTTTTTGGCTTGTTAACCTATAACCAGATGCTCTCTTTTAACAGATACCCTTTTTCTACACTTCTCTATAGAGTGCTTAGACTCTCTGTGGTACATGAAGCCTAAATGTTTACTTCAGTTGACACTTTTACAACCATTCCTTTTGATTTTTAATTTTCTCTAAATAAGGTGACTTATGGCTACTGATAACAGTATTAGCAAAACCCTTACAGGCTAGGAACACTTCATTGTCTTATGCTAAAGTATATGGAATAAATGTTGTTTTGTGTTTATTTCTGCCTGATAATAACATTTCAATTCAGTAGTTCTGCAACAAGCTATTGTTTTATATCTCATACAGAAGAATGCAGACTAAGGCTTTTCAAGAATCCTACTGTGAGCCTGTCCTGTGCTTCGGGCTTCTAAATCTGATCTTAAGAGGACAGCTACTGATAGCCAGTGATCCACAGAAAAAGGAAAAAGTGGGATGAAATGAGGCCATCTCTTATTTCACAGCTGGTCAAAATTAAGCCTTCAAAAAGCTTATGGTATATTTAGATGTGATATAAGCAAGGACTGCAAAATAAAAACCCTGAAGAACCTTGGGCAACTTGAAATAAAACCTGTAAAGCTGAAATCCTATTAGTTTTTATTAAAAAAATGATATAATGAGAGTGAATGCAATTTAGGAGAAGAAAGCATGATACATGAAGAAGGAAAAGAGGAAGTTTATCATTTTGTTTGAAAAAGTAAGCACAAAGGAAGAGTAGGGCATTATTTTAAAGGATAGAAGAGACTGACATACATCACATTTAACAGAAACCAAGAAAAAAAAAAAAGACAACAGAAAGGACAAACTAAACCTCTGTAGTGTCTAACCTCCTTCCTAAGCGTTCAGTGCTCCTTAAGTAACAGCAATAACCAGGTAAGAGAAGCAGTAGCTTCTTTTATCTAGAGGCTTTGGTATCCTTTGGGAAGCTACTCATCAAAATCAGCTGGGGACCATTTGCAAGGGAGTCAAGTTTAGAGTTTGGTTCGATAAAGAGTGATGAAGTGGAGTTGCACAAATATTAAAAATTCTAAAGAAAATGTACAGCTAAAGATATCAGCTAGCAAGTTGATGGCTGAGAGAGAGGGGTGAACTCCAAAGAAAAGTCAGGAATGTTAATAGTTTGTAGATTGTGCAAGAAACTCTACAAAAAGGTAGCAGGAGAGCAGAATTGCAATCATGGACGCATCTGAGGATGAGCCATGTTACATTAAAATGGTGCAGAAAAATAGCAGCATAGTTACAAGTTGAAGGATGTATTAAGACAGCAAGGTGGGAAGTAATGTGCCTGATGGGACATTTGCGTGAACGCCAAGGACAGTAATTTTAGGAGCTGCAAACGTCAAGTAGATACGGTGGTGTGATGTGCCAGCCACATAGAGAGAAAGCAGGAGTAGTGGGTATTGAAAGAAATCGCTGTGCCAGAGATGAACAAACAGCATAAATGAAGCCTACAACTTTCAAAATAACTTTAACAACAACAAAAAAGCTTAATAAATAAGAAATTCTTTTATCAAAGACTTTTAATTGATAGTGGTCAGTGTCAAGGGCACCAATAGGTTTAATTGTCCTGACCAGCCTCACCTGGGACCCAGTCACAACCCCTTTGCTTCTTGGTCCATGAGCTCCATTTAAGTTCAGGGCTGAGCATGCTCCTTTCCCTCAAGTCATAAGCAGACTGGTCTCCAGTCCTTCTGGATGCACCTTACCTCTGTGCTATAGCTACGTGTCTAGTCTAGTCTTCTCTGCTCCTGGGTGGACCTTGCTGCTCCCCCTGGCTCTGCCTGCCTTGCTCAGATACTGTGGGACTGTCACTTTACGTGCTGGGATGCCCCTCAGCTCCTTGCATAGCCACACTTATGCTGTTCTCTGATGTTTGGCTGCAATGGCACAGTTACAGGTTTTTGTTGTTTTCTAATAATGATATTCTTTGATATATTCTTTCTTTATGCTATCATTAAAGGCAGGATAGTGGGAAAATTTTACTGCACTTAAAAGTACTAGGAGGAATTTTTAAAGGCTTAATGCTCAGAGCAGAGGCAAGAGACCTAGTGGAAAATCTAGACTTATCTACAATGGAGTTTTCCCCAATTGTGAAAAGCTTCCTAAGTGAAGCACCTTGCAGAATAAAGAAGTCCTTCTGTACAAGCTTAAGTTGCAATAATAGTTGTTCCTATATGATGCTGTGCTGGGAGTGAAAGTCAATCTGTATAGCAGAAGCGAGAACACAAAACAATGTCTTCTGAAAGAGACAGAAGAATAAAAGCTGGCTAGCATATATTTAAATTATCAAGTATCTGTAGTGAACAGAAAAGTGAAATTAATATGGTGAAACAGGAGATGAATCTTAAAAAAGCAAGTGTTGTGAGCACAGCAAAGGCTGGAGCAAACTAGCATTGTAATGGTCATCACTGGAATTTACTGCAGCCCCTGGAATTTCTCACTAAGATATTAATTATTATTGTTGCTGCTTTGTTTTAGTAATAAAAAGGTCACCCTTATTTACTGAGTAGCAAAGTGAATCCAACACGTGGTAACAGCTAAGCTGGCAGCAGTATGAAAGACTCTGTATTTTATCTTCAGATGAGCTACAGATGTTATGGCATTACACTTTCTGTTCATCCTCAAGCTCATCCTAAAGGTACAACAGTTTGTTCATTGCAGGAAATGCTCATAATCATTGGCATTCCTCTTCAGTATAACCAAGGAATATCTTTTATGCCTTAATAGATGTTTAGCATTTTTTACAATTGGCTGTAGCTTTAGGAAGTGCAACCAGCTGATTCTTCTCAGTCTAACATCACCACCCTACAGGAAACAGCTGAAAGAGGGGGGAGAAAATTTCAGAATTTTATGGACTTCATACAGACTGTCTACATTTCTTGATAGTATATGCTAAAGCTCACTTGCTAATTAGAGTATTTAAATACTGTTTGTTAACTCATATTGATTATTTGTACCACAGAATGTTAGGTGTTTCATGGTATCATCTTCTGGAGTTCTTCAGACTCTGCATGGTATCTCTGCTACTTGTCATGAAATAATGAGAAACCCAGACTCATCTAGGGAAAGAATGGCAAGATATTCTTATGCCAAATAAAAAAAAATAATCTTAAACTGACTTTTCTGAAAAAAGACAATAGCAGTAGGAAGACAGGAAATGAGTATCTCTGAGCCAGGAAGCTCTCAAGGACAGTGACAGGAACGGATTCCCATCCTGAGATCAAGCAGTGCAGATATGAGGAGATGTAACTGAGTGACATAAAGAAAACTCAGCTGAAAAGTCAAAGATTCTATTGATAAAACAAAGGTTGCTATTATCAGTACTGGAATGTGCAGGCAGCAAAGTGTAATCAGTACCAGGTTTCAAGGTTTGTATTACAATGCTTTCTACTGTAAATAGGCTGCTACTGTAAATTTATTTTTCACTTGTCTTGCTCTTCACTACTGATAGATGTCAGCAAATGACAAAAGATTTTCAGTCTATAGTGCGTTCTGTTCCTTTCTGTAGAATCCTCCTTTTTAAAAACAAAATGGTGCTGATTACATACCAGCAAAATGTATGACCCCTGTAAAAGGCAAGAGTTTGATTTAATGCTATATAGTTAAAGCAAATTATGAAACTTTTTCCATTGTGCTCCTATTCCCTGTGATACTGGAAGTTTTCTGAATTGATATGAATGTTTTTGTTCTGCACCGAATGGAATGGTTGTTTCTCTAGTTACTTGATGTGTCTTGGAAAAGCAATTTTATTTTTTTCTATGTCTTGATCTAATTTTAACTTCCCTCTAGTCTTGAGATCCAAACATGTAAACAACTCAGGTTATGCTGCATTACTGCTATGACATGAAGTGGTGTGAGGGAGGGAATTGCCTAATGGAGAAAGTAAATAAAGTTATTATGATTTTTATTGTGAAGTCACAGTTAACCTGCCTTTATTTCTTGGTGACTAAGAGGAGGTTGAGCTCATCTTCTGAGGTTGGTTAAATGCTGTCTCTAGTGTACAATTCTGCCTGAAGACACTTATATTTTTTCAGAAAAAAACAAATATGGGGTAGGAAATAAGTTAAACTGCAAGCAGACATAGAACACCCCAAAGAAAAATCTTTGTGGTGTTCGGTTGGAAGCTTGGCCTACTGAACAACCAGTTTCTGGCCTGTATTTTTGCATGTTAACATCTACATAAAAGAAATTACATGCAAACACTTCTGGAAATGTTTGCTAATGAAAACATGAGCACTAATAGTTATCACTGCTGGTCTGGCAAATAGTTTGCATGAGGTGAGCTTCCTAACTCTGAGGCCTGCTGCTCCAGGTGAGGAGCCCAGCCCTTTGCTAGCTTTGCTATTTGCCTCAGGCTGGTGGTTGAACAGGGAAGAGAAATGAGCTTTTGAAACTTTGTGTGAAAGCTTAAGTAATGTGGAGATGTGAGAAAAATCAGTCGTGCACCCTTGCCCAGGAAGGGATGCCCAAGATAAATTTGGTGGTTTTTTTGTATGTTTTAGCTCTCAACTACTTTCTACCTTGTCAGTCAAAATTACCTCAGTTCAGCCACGTATGGCAAATACTTTTTTGTTTCAGTGATTCGGGCAAAGCCTTGGAAAAGGCCAACGCTGGTTACCTGGGCTGCTCGAGGTGGGAAATCCAGCTGGGTGTATTGCACCTACTGCACCACCCCTGAAACAGGAAGCAGTTTCGTTCACATCTTTGTCCTCTAAACGTATTTCTGCCCTCCAACATACGAGGGAATAACGCCTTTCTGAGGGCACAGTAAGTACCTCACAAGGCGCCGTTGGCTGCAGCTGGTGCTCCGGCTGAGCTCCCCTCAGAGCTGCGGGGCCGCGTCTCTCACGGCGGGGAGCGGTGCTCCCGGGTGGCGGTTTCGACCCCTGACTGAGGGGGGCAGGTTCCAGGCGTCCTGGGAACTTTGCCCCTTCCCGCCATCCCTGGAGGGCCGCGGTGTGAGGCGGCCGCTTGGGCGGGAAGCTTGAGCCTCGCGCGCTGCCGTCCGGGGGAGCGCGGCGGCCGCGCTTGGCCGCGGCCCGGCGAACAGCGACAGCGGCTCTTCGCCGGCGCAGCCGCCATGTCTGCCCTGGCGAAGGCCTCCGGCGCCCTCAAGTCGGTGGATTACGAAGTGTTCGGGCGAGTGCAAGGTGAAAACGGGCTCCGGGGTGCGGAGGGGGTGAGGTGGTTGTGGCGGATGGCGCATGCGCGCGCGGGGCCGAGTGAGGCGGGCGGGGGTTGAGGCGAAAGGCGTCGTGTGGGGGAGCGGCCGCGGCGCCTCGTCCCCAGCGGGAACGGGGGTAAAAAGGTTATAAATACGCCCCCGCTGAAGGGCTCGCCTGGTTCCCTGGGGAGCGCAGGCTGGTCTGTCAAAAGCATTTTGCGTTACCCGCGTTTATGGTCTCGTCTTCTGTCAGGGAGGTTATGGGGGAACATCCGTCTGTCCCGTCCTGCGTTGGCAGCAAAACTTTAAAGTGAAAGTTAATTCAAGGGCAATTCCCGTGCTGCAGCGTCTTCGTTAAAGAAAGCTGCCTGCGCTGTGTTGATGAAAGTAACCGTTTGCCAAAGGGAAGGCTCAAGGCTTGTACCCAAACTCTGTATAGAGTTTGCCCAATGTTAAAATTCGTGACTGCTCTCTGAAATACCTGTTAAAAAAAGACTACACATGACTTGTATGCAGTTTACTGTAACTTTATAAAGTGAAATTCCTAGAAGTGGTATTTCAAATGATTTTAATGTCTTTTTCTTTCTTTTTCTAGGTGTTTGTTTCAGGATGGTAAGGCAATGTCCGATTTACCGGTTCTGCTTTACAGTGTAGTATTTCCAGTGCTAAAAATATGGCAGCAGGTTTGTAGAGTATAAATGTAACCAGTCTGTACTTGGAGTTCTAGGTTAAATGGTTAGTATTGCAAGTGGATTTAAAAAGAAAAAAAAAAGTTTTCTATTACTGGTATATTAAAATGGATTTTTAAAAGCTTACTAATGTGTTGCTTGTTTGCATAGTATTTAAAGGTGTTTGGATTACTTGTGATAAAACAACCACAAGAGCATTATAACATGTTGATCTTTAGAATGGTTAACTCTGAAGATCTTGACATTAGCTGCTGAACAATGTGTTCCAGTTTAATTTTTTAATGCAATTATAGTACCTGTATTCAAGGAAGCTTATTGTGTTTCCTTATAACAATGTGCTACAAACATGCAGTCTATGGCTCATATCCCAGCCAGACATCTCCACCAGCTCTGAAAGTGCAGCAGGTAGTTTTGCATTTCACAGAAACCCAAGAAACAAGAGGGCATGTTTCAGATAAGAGATTTTTGTCTGAAAATAGTTGGACCATCCTTAATATTAGACCTAAAAGTTTTTATATGTTTTTTCTATATGTATTGTGAAATAGTGCAAAATTGAAGTGGATAGAGGATTACAATATAGTATGTCTTGAATTTAGTTATTCTACCAAGTGTAAAGTGTATGTCCACGTATTATGTGGTGGGCGCAGGTACAAGCTTGCTCTGCCTTGTTTTGAACTGACCTGGAGCCATGTGAACACACACCACAGTGCCAGTCCTGAGCTAATAAGCAGCATTGAGAAACAGGTTGTCAGCTGTATTCTCATGATTTTGGACAAGTTAGTATGGAGAAGTTGCTTATAATCAACTTGGAAAATATTCTTCCTAGGTAGCAACACTTTTTCATTGTCTAGTTTACCCCAAAATTTGTTTAATCTTCAGGGATGTAATCATATTGGTCTAAAGTTTGGCTCTTGGCATTATAAGTGCCTAAAGAGGCTGATAATGCAGTGTGCACATTGAGTATCTGTGTACTGTTTTGGGCATTACTGCACATACTCTGAAATGTTTGGTGGTTATTTCCCATCAAAATGTATTGAAGACTCTCAGATCTTATTGTTAGAGCCATCAGCCTGTTGATGTTCTGCAATACAAGATAAAAACATGGGCCGTGTACTCTTACACCTCTTTACTAAATATGCAAGAAGTAAAAGGAGGTACCTTTAATATAAAGAAATATGCGGTATATGTACCTGAAAGACAGAAAATGAAAGTTTAAAAAAAACAACAGAAGCGATGACCTCAAAACACAGGGTACTTAGAAGTTCCTGATTTCATCACAAGAAGTGAATAACTGTGAAACCATAATTTGGTGTGGTATTGCAAAAATATTAGAAAGCCAGTATGACCTTTGCTGCTATTTGTTAGTTGTAATGCAGCAGCTGGGGGTAGAGTTTGAGGTGAAAGTCAGGTGGAAAGGATTTAAAATGAAAATGAAAAGGAACTCAGAAGCTGGTACATATAGCAAATTTAATGAGTTTAGACACTGTGATTGTTGAAGAGGCAAATGAGCAGTGATAGGAGCTATAGAAAGCAGTAGAGCTAGGTACAAGGGAGTGCTGTGGGATTAGTAGAGTCCTTTGTGATCAAAACTGTGTTAAGAGTTCCTGAAATAAGGGGAGCAAGTCTTTGGCCTCCCTGTGAATGAGGCGGAAAAAAAAAAAAGCCAGAAGGTTTCTCTGCATGTACATATGATAAAGCAAAGAGGAAGATTACTTTTATTATGAGCAGTGTAATAGCTCGGTGGGAGCCATCATATGTATAGTTTTTTTGAAGAAAAGTATTAAAAGCTGTGAAAATGAAAGTGCGAATTAACTCATGCATTTATTACGTATATGTAAAATCTCATTCTTCAAAAGTTGGCTGCTTCTGCTGCAACTTCAGAGCTGACAGGAATATCTTAATGGCTGAGTATGAGCATTATCTATGGAGTATTTTTTTTCTTAAGTGTAGATCTTTTAGCTATGAAAATGAAAGTGGGGTTTTAAGTGGTATAGGTGTGGTGTATGTGCTGACACTGATTGTCCTCTTTTCATTATTTTTCAAATCAGTACACAGAAGAGGAAGCTAGGAAATTAGGAGTGGTTGGCTGGGTTAAAAATACCAGTCAAGGAACTGTAACAGGCCAAGTTCAGGGCCCAGAAGATAAAGTAAATGCGATGTAAGTACTTTTGTGGTTTTTTTCTTCGTCTTACTAAAGTAATTTACAGAAGCTTTTTTTGATCCAAAGTGACAAACAGATTCATACGTCAGCAAGGTAACAGTACTTTCAATAATCAGTTTTAGTTTTGAGGAGTTGAGAAGATGCTTTTTTTAAGCTGTAAAAAAAAAAAAAGTGTTAAAGCATTAAAAATATTGTGTAGCATCAGGGTTAATTTCTAGTGTCACATAGTTTGCCAGTGTATTTTCTGAACTGACTGTTTTCTTGTGAGAAGAAGAAAAAGCCTTTATTCGTATATTTGAGCAAAGATCTGGTTTTCAATTCTTCAAAACTTGTCTGTTAAGAAACAGAGTGAAGAACTTGAAATGCTTGCTTAGCCTGTACTTGTATTTAAACCATTTCCTTTAAATTGATTTTCCTTTCCTTTAAATTTATTTTCCTACAAATTTCCTCTCCTTTAAGTTGATTTTAAATTTGATTTCCTGATTTGAAAAAATTAATACATAAATAACACATTTCATCACAGGCCTGGAGTTTCTACCTTCTGGAAATAAATTTTGAAATATTTTGGTGCCTTTAGAAGAATGGCTATGATTTTCTTTATGAAGTTGCCAATTTTCAAAAGCTTAAAGCTATCACTCTGAGGAAGTGATGCCTGGAAAAACACAAAGCCCACTTCGGTTGCTTCCCACTATAATTTTGTTGGGAGTTTTTAAAAATACCTCAACAAAGAATGAGCACTGTTAAAACTTTCCTTTGTAGGCTTTATTATGGATGGATAATTATTAGTGCAAATTCTGCCAGTGCTTCTGACACAGGACTTGCTTCAAAACTGAACTTGGATAAAGTGAAGTTGTGTTTTTGTAGAGAAAATAGTGTTATGCTTTCTGGTGAAAATATTTATATATGATTATCTAATGTGAGAGAAGTATTTGTAGCAATTACTTTCTTTGGTCTTGAGCTTAACATTAGGTTGCATATATTGATCTGCAAAACATTTACAAAGCCAGGGGAACATCAGTTCTTTGCTTCCTATGTCAAGTTAATACTTATTTTCTGGAAGACCTTTAATAGCCTGATGTAAATATTTTGCAGATTTAGTATCTTGGTGCCATCTTTCTACTTAATTTAGAACACCAAAAATGAACATGTGAGGAATCAGGGTTTGGTTTCTGTTTGTTGGAGTACTTTTTCATTTAAAAATTTCTAGTCAGCTGATTTAATTGAGCAGATTTAAGTGAAAGCACAGCTGAGTTCCTTATATTTCTTGTATTTGTGTGAATTAGAACAGAATGGTGTTTTCTTCCATACTTTTCCCTTCCCTGTTATCTATGTTGATGGCATTTAAAGGAAACCGTGCTTACCCCAACACCAGAAAGTTTGTGTGTAATATGGGATCTTGCAGTAAAGCTGCAAAATTAGATTAGTAAGACTAGGCTTGTTCTCAAAGATGTGTTGGCATACAAACTATTCCAAAAGGAAATAGAAGATTGTTATGCAATTTTAAGTAGGGTCAGCAAGCAGGATTATGACCAAAACCACCCCCACTTGTTGAAGCTTCTGATGTATGTTATGTTTGATATTCAGAGCAAATAAAGTTGTTTTCAAATGTCGCTGCTTCGTTTCATGCTAGAAATCAATGTTTTCCTCTGATGTGTGAATAATGTTGCAATGCTGAAGTTAAAGTATGATTTTTTTGAAGTATGCATTGAGATACAAATAACTAAATTGGAGATCCTGCAGTAGAATGCTGAAGGAGAAACATTTCACTTTTCCTCGCTCCCTGTGTGGGATCTGATAGATTGAAAAAGTAGTGAGTTTGTTTCGCATTAAGTTGGTGAACTTGAGCGTGAAAAGGGAGCTATTGTATACGAACAGCTACTTTCAAAGGCCCTTATTTCTCTTTGCTAGTACATGTTAATAGAAGGTTAAAATAGGTTTGAGGTTTTGAAGTTTTTTCTAGAGCCTATAGCATTTTTTTTGTAATGCTCAGTCATGCTTCCTAAGAAATCGTCTGTGTTCTAGATTCAAGGGCTATTTAAAACGTTATATTAAATAAAACCAAAATGAGGCTTACTTCTGCCATGGCAAATTATTATAAACCAGTAATCCTAAACATATATTTGTATTCAAACTGTGATAAACAATCAGCAGGAAATTCTGGCACTGGAATCCTATGCAAGCTGTGGTTTGTATTTGCTAAATATTCAGAACTTAAGAGGTTCTATGTGTATGACTTCTTAAAAGTTTGGAGATCTCTATGTTCAAAGAAATTGAATACTTTTCAGAGGAATACAGTACATGAATTGATATTGAAAGATATCTCAAGAAAGGTTCCTGGTAAGCGCTATTTGAAATATGGGAATAATGTGTTGCCTTGTAGAAGTTTTTCAGGAATAGTTTGTGCAGTGTCTTTTGGCACAAAATAGCCTGATTTTCAGAGGTGCAGTGCTTGGACTTCTAAAAATCACGTATTAATGGTAATAAAATGATTTTTCAGTTGTTTTACTGGTTCTGGCTTGTTAGTATTTTTTAGGGGAGCTGGAAGGGATGTTTTGGTCTATCATAAACAATGTTTATCTTTTCATGAGGCTAAATTGTCAAGAACATAGAGTAAAAAGAGTAGGGATACTGTAAGAAAGTACAATTCTAGAACAGGTAAATAGAAAAAGCAAGATGGGAGCAGAGAAAAGAGGCATAAGTATTTGAGACGAGGATAAAGATAGGGAAAGTGTAAAAAATGAAGGAAAAAATGCCATGAGACAATTCAACACTATCAGAAGCATGGAGTGAATAACAAAGCATGCCTTTGTTCTGGAGCAGTAATGCGGCAGACCTCTAAGCCAACGGTTTTCTAGCAGCAGTCTTCTGCTCCTGATTTTCTGACCTTTTAATTCTGTTTTGTATCACTACTTGCATTGTGAGGCATAGCTAGGAAGCATCTGGTATGGGGTCAAGAAACAATGCCTTTATGTGATTATTTTTTTAATGCAGGCTGCAAGGTAAAATATAATCTGGGAGGAATCATGAGGACAGTCCTGGTGATGTATTTTAAGCATTACTGTAACGCATGTGTAGAGTTTAGATGGAGAGTGATCAGAACCAGTATAAAGTGGAGAAAATAAGATGTAAAGCAGGAGAGTGGGAGGTAGGACTATCCACCCATACTTAAAGCTTTCTAGTGAAGTGAGAGCATGTTAGAGAAGATCTATTTTGAAAATCAGCTGTCCAGATAACTGATGGTCTTTGTAGAGTCTTGGGTAATCAAATACAACTTTATTGTGTTAGAACTGGGGGATTAGGTGCAGAAAGGGAGCCAGAGGCTGCTTACCTAGTGCTGCAGATGCAGCACAGGAGTGTTTGCTGATGCAGGCAGTGGGCTGCAGGTTTGGTTTCTTCCCATCTTGCCAAGGGAAATAACTGGCCTCTTTTACCTGAGCCTGATGTAGTTTCTTAAGCATGTGCTGAAGCCTGGATTTTGTCCTAAAATGTGGAAGTAATTGTTTCCTTGCAGGCATAACATATGATTATGATGAATTTGATAGATGACATGCAAAGTAGAGTTTGCTCTGGAGCATATAAGAGCTTAGCAGGGGTATTCTGACTGTTGCAGAAATAAGTGGAAAATGATAGGTAAGTATGAAGGATTGGGGCCTGAAAAGTGTTGCACATGCAAGAGGTTTCATTCCTTATTGGACCATTCACTTAGTGTTCAACATCAAATATAAATTTTTGTTGAAGTGGTGCTGGAAGGCTGACTTCGTTGATTTACATTCTGTGGTGGTGAAATCTTGATCACACTGAAAACTGGCAAAATTTACCAACTTCCTTGAGGCTAGTATTTCAGTGTGAATTTCGCTGAAATGCAAGAAGCTTAAGGTATGAACGATCAGGTTTTGATTTTAGATATTTTCATTGCAAGATTTGTCTTCAGTTTGTTTTTAATTAAAAACTTAGATTCTCAAAGATCAGGTGACGTTTACATAGTGTATTTTGAAGCTAATTTTTTATTTTAATTAGGAGATCCTGCAGATCATTTTGGAGGGTATTTTTAATAAGTCTTGAGAACATTTTACGTGTAAGCTTGCTTTAATATCCCTTGCTTTATAACCTCTAGATGGAGCTGTTTGTTCTGCAGATGCTTTCAACTAGACACGTTTCATTTGAAGTGAATCTATTTTTAGACTGTTATGGTAGAATCCATCTTCACTACCTTTTTCCCTACTGTATTTTATAGTCTTGTTCTGTTTGCTGCTATTGCTTCATGCAGATAACACCCATTGTCCTTAGACACTAAAATCTCATTTTCAGTCTTACATTTCTGTAAACCAAAGAACACTAAAGTCACAAGAGAGGCAGAGTTGTGGCATTTCTAAAACATAATGACATATAGTTTCATAGTAAAATGAAGGCTTTTTTGACGGTGCAGATATTGTTAAATGGGGTAGAGGAGGTAGTCCTTTGGTTTCTTTTTTCAGTGAGACTTATAGTACAGGGGTTTTCATTATAGTATCTTGTGATATTCTTTCCCATTTTATTCATCAGAATAAGGTTAGAGCCTTCATAGCCTTTGTGGTGGTTGCCATAGCAACTTGCAATGACAGGCTAGAAATCGCTTTCCTATGAGCATTTTGTGAACTTTGAATGATGACATATTACTTAGTTATCCATTAAAAAGGGAAGATAAGACTCTTGTAATGTAGATTGCCAAGTTCAGAATTTATTACAAAAATCAAAGGTTTTAAATCAGGCTGACACTTTAAAATGTAAAATTTTAGGACATTTTTTAGGCACAAGTAGTGTATAACAGCATTGGAAGTACTCTTCCTGTCTTTGTAGAAAGACACGATATTAAATATAGATTGCTTGTCTTGGAAATTGTTTTTAATTAGTAAATTAATGCTAATTTAATTTGAACAGTTTAATTTTTAATATCAAGGCCCGTTAAGAAGAATTAATATTAAATATATAAATGACACAAGACTTGAAAATTACTTCAGTGTGTATCTGCATGGAAAAATCTAGATTTTTACCACATAAAAGGGGAGAAGGGGACTCTGTATTAGTTAATATTGCAACTGTCATTCTTTCTCTGTTTCATTAGTCAGGTGTATCCAAGCTTCCATTCTACCAACTGGCATTGAATAAATGTTTTTTCTTCTTTAATGTAATTTTTAAATTGTTTGCAGAGAATAGCCCTGATGACATGAAGTGGAACTAAATGCTAGTAAAAAAAACCTGCTCCGTATTTAGACTATGACTGGGTTCCTTGAGCAAGATTCTAGATCTTAATGCACAATTTATGTTGCGATATAAAATGAACAGATTTTATTCTGTATTTTGAGGTTTTTTCTCCATTTAAAAAAAGATTTATTTTAAAATTTTCAGCTTAAATGTTGTTTAAGAGGAGAAAGCGCAACACTTCTTTGCATGTAATCCTAGGCATAATGGTAAAAATGAATCTGCAGAGGACATTTGGACAGACAAGGAAGTGGTTTAAGTTTTTAGATACATTTGAGACATCTGGGATGTACCCAGAAGCCTGCTATTGAAAAGAAGACAAAGGCAGTTGAGTGAAAAGTTCAGAGAGGTTGGAAATACTGCTGGATTAGGGAGAGAATATGGAAGTCAATTTGGGTTTGGCAGCATCTGATCTGTAAAATGTGATTGCAGACTGGGAATCGGTAGATTCAAGAAGTGGTAACACCAGACTAGCAGAAAAGGTGCAAAACTTAACAGAGATACTTTTTAAGTCTAGGGGCAGAGAGGCAGCATGATACAGTAACCAAAGATGTGCTGTAATAGGAAAAAAATGATTATGGGAAGTTGGTTCTAGAGATAGAAGGAAAACTCTGAAATCTTTTAATATGGGAGGAGGAGAATGTCGAAGGAATGAGCTAGTTGCAGTGGAAGTGAAATACCAAGGAGGGGTTGAAGCCAAGTGTATGGTCAAATAGGGTAGAGAGGATTTAGGAAGAAAGAACTCATTAGACCATCTTAATACAAGTACTTCTAAAACAAATTAAGTAGGTTGAGAAACTCTTACTGTTCTTCAAAGACAAATGCAGTTGTTCTTAAAATAGGCTCCAAATTCATAGAGCACTTATTGTTTACCTTGTGTCTTGTCAGTGAGGCAGCTGTGCACCATGATGGTATGGCTGAAATCTTCCCTGGATGTGCTGTTCTTGGGAAGCTGACAGTGATGTATTCTGAAGGAAAGGGGAGAGAGAAATTAAAACCACATTCTTTAAGCTTTCTTTCTTACTTTGCTAAAATGTGAAATAGTGAAAAATGGTTAGGATGTGTTCTCATTTATGGTTGTAATGAAGTACAGTTTTTACATTAATCACTGCTGAAGGTGATTTACAGTATTTCAGTGACTCAGTAGCAGTCAGATGACAAGAAATATGACAGATTTTTATAGTTCAGTGTGGATCCAAGTATAACAAGCTCAATTTTTTCGTTTGGGTTTATTTTTATTTGTTTAAAGGTGCAGGTAACCTGTACTAGAAAATTAATTATGTTAAACTATAATCTTTGTGGCTAGTATAATGGTAAATGTGACTATCTCTTCATACCAAATGTTTGAGGTATTCATTTCTTATCTCTGATTACTTGTTTATTGTTTAAAATTGACAGGCTAAATTGTGAACTATTTAAGTTATGCAAGCTCAGGTTGGTCCTGCAAATTAAATTTACTAAATGTTACTGATGATGACCTGTGAAAGAATGGTGTTAAACCTTGTTATTTGGAGTTTTAGCGGTTCAAAACTAGATAAATAAAGAACTAATTACAGTTTATTGTAGCAACTCTACTCTGCTTGCAAAGACAAGGAATGGGTCAGGTAAGTCAAAAGATGTAGTTTTTTTGTTACCAGTTACTGAGAATAAAACCAATAAGATATTAATGATATTTAGCTGAAGGGGAGAGCTGCATGTTTCCAATACAAAACTGGAGGCCTAGTGGCTTACCCTTGTTCTGCCCTTGCCATTTTGTATTCTACAGCAGTGCCATCTGCCATCATCACTGTAGTCACTTTTTAGTCACTTAGGGACATAGCAAAAGGCGGTTCTCTCCCTGTGCACCAGGAGTGGTTGAAGGAAGAGAGGTGTAGCTCTCCACTGAAGGTCACACAGCCCACCAGTGACAGAGCCAGAAATAGAAGTGGACTCCTGCCACAGGTCCTGTTTTATAGACTATGCTGAATTGTCACTGTTCTTTACTTTGAAATGTCATAAACCACTAAAGCTTTTAATGATGGTTATGACTTTCTGGATATGGAATAGTTCACCCACACACCTCCATTTCTTCTGCTGGGGTATAAAGATAGCTATATGGTATGAGCATGTAGATTTTTTTTAAAAATCTAGTAATTTTTACAGTTGCTGGGAATTTGCAGTAGGTCAGTGGAACTGACATTCCTTATAAAGTATCTGATCCCATTTCTGATCACTGAAGTGTTCATAGTAATATATGTTGATAAACATATATTTTAACAAATTTTACTAAATGCAGGATTGTAATGTAAATGTCAAATGGTTAAAAATAGATCTTTGGCAACAAATCGGTAATTATCAATAAAAGCAGGTACTTGAAAAGTGTAAGTTTCTTTGAAACCTATTATAGATGCTATATTTGACAAAGCTGCCTGGGTTTTTGCAGTATGAAATAAAACTAGTACTTGAGTGATGGAAGGTTCTAAATGTTGGTCCTACTGAACATGGCTTACTCTGTCAAGATTGCTGAGACAATGTCTGTGTTGCATTCTGAGGCACAGTCTTCCTTTGCCCCTGTTGAAACAGCCAAAAGCTGTGGGACTCTGTTTTCACAGCAGTGACGCTCAGATGCTATACTTCGCTTCTCAGCAGGGTTTTCTAGCTTGAAGTATCAAGCTAGATGCTTCATCAATGATACTCTCTAGCTTCCAGTCATCTTGGCACATAGCAGAGCTTCCTTGTGTTTGCCAATATCAAATTGCATAAATTTGAAGGGAGGAAATTGAGAAACTTGATATAATTTCCTATGTAGTAAAGGTTCAGATGCTGGTGAGACTGAATTTATTCATGTGCATGAATTACACACATGCGATTGTATATGAACTCTGGTGAATTTATATACAGGCATCTTGGCCACAGCTTGCGTGTGGTGTTTCAGACAAGTTCTGAAAAAACAACTAATGTGGTTCTTAAAGAACAACTTTAGAAATATAATTCTTTGTTTTGCATTTCTTATTCAAACGCATTTTCTTTGACCTCAAATTCTGAAGTGTGTTTTCTACTGAAATAAATAGGGGCATTTTAAAATGTTTTTTGAACTGCATTGCTTAAGGCTAATATGTGTCAGCAGATTAGACACAAAGATTGTGTAGGATGGTTTTGAATTTTTTCAGTGTTGTCCAGAAAGCCATGCCAAAAGTGATATAAATTCTGGTATGAAACTTTCTGGTTTGGTTTCATGTACATTCTGATGTTTCTCCTTAGGTAGATATTAATTGTCATCTGCATGAACTAAAAAATAGCCAGGGATACCTGTGTTGTAGCTGGATATCGTAGTAGATCTTTGCCTTCTGAAAAGTGCAAGGTGTAAGAATTAATAAATCTTCTGTATGCTGAAAGGGTAACTAACACTTATAATTTGATAAGGGTGTCCACTTGATGTTCTAACCTACAGAAGCTTACTGAGAAGGAGGAAAATTCAACCAGCTGGTCTAAAAATGGAGATTAAATGGCAGAGCAATGTTAAAAGATCATTACTGAATTTGTAAAGCCAAGCATTCAAAACTCTGGATGGATTAGAAATGAGTTGTACTACAGTACAGACATTATAATGTCTGTTTCATTCTCTGATCTTCCCACTTGATGACTGAAGGGGTTTGTTTTTCTTTTTGTGCTGTTTATGTTTGAAGGTTAATAGTCCAGTAAGTGGGGAACAAGCCTGTTATGACCACTTTTCTATCTTAAGAGGGATGAAGGGTGTTATTCTGGGTCCAGAGATTTGTGTTTGTAATCCACAGGAGAAAGCAACATTAAACTAATATTAAGGTTGCATAACGTAAGGATGAAAAGACCTCTCCAAGAATGCTGCTGCTGTCCCCAGAGCAAGCGTTACAAACTAGGCAAAAAAGAGTCAGGATTAAGCTAGTAGTAGCCCTTGCTTCTGGTGAGAAATCATGTGGGAATATTTTTCAGATGTATGTATTTCATCCTGTGTATAATACCAGACGCAAGAGCTCTTCCATAAGAATGCAAAAATTTTCTAGTCCAAATGGACAGCATACAAAGGAGAGGGTAGATAATTAACCATGTATCCTGTGTTGAGCGGGTGGATTTGATTTAGTTCTGAATTCAGGAGTTGAATTATGCATATATCCTGTGAATCTTGCTAGCAGGGATCTTACCAACATTCTGGTGGTAAAAATGCTGACTTGGAAAAAGCATCATCTTTCTAGGATTTAAGCACTTCAGTAGCTAGATGAATCTGGGACATTAAGTGGAATCTTTATTACTTATGCCATGCTGCACAGATAGCCAGAAAGGAAGAGGTGGCTGGTTAGAGCTTGTTGTAGCGGGAAAGACTCTGAAGCCTTTTTATGTTGCTGAGAAATACCTGTTTGTTTTATTCCACAAATTACTATAGTACTGATTTGATTCAGGAGCAAGCTGTGTTCAGTTTATTTACCATATTTTTATTGAAGATGAGTATGCTTCACACCTATGTACTTAAGATATGCCCTTTGTGAACAGGAGGGAAAAAAAATAATTGTTTCTGATGCTGCTCTTCTCTCTGCCCCTACTTAGTGCATTGCAGCAGTAGGAAAAAAATGTATTGCTGGGTAACTTCATTATATGGTATATAACTCAGTGTTGTCTTGTTCTTTTCTCCCAACTCTTCCCTCCACTCCCTTAGAATCATAGGGTTGGAAGGGACCTCTTTCAGCTGAGCTGGTCTCCAGCAGGTCAGCCCCCAATTTGTACTGGTGCATGGGGTTATTCCTCCCCAGGTGTAGCACCCTGCACTTGCCCTTGTTGAATTTCATAATGTTCCTCTTTGCCCAGATCTCCAGCCTGTCTAGGTCTCTCTGTATGGCGGCACAGCCTTCCAGTGTGTCAGCCACCTCCCCCCCAGCTTTGTGTCATCAGCAAACTTGCTGAGGGTGCACTCTATCCCCTCATCCAGGTCATTGATGAATATATTGAAGAGGACTGGACCCAGTACTGACCCCTGGGGAACACCACTTGTCACTGACCTCCAACTAGACTCTGTGCCCCTAATCACGACCCTCTGAGCTCTGTCTTTCAACAGGTAATCTATCCACCTTACTATCCATTCATCAAGCCCACTCTTCCTGAACTTCCCTATGAGGATGCTGTGGGAGACCATGTCGAATGCCTTGCTTAAGTCAAGGTAGACCACATCTACTGCTCTCCCCTCATCTGTCCATCCAGTCATGCCATCATAGAAGGCTATCAGATTAGTCAGGCATGATTTCCCCTGGGTGAATCCATGTTGAGTACTTCCGATAGCTTTCTTTTCCTCCACATGCCTTGAGATGACGCCCAGAATGAGCTGTTCCATCATCTTTCCAGGGATGGAGGTGAGGCTGACCGGCCTGTAGTTCCCCGACTCCTCCTTCTTGCCCTTTTTGAAGACTGGAGTGACATTGGCTTTCCTCCAGTCCTCAGGCACCTCGCCTGTTCTCCAGGACCTTTCAAAGATGATGGAGAGAGGCCCAGCAATGACTTCTGCCAGCTCCCTCAGCACTCTCGGTTGCATCCCATCAGGCCTCATGCGCTTGTGAATAGCTAATGAATCTAATTGATCCCTCACTCAATCCTCCTCAACCCAGGGGAAGTCTTCTTTCCCTGTTACTTCCCCCAATGCCTGGGACTCCTGAGGGCTGGGCTGAGCAGTAAAGGCCAACGCAAAGAAGGCATTCAGTAACTCCGCCTTCTCCGTATCCTCTGTCACCATGGCTCCTGTTTCATTCAGCAGTGGGCCCACAACTTCTCTGGTCTTCCTTTTGCTTCCAGTATACTTGTAGAAGCCCTTCCTGTTGAGCTTGACATCCCTAGCCAGGTTTAATTCCAAGGTGGCCTTGGCTTTCCTTGTTTCATCCCTGCACTCTCTGGAGGCATCCTTGTAATCCTCCCAAGGGGTCAGTCCCTTCTTCCACTTATTGTAGACTTCCTTCTTCCACTTGAGCTTTTTCAGAAGCTCCCTGCTCAACCATGCTGGTCTCTTGATGAGAGCTGGAGCTCAACTTGGCCCCTAACATAAAGGACAACAAAAAAAAATTTATAAATACATCAACAAAAAGAGAGCCAGGGAGAATCTCCATCCTTCACTGGATACTGGGGGGGAAAGTTGCAACCAATGACAAGGAGAACGCTGAGATACTTAATGCCTACTTTGCATTTGCCTACTTTGGTCTTCAATAGTCAGACCAGCTGTCCCCAGAGTGTTCAGCCTCCTGAGCTGGAAGATAAGGATGGAGAGCAGAACAACCCACCCATAATCCAGGAGGAAGTAGTCAATGATCTGCTTGTGCACCTACAGGCACGTAAGTCTATGGGGCCAGATGGGATTCACCCAAGAGTACTCAGGGAGCTGGTGGGAGAGCTCACCAAGCCTCTCTCCATCATTTATCAACAGTCTTGGTCAACAAGGGATGTACCCGATGACTGGAGGGTGGCTAATGTGTGTGACCCACAAGAAGGGTTGGAAGGAGGATCTGGGGAACTACAGGCCTGTCAGCCTGACCACGGTACCAGGAAAGATCACGGAGAGGATCATCTTGAGTGAGCTCTCACAGCAAGTGCAGGGCAGCCAAGGGATCAGGGCCAGCCAGCACGGGTTTAGGAAAGGCAGGTCCTGCTTAACCAACCTGATCTCTTTCTATGACCATGTGACGCATCTTCTGGACGCAGGGAAGGCTGTGGACGTTGTCTATCTGGACTTTGGTAAGGCCTTTGGCACCATCCCCCACAGCATTCTCCTGGAGAAGCTGGCGAATCATGGCATAGACAAGTGTACTCTTTGCTGCGTAAAAAAACTGTCTGGATGGCCGTGCCCAGAGAGTTGTGATTAATGGGGTAAAATCCTCTTGGCAGCCGGTCACCAGTGATGTCCCTCAGGGCTCAGTTTTGGGGCCAGTTTTGTTTGATATCTTTATCAGTGATCTGGACGAGGGGATTGAGTGCACCCTCAGTAAGTTTGCAGATGACACCAAACCAGGTGGGAGAGTTGATCTGCTTGAGGGTAGGAAGGCTCTACAGAGGGACCTGGCCAGGCTGGATCCATGGGCCAAGGCCAACTGTATGAGGTTTAATAAGGCCAAGTGCCAGGTCCTGCATTTCAGTCACAACAACCCCAAGCAATGCTGCAGGCTTGGGGAAGAGTGTCTGGAAAGCTGCCCAGCAGAAAAGGACCTGGGGGTGCTGGTGGACGGCCAGCTTAACATGAGCCAGCAGCGTGCCCAGGTGGCCAAGAAGGCCACCAGCATTCTGGCTTGTGTCAGGAATAGCGTGGCCAGCAGGAGCAGGGAAGTGATGGTGCCTCTGTACTCGGCACTGGTGAGGCCTCACCTCGAGTACTGTGTTCAGTTCTGGGCCCCTCTGTACAAGAGGGACATTGAAGTGCTAGAGCGTGTCCAGAGGAGAGCTGCCAGGCTGGTGATGGGTCTGGAGAGCAGGTCATATGAGGAGAGGCTGAGGGAGCTGGGCATGTTTAGCTTGGAGAAGAGGAGGCTGAGGGGAGACCTCATTGCCCTCTACAACTCCCTGAAAGGAGGGTGTAGAGAGGTGGGTGTTGGCCTCTTCTCCCAGGTGAATAATGACAGGACCAGAGGAAATGGTCTGAAGTTGTGGCAGGGGAGGTTTAGATTAGATATTAGGAAGAATTACTTTACTGAAAGAGTGGTCAGGCACTGGAACAGCCTGCCCAGGGAGGTGGTGGAGTCACCATTCCTAGAAGTATTTAAGAAACGTCTAGATGTGGCACTTCAGGGCATGCTCTAGTGACAGAGATTGTAGGTGTTTTCTTTGTGTGTGTATGGTTGGACTCGATGATCTCAAGGGTCCCTTCCAACCATGAAGATTCTATGATTCTATGAACTCCCAATGACCATTCTAATGCGAGAGGGTCCCAGACAAATAGTTCTCCTTCCCTTTTTTTGACACTATAATCCATAGAATTTTAATACATACTAGAAACCAAGCCATTTTGAGGAGCAAACCCAATCTATTCCAGCTTGCAACAATCCCAGCAATCATTTACTGAGATTTCAGTTGTCATATTTTTGGATTTGAACAGGTTTGGTCTACCATGTAGGAACTCACCTGAAATCCTGTTATGTTCTACAAAGGCTAATCCTGACCCTCTGTCCCTGCTCATTGTATAATATAAGCCATTCCTTGAAATCAGATTTCAAGGTCAGTAGTAGGAAACTTTTCAGACAGCACAGCTATACCACACTGTCAGTCTGTAGGCTTAAAATCGTCTTCAAATTTAGGTGGCTTAGTGTTTTGCAGAGGAGGTTTTTAAGAGTTTAGGAAAATTACATGGGTTTGTCTATGTATTCTAGGAGGAGTGGAAAAGAGCAGCTGCTGCCAGTCTGAGATCTCCCCCAACTGTGCTGCTTTTGCAGACTGTGGATCCAGGAGCTGGAGCCTGAAAACTGACATCTTTCTTGTCAGTCAGAGGGCTGTAAGGACTCTGACCCTAAGGGAGCTCTGCAGAGGCTGTTGCAGAGCCAGGAGTGTTGGAAGGATTGGTCTTGAGCAAGTCTGCATAGCACAACTATCTTGAGGCTTTGAACTTTGAAAACTCAGGCTCCCCAGCGGCCTCATAGACAAACTGGCACTGTATTCACGGAATCACGGAATCTTCAGAGTTGGAAGGGACCTCTAGAGATCATCTAGTCCAACTCCCCTGCTAGAGCAGGATTGCCTAAAGCACATCCCTCAGGGCTGCATCCAGGCGGGTCTTGAAAATCTCCAGAGAAGGGGACTCCACAACCTCCCTGGGCAGCCTGTTCCAGTGCTCTGTCACCCTCACTGTAAAGAAGTTTTTCCGTGTATTTGAACGGAACTTCCTATGTTCTAGCTTGTGCCCATTGCCCCTTGTCCTGTCGCTGGGAACCATTGAAAAGAGCCTGGCTCCGTCCTCCTTAAACCCACCTTTTAGATACTTGTAAACATTAATCAGGTCCCCCCTCAACCTTCTCTTCTCCAGGCTAAAGAGTCCCAGCTCTTTCAGCCTTTCCTCATAAGGGAGGTGCTCCAGTCCCATAATCATCTTGGTTGCCCTTCGCTGGACTCGCTCCAGTAGTTCCCTGTCCCTCTTGAACTGGGGAGCCCAAAACTGGACACAGTACTCCAGTTGTGGCCTCACCAGTGCAGAGTAGAGGGGGAGAATGACCTCCCTCGACCTACTGGACACAGTCTTCCCTATGCAGCCCAGGATGCCATTGGCCTTCTTGGCGACAAGGGCACACTGCTGGCTCATGGATAATTTGCTGTCTACCAGGACCCCCAGGTCCTTCTCCTCAGAGCTGCTTCCCAGCATGTCTGCCCCTAACATATACTGGTGTTTGGCATTCTTCCTTCCCAGGTGCAGGACCCTACACTTGCTTTTGTTGAACCTCATTTGGTTCTTCTCTGCCCAGCTCTCCAGCCTGTCCAGGTCATGCTGGATGGCAGCATGGCCCTCTGGAGTGTCGGCCACCCCTCCCAGCTTGGTATCATCAGCAAACTTGCTGAGGATACACTCTGTCCCCTCATCTAGGTCATTAATGAATATATTGAATAAAATTGGTCCAAGTATTGACCCCTGAGGGACACCACTCGTTACAGGCCTCCAACTGGACTCTGTGCCGCTGATCACAACCCTCTGAGTTCTGTCACTCAGCCAGCTCTCGATCCACCTCACTGTCACCTCGTCTAGCCCATACTTCCTCAGCTTCCTAATGAGGATGTTATGGGGGACAGTGTCAAAAGCCTTGCTAAGGTCAAGGTAGATGACATCTACGGCTCTCCCCTCATCCAGCCAACCCGTTATAACGTCATAGAAAGCTATCAGATTGGTCAGGCATGATTTGCCCTTGGTAAATCCATGCTGACCACTTCCAATAACTTCCTGTTCCTCTATGTGTTTGGAGACGACATCCAGAATGAGTCGCTCCATTACCTTCCCAGGGACAGAGGTGAGACTAACCGGCCTGTAGTTCCCTGGGTCCTCCTTCTTGCCTTTTTTGAAGATTGGAGTGATGTCTGCCTTCCTCCAGTCCTCAGGCACCTCTCCTGTTCCCCATGACCTTGCAAAGACAATGAAGAGTGGTCTAGCGATAACATCTGCCAGCTCTCTCAGCACTTGCGGGTGCATCCTGTCAGAGCCGATGGATTTATGAATGTCCAGCTTGGCCAAGTGGTCTCTGACCTGGTCCTCCTCAACTAAGGGAAAATCTTCCTCTCTCCAGACCTTCCCCCTTGCCTCCAGGGTATGGGATGCGTGAGGGACGGCTTTATCAGTGAAGACCGAAGAAAAGAAGGCATTCAGTAACTCTGCCTTCTCTGTGTCTTCCACCACTAGGGCACCCGTCTCATTCATCAGTGGACCTATATTTTCCCTAGTTTTCTCATGAAAACGACTTTGCTGGAGTGCAAATTGAGTTCCTTTTGGAGATGAATCTGTTCAAACTCTTAGGTCAGCCACCTGTTTTGCAGTGAATCACACCTGTAGCGTATCTGTGATTGGGAGTACATACACAGGTAGAATTTTTATTTGTGCTGCTGCATTTTATTGTTGCGTGTGCTGTGCCCTGTTTGGCTGGGTAACTGTGCTTGAGCAGTATTGCTCAGCATCAGTGATAGGAAAACACATTTGCTGTTCCCTCCTGTTCATCACAAATATCACTCGTGTGGTGTCTACTTCCGTTTGAAAAAAGCTAGGATGTGTTCAGCTTTGCAAAAGTTCAGGCAAACAGGGCTCCCGTGATGCCTTGCAAAATGACTGCTGTCCGTTTTGTCTGCTTTTCCAGATCTTGTTAGAGCATGAATTGCTATATCATATTATCCTGCTGCCCTCACAAACTTGGCAGTAATCCCCACAATGTGTTGTGTGAGACCTGCTAGGGAGAGCAAAGCTGATTGGATCCTGGCTGTCCTAGTGATGAACCCTGCTAACGCAGTTGTATTTATTTGTATTTTCAGCTTTCCTCTACCTGCTGTATTCTCTCAGTTAGGGGAAAAAGTGTTGATTATTAGCATGAGTGAAATGAGATGCATCCCTGCTTGGTTTGAAGATTGAAGTGCTTTGTTTTTTTAAGTGTGCCAGGGATGTCAGGATATTGTATTGGGATCCCCTGAAGATCAAGATCTAATGGATTTCCGTATTGTCCAATTCACACAACACATCAACAGTTTTGTATGAAGTTCAGCTGTCAACCGGCATACACCTGGCCTAGGGGGTGTTTGGTGCTATTATTGCAGTTAATTACATCATCATAGTTGCAACAGTAGTGATATAGTATAACTTCAAAAAAAGACAGAGTTTATATTTACCTTACGCTATTGTAATGGTGCTGAAATTGATAGTCATGAAGGTACTATGTATATTTGGAATGAGTGCTGAGGCAAATTTTAGTAATCACTCATGTTTTTAAATTCTTAGCAGAAATGTGAATTAAAATTGAAAACAATTCCGTTGAGTAGCTACATATGGACTATTCCCGTGCTTTACGTAAAGGAAACGGGGCATCAGTTTCTGTCTTGTACAGCAAATCTGTGGTGGAGTTGAGAGGGACACGTGGGACTACCGATATCCAGTCCTGCACTCATCATTATAACAAAGTTGTTGGGCTTCTGTGGGATGGTTAGCTAAAGTCAATAAAGCACTGAAGAATAACACCTTGCTCTAAATTTCAGCAGATAGCATGCTTTTATCTAGTTTCCAGTAACTGCGTTTGGACTGTTTCAGACTATATCGTTGCATAACTTGAGGTGCCAGGGCAGGCTTAGATTGGGTATTAGGAAAAAATCCTTCAACAAAAGGGTTGTCAAGCCTTGGAACAGGCTGCCCGGAGAAGTGGTTGAGTCGCCATCCCTGGAGGTATTTAAAAGACCTGTAGATGCAGTGCCTTGGGATATTGTTTAGTGGTGGACTTGACAGTGCTAGGTTAACAGTTGGACTCAATGATCTTAAAAGTCTTGCCAACCTAAATCATTCTACGATTCTATTAATATATTGGTTGATTTCTCTGTCCACCTGGAGCAGTCAGTTTCTGCTAGGTTCAGAAGAAATCATATATTTCTACTGTCAAAATCTCCCTGATGTTATACAGTATAAAGAAAAAAAAATTATAGGGTGTAGTCAGTGAGGATCCCATTCTGCTTTATTAAGATAAGAGATTCCTACTACCAAAGAACAGGTAGTAAAATTAAGCAATAAAGCCAGAGGATGAGAAAGCATTCATTTACAAATGGAAACCTGTAGCACAGAGATTAACTGGTTGGCTCAATCGCACAGAAGTTTTGCAGACTCTGAATTCAAGTTGATTCCTGACTCCCAGTCCAGTCCTTCACCACTCTGTTCTCTTGGCCCTTCTGATCCTGTAGTTTAAAATGAAACAAAAGTGTTCAACTTTTGTCTGTGTTTTATAGCTATTAGTAAGAAAACAAATGCCTTTTGTAGTTTTTGCACAATAGAAGTGAAGTGGTTGTTATGTATGCCAGCTGGCATTTTTTTGTTAAATGCTAGCATTTATAATAATTGGATAATTACATAGAAATTTTCTTTCTGGCTCATGTCCATATGGATGGTATAGGCAGAAAATTCTGAGCCATGGCAGTGTGGAGTGGAACATATGAGCAGTTAATCATTTCAGTGAGTACTTGTAAACAAGGTCAGCTCAGCAGGCATTCAGGAAATCTCTTATGAAATGTGATGCTGTCTTCATTATCCTTTTAAAGGGTTTTGGTGCAGGACCAGAACAGCAGGCAGGATTTATCTCTGCCATGCTGTTTGAGTACGTACAGCAGAATTCTCAGGACTTGCGGACCCATAGATAAACTTATAAAAAAAACCCAGACCTGTAGTCTTGCATTATTACTGTATGTTATTCCCATCTTCTGAAAGCTGTTCTTTTGCCTGAATTTAGTCACAATGATTCAGTGAATTTAGGCAAACAAAAATCTATTCAACTTAGTCTTTGGTTTACTGTTTTAACTAATATTAAGAGATGTTCCTCTTCCTCCTAAACAGAAACATGTAGAACACTGACATTGAGCCCCACACATTCTGAGAAATGCTAGATCTTTTGCTTGGTTGTGTTTGGAGCCGTCTAATAGACTTAAATCATCTCAGGTTTTCTAGTTGTCAGGCATGTAAGGTATGCCTGCTGGAGACCAATGGAAACTGGAAAGTACAGAGCAAATATGGGCCTGGGTACGAAGCGTGTTGATGGGATAGCTGCCAGTGTTTGCCTTGCCCAATGAGTTAAAATGTCACGTTGCTGTGTGGGATTGATGTGGGAGGGGATGCTGAAGCTTGTGGGACAGCAGTGACCTGTGCAGGGATTGTTGAAGAATCCTTCCCACTAGAGACCTGCCTGATGCCTTTACCCTGACAACAGTGCCCCTAAGGAAGCCACATGGTGCTATTGGCTCTCTTCTTCCTGACTGTGCTTTAACTATCTTCCCAAATGAAGTTAATGGCCTTAGTTGGAATCTTACATGGAAACTTGTCTACTCCCAAGGGGATCATGACACTGGGAACATGACTCCCCATAGAAAGGCATAAAGAAGTCCGTGTTACCAAGTGGTTTGAAAATAGAACCTACTAAAATGCTCTAAATGTTTTTCCAGCTAATGTGCCTATCAGAAGTTATGACATTAATCTTGAAATGGATAGCTTCTGTACAAATGTGGAGCCCAGGTGTTGTTAGTGGGACTCCAATGGTGCAAGGGTCTGTCTGTGCATATCTCCCTGACTGCATCATGGCACTTGTTATGAGAAACATTTGCCTTACTCTGCTTCATTGCCTGTTCAAAATCACAGCATATGCTTTGAGATATGGGGACCTTGACAGAAATAGCATATTTTCTTATTCTTTGCTAGGTGATATATGCTGTCTAAGCCAACCTTTTTTAGTGAAGAAAAGAAACAGAAATGCCAGACCACTGAAGGCAGTAAATATGTAGTCCCTTTGGTTAATGTGAGTCAGTGTTCCAGGGTAGCAAACTGTTTGCAGCGGTTGTTTCCCTGGTAGGCGGTTGTTTATTATTGCTGTTAGAAAAAAAACCCTCAAATGACAAAGTGGGAAAGGACAAGGAATTTATAGTAATTTCAATAATGCATTGATGTCAATAAAGTATATCTGGTATGTAGTGAGTGTTAATTTTAAACAGCCATCTTCAGGTAGAAATAAATTGTCTGATCTACACCTCCTAAAATACAATCCAGAATCGTCATGTTCAACTGGTCACAAGATTAGGCAAATCCACAAATGGAAGTTAGCAGTAGTGAAATGAACGCGAACAGAGGTGACACAGGCTTGCCGGAGGGTGGAACACGCAGTCCATTCCAAGTTAATGTTGATGCCACTTGTTTAGAGCATTGTGGTTGGTAACCTTTTTCTCCTCTCTAACTGCCTCCCTGCTCTTAAAGTGGATCAGCAGTGTAACATGCCAATGGCTTTTGGAATTAATCTCAAGGTCACATCTAAATACAGGAGTACAAAATGGAAGGGGTGTGCTGTAGACAACCATAATGTATATTCTATATCACTGTTATACAGCCATCTTGGTCTTTACAGTGAACTTAGCATTTTTTAAAAGTTGCTGTGTATTTAAAGAAAACAAAATTGTAGTCTTTAGCAATGTAACATAAGCCACTTACCTGTTGTTTAAAACGAGCATTTATGTTTAACTAATTAGTGTATAAGGAAAAACTTACACATTTACATTAACTTGTGTGTTATTACCATTGTAGACAGTATTTCAAACAGGACCTTGTGAGCCTGCTCCCTGCTAAGGGTGCAGGATTGTTGGTGCAGTAAGCAAAAAGATCTTTTTCTTAGCCTTGGGGTTGGTGGAGGCAATGAGGTGAAGTTCACTTAAAAGGAAGGCATATGATGAAGTACTCTAACTGCTGACATAAAAAAAATGTTAGTTCTGGTTCTATAACCAGCTCAAAGAGGAAAGAGTAAGATGGACAGGAGAAACAAGTACTTCTAAATGATTATTGTTTTTCCTTGATTCTGTCACTCTCCAATAGAAAGAAGAGCAGCTGTCTTGAGGCCAGCAGACTTTGAAATTGATAAGCACTTTTGCCCTGCCAGTTGTTCTGGCTCTACTACAGCTTGACAGCAAAGCAAACAAGTTCCTCGTGTGGCAACTTAAGTTGAAGTTTTGGCTATTGTTATACCACTATAGTGGGACAAAGTGACTGGATGACAAAGAAATTTTGCCTTGATGAAATTTAAGCAATCTAGTGATATATTAAAAATAGAGAAAGCCAACTTCATAAAGGGTTTTTTCAAAGCGTATAAGCTTATTTTTTTCAAGAAAGGTGAAAAATTCAATTCCTGTGGGAGAAAGGGCTATTTATAACTTAAGAAATTATGCAAAGAGGACTATTGGTCTAGCAAACAATTTCTGGTGTGTTTTACTTGGTGAATAAGATAAAATGTCTAAAAATGTCTAGAAAGGGAGGTTAATTTTTAGTTAATTAACTCTCTAGAGAACAGCAACAGTTTTGTGAAGTCCCTTTTCAGGCACATGGGTAGTATTTATTAATGACTCAGTGATCACATCTTGATTGACTTGCATTTGTTAACTGAAGATTTTTGTGACAATACTTGACGTTTTTTCTTAAAGCTCCAATGCTTGGTGCAAACCTCTTATGTAGGAATTGAAGTTCTGTTTTAAAGAAAGGTTTTGAGCCTTGTATGTTGCAGAGAAAAAGTTGGTACAGTTACGATAATGCCAAAACCCAAAGGTAAGCAAAACCTCTGAATTTTATTTTAAAGATCTCATAAGATTTCAGCTGGTCTCATGATTTTCTGGCACTTGATTAATAAATCTGAATGTGTGTGATTAGTAATAATCTCTAGTGAAAAGGAGATACTAAGAGTATTACGAATAGTTTCCAGGTATTTCTTGTTGTGTGCCATATCTGTTCAGGTTCATTGCACATTTTGTTCTTCTGATGTCCAGTTCTAATAAAGAAAAAAAGACTGGTAAAAATAAAGAAAATAATTATGTTCAAGTAATGCCAAGACACTTAGTCTTTTATTTTTTTTAATTAGACCCAGTATAATACTAATGACAAATAAAAAAAAAGCAGATCCTGGATCTCTGTTTGATAGTTGGTTTAACCGAATTCTGAATTGTTTTTCTAGGAAATGTTTGGACAGAGCTATATTGGAATCTAGAGAGGAGGCTCTAAATTTCTCAGCCTCACAACAAAGTTAAAGTATAGTGTGGTGTGTGTAGCTCATATATAAAATATGGTATGAAATAGCAACTGCTTCATAATTAGAGATCCTCCACAGCAGGAATCTCGTGTTTTGCTTCTGGATGTGTTCACTTCTTTCATCCATTCAGTATTCCTTTCTTTATCTTCTGCAGTCTTTCTTTGAACTGTGGAGTTTTTGTATCTTGGGATGTCGGGAGGTTTATTTAATTTATGTTGTTTCTCTGCTTCTAGTTGTATACAAAAACTCTCTTGATTTATCACATTTAAATTATGGTCTTCTTTAAACTGCCCATGTCCAGTGAAAACTCTGTACTTCGTATACAGAGTAGGGCTGCTAGAGGAGGACCTTGGGGGCGTTGGTGGACAGCTGGCTGAATATGAGCCAGCAGCGTGCCCAGGTGGCCAAGAAGGCCACCAGCATCCTGGCCCATATCAGGAACAGTGTGGTGAGTAGGACTAGGGAAGTGATCGTCCCACTATACTTGGCACTGGTGAGGCCCCACCTCGAGTACTGTGTCCAGTTTTGGGCCCCTCACCATAAAAAAGACATTGCGGTGCTGGAGCAGGTCCAGAGAAGGGCAATGAAGCTGGTGAGGGGTCTGGAGAACAAGTTTCATGAGGAGCAGTTGAGGGAGCTGGGGTTGTTTAGCCTAGAGAAAAGGCGGCTGAGGGGAGACCTTATCGGTCTCTACAATTACCTGAAAGGAGGTTGGAGAGAGGTGGGGGTCGGTCTCTTCTCCCAAGTGACAGTCAATAGGACCAGAGGAAATGGCCTCAAGTTGCGCCAGGGAAAGTTTAGGTTGGATATTAGGAAAAATTTTTACACTGAAGGGGTTATCGAGCATTGGTACAGGCTGCCCAGGGAAGTGGTTGCGCCACCGTCCCTGGAGGTATTTAAAAGATGGGTAGACGTAGTGCTTAGAGGTATGGTTTAGTGATGGTTTTTGTCAGAGTTGGGTTGATGGTTGGACTCGATGATCTGAAAGGTCCTTTCCAACCTAGGCGATTCTGTGATTCTATGACTTCAAGTGTCAGGATTAGTGTGTGAAGAGAAGATGAGACACAAACTGCTTTTGGTAGGAATAAACTTTAAAAGCAACATGATGAACTATAAATTACATTCCTAATGTGTAAGATATGGTGAATGGAGTGAAGTAAGTATAATGAAACTTACTCCCTAGATCTGTCAGATACTTAAGGAAAACAAAACTTAAGCCACTGTTCCAAAAAAGATGCAATTTTCATTTGTTTTCAGTGTGTTTCCAGAGTAGTTACCTTGGGTGCAGTCATGGATCCTTACTGGGCATTTTTCTAGTTAGTTTCATATTGTTGGGTTGCTAGCACAAAACAAAAATTGACGAGATAAGGATTTTTTTTCCTCAGGGAAACTTGTTTGCAGTTTCTGCAAATCCTTAGCTTGGGGAGCAAAACTCGGTGTATTTGAGATTAGCAAGGTCTTTGGTATTGAGAAAATTCTTTTTAGCTTTCTCTTTAAAACTCTGTAGGGTTTAAATAGTGCCAAGAAACTATTTTCCGGTTGACTTAGTGTGTACAGTATAGTTACTGTCAGGAAAGTTTTACTTCAGTGTGTAGGCTTACAGTTTTCTGCTCTGTGCCCTTGCAAAAATGGGACAGTGAGCTATTTCTTTCATTTTTCCACATGCATTTACCATTTCCAGGGCTTATCCTGAAGTCATCACTTGCTTCTGACTCATTGCACAGAAATTCCCTTGAGTCCTGAGTTTTCATGAGTAAAAACAAGCCTTTGGTTATACCTACCGTTAGAAATTGTCAATTGTTCAATGGTTAATGTATTGAGTTAATGTCAAGCTAAGGAATCATATTTACTTATAAAATAGAATTAACTTTGGCAATTACCAGGGTGATAGGTTATGAGAACACAATGTAATCACCAGGGTTTTTGGATTTGAGACAATCAACAATTGTAAAAAAATTTAAGAGTTGAGGAATAATAGTGGGAAATACAGAAACTAATGAGAGAGAAGAATTATCTTAGATGCCTGTCGATACCATATGTCTGCTGTTGACTGCTGTTTAATATTAGTTTGGTAATATTAGGTGATGCTAAATGCAAAATAATACTGTGTGGCCTGAAGGCTTCCTTGTGTGAATATGGACAATTAATCAAATATGTAAAACAAAATTTCTTATCAGTATCTTTAGGTTGCATTGTCTCTAAGCGTAATTATTTCCATGCTCCTGCTTCCCTCAAGGCCTTTTCAAAGGCTTTTTAATTCCGGAATTCTGTAATTGAGGGAGAAATAAGGTAGCAATGTTTAATCCATCTAATGTATCCATACACTGAGCATAAGGATGGGGGTGGACAGGCTGTGTGTTGTCTCTAAGAATACCTGGAGTGAGAACATATGTGTGGTTGACATCTCAAACAGCTCCAGCTGCTGCCATTTAATTCTGCTCTTATTTGGTAGGAGGCTTGTAAACTGGTTTTGGCTGGAAGTTTGTGTTCTGTTAAGAGCCGTTTTCAACAGTGACACAAAAAGGGGTCTGCACAGACAAGGGCCATCACGCAAATATTATCAATAGGCTGACACTATTATTTTCTGTAAGGCATCTAATATCTAAGTATATGGGTATGAAATGAATAGGCTTGGGGAGATTTTGGCAGAGGCTGGAAGAGACATCCTAATATTGTTATAGTAAATGAATCATAAGTGTGTTGGGAGTTGAAGTGTGAATGCACTTCTGTCAGCTTTTTAAGATACTATTTTTTAGATACTTCTTTTACAAAATTACTACAGACAAGAAGTTGTAAATAGGCCTGAAATGACTGAAGCTGCTATGAAAATGTGTCTATGTCCAAAATCCAATGCTACCATGAACCTAAATGTGATACTGGTAAGAATAAAAAGGTGACCAACACTTTTGAGATTACATTGCAGGAATGAAAGCATCTTTGATTAAAGATATTTAATAAGCTAAATTCTAGGGTAATTATGTTGATACTAGGGTTCAATCTTCAGTGGGATACCTATGAAAAGCCTTTTATTTATCTATTTTATACCATATGCACTTTGTTTTTTTATGGCTATACACATAGTGCTGAAGAACATAGTTGTCTAAGGAGTACTTACACCACTCCTCATCAGTCTTTGGGCTTACATCACAGAAATGAAGATATTCAAGATCTTTTTTAGTCATTAACTCTAAAACAAGTAAAAGTCATTCTGTCTTTGTTTCTAACTTTTCTACTTCACCTTATCCAAGGCTAGAAAAAAACTTCTGCTTGACCAGCTAGCCTGTGCTCCTCTCCTCAGCCTTCCTGTCTGAGTTTCTTTCCCAATTCTGTCATTGGCCTTTAAGATTTACTGCTAACATCTCGGTTCTTTTTTAGAAGCTGCACTTCCTCAGTCACTAGTACGATGTTTTTGGCTCTGTGTAGCTATTTGAAAAAAGACGATTTAATGGTGCTTTATTTGAGGGATTTGGTTCTCTTTCATTTAAACAAATATATATATATATTAGTTATTTTACATTCATCTTTGTTGATATGCGGTATAGGCTTTGTAGTTCAGTGTTTTCACACTAGATGTCAATCTACTTGCGTATGTAGAACTTGCTATCTATTTTTTGCTTTCTAGATACTTCTTTCACCAACTGTACAGGTGGAATCCTGTTTTCCATCTGCTTCGCAGGGGAATTAATGCAATGAGAAAAGGGATGAATTTAAATATAAATTTTCTTTTGGTGGGTAATATTGAAGAACATTCTTCCAATGAGATTGTCAAGCGTGATTAAAATCTTTGATTTCAGTAAAGCTGGTTGGCAGCTTTAATTGAAAATGAAATTTCAACAACATGGAAGCAGAAGTTGGAAAGATTTAGGTAGAAATATTTTTTTCTAATTGCTCAACAGTAATTTAAGATACATATTAATATTTGCTGTTGATAGCTGTTTCTTTCTATTTGAATATTGTGGGTACTGAGCTTAGTAAAATGACTGAATATGTGTGACTAGTCTCTTTTTGGCTGTGTAAAAGTTCTGTTTGCAAGAAGAAATTCCAAGTTCCCGGAAAACGGAGGCAGCAGAGATATGAATGCTAAGCTAGAGGGAATCATAGATGTGCGCTCATGTCACCCCAGCTCTGTTCTGCTTATTCCATTCCTGTAGCGGGCAGTGTGTTGAGGGATATAACATGAGGCAAATTAAACTTAGTAGGAATGCTGCCCTGGTGAGTATGAGAGGGAAACATGAGTATGAAACATTTGGAATTCTGAAAACATTGATTATAAATGTACGCACGATTAATCTAGTCTACTGTTTTGTGTAGAAAAATGTATAATTCATTAAAAAGCAGAGAAACTTCTTTCAGTGCTTATTTCTTAGTTTCTTTTCAAATATCATTCTTACAAGATCATATTGATACGAGAAGATCTTTGAATTAAAGAAAGGAGGAACAGTGTGATATATTGTGGCGTGCTTGCAAAACAAAACATAATACAATTTTAGGCTTACAGCAGCAGACATGACAAGAGGCATTTGAAGTCCATTTAGCATAGTATTCACCTACAAGCTAGGAGATGCAAGTCTTAGCCCACATCTGTACTTACTTAAGGGTGAATGTTCTGGATGGAGGTGGTGTCTGTGGCTGATGGGGGTACTTAACTCCAGCGGAATCCTGAAATTTTTCGGTGATTAAGTACTATTTTTGAAGAGTTAGGAGTATTAGGAAGAACAGAAACACTTCAAAAAAATCAGTTTTAGCAATTTTTCTGATACTATATCCTGCTTCTGCTGTATCTCCTCTTTTTTTCCTGTTGTGGTTCAAGAAATCATGGCGAAAAAACGAGCTGTCTGGAATGTTTAATACTGTGTGGAAGTGAGGTCCTCAGCACCAACCACCATTGTACTCTACAGACCTGCTCTTGCTGGTCTGTGCTGCTGGCTAATGTAGTTGTAACCACACTCTAGTTACCCTGTTTGAGTGCTTAAGTGCCGTTTACAAAAGCATTCCCACCTTGACATTGCAGAGACAAGATGAGGTTTGGAAAGCCTTTGTGACTGGCAGCAGTACGGGTAGAAGCCTCTGCCTTCTGCTGGTTTTTCTACATACCCTAAGTAGTATCTTACTCTGAGTAACTGTTTAGCAGTAAATGGAACTAATTACCGCTATGAATGCGACTGGCAGAATGCAGTGAGTTACATTGAAGTTTCTAGTCACAGAGCAAGTAATAGCAGTTGTAACAATGTAACTCCCACATTGCGTTTAACCTCTTTCATTGTGTTATAGCTCCAGTTTCGTGGCAGACCTTCTCTGCCTCTTCTGAAAAAAGCTTGGTACGTTCTGATACGTATCACTAAAATAACTAATTGGTCTAACCACTTGCGTAATTTTTTTGACAAAGGTAAATGTGATTCAATATGAAATAGTTGATAATATGCTTTGTCATCTCTGCCATCCTGATCCTGGCTGGCTTCCAAAACTAGAGTTACCACTTGTAAATGGCTGTGGAGGTTTTCCATGGGCAGGAGGGACCGTCCGGTGGGATGGAGCACCATCAGGCATCTCTAAGGTATTGCATACAGTAGCCCTCCTCCTGAACTGCCTCTACTGATGGCAGCATGTCCCAGCTTAAACCCCAGAGTTTGAAAGTGTCTTCTTTTTCTAGTGAGGCAGTGTTTTAAACATATTTTAATTAGTGGCTGTGTAGGATGAACTAGTTGGAAATATTCAAACAAACTATGTCCACCATGAAGATGTCTGGCACTAACTCTAATTCTGTCACATTAAGCATTAAAACAACAGTAATATTGTGCAAGAGTCTTGTTTTAATTTGAGTGTATTAGTAGTGGTATACCAATGTAGGCAAAATTCTTCTTAAAGAAACATTATATTGTTTTTTGCATGCCCCTACCTGTTTGGATCTGAGTTAGTATTTTTGTATGTCTGAATAAATAAAAGAAAGTCCACATGCTTTTAAGTTCAACATGTTTTATAATTGCATCTTAAGTAATTGCATTAATACTGAATTCTTCAAAGCTTTCCATGCTTCGTTTGGGGCAAAATAAAATACCCTATGATTTTTTTTTATTATTTTTTGGAGTAAATATCAGTACCTTATCATCAATATAATTATTTTTCAATATTTTCCTGTTTCTTTAAAAATTTGAGGTTAAAAATTCCAAATATCATTGAAGAACTAAGCTGGCCAATGTTCCTTGTGATTTGGAGGTCTGGTAGATGATGTTGTTTAGACATCATTTTAAAAAATGAAATAATACATTCAACATGGCAGTAAAACAGAAAAGCCAAGCAGAGCATCATGGCTAGTTAAACTGGATTTTCATTTAGTTTGCATCATTTCTGGTGTGAGCAACCAAAATGTGTAGTTGCACCTGGCTTTGTGTTTGTACTGGGTTTATTGTTGTAGTGAGCTATGTCTGAGTGATTGCTGCCTCCGTTTGCTGACATGGAGAAGCCTTAGAGGCAGCACTGGAAAAGAATGAGTGTGAAGGCAAGACAGGGCCCACTGCCAAGAGACAGGCCACACTGCTTTGCATACTTCTATAATAAATCTCAATAGCAACTTGTAATGTAATTTCTTCATGTTGCCATTTGCAAATTATTTAAGAATTATAAATATGTAAAGGCTTGAAGGATTTGTAGTTCTTCATAATGAAGTTAATTGGAGATGAAGACTGATGCAGATCTGAATTTCTTAAAGAACTCAATTAACTTTAACTCATTAATGTTTTTTTTCTTACAAGGTCAGAAAATCCTTTTAGCTCACAGTGGAACGAGCTCTAAGGCTAGGGAGTATGTATGACTTTGTGAATAAAAAGATTCATTGAATTTTAGGTTCAGAGTGGAATGTGTTCTGAATTGAGTGGCAGTATCTCTCATTATAATATCTTATAATGAAGAGCAATCAGAATTTCATTAAATACATCATATACCAGAAAGTCAGATTGGATCTGTATTGCAAAGAACGAACTGCATTGTATGACATGAATAGAACGGAGTAAGTGAAAAGATGGGGAAAGAGCGGCATTTGTGTAACCAGAGGTAAGACAGATCCCTGGCTGCATCCTTGAATTTCTTTATATAGTATCTCTGTGAGGTGATTTTTGGTAACCAATAATGCTGTCCAACTGATGCTGCCTTGACTGCTTTAAAATTTAGAATTATAAGGCTGAATGTTTAAAATACTCCTGAGGTGCCAGGCTGACAGTCTTACAGGTGCCCTGAACCAACCTTAGAAGGATATGATTGAAACCAGATGTGAATGTAGGCTAGCTGGGAAGAGAAGCGAGAAATTCATCCTGGCAATTTTAAGCTAAAGAAGGTATTCCTAGCAATACCTGGTGCTTCCAGGTACAACTGAAACTCTGACGGGCCCTATTATGCAGAAATACTTTCTTGAAAATGAAGTATTTTAGGATTTCAGTTCTAAAAAATGAGTCTTTTAGTGCCTAATTTTACTTGGTAGCTCAGACTACTTTTGAACTTCTATAAAATAGAAATTGCTTGGTTTGGGAGTTTTTGGTGTTTTACCTAAGTCTTATTTTTTTGACAAGAGATTTCTGGAAGATGTATGTTAGAATGTGGTCTTCATAGTTGTGCTTCATTTATTTTGTGTTATTTCATAGAGCTTAATATCAGTTGAAGAGACAACTTTACCCACTGAGTCACCATTCCCAGGCAATGAACAGAACAGGGCCCTGTTACTATTACTTTGTAGCTGACTGGTACTAACCCTATTAAAAACTTTGCTAAACCACGGCTGTGTGGAGAGCTCTTTCTAACCTATGGGGTGAGTGTAGGGTCACTTGGACCATATTCCCTGGATACTGCTGACAAAAATAGCCATTGAGTGTATATTATTTTAACATAAATTTGTCTCAAATACCTATTAAAAGTGGTAAATGTACATGAAGTAATAATTAATGAAAAATAATTTGCTTTAAAAAAAATTGTTTTGATCAGCTGGAATGATTTGTATCCTCTAGCCAGCATCTAGCATGCAACAGTTCCATTACCTGAAGGAATTTTGCCACAAGGGAAGTGTTTTGCATTCCTTAGCAAACAGTCTCTTGCAGAATTCACTGAGGTGCCCTGAAGAACAGTAAGTAATAAGTAATTGCTTGGGACTTGGGATTTTTTTCAAAACTGAATTTCCTTTAAAACATATCAGGAAAGAGTGCAATTTGAATGTTACATAGTAACATCATAGAACAGAGATTTAGGTGTTCTTTATCTCATTTACACAAAAATCCCCAGTTTTAAGAGCATGTTACTTTACAGAAATCACTTTGTAGATTGCTCTAGAAGCACACGAGTGATTTTGTATATCTGTGTTTTTGTTTGAAAGTGTACATAGTTCTTTGTTTCTCTTGCTTCCACGTTTGAGTGGATGGACAGCTACAAGTGAAGGCTGGTTCATCTTCACCTGAAGATGTTCTGTCTCGGGTTTTACCTGATGTGAGTCTTCACTGTGCATCCTTTATTCCTGCCATCTGCAAACTACCCAGCAACCAAGTGACTTACGCTCCGTAGACTTTTCTGCCAATGTTCATGCAGATTGTGGTCCTTTTGAGCATAATGATGAAGACCAGAGGATTTGATTATGGATGTGTTGTAGAGTGTTGCTGTAATATGTTCTTCTGTCTTTATTTAGGCGCACGACTACAGTTCATGCTTGCTTGCTCTATCTTTGCCACATCTAATTCTGCTTAAAACAACTTGTTTTTCCTCTGTCCGTTTTGCTGATGCGTAGTTCTGTCTTAAGTACCAAAAGTTCATAAGGAAACATGGTGCTAGCTACATCTTTGCAGTAGCAAGGACCTGCAGGTTTTGGCTGTCAGAACTTGCTTGTGGAGCTAATGGCAAACAACATAAGTTAAAGCTGTGTTCACAGCACTCAAACTGTGCAATGGAGTGTATTATGTGGCCAGGTAGCCTTGATTTGTGAGAGTAACAGTAATAAAGAGATGGAGGAAAAACTGGAGGGACAAAAAGATTTTTTTCCACGTATTCGTGAATTGGAAAGATACCCATTATTCTGAACTAAGTGCTCTTTGCATCCCCCTTAGTGTCTATGTTTGGGTCTGGTGTCCAGCCAGGTTTCTATCAGAATTGTGTGGCTGTTCTATTTAAATGTAGCACCTTTGAAATGTTTATGGTTTATGTTAAAACTACAGCCATATAACCATTTTCTTCCCATGTGCTCATAGTAAATGTAATTGTATTAAAACTATACATAGAGATGAAGGCCTGAATTGTTTATGCATAGTTTTCTGTTCTGGTAATTTGTTCTCCTTAGGGTTCTCCCTGTTATGGTTTGGTTTTTTTTTCCAGTGCATTTTTTCTTAATCTTGTAAGTAAGGGTTATGTACATGTTTAGGTAACAAGAAAAGTTTTTATTATCTTCCACTAAGTGCTCTGTTGCTGCAGGGTTTTGTCTGTTTCCGAGTTCATATTTACTGGTCATCCCAGTGGTGTATCAATTGTATATCTGAGGAGAAATGCATTACTTTTTTTCCTAATAAAAATCAATGTTCTGGATTTCGTGAAAGGTAAGAAACTGTCATGCCTTTATCCAGTTCTTGGATGCCATCCAACCTTTCTGATACATCAGTGCAGTGGGTTTTGGAGAGAATCTGCTCTAGCAATTTGGAGCGATCTTCCTCCGTCTCTGGACACAGTGAAGGAGTAGTAGATAGTCCCAGCACTGTAACTCAGGTTTGGATGTATGGAGAGGAGTCTTGGGTTGGTTTTTTTTTTTCCTCTATGATCAAGTACAATTTGATTAGTTGGGCAGGGGTTTTTGGCTTTCTTTTTATCATTTTGCTGTTGTAAGAGCAAGGCAAAGCAGTAGATATTAATATTTAATGAAATATTGTGACTGTCAGCTGTAATCACAGTGCTTTTTGTCTGGATAAAAAAGGACATTGCCTCTTCAAGTTCATACTGGATTTCTTTGTCTAAGAAGCTAAATCCAGATTTCATAAACTACTGTACTTAATCCTTGAGTTAGTTATATTGACAATATGCTTACCAGTTGTTTGGGTATATTTGTAATGGATCAGGCTTTTGAGTTAAAAATTTTTACAAATTAATATCCTGAATAGAAAACTATTTAAGTGGGTGGTTAGCTTTCATAGACCTTCGCTGAACTGATCCTTAACATACCTTGAAGAAGAAGCACTGTTAACACCTAAAATAAGAAATGGACCATTCCCTATTTTTACGAATTTTACGAATTTTGGGGCTTTGTCTTCAGTTTTAGAAAGTGAAGTCATGAAAAATGTCCAACAATTAAAACAAGAATGGGGCGCAAATAAATTATTTTAAAGCTGAAATGCAGAGTTTTACCTATTTTAGGGAATAAAAAATTAGGAAATATGGTAGTATTTTTCTATGTACTGTATCAGAATATATGGATAAATAAGCAAAATTGCATGGACGAGTAAAGGTTATTTCTATCATTAAAGCAAAGGAGAAAGAAAGAACACAATGATTTATACCACAGTAGTAAAAGATCTGTCAATACTTGAATTATGAACTCTCTTTCCATTGTTTAAGTAAGCCAAAAAATATATATAGGCAAGACTGTAACATCCTGTATTAAGTTTAAAGCCAAAATGGATGTACTGTTTTAGAATCATAGAATGGTTTGGGTTAGAAGGGACCTTAAAGATCATCCAGTTCCAACCTCCCTGCCATGGGCAGGGACACCTCCCGCTAGACCAGGCTGCTCAAAGCCCCATCCAGCCTGGCCGTGAACACTTCCAGGGATGGGGCATCCACAGCTTCTCTGGGCAACCTGTTCCAGTGCCTCACCACCCTCACAGTAGAAAATGTCTTCCTAATATCTAATCTAAATCTCCCCTCTTTCAGTTTAAAACTGTTACCCCTCATCCTATCACTCCACTCCCTGATAAAGAGTCCCTCCCCATTTTTCCTGTAGGCCCCCTTTAGGTACTGGAAGGCTGCTATAAGGTCTCCCTGGAGCCTTCTCTTCTCCAGGCTGAACATCACTCTGTCCTCATAGCAGAGGTGCTCCAGCCCTCTGATCATCTTCGTGGCCCTCTGCTGGACCCGTTCCATCAGGTCCATGTCCTTCTTGTGCTTTACTCCAGGTGGGGTCTCAAGAGAGCCAAGTAGAGGAGCAGAATCACCTCCATGGACCTGCTGGCCATACTTCTTTTGCTGCAGCCCAGGATGCGGTTGGCTTTCTGGGCTGCAAGCGCGCATTGCCAGCTCATGTTGAGCTTCTCATCCACCAGCACTCTTTCTCCTCAGGGCTGCTCTCAAGCTGTTCTCTGCCCAACCTGTATTTGTGCCTGGGATTGCCATGACCCAGGTGCAGGACCTTGCACTTGGCCTAGTTGAACTTCATGAGGTTCACCCGGACCCACCTCTCAAGCCTGTCCAGGTCCCTCTGGATGGCATCCCTTCTCTCCAGCGTGTCGACTGCACCACACAGCTTGGTGTCATCGGCAAACTTGCTGAGGGTGCACTCAATCCCACTGTCCACGTCTCTGACAAAGATGTTAAACAGCACTGGTCCCAGTACTGACCCCTGAGGAATGCCACTTGTCACTGGTCTCCACTTGGACATTGAGCCATTGACCCCAACCCTTTGAGTGCGACTGTCTAGCCAGTTCCTTATCCACCAAGTGGTCCATCCATCAAATCCATGCCTTTCCAATTTAGAGACTGGGGTGTTATGCGGGACAGTGTCTAAATGCTTTGCATGAGTCCAGGTAGATGATGTCGGTTGCTCTCCCCTTATCTACCAGTGCCATGGCAACATCATAGAAGGCCACCAAATTTGTCAAGCATGATTTGCCTTTGGTGAAGCCATGTTGGCTGTCACCAATCACCTCCTTGTTTTCCATGTGCCTTACCAGAGATTCCGGGAGGATTTGCTCCATGATCTTGTTAGGCACAGGGGTGAGACTGACCGGTCTGTAGTTCCCTGGGTCTTCCTTTTTTCCCTTTTTGAAAATGGGGGTTATGTTTCCCCTTTTCCAGTCAGCAGGAACTCCACCAGACTGCCATGACTTTTCAAGTCTAATGGAAAGTGGCTTAGCGACTTCGTCTGCCAGTTCCCTCAGGACCTGTAGATGGATTTCATCAGGTCCCATGGATTTACCTACCTTGAGGTTCCTCAGATGGTCTTGAACCTGATCTTCTCTTACAGCAGGCGTTTCTTCATTCTCATAGCCCCTGCCTTTGCCTTCTGCAACTTGGGTGGTGTGGTTGGAGCCCTTGCTGGTGAAGACCAAGGCAAAAAAGTCATTCAGTACCTCAGCCTTCTCCATATCCTGGGGGACCAGGTTTCCTTCTGGAGAGGCCCACATCTTCCCTAGTCTTGCCTTTATCCCTGACATACTTATAGAAGTTTTTCTTGTTATCCTTGATGTCCTTAGCCAGATTTAATTCTATCTGGGCTTTAGCTTGCCTAATCTGGTTCCTGGCCACTCGGACAGTTTCTCTGTATTCCACCAAGTTTACCCGTCCTTGCTTCCACCATCTGTAGGCCTCCTTTTTCCTTTTGAGCTTGTCCAGGAGCTCCTTGTTAATCCATGCAGCCCTCCTGGCATTTTTGCCTGACTTCTTCTTTCTTGGGATGCATCACTCCTGATCTTGGAGGAGGTGATCCTTGAATACTAACCAGCTTTCTTGGTCCGCTCTTCCCTCCAGTACTTTTTCCCATGTTACCCTGCCAAGCAGGTCCCTGAAGAGGCTGAAGACTGCTCTCCTGAAGTCCAGGGTAGTGAGCTTGCTGCATACCCTCCTCGCTGCCCAAAGGATCTTGAATTTTACTGTTTCATGATCACTGCAGCCAAGGCTACCCTTGAGCTTGGCGTTCCCCACCAGCCCCTCCTTGTTGGTAAGGACAAGGTCCAGCATAGTTCCTCTCCTCATTGGCTCCTCTACCATTTGAAGAAGGAAGTTGTCATCGACACATTCCAAGAACTTCCTGGATTTCTTGTGCCCCGCTGTGTTGTCCGTCCAACAGATGTTGGGGTGGTTGAAGTCCCCTGTGCGGACCAGGGTCTGTGAATGCGATGCTGCTCCTGTCTGTCTGTGGAGGGCCTCATCTGCTCTGTCATCCTGATCAGGTGGCCTGTAGCAGGCTCCTACTGTCATGTCACCTGCCCCTGTGTTCCCTTTAATCTTGACCCATAAGCTCTCCATTGGGTCTTTATCCATCCCCAGGTGGAGCACCATGGACTCCAGCTGTTCATTGACATAGAGGGCAACACGCCCTCCTCGTCTCCCCAGCCTGTCCTTCCTGAAGAGTCTGTATCCCTCCATTCCAACAATCCAATCATAAGAGCCATAAGAGTTTTAATTAAGTAAAAATCTTTTTTGCTGCTTTATAAGAGATGAAGTTGTTCTCAAAGTAGAGATACTTTTTTTTTTTTACTTGCAGGCACATTTATAATAACTTTTCCAGCTCTTATACTTGAAATGCTGTATTTGTGTCTTGTAACAAAGGAATAGGAGAGTGAAGTTAAGCGTAGGAGCTTTTAACTTGCAATACAGTGTTATTGCTTTATTGATGCTACACAGTATATACTGAGAATTTCATAGAAGTGCAGGAGAGTTAGACATATGTTTTACTTTAATCAAAGTTCTCTGGCTAAATTCCCTGCACTGCACTGATGACTGAGTCATCAACTGTGTACTGGATTGTTTGTGGCATTATATATGTTTAATTCTTAGAATCAGAGAGTATTCACTGTCCAATGACTTGCTAGCAGAAGTTCTTGGTGACTAGATTTCGACATCTGTTGACTTCTGAGTACCAGGATCTTCAGTCTCCTGGAGTTGTTTGGTATTCTTAATAATTTAGTGTGTGGTATGTGGCCATCTAGCATTCGGATTTAACATCCAAGAGGAAATGTGCTGTGGTGATTAAGATAACATTGGTATTCAAGAGTTAGAGGTACGTTTTGTCTGACCCTGATCTTTAAAAATGTAGGTCTTCTGAGTTGGAAACCTACATATATTTGAGAATATATTCTATCTAGAAGTGTCACAGTAAAGGTCTTGCCCCTTATATGTTCTTTTCTACACTATGTATAATGCAGGCTCTGCAAGGGACTTGCAAAGGACTTGTAGCTTCTGGTCATACCTTCTGTTTTCACCAGCCTTATCAGTGAATAAGACAGGAAAAAAAGAAGGGTGATCAACTAAGAGCACTAAACACTGCTCTGAAAGGTGGAGGTTTCTCTACTTATGCCATAGGCTTCTACCATGATGCCAGTCAATTAGTTTAGACAAGGTTTGTCATATGTGATCTCTCTTTTTCTCCTACTGGTACCCCATTTGAGACTCTGGAATGTGACTTGCAGAAGTGATGTGCACTGAGCTTGTTCCTGTTCCTGTTCCGTTAGATCTGTTTGGTGGTGACATTTGTCATATAATCATAAGTATTCTTTAAAATCAGGCCTTGCATGTCTCAGAATGGGCATTTGAATTCCTGAAGGCTTTTAATTTCTCTATCTGGAGCCCAATCTGTGGTCAAGCCACCCTTTTCATCTGATGTATACTATATCGTGAATTTCATTGCAGCTGTTGTAATGTAAAGTTCATATTTAACTGATTTGTATGGTATTTGGACTATTTTTTCTGGACAACAAGGAAACTGGAGCATACTCTTGTTTTTATAAAGTGCATGATGACGAGAACTGTTCTGATATTAATTTTGCAAAATTATTATTTTAGAACAGCTCCTCCTAATCATACACTGCTAATGTTTGTAAGCTTGCATAACACTTCCTCCTGAATTATTAGTTTTGTTGTTTTGCTTCTAAGGTGTTGCAAAAAAGGAAAACATCTTTTATTCTCTATGCAATTGTGGCCAAATGGCAAAACAGACCTTCATGAGCAAATTCAAAGAGCATGAATGTTTGCCTTTTGAGAGGTTTTATTCTAGGAAACGTGCCAGTCTTCAATGCCAGCATTTCAACTCTGCCTTTGGAAATCTTTGTCACTGGAAGCACCAAGTAACTCAAAGTTTATTTTGAAATGAGTTCTTTGAAACGAGCATTTTAAATGCTTTAGTTATTTCATCACTTTAAGAAAGTAGTAACTTTGGTCTGGAGTCCTGAATCCCTTCTTAATGTGCACGTTAGCACAGTTGAGCCAGGAATGTTACAGTTAACAAGGAACAGGCCAGAATCTGCACGCAGGTGATCCCCACGCCATGACCTCAGGAAACACTGAGTTAGGAAGGACACAGTGCAGCTGAGCATCTGTGACTATACTAGTGAATTATCCCAATTCTGTGAATTCTGTTGGAAAGCCCTTTCAGTGGGGTGCATGCAAGCTTTGTAACGGAAAACAAAATTTGTTTCAAAGTGACGAGTCATGACCAGCCTGGTAGCATTCATTACTCATCCTATTGTACATTAATGAGGCACTGGCAATTAGCTACAAAGTTTTGTCAAGCATAATATTAATGAAATATTTGTACATAACAAACTTCATTAAAATTAGCTGCTGTTGAAGTTACTGGGTTTCTAGGACTTTTTGTACTTCTCAATTCACATTACAAAACCTACTTGTTCCCTGCAGCAACCTACAGTGTGAAAGTGATCAGAAACTGTTTTGTCTGCTTGAACTGTCCAGGCAGAATAAAATTTCAAAAAAGGGGGAAGGGAAAGAAAGAAAATGGCCTGTATTACAGAAAACAAATGAGATGTTTGGTACTTCTTGAGAGCCCCTGGAGCTTGAGGGAAAGATGAAAAAATGTGAAGATTTAGGAGTTTAGGAACATATTTATTGTACTTTGCCAGTAATTCTCTTCTTACCAAGCATTTCACAAAATATCAAAACCTATTATGTGTTAAGAAATTACAAACTACCTGTGTGAGAGACAGTAGTTAGGTGTGAAGGTGGCATTGACAGAGCAATGCTCTTGAAAATCTAATAGCTGATATGCTTAATTATATACATAAAAATGCAGTATTTTTTATGATTTATTTAACTCACTGCTTATTTTAAAAAAATCTTAGTTTTTCTTTATTAAAGCATACATTCTTAGCTCATTGCTCATAGTCCTTCTGAGAAGGTGTTTTTAAACAATTGTATGGAAACCAAACAAGTTTGGACTAGGAAATATTAGAGAAACTCAGATTTAGCTAGTTGATACTCATGTCAAAAGGAATATGCAGTTATCTTAAAAAAAGGTTCAATATGTTTTCTAAAATGGAAGTTCTTTGCAATGGAGAATATTGCCCAGGTCACTGCAGATTTAATGAGTTGGAGAAGTGTTCCCTAGGTCTGTTAGTGTGTTAACCCAAAACATTTTTTTATTCTAGATTGCTTCCTGATGCTTATTTCTGCTCTGGCAGTTTACATCACATGAAGCATAAGTGACAAAAGTAAAATTTTGTGTAAGACAAGGTGCTCATTAATAGTCATTAACAATACCTATTTAGGAATACTTGAAAATAGTATGGACCATTTGTCTTCCAAAGATGGTTTCCTTGGTTTGGGCTTTTTAGATGTTTATTTCCTGTAAGCAGTCGTGGATTTCTGCTTAAATTTTGTAAAAACAGAGGTCAAGTCTATCTCACTGTCCTCATTAGAAGTTACTGTTGACTTTAGTAGAAATAAGATGCTGTCTTCCGTAGAATTCTACTTTTATTCTAGCTTTTGAAGTTTGAAGCTCTCAATACCAAAAAAAAAAATGTACTGCTAAAGGGCAGATTCTAGTGAGTCAGCAGGAAGATGTCCAAAACGAATGGGAAGTTTAGGAGGCAAGATCAAGCCCATTATCCTCATAATAAATTAAAAAAAAAAATAAATCACTAAATCTGCTGGTTTGCTTTCTGTAGGTGGTAACTTTAAGTAGCATGTACCATAGTTGTCTTGAGAGGCAACCATAGTTGCCTGAGAACATAGGTTAGGGTTTCCTGTCTGGGTTTATTTTGTATGAAAACATTTTTTTTCCTAGGAAAAGAAATCTCTATTTCTGCCTTTATTTTATCACTGCTGCAAACGAACAGGAAAATTTTTTTTAGAGAAAAGGTCTAAATAACAAATATAATAAAAATGCAGCATCGTACAGCACAGGAACCACTAAATAGCAAAGAACACATATCAGATCCTATTTCAATAAATATTAAAAGCCTTGTTTAAAATAACTTTCTTTTTACAGAAAGAAACGTTGAACCAAAATATGTGTTCATGCTCTGATAGCTTCCATAAATAGCTTGTAGCTTTGATGTTAAGTGTGTTTATTTCTACTAAGTGAGTATATTCATAATGGCAGTTTATAGACCACAGGAATGGACTTTGCCATAGGCGTCCTTGCAGCACTGGTGCAGCTCACATGAATAGGTCTCTTTTTTTCTATTGAGTTTTTTTGTAATATTAATAGAAAGTTTAAAGCCTAACAATTAGAGATGTTACAAAGCTGATTTGAATAATGTAGACATGTAGGAAATCAAGTGTATATATATATATAAAGTATATATATATTATTTTATATATATATATCAGCTGATATATCCAAGATTATCTCCTATCAGAGTAGTTTGTGATCATGACTTGAAAGGCTTCTTTAGATGATGTATTTAATACTTACCTGCAAAGATAGCTTGTGTCATCTTACAGACCTCAGACCAAAGTGCCCACAACTGAAATGATAAATTTATGGAACTTACAAAGCCAGTAGAGAAAACCAGTCCATATTAGATCTTTCAAGAATGGTATTTTTAATGTATATGAAGTCATAAGAAAAATATAAAGAAGTAATATGTTAAATAACGAAAATAATTTTCTTACTGTAAATGAAAAGCAACTCTCCAGGATGTGACAGCGTGTAAGATGTAGTCACTTCTGTAAGGTCTGTCTGCCCTTCCATAAGGTACAGCATGCCAGAGGCTTGGCACCTCTCACTTTTGTACCTCTGCCTTAGGCTGTTTGCTGTGTCTGGAGATAGACCTCAAGGCAGATGAGAAAAGCTAGGCTTTGGGAAGTATATGAATCTTATTAAATACAAGATCTTTTTCCTGTTATTTATGGAAACAATAAATAATACATATCAACAACTCCTTGTTCTTGGTAACTAATCAATTGCAATGGGGATTTTATTTCCAAAATATATACATCTTGTATACCATGGGTACAGCGTTACCTTCCTTGTAAACATACCATGCTGGGTTCACCTCAAGAGCATGTTCTGGTGTGCTGGAAACCACAAATAGCTCTTGTCAAATAAAGAATGTAGTAGCTGTTAACATATCCTTATGTTAATCTTTTGCTTCTTCTTTATTGTAGCTGTATTTCATAGAATCATAGAATAGAATCATAGAATTGTTGAGGTTGGAAGGGACCTTTAAGATCATCGAGTCCAACCTTTAGCCTACCCTGACAAGAGCCACTTGAAACCATGTCCCTAAGTGCCCCATCTACCCTTTTTTTAAACACCTCCAGGGATGGTGAATCCACCACCTCCCTGGGCAGCCTATTTCAATGTTTAATAACCCTTTCAGTGAAAAAATGTTTCCTAATATCCAATCTAAACCTCCCCTGACGTAACTTGAACCCGTTTCCCCTCGTCCTATCACTTGTCACCAGGGAGAAGAGGTCAGCCCCCATCTCTCTACAACCTCCTTTCAGGTAGTTGTAGAGGGTGATAAGGTCTCCCCTCAGCCTCCTCTTCTCCAGGCTAAACAACCCCAGCTCCCTCAGTTGTTCTTCATAAGGTTTGTCCTCCAGACCCCTCACCAGCTTTGTAGCCCTTCTCTGGACACGCTCCAACACCTCAATGTCCCTCTTGTAGCGAGGGGCCCAAAACTGAACGCAGTACTCGAGGTGGGGCCTCAGCAGTGCCGAGTACAGGGGGATGATCACTTCCCTGGACCGGCTCACCACACTGTTCCTGATACAGGCTAGGATGCTGTTGGCCTTCTTGGCCACCGGGGCACACTGCTGGCTCATATTCAGCCGGCTGTCAACCAACACTCCCAAGTCCTTTTCTGTCGAGCTGCTTTCAAGCCACTCTGCCCCAATCCTGTAGCGCTGCATGGGGTTGTTGTGTCCCAAGTGCAGGACCCGGCATTTGGCCTTGTTGAACCTCATACCATTGGTCTCAGCCCATCGGTCCAGCCTGTCCAGATCCCTCTGCAGAGCCAACCTACCCTCAAGCAGATCAACACGCCCGCCCAGTTTAGCGTCATCTGCGAACTTACTGAGGGTGCATTCGATCCCTTCATCCAGATCATTGATAAAGATATTAAAGAGAACCGCCCCAGCACCGAACCCTGGGGGACACCACTTGTGACTGGACACCAACTGGATTTAACTCCATTTACCACCACTCTCTGGGCACGGCCATCCAGCCAGTTTTTTACCCAGCGAAGAGTACACCTGTCCAGGCCATGAGCAGCCAGTTTCTCCAGGAGAATGCTGTGGGAAACAGTGTCAAAAGCTTTGCAAAAATCCAAGTAGATAACATCCACAGCTTTTCCCTCATCCACTAAGTGGGTCACCTTATCATAGAAGGATATTAGGTTTGATAGGCATGACCTGCCCTTCACAAACCCATGCTGACTGGGCCTGATCACCCTGTTCTCCTGCATGTGCCGTGTAATGGCACTGAGGAGGATCTGTTCCATGACCTTCCCAGGCACCGAGGTCAGACTGACTGGCCTGTAGTTCCCCGGATCCTCCTTCCGGCCCTTCTTGTGGATGGGTGTCACATTTGCTAACCTCCAGTCAGCTGGGACCTCCCCGGTTGTCCAGGACTGCTCATAAATGATACCAAGTGGCCTGGCGAGCACCTCTGCCAGCTCTTTCAATACCCTTGGGTGGATCTCATCCGGCCCCATAGATTTGTGCACCTCCAGGTGCTGAAGCAGGTCCCTCACCATTTCCCTTTGGATTAGAGGGGCTTCATTCTGCTCCCCATCCCTGTCTTCTAGTTCAGGGGTCTGGGTGCTCAGGGAACAACTGGTCCTACTGCTGAAGACTGAGGCAAAGACTTCATTAAGTACCTCAGCCTTTTCCTCATCCTTGGTCACTATGTTGCCGGCCCCATCTACTAGAGGACAGAGATAATCCTTAGTCCTCTTCCTATTGCTAATATATTTATAGAAGCTTTTTTTGTTGTCCTTGACAACAGAAGCCAGGTTTAGCTCCAGCTGGGCTTTGGCCCTCCTGATTTTTTCCCTACATAGCTTAACTACCTCTTTGTAGTTGTCTTGAGTGGCCTGCCCTTCCTTCCAGAGGCCATAGATCCTCTTTTTTTCCCTAAGTTGCAACACTAGCTCCCTGTTTAGCCAGGCCGGCCTTTTTCCCCGACGGCTTGTCTTCTGGCACATGGGGACAGCCTGCTCCTGCGCCTTTAAGACTTCCTTCTTGAAAATCATCCAGGCTTCCTGGGCTCCTTTGCCCTGGAGGACTGCCTCCCAGGGGACTTTGTCAACCAGGCTCCTGAAAAGCCCAAAGTCCGCCCTCCGGAAGTCCAAGGTAGCAGTTCTGCTGACCCCTCTCCTTGCTTCTCGCAGAATTGAAAACTCTATCATTTCATGGTCACTGTTCCCAAGACAGCCTCCAACCTTCACATCCCCCACAAGACCTTCCCTATTTACAAACAACAGATCCAGCAGGGCACCTTCCCTAGTTGTCTCTCTCACTAGCTGTGTCAGGAAGTTATCCCCAGCACATTCCAGGAACCTTCTAGACTGTTCCCTCCCTGCTGTATTGTATTCCCAGCAGATGTCCGGCAAATTGAAGTCCCCCATGAGGACAAGAGCTCGCGATCTTGAGACTTCTCCCAGCCGTTTATAGAATATTTCATCTGCCTCCTCATCCTGATTGGGCGGTCTATAACAGACTCCTACTACGATATCCGCCTTGTTAGCCCTGCCCCTGATTCTTACCCATAAACACTCAACCCCATTATCACCATCATTAAGTTCAAAGCATTCATAACACTCCCTGACATACAGGGCCACACCCCCGCCTCTCCTTGCTTGCCTATCCTTCCTGAAGAGCCTATAGGCATCCATGGCAGCACTATAGCTATGTGAGTCATCCCACCACGTTTCTGTGATGGCGACTACATCATAATTATCCTGCTGCACAATGGCTTCCAGCTCCTCCTGTTTGTTACCCATGCTACGTGCATTAGTGTATAAGCACTTCAGCTGGGCTACAGGTCCTTTTTCCTTTTTACTGGCGGGAGCCGAAATTCTGCCACCCCCAGACTTATTCCTAAGGAGCCTGGTTATGCCCCCTATCTTTTCCAAGTCTAGTGCCAGCATGCCACCTTCAGGCTTTTTGCTAGCAAGCATGGATCTATCCCCATCCCCCTTCAAATCTAGTTTAAAGCCCTGTCAATGAGCCCCGCTAACTCTTGCCCTAAAACCCTTTTCCCCCTTTGAGACAGGCTTTTGCCGTCTGTTGCCAGCAGGCCTGGCGTCCTGAAAAGCAGCCCATGATCAAAGAACCCCAAGTCCTGCCGATGACACCAGTCTCTGAGCCAGGCATTGAACAGCTGGCATTTCCTATTAATCTTCTCATCTATCCTTGCAACTGTTGGGATAGAAGCAAACACTATTTGTGCTCCTGATCCCCTAACCATCCGTCCCAGGGCCCTGAAGTCTTTCTTCATTGCCCTTAGGCTTCTTCCTGAAATTTCATCATTGCCTAACTGAAAAATCAATAAAGGGTAGTAGTCAGCAGGCTTAACTAGGGTAGGGAGTTTCTTCCGGACATCCTTAACTTTGGCCCCAGGGAGACAGCAGACCTCCCTACAGATTGGGTCTGGTCTACATATGGGACCTTCTACTCCCTTCAGAATTGAGTCCCCTACTACAAGGACCCGTCTTTCTTTCCTAACCGAAGATGTTGTTATACGAGGCTTAATCCGTCTCGGCCTCAGTGACAACTCCAAGTTCAGCAAGCTGTTGTCCTCCTCATCCTCCGGTTCCCTTTGCAGAACATCATATCCGTTCTGCAAGGGCACGGCGGATGGTGTGGGGGTCACCTGGGTGGCACGTCTGCCACGCCGGACAGGGACTTGTTGCCACTGGCCCCTGCCCTCTGAATCTCCACATTCAGCTGTGCTGCTAGAGGGTGGGGAGTGCTCTGTATGTGGAGCTCTGTCTGCCTGAGGTGCTTCTTTCAGGGAAGGCAGGATGCGACTCCAGTTATCTATCTCCTGTTCACAATCCCTTATACTTCTCATTTGTAATGCAAAAAAAATAGACCATTATGACAGTACATCTTAACAAAGCCCAAATTTTCTCATTGTCTAAAATTTAAGCAGACTATTAGCTAGTATAATGTACTTGGTGTTTTTCTGAACAGTTGTGCTAATACAACATTATTTTAAAAAAATTCTGATCTTTTAATTCATATACTAAAATGACTACTGTTTTGTATCACAGTTGCTTTAAAAAGTGCTCCTTGAGATTGCGTGTTAAAAAGATGGGTGTAACTGCTTCCTTTGACAGTGTGCAATTTAAATTACCAGATTAAATCACATAGTGTAAAGTCAGTGGAAAAGATGGCGCTGAGCTAGCTGGATACTTAGTAAGAAATTTCAAAACACTTTCACAAGCTACAGATAAAAAGATGCTTATACAAGGTACTTTATAGAAATGGTCACTCTTGCATGTTTCAAAGTGAGCCTGCCTGAAGTATTTAAACAGTGTTATTCTAGGGAAAGGTGAATTTGTGCACAGTTACTGCAGCTCTGGAAATATTAGTGTCACTCAGACTCGGTCAGTGCTCTATAACATAATGCTTTAAAAGTGGTGATGCTTCCCTTTTAAGATTGTTTTCGTTTTTTTAATTGGAAAGGGACAGTTTGCAACTTCTTGGTGAGTCTTCTCAATTTTCAGTCTTTTAGCTATGCTAAGTACTTGTAAAGTAAGGGAGACTTTTGAGGAAAATAGCAAGAATCCCAGTGGCGTTTGAAGGAATTCACTATGCTTTGGTCTGGCATTATTTTTAGTTCTTGCATAATAAATTAATTTGTATTTTAGTATGTAAATCTGTCTTCTGAGAATTACGTAGGGGATACAGGAAGCATGGTACTGTGGGTATTGGTCCTCATATGACTTTTATGTCTGTCTTCCTTGCTGAACCTCATTACCAGAGAACAGAAGAGTGTTGTCTTTCAAATTCTTTACTGCATTTGTCATCTGCAGTTTTCTATCTTATGCTTTCCTGGACTGTGGATGGGTGTTGGTTTGATAGGAATTCTCCAACTGGATGGCTGTAACTGGGCTCCTTTTACTGTAGAGTCTATTTTGTTTTTACCAGGCTGTATAAAGAAATGGATTTTAAGTAATACTGAATTGGTCAAAGTGTGATGATTCATTATGGTCTTCCAATAGGGTTGCTTTGAAATGGCCAAGGTAAGGGTTTAATTAATATTTTTAGATATAAAATTGATGATCAGAAGCAGCAGTACTCTACTCTTCAACTCTATAATACAACTGTTCAACTCTATAATACAGTCATTTGTTTTAAATACGGTTTATGTGGGTGATGGGTGGTAATGGGTTTCTAAGCATTAGAACTAGCTTTTCTTTTCCAGAAGCCTCAATTGGTACACTAACAGCCACAGTTCCTCCTCATTTAAGCTTCCTGTGGCCTTAGATTTAATAGATGTGGAATGAGAAATAACTTTCAGTCGCATTCTGTGCAATGGAGTGGTGTTGGTCAAAATTCCTAGTCTGCCTTGTGAGGCAAATCATACCCTGTAGAGGCAGACATGTTACAAGGGAAAAATATGACAGGCTTTTTGCTGCTTCTGGCTTTCTGGTATGTTTACTGCTTTGGGAAGGTAGGACACAAGCTTAACAGGAAATTCTCTTTTGTCTTGTACTTTCTGTAAGTCATTGTGGACGTAAAAGCTGTTTTGAGTTACTGAAATGGATGTATTTAGTTTTACTTTTCATTTACTTCTTTATTTTTCTTTGGAATAAATTTCTGCAACATTGCTTAATTTTTTCCAATAAGATCTATGAAAGAAGCCAAATGTCACTTGTTTAACGAGGTTTGAACAAAGAGGTATTCTGGTAACTGTTTAATAAAAATACACTTCTTATGATTCCATGTTTAAGTAAATTATTAAATTCCACTTGAAGTTTACCAAAACTATTAATAGGAAAATCCACAACAGATCTTTGAAAAAACCTCCAGACTTGGTTTCATTCATTCTGTGGTAATTTGTCCTCTATAAATTAAGACGTGAACACATTTAACATAGATAAAATTTGAATAACAAAGTAAATTTGAGGTACGTAGTCAGATTCTGTGCTAATGCAAGCTAGTAATGATCATTTTTATATTTAAAATAATCTTGCCAATAATATACACAATGTGATGAACATTAATATACAAGTCATTTTTCTTAGGTTTATAAATAGAAATTTGACACCAAAATAAGTATTTGAAGCTTATTGTGTCACACAGTATCTTCAATATGTCAGATTCTGCTAACGTGCCCTTGCTGCTGATGTTACTTTCACACAGTACACTGAAGAAAAGCTCATCGTGTGTTCTCTGGAGAAACGCTGTCCTTGAGTGCAGCAGGGTTTGGCAGAAAAGGAAGAAATGCAAACAAATTAACAACATTCATCTGACAGCTGTGTCTAAGAATGCAAAGTCACACACTAGTTTTGATTAAATATTTCTTTCTCCCCTTTCTAAAATAGTTCCAGGACTTCTGCTAAATATCTGACGGGCCAAGAAATTCCTGTTGTTGGCATGCCCAGAGCAGCTGGGGACCAGGCAGCAGCAGTGCAGTCTTCCCCACACCTACAGGCTCCAGCTCTGTTCTGGGGCACCGTGTCTGTGCCTGAGCTGGTTGCTTTCTTTCTAGCCTACTCACTTCTTGGCCTGTATCGTTAGACTACTGCTGACTTTTTTGTTTGTTTGTTTTAATCCCCTGAAGTAACCTGTCACTTGGTTTTGATTTGGTGGACTGTGGTAGGGTCATTCTAATAAATGTGCTAAAATTCTGCTCCCTTGTCCTTTGCCTCATTCTCCTTCTACTGCTTCCCCCTTCCTTTTGCAGGTATGCAAATGGCATGAACATGCAACTAAGTGCAGACATCTAATCCTGGCTTAGTGTGGACTGCTGCCAGCAGTGGTTTTGTTGGTGTATCGGGCAGTAGGCACAACAGTCTAAAAACCATCCGGTACCCTTTGCCTGAGGAGGTGCAGCAGGTTCCATGGCAGCACAGAGGCCCCCTTGAACAGAGATATAGAGGCAGCTGCATTTTGGGTCAGAAGACTTCAGGTTTCTACCCCAAGCTAGAGCCTAGTTTTGAGAGCTAAAAAAATTACTAGGAGCCGAGGATGCAGGCCAGTGGGAGAAATTTGACTGCACATATTGCTTGAGTCCTCTTGACCTTAATCTGCACCAAAATATCAGTAATTCTGCCCAGGATCCCTCATGTAATTTTTTGAGAACCTGTTTTCTTCTTACTGAGGCCTTGATTGCTTTTGCTAAAGTTAAAATGGTTAATGTGGTGGGGGTTTTGGGGCGGCCACACTGATTCAAGTCATGTCAGAATCCAATATTTTCAAACGTACTTTGTTACTAAGGTTTTTATCCTTCCTGCTACTCTTCCCACAACAACACCGAACACCATAAATTTTGTTTCCAGATTCCTATTTTACTGTTAGGCGCTGGCATCAGTAGCAGAGGTGTAGGGGCAATGGAATGGCTTTATAGTAAGCTGTGAGATGCTTTTACTATACAGGCTCCTAGAGGCCTTACCTAGATGTGAACTTCAGGTTTGTAAAAATAAAAGTTTTAAGTAAAATGTTCCTAGCCCTTAGGATTGTAGAGCAAAGCTTGAAAACTGTGGCTGAAGTTCTTCCCAAAAGCTGAGAAGCCAGATGACAATGATGAAGAATTCCACATTTCTTCTGCAAACATTTAAATACCAGGATTTATGAAAACTTGACAGTACTGTTTCAGAATACAACAACATCTTGGAGGTATCTTATAAATATTTGTAATCCTAGTCTATACACTGTCACAGATGTAAATACAATCTTCAAAAAGCAACATTCTCTCCAATATTTTATCCCAAACAAAGGGAAATAGTATAAATAAGCCAGTGCCTTTTATTTTCTCTCCCTCTAAATAAAAGCACACACTTCTCTTGGTCCACTGTTAGTGACACTGTGGTTAAGGTGGAGTGAAACAAATGTATTCCTAAACCGTGCCTACCTCACCAAGTATTAATGCTGTAGGTCGTTTTCAGGTCCATTTCTAGCACTATAGACTGTAAATTGCTCCAGTCTCAGGATAAAATTGTTGTGCTTTTTGCATACAATTAATGAAGTATTGTAGCAGCATCCTACGTATGTATATTGGTGGTTCGATACAGAGTCTAGCACAGGAAAAATGCATTGTTCATTTATGTGCTTGTTTGGCATCCCTGTAAAGGTGCAGAAAGGCCTGTTTCTTCCTGCATCAGGGTTACTTTTTCCTTATTGAAGTAGATTTTAGTCGGAATAGTGCCAAGCAAACCATTTTTTTTTAGATAAATCTGTTTTATAGCATAGATTTCCAGCTGAAAAAAAGAGATCTTCTTTGGGAAATAATAAAGTTACTGTACTGCCTGTAGTATTCAAAGTGTGGTGTATTTTAGGGCTGTGCTAGTACTACCTTGTATTACAGAGGCAAGGCTCCTCAAATAACGCTTCCAGACAACTCTCCATATTTGACATGGATAGGCTTCGTTCTGACAAGTTAACAGGTAGGCACGCATATCTTGGCTTGTAAGAGATGCCTGATTGGAATACTGTACATGGCCAGGCTATTTCTGTGAGGATCTAAATTGGGATGGTGCAAACCCGGCTCTTTAGATATCGTTTTCCAGTAATATGTTGAATGGAAAGAGCCTGGTTGCCTAGGTAACAAGCCAGAGTCACTTAGCAAGGTTCGTTTTAGTTAATGAAATGATAAAAGGAGAAGAATGATGTTTAGGTTTGTTTTGGGGTATTTTTGCAAACAGTGCTGTCTGAATGAACCAACCATTGGGTCTTCTCAACCCTGTGGCAGGAGGGGGTTGCCATGAACACTGCACACCCTGAGGAGAGACTCTAGGGTGCTGGCCTGCCTGGCTTTTCCCCCAAACAGGGAGGTTGTGTAGCTCATAAATCTGTGATTAAAGCATATCTTGAGTTCATCTAGTCCCCACTGCCATTTGGTTTTGAACAGTGGGATTGGAGCATGGCCAAAAGGGGTTGCGTGGACTTGTAATAGTTGCGTAATAAAACATGATGGGAAGTGGCTATTTAGAGATTAGCTCTTGTTCCAGACTCATTGAAGCAGTGTCTCTTCAGAAGTAGGCCCTTTAAAATAGTTATTGAAGAGTAAGCTATATACTGTCCTGTCACATACTAAAGGAATGTCCTCATTTGATTCAGACCTACGCCAAGTGACAAGCGAGGTGGAGACTGTCTGTCTTACTCCTGAAGAGAAGTTGGTAGCAGCAGTGAATTTTAAAATGGATGCTATAAATGGCAAGCTAAAACTCCAACTGCTAGTAATCGTAGCTAATCTGTTGCATGCATTGGGTGATCTGAAATTCATGGCATACGTGAAAGAGAATTAAGAAGGCTGAGGGAAGCAAGAGGATACAAAACCTGTTCCTAACTTGAGTCTATTGATCGGGATACTTGAGCAAAGTGAGGGATTATCGATCCTATTGTAAAGTATTAACATCTTGGTGAGGAACTGAGCCCTTATAGTCAGGCAAATCCCAGGTAGGGAGCAGTTCTGTAACACTTCCTTCCCTCCTTCCTAATAGGGAATGAAACACATGCATCCTATAAAGAGTTTCTATGGAGCTGGATTGTTTTAATTGGATTTTAATAATTTATACTCTATCTTCATTCAGGTGAGAGTATATGGAGCTGACGAAGAATAAAGTTTGCTCTGTGCAAAGTTTGGAGAGTTACTTTCTTCATGCAGTGGAATTTAGTAATTGGAAGCAGCCATGGATGAGTTTTGGTCTTATGTACAGTTGCGAAGGTTGGGCAAGGAATATATTTCTTGTGGTTTTGTCCAGGACAAGCTCATGTCAAAAATTAAAAGAAAAAAAGGAAAAAGTCTGTTCACTTGTGAACATCACATTAGTCTTCTAAAAATAGTGCAGATATTTTTTTTTTAACTAATTCATTATTACAAATACGTGTTCTTTTTTCTCTCAAGGACATCCAACTATACTAGAGACTTTTCTGCTAAATAAACAAGGGGCTTTTCAAATTTGTCATAATGTGGAGTAAAATGGAGTGGTCTGTTACTAAGCTTTTTTTCCTTCTGTTGAAATGCCTGGTCTGCCTTTAGGGCTCCAGTGTAGAGTGGAAGGTTGGGTTCTCCTGTTTGCTCATGCACTCCTATTCCTGTGTTATACTCCTTACTGGAAAGGCTTCGTCTAAAACAGATGAGAAGGGAAGTTTTTCATAACATAAAGCAAAGGTATGAAGATGTGTAAACATCTGACAGAAATACTTATTCATTTTATATGCTGTATACTAAATTAAGGCTTATCACACTTTGAACATAAGTTATCCATATCTTGTTTGTATTTTCTGGGAAGTCTTTCCATATAGAGTGTCTGTCGTAGTGGTCAAATAGGAAGGAGCTCGTGGAGCTCTTTGGCACTGAAAGTCTATAATCCACTGAGCGTGCTCCTAGGATTATATTTCAAAATACATGAGTAGTAGGACATACCTGCGTTCTTAATAAAGTATTAAGTATATATATTTCTTAATGATCAAGAGACTGTCTGCAGAGTTTGAAGAACAAGATTAGTTTTGTAGGTCCTGAATACGGGTTTGGAACGTTCTGTGCTAGTGATGAGACCAATCTTATGAAGGACTATCACAGTTTGGAGAATATGACCTGTCTTTTATAACGAGCTAAGACACTTGAGATGTTTTGTGGTGTTACATTGAGTCAGAAATTGTCTAAAAAATCTTGTCACGTAACAAGATACATTTCTGTTCCTCAGGTGTTTTTTATTTATTGGCTCAAGATGAGCAATGTCTATGCACAATTTTCATTATAAAGACAGAAAAATTAAGTCTCACTGTAAGAACATTGCATTTTATAATGCTTGGTGTGATTTTTGCAAAGGATTAATTAACAACTGTTAATATGACATAACTTTTCTGGTCTTCAAATTGGAATTTAAATGAATAATTATATTTTTTTTAATACTCATCACAGGTACATATCTATACCATTAGAGTTATAAGGAGTACTTTTGTGGAAATATTTCTCCTTAAATATGGTACACTAAAATATTTTTTCTTACGTTAGTATAACAGAAGATACTGAGAGAGTATTTTTTGTAAATAAACCTGTCTGTAAGCACTGTCATCTGCTGCACTTCAACTGTTTGTGCATCTCCTTTTATCACACAACAGTTTATCACTACTGTGAATTAGCAAATTGCTGCAGGATAGGCATATAGTGGGTATGCCTGTAGGAGCACTGTCAGGTTCCAGCCTCGATTACCTTGTGGTAATTTGCGTTCAATACTATTTTCTAGCATGCTGTGGAAGAAGGTAAGCACCAGCATAATTAAAGATTGGATCGTAATGCAAATACATCCAAAATTGCCACTTAACAATGCTTGTATAAAATTCAGTATTTATTACAACTTGGTATTGCTTTGACATAACTTTAATTTTTGTTTGTTTTATGTCTTTTTGCTGGTTTTGAACTTACTCATTTTCATTTCAGTTTCCATTTCTTTTAGTTGTCAGAAAAAGGTAAACTGGCTGTTTAGAATTCTTTTTTCATAATATTTTTCAATTATGAATGGGTTTTAAATCCTTGTTGAAAGTATAGTATTGAATCTGCAAAGGTAATATATATCTATTTTAATAGTATTATAAGCATTTAAAAGCGATCATTACAGTAGATCTCCTTTAGCCTTTTGTGAGATGTATTTTTATGTGATATTGTGTAATATTCTTTGAAATACTGATACCTTTTAAATAGTGGTTTTTTTCCTTTTAAAGCAGAAAGGGAGGGGAAACAGAAAAGAACTAAACATATTTGGGATAGTTTCCTCATTGAAAGGCTTCTTATGGCTCTTATAAAAAAAAAAAAAGGGGGGGGGGAAGGCATGACAGGAGAGTAAACCCCACATGTGCAGTTCTTTATATGCTAACCCTCTCTTACTTTTCTTGCAGGAAATCCTGGCTGAGTAGAGTTGGAAGCCCAAGCTCTCGCATAGATCGAACAAGTTTTTCCAATGAAAAGGAGATTTCCAAGCTTGACTTCTCAGGATTTAGCACTAGATACTAATAGAAGAAAACATCACTAAGCATAAAACTCTCTGCTGCATGATATTTTCTGTGCCTCCGTAAAATGTCATAAAAGCTTTCTATTCTAGAGTTAAATAGAAATGGTCCCTGTTCATGTGAAATAAGAATTCTTAGTTGTCATATTAGACATTTTACACCATTAATGTCAATAGCTAGTATTGAAAATGCCAATATCTAATGTATTGCATTTTGACAGCTAGATAAATGGTTAAAAGTGTCAGTGATTATTTGTGCACAATGAGATTTATTATATATAACCATATGAAACCTAATCTTTACACTGTGATTCTTCATCTATTTAGATGCAAAATAATAAACTTACGTTCTACTGTTTGTATTTTCACCAAAAATACTTAACTGCAGAACTGGAACGCAGAGATCTGTTCTAACAGCTCTGCATTATAAATCATGCTATTTGTGATAATTGGTTAAGATATAGTGGTGGTTTAAAATAAACATATGTTGCCTCAAACTAAAGTTACCTAACCAACTCTGGTTTAAAATTATCTATAAAAATGCAGATAAATCTTGATGATGAAATGTGTGGCGTCTCATCCCTTTTTCCTTGTCTACCTACAGCTTACATCCATACTGACTAAAAGGATGTTTTGATTTTTTTGCTTTTTTGATGTTCCTACTAAAATTTAAGATTTCAGTTGTTTTCCTTATGGATGTGCATTTGCTTCTTAATTGAGAATGTATGTTGGAACCTGAGTCAGCATGATGCACCCACATACGTCACATCAAGTACATGAGAGGTCCTGGGAAACTTGAGTTATGTACTTGCAGTAAATATTGGATAAGTCTTTGCAGTAAATATTGGATAAGTCTTTGCAGTATTGGATCTAATTCTCATAGTGCTCTTTTCACAGGCACCAAGGAGTCTGTCAGGGCTGGAACAGACCTATATCCTCAGTTCTAAAGTACTCCTGTGTCAGGATTAGTACTTACTGGAAGACTTTGGTTAGATCTCTGATATATCCAAGCAGGCATCTGGGTGATCTGGCAGTACTCTCTTACTTAATCAAGATTGTTGCCATCATACTGTGATGGAGGCTCACTTGTGCTGTAAGTCCCCATGAGAAGTGTGTAGTACATAAAGTGCGGTAATACTGCAGTAATGTGGTCACATGGCCTTGGGTTGGCTCCAAGCATGGGATACAGCCTGGCTGTGTCTTCTAAGATACCCTTCATGAGAATACTTAAGCTGGTATTGCCACTGGCTGGTCTGTACCTCATCTGTGGGTAGATAGCATCATCAATTTAGGCAATATCCTCAAATTTGTGGTATTTTGTTGTGTTTTTTTTTTTAATTTTAGGAAAGGATGTTTCATAATTTAAGCATTGTGTTTTTCATCTATGCAGAGCAAGGTGTACGTAGAATGGTATTTCTACTGACTGCTTGATTTATCTTCACTGGGCCTTTCTGTATTAAGCAGTAAAATCTCCTTTCTAGAATTTGCAGGAGTTATTTATAAATTGATGTAGTTCAAACCGCACTCGACTTCTGTGATTATACACAAGCATCCTTTGTTGAAGTCGTCGTCAATAATTCTTGCTCAACTCAAATGGTAAATGGCAAAGTTCAAGTGTAGTGGTAGCTTAATAGCTGTTACATCCTCTCGGAAAATTGTATCCTGCTGAACACAAGTGGTTTACATTGAAGCTACCTGGCAGAAGATACCCCCTTGGTCAAAGGCATATTCATCCAAGTTCCTTTGCTTGTATTTTGAGCAACAATAATAGAGGAAGGCGGAAAACAAATGGAACATGAGACACACAGGAAGATGAGCCAAAGATGAAAATGTTGTTTGGATGTATTGGCATGGGTGGAGTTGGATGCTCACAAGGACTCAGTAATTTTACCCAGACTCCACTAAAACTTAAGGAGGGGAAGCAGTCTGGGCCGCATCAAAAGAAGTATGGCCAGCAGGTCCATGGAGGTGATTCTGCTCCTCTACTTGGCTCTCTTGAGACCCCACCTGGTGTACTGTGTCCACCTTTCGAGTCCCCAACATAAGAAGGATATGGACCTGTTGGAACTGGTCCAGAGGAAGGCCATGAAGATGATCAGAGGGCTGGAGCACCTCTCCTGTGAAGACAGGCTGAGAGAGCTGGGGTTGTTCAGTCTGGAGAAGAGAAGGCTCCAGGGAGACCTTACAGCAGCCTTCCAGTACCTAAAGGGGGCCTACAGGAAAGATGGGGAGGGACTCTTTATCAGGGAGTGGAGTGATAGGATGCGGGGTAACGGTTTTAACGGAAAGAGGGGAGATTTAGATTAGATATTAGGAAGAAACTTTCTGCTGTGAGGGTGGTGAGACACTGGAACAGGTTGCCCAGAGAAGCTGTGGATGCCCCATCCCTGGAAGTGTTCAAGGCCAGGCTGGATGGGGCTTTGAGCAGCCTGGTCTAGTGGGAGGTGTCCCTGCCCATGGCAGGGGGGTTGGAACTGGATGATCTTTAAGGTCCCTTCCAACCCAAACCATTGTATGATTTAAAATGCTCACTTTTTAGGGGAGAAAGTGTGCAGGTAGAGAACTCTGAGAAAGTTGAAAGATGAAGAAATCCATATATAAACTGTTTTTCACATATTGAAAACCAAAAAAAATATTTGAAGTCTTGATATGAGCACTACAGCAAGCATTTTAGAATACTTTACCTAACCAAGCAGTATTTCTGATGTGGTATTAAGCAAATATGTTTCCTATAATCTGTGGCCTGTATGCTGTAGGCTAGATCTCTTGTTGAGTCTGTGTCACAAGGGTTTTTTCTATATCTGTCCGATAACACTCAGCCTTTGCTTTTGTGCTGGTTTTGAACCTATCTGAAAAGCTTGATTCTGGAATACATCTATAACCTTCCTCTTTGTTTAGGAGTCATCAATACTGATGTCTTCTATTTTCAACATCTGCTTCCTTCACATCAGTGATATAACAAGAGGCAAAAAAATACATGCAAGTTGTCTAGTGAGTTTAGTTGTGAGTGTTTTTGACATTCAAAACTGGAATACATATACTTTATGTTGTGCCATAATGTATTTAAGTTTTCTAACAGTGTTAAATAAATTGCATATAGTATGCTTTTCATTCATAGAGAAGTTAAGATTTTGCTGAGCAAGTGAGTGTTACAGGTCTCTTGGTGTTTCCCAGAAACCCTGGGTAGGGTTTTAAGAAGAAAAGGGAATAAATCATAGAATCATAGAATGTGTTGGGTTGGAAGGGACCTTTAAAGGTCATCTAGTCCAACCCCCCTGCAGTGAGCAGGGACATCTTTAACTAAACATCCTATTCCATGCCTTCAAAGTTTTGGGAGGTCTTATAGCCAGTTGTACTTCTGGCGTATACCCATGTAGAGATTTCTGAAGTGAATGGCATTCCAAGAGGCAAAGGAGTCTTTTCCCTTACACTTCCTCATTCTAGCTGAAGGTGGAGGCCCAAGATGGTGAGAAGCGTAATAATATATAACATAGAAAAAAAATGTATGTCGCTGTGAATTTAGGGGTTACTGAGGCCAAAGTCCATCAGGCTGAGAAATTAATGACTTATGGAGTGCTGTTGGCATCCTGATGCATGGCCATGGGGAAATGCCTTTACAGACATTTTAGGCTCTCTTTATGTTGCATTGAAATAAAATTTTAATGCATCATATCTGTTCTTAACTGTTGGTGCATAGTCATGTTTTATTCATGTGAATGCCTGCAGTACAGTTAGGATCCTGTGTTGGTCGAGGCATATAGCTGGTTTGAGAAGTAGCTTGTTTTATGCACAGGGAAATGTTTGATTTGCATGAAGTGGCACCTGCCTTACTTGTGGGTCAATGCAAGCTTGTAGGACTCTTGCCCAGGTGATCATCAGCAAAACGCAAATAATCCTGTGTCGTCTTGGGGATATGCTATACACAAAATGGAGGCTTGTACTGACTGCAAGAAAGAGAATAGACTGAAGTTTGTAAGCAGCTTACGTGAGATGGTGTTGTCAAAAACATGTTGAAATGAAGTAGTCGAGAAGACAGTGTGTCATTGTTCCTCTCCTGAAAAGGCTGTTATAAGTGAACGGATACCAGTTTGTTTTTTATAACTTGTGTGACTTTTTCCAAGACAGCTATTGGAAGACTGTTCAAAGTAACTTCTGTTCTCTGTCTGAAAGATCCTTCAGATAGAGGCAGGATGTAGTCCTGCAGTCCAAGCAGGTCAAGGCTTAATGGTGAGCCTGTGGCATGGCAGGAGGTAGTGGTAACTTCTGTCTGCTAGCTTCCTGGGGAGGCGAGTCAGGCTGGCCTATGTGCTGGTGAGTTCAGGGGTTCTGAAGCTGAATGAAGAGCTTTTCAGAGGGACTGGATTCGTCTGGGCAAGAGACCTTCACGTCTGGGGAGGTTTGAGCCCTGTGTAGAATGTGGTTGCTTGGAAATATTTTTCTATGCTGCAAGTCACATGTTGCTGTGCTGCTGCAACTAATGAAGTATTGTCTTGCACTGCATGCTTTAATCTTCTCATTTTATTTAATCCTCAGATTCTGTTAAAGTATCATGAATCCAAAATCATCCAATTTGTGGAAATACAGTGTGTACAGAACATCAAAGCAGTATCTCTAGGTTTAATGAGAACATCATGGATTTTTGAGGATCCAAAGAATTCTGATGGTAAGATAGAAAAAAAGAGGCAAGAGCAGTTGGCTAAATAGACATCAAAACTAAGTTGACACCTTTTTCCTTTTCTGCTACATACTAATATTACTCAGTTATAACTGTAGATATCCTTTATTTTTATTTTGAAGTATTTTTTTTAAATGCAGTGCAGCAAGAACAAATGATGTGTAGGCCAGCTCCATTCTGGCTATAGGGAGAAACCATTTTCACTTATCTAAAAAGGGTTGAGACTTCTGAAAGTCTGTTCCCACTATTTCCAAGTTATTTGTGAATTCTGGGCACTGCTGAGTTTCTTGAAGGCAAACTTTGTGCCTGACTTGTATTCTACCGTAATTGAAGAAAGTTCACATCATTAAACCTTAAGACCAGACACGTCGGTTAAAATTGGAGCTTAACTCCTAAATGGTCAGGCAATTTGAAAAATATATGGGCTTGTTTATATTTGATTAAAGAATAAAAAAATTAAATCTTCCCTAAACAGCGAACAGAATGAGAGCATTCTGCCTCATTGCCTCATCTAATCTTTTGTTATGCTATTGACTCTCAATACTTACACTGTTGTAATGCAGAATAGGAATGTTCTGCTGTACCTACTCATTCTTGAGCCTTCATACAGAGAAAAGCAGGATGGTATTTCCTGCCGTACTTTCTCTTACGTGACACCAATCTGTCACTTTTTATTTTCTTGATATCCTCTGGAGCTGCCTTTCTTGGCTTGCTTTCTTCTTAGAAAACGGTATGCGTGTTTGCTGCTGGAATCGTCTTACTAGACAGAATGAACTGGATTAGTCAAGAGAGCTTACTGATTAATGCATAGCTGCGTACTACTACCCACTGGAAATACTCTACTTTGAAGGGAACGCTCTAATGAAAGATGAGGGGGAAAATTGGTGTGTGCTTTACTTTTTTTTTATACGATGGCAATACTGTAAATTGGAATTTCTGCAGTATTGTTCATTCTTCAAGGCTCCTCACAGTATCTTGTGTAGTGGGTATTAGTATTAAAGAGTCAGAAGTTATTTCTGCATCAAAACTGAAACACATTGCACGGACGTAAAATAACTATGCTTGCCCCAGTTTATTTGATATTAATACTGACGTAATTGAATAAGAAATACTGAAATGGAAGATCAAAGAAGGAGCAACCTCACTTTTGGTTGAAAGAAACCTCATGTTTGGTTTTGGCTGCAGAAATGGATTGAAAGGTTTTACTAGTCAAAATTCAAGAATGGTATAAGTAATTATGAGGATACCAGTTTTCTTCCACAATTGGGTGATATTACTGTAATAGTTAATATACATAAGTGCAGATATAAATATATAAAAATCTTTCCCAGTGAATCAGTTCTTAACTCAGTTGTGAAATGTAATTGCCTTCATATCAGAAGGTAGCAGCATGAAGAATTACACTCTAAACCGCATTAGTGGAGGAGTATGAGAAGTTTGGCCCAGTATCATCAAGATCTGTTTGAAAAGGCATGTGGGTTCTTTTGTAGCTGTGCAAATGGCGTCTTGGTGTTAACTAAGGCCTGTGAATCCTCTGCTGTAGAAATAGGAAAGTCTTGTAGCACTTCTTCCTGCGTTCGAGTTGTTCCTGAATGTGACTGTGGGACAATACCACACTCTCTGAAGATCTTTTTCACAGTACAAACTTACAGATGTGCACAGCCAGCTAGAGACACAAATTTGTTTGCAATACTAAAGGCTTTAAGACATCTTTCTGATTCACAGACATTTGATCAGTGTCAAGAAGTAAATTTTATCCATCATAACCATGCACTGTTGTCTATTCCAAAAAAAAAATGAGACAGTGCCCTTTAGGCTCTTTGAGACCGGTTCTCTTCGGGACCTGACGTGCATAGTACAGTAAGACCAGGCCGAATTACAGGAATACCCAGAATCCCTAGGTTTCTCCGTTAGCTGAAAGGTAACCTGGCATTCGCTTGCATTTGGCAGGGAGATAACAGAATAAACAATGGAGAGACACAAGTTCTGTCCTCAGAGGCACTAACTTATGTTCCATTGGAATGCTGCCATGGACTTCAGTGAGAACAGTAATTGGTCATGCAACTGGAGGAACACTACCAAGCAAGGAAATGGATTATTAATGGGACAGTGTTTGAGAAGTGGTAGATAAGATAAAGACACTAAGTCACTTTCTTGGTACTGGCTTTGTTTTTTCCTATTTAAAGAAGTATCACTGCGGCTTCAGGAACATTATAAAAGCCTGAACTTTGTTGCATGAAGTTCACCACTTGAAAACACACCAGACGCTGTGCTATCCCAAGCAAACAAGCAACTACTAATTTGTAGTGATGAAGTTGTTCTGCAAAGAGTGGGAGCAGACATAAGTGGATACCTATAACCATGGGAGGCATTAATAGTAATAACAGTACAATTGCAGCTGAGGCATAGGGATGGTAAATAGAGCGGGAAGGGTGCAGAAGCTGGACTTCTAAAACAGCTCCACATGCAGAAGTTTACCTGAGGTTGTTTGGAGCTGCAGCCAGTGGCATCACTGGAAACTGGTTGGTGAGCAGCCTTAGCAGAAAAGAGCTACCTGGGGAAGAAGATCTCAGTAGAAGAGGTCCTTGAAGGAGTTTGTGGTCTTGAGAAGGCATTCAGGAGTAAAACTCGGGAGATGAGTTTGGAGCATGAAAAGAGATCAAAATAATGTATCAACTGTTAAAAGAATCACCTTGTTTAGATGGCAGCATCTTGGTGCTCTGGACAGATCACAGCTGGAGACATTTGAGACTTACTGTGACTCTTGTACAACTGTTGCTGATGTTTTGTATTTTTTCCCTGTTTAAAAACAACTAGCTTCATAAAATTTCTATGACATACAGTACTGAACTGTACAACTAGTGTACTGCTGAGCAGCTTAGTTCAATTAGGGGGAGAAATCTTAGTGCTAGGTAGGAAAATACACATGAATTGTGATGTGTATCTCCCGATGAGGGGCTATAAGAGTAACATCTCTTATCAGAAATGACTGTGTCTGCAGTTAGGAAATAGGCAGACAAAAAATTTGCAGACCAAGTTAGAACTAATTAATGACCCACTATATAACTCAGAGAGAAAAAAAACTGTTCAGTTATCTAAGTTTGCTGACACTTTCAAAACAAAATGATGACTAAATAGTAATTTGTACTCCAAAGAATGAGTGATATACCAAGATGAATAGGATTTAGGCACTATTTATCACAGTTAAGCCATAGCCTGAATACCATAATGCTGATTACTTAAATTCATCATGCAGACGGTATAATCTCGCAGTCAGTAATGTGCCTGTGAGAAGGAAGAAACTATTTCTATCATTTTAAACTGAATTGTAGGCACAGAGTGATTGGCGAGATTGTGCTTTCTCTTAAGATACGATACTAACATTTGTAACAACAATTTTGTCTGAAGCAAATTCATTAAACCCCCTGAATTCTTACATTCTACTGCTTAAAGTAATCAGAAGAACTGAAATTCAGCACTGCTGATGAAGGACCCATTTTCTACCTTCGGTCTTTCAGTAACGTTATGACATTTAACCTAGTCTGAATAGTCTGAAGCTGACATTTCTCAAACTGAAAATGCATTTTTTCATTCCTCTAGACTCTAGCTCTTCAAGTTTGATGGATCCAGATAAGCATGCAGTGTGTTGTGATAATCGCCTTCCCAAAGCTTTCCTGCCTAGAACCACCAGATGAATAAGAATACTTAGTGCCTTTCAACTTCCAGTCACGGAACTACTTTATCAAAGGCACAGAAAGGTTAAAAGTTTTTTTGGTTTAGATAGTCATTTCAGCTGTAGAAAGGGATCTTTACAGCTCTTAAACTTCGGGATTGTGAAGCTCACGCAGCACCAAGGCGCGAGTTAGGAATAGAGCACAGTACCTTCATATGCGGGAACTTGAGCAAACCATTGTATTTTTGTACTTAATGGATATAGAGGTTTGTCACTCTGGACGTATAAGACGTGGGTGATGCTTGCATCATCTCTGTTTAGGAGCTGGCAGCGCATAGGTGCACTTTCAGGTTCTATGTATGTGACCGGTCTTTGTCCTGTGGAATAAATAATAGTTCATTTTTCTGCTAAGATTCTTGTGAGCAAAGTGTTACAGCTCTGCACACAATTACTTGTAGAAATTATCATGTGTGAAATAGCAACTTTGTTCTGACCTAGCCATAAAATTTACTCTTTGGGCAGTATGAAATGTTACACTCCTGAGCTGCCCTTCTCTTCAGTTGGAAGTTCTGTAATATTTTGGGAAGAAAACGAAAAGACAAGAAAAAGAAGGGACAGAAATAGTCACAACTTCTGAAGCTTTTGGCTTAGTCAAGGTAGCTTTAAAATGCACGCATATTCTGAATGAACTGCGACTTAATTGTTCTGAAAATACTGATGTGGTGGTTCTGCTTCTGAGAAACGCTTACAGGTTTTCAGCCAGGTGAGAAGGGCAGATCCTAATGAAAAAGGCCTGCAGTGCTTACTTTGCTTCTTACACTATCTAATACTGAAGTAAATTGGCAAAATGTTTTATGTACACGTGCAGGGTGGGTTGCAGTGACTGCTTTTAACCTTCCGGGCAGTTTGTGATACAGCTAAATGCTCTGAACTATTTTAGTGCCTGATGCAAAGGCTTGTTAATCACTTTAGTGTCGCCTCTTCAAATACAGTGTTGGGTTAAAAAGAACGGGAAGAATTCTGCTGTTGTACACCTGATGAACCTCTCTTATGTCAGCAGTGCAAAAATTCACCTTCTGTTTCTAGGTGATGTACTTTCTCTCCGCCCCCAGCCCCAACGTCACGCACATACCATCCTCTTTACCCTGCTAGCAAGAAATCAGTGAGAATGGGAAAACATAAAGCTCAGTAGCAAATCAGCTTCCTCTCTGGCAGCTCTTCTGGCCGGCAGCTGTTCACCTCTGGGTAGCAATCTTCACTCGCTGGTTGCTTTTTTCACTTTTTAGATCGTGTTCATGAAGCGCAGGGAAAGAAATCACATGGGAAAGCTGACGTATTTTTTTAACATCCTCTTTCCTCTTTTTTTTTTCTAAAAGCCAGGGCTAGGACGTATTTGCATTTTGTAAAATCTGTCAGTGGGGGGAACGGAGACACTAAAAGCTGTCGTGGATATGACATGGCTGTGATAATGAACACAATTTGATGTGCTCAATACAAACTTGCCTTTAAGCAAATCACCATAGAAATCCAACTTGTGTTCAGTCCTAGGGGAAAGGCCCGGATACAGCGTTCTGCTTTGTAGCAAGCCTGTCGTGTAAGGTTTTCAAGCGGTCTAGAGGAGACAGTTTGCAGAATCAGGGCCATTTAGCTAAAAACGCGACAGAATTATCAATTCTGAAGAACCTTAACAATAACGTATTATTTTTTCTGCCGTCACTGCGAAGTGAAAGAGGAAAAAATGGATTTTTCTCTCTGCTGCTTTACCTTCTGGAAACTAGGAGGCAGACTTAACCCTAAATGCTCATATTCACTGAAATAAAAAGATAAGATGTCAGTTGTACATTATTTAGTATCAAAAAATGGATGCACCTAATAAGAGAAGCAATGGAAAATACTCTCTGAATTTTAAAAATATGCTTTAATTCAGACAGTAAACAAAATAACCACAAATCAAAGGTCTGCAGCTATGAGAAGTATACTTGAGAGAATGGCCTATTTAAAAGTAACCTGAAGTAACCACTAAACTAGTGCTATTGAAGCAAGTTTTCAGAAAGAAAGCGAAATCTCCCTGCTAACTATTAGTAAAATAGGTAAAATGATCTTTTAAAGCAATCCTCTTTACTGATGCTGCCACCCCACGTATCAGTGTATCTTTTGTCTTGATGAGTACATGCAACACTTGCTGCTCAATGGTCACGGACTATTTGACTACGCTCTGTATATCACAATTGTTATAGATAATGCTCGTCTCAATGAGAGGAATCTACCAATTCACTGTTTCACGCTTTCCCGCTGATTGATTTTTCCTCAAACATAATTTTTTTTTTTTATGTTTTGAACATCTGAGCTGTGATCCATCTGTCCGTGGCAGAGATGTTTATTTTTAGTCCAAGGTGGAATGTCAGACTTTTTTTCCTTAGTTACCATTTTCCTTCACCCGAGACCTATACATTTGGGTGTATGATATGGACAACCTTAGTTTCAAGTGGAGCAACTTAAAAGACTAGAAGTCCTCTGAAGTACGTTGCTGAACCGCCTCTCGACAGTAGCTGCAGCGTGAAGTGCAAGGATTTTCCACACCGAGCTGCTTCCATTCTTTTCCATCCCTGGTTGCCCCATGTTAGAGTTGTCACATCCTTTGTAGCTATTTCTAAGACACTCCCTTCTTGACAGAATTTTTTTTTTTTTTTTTTTAGTTCCCTCGAGAGTGAGGTCAGCTACAGTTTTTACTCTACTAACTCCCAGAAACCTTTGTAGCTCTCCTCTGTCTCTCTGGGATTTCCATTTTATTTCAGGCTTTCGCCATTGATACAGCTCCCTGTATAATGCTAATCCAGGAACGGCCTTATATTTCCCCCCTCCCCCCGCCCCATTCCTTTCCTCTAGCTGTTCCATTTTAGCTGACAGCGATCGCTAATGGCTTAGGCTCCTGCTTGTGCTGTAGTTACAGCGTCTCTCAGAAGTTCTGCCTCAACAGCCACACTCCGTTGGATACTTGGGGGTGATAGTTCCTGACAGCGTAACAGCACTGGGAATTGCATTACCCAGGCATGCAGAAAAGAGAAAGTGCCTGTCTAGCCTAATAAAATAAACACACAAGTTAAAAAATACAAGCCAGGGGTAGAGCTAGGGCTGCACTTGTCAATCCCAGTATACTCTTCTGCCTCAAAAATTCTTCCCTGCATAGGTATATTTAATATAGTCTCTGTCTTTGCATTATTCTTCTTGAAGAAAGAAAATGCTAGCGTAAAGGAGCTTTGCTTTGATCAGCATATCTGATCCCTCTTATTCAAGGCACAACGTGTGCTGCATTTCTTGCAGGGGAAGGCTTTGGAGAATACACTCCAAAGAGGGGCAAATGGTAATGGCAAATTGCAAATGGTTTAAATATCCAGTTCATAAGGAAAACGCTGACGTGGGTATCACCGTGGCCAAACACATGCCACGACTCTGTGGGAGGGAAAAGGTAGCTCTGGACTGGCCTACTCTTCGAGGAGTGACTTGAATAAGTGTATTTTGCGTTGCTACAAATGAAGAAAGCAGGATCTTCAGCCAGTCAACAGTAGTGAAACTGTCACTTACTGATTAGAACCAGCTTCCTTGAATCCGAAAGCTTTTCCATAAAGCTTGTGACTTTTTTTTTTTTTTCTTTCTGTAGGCATCTAGCGGGCTTTCGTCTGTTCAAATTGTTCTTCTCTTTCATATGAAGAAAACTGTAATGTTAAAAAATGTTAAAAGGGAAATTGAGTCTCAGAGCTGACCAATCAGTTTAAGGTCAGAGTTAAGTAAGTTCAATCCAAGGAAACAAAATTGCACGAACCAGTCTTATTTCTTCCTCAACCCACTTTTACAGTAAATAGTGTTACTACGGTCCTGAAACTTACTTATGCCTCCCTAACCACCTCTAGCTCCTTCCGTGAAGCCCCTACTAAATCCCTCTGTGAACACATCCTACGATCCTTTCAGAGGCAATTGGCTCACCAACAAACGAGTGGAAGCCCGGTGTGCCATCTCATTGGTATTCTGCCTTCTCTTCAGGAAACCGGAGTCGCTACGTCCTTCAACAAGATACCAAGCTGAGAAAGTTATTTTATTTTTCACTCTTGGTATAGATACAGCACACAGTTTTCTCCGTGCCTTCATACACGGTGCTGATTTCTGCAGTGTACCCGCTTATGTTTCTGTAAACGTTAGAGGAACAGCTCTGTCGTAGAGAGAACTTAAATCCACCTGTGGTCAGGTGAGTGACTCCAGCGATACGTTACGGGCCATTTTCTTCAGATACTGGCTGTAAATTTAAAAACCCAAACCTTCACATACCCCTTAGGTTACGCTTGTATATTCTTTAAAATGTGTTTGTGGGAAGAAAAGGACAGGAAAAGTTGAACTTGTGGCTGTTGTCTCTACTGAGGAAATTTACCAGGGGTTTCTTTTTTTCTGTAGGCAGGCGGGCTGTTAATGACATTGATTGTTCTCTTTTTCTCTTGAACTTAAACTTATTGCCCCCTACTTTTCCGATAAGTTATTTCTCTAAATGAGGGTTCTGAAGGAAGTACTGACTACGGTTGTCCGGTCACAGGAGGAGCAGCCTCCAAAAGGGTAATGTAAACTGGGGGTGGGTGTGTGTCGTGGTTCAGGCCACAGTGAATGTCTGATAAGGAATTGGAAGTTGGATCTGGCTGTAGAAACCTTGCACCGGAGGTAATTTTCTTCCTTTTAAACTCGTTTCTGCTTGGAGCTGAAACAGTAGCAAGGCGTCTTCTGATGTAAACAGGAACTATAGATTCCTGTATAGATTGCAAGCAATCTGTATAGGTTGCTTTTCCAAGGCTGTGAGCACCCATATACTGCTTGAGAAGCATCCAATTGACTAGGCGGTGATGCTGAGCAGAGTGCAGGAAGGTAACCTCGCTGACTTCCTTACCAACTAGTATTGCAGCTAACCAGAATGAGAAACTGAAAATGAAAACTCAGCATATGGTGGATCAAGAAACATGCATATTATCCTAGATTCCATCCCTAACTGCTGAAGGGGGAGAGACATCTATCAAGGCCACTTATCTCACTCAATATATGTTCCTTCGCTCTCCGTAATTGCATTCTGCCTGAGCAGTCCCCGTTCAGCAAATGTTTCCTCACAGCCAAATAGGAGCCTGTGCTTGGTGCTCCCTATTGAGCTGCTCTCTGGTTCTGTACTAATGGCTGATGTGTTTCAGGCAAGGGTAAGAAATGGAAATATGAACTAACTGCATATACGAGTGAGAGGAAAAGGAAGGAAAAGGTGCCCTAGGGAGCGGACTGGGCTGAAGCCTGTGCTGGCAGAGATCTCCTCTTCTCCCTGGGGCTTGCTCCTATTTGTGTCTCGCTGCCTCAGGCTTCCCGGACAGGATCTCCTAGCAACTGTGCACTGACAGCCAGGCTGGGGAGGATAGACAGAGCACTCGCTGTTTTCAGAGCACTCGTCCCCTGTCGCATTCTGCTTGCAAACCCTCTCTGGGTCTTTCCAGGCGCCATGCCCCACCCGGGAGATCTGCATGCCTCACAAGAGAACGGCACCTCCCCGGCTGCTTTAAGTGCCCTTGCCAGTGCACGGTCCTAGCCATAGGCCCTCAGGAGCAAAGTGGACTGCTGAGATTTCCCATCCACCAGACCTGGGTCTAAAGTGAAGCAGTATAATGCCGTTATGGGGTAGAGTTCTTCCAGAGCCTGAGCATTTCCCAGTTCAGGGCTCCCCACCATTACTGGTTCTTAGTTCTCGGAGAGGTGGCTTGCAATGCAGAGAGCGATTCAGCCCTAACTGAGGGCTGGCAGAGTCAGGAGCTTGGGATAGAAGACACGTGGGGATGTGCAGGATTAGGCTTTAGTCTTCAGGGTACACGGGGGTTGTGTGCGCGCAAAGCAGTCCTGCAAAGTGATGTCTCCCTAGCTGAATATTTAGCCTGCTTGAGAAACAGGGAAAACTGTCCAGGCTATTGGCACTGCGACGCTTCTGGAACTCGAGCTTGGCTGGCTGTGTGTGGGACACAGAGTCATAGCCTGCCTTCACCTGGATGTTCTGCTCCTTGGGCTGTGGGTATTACAGCAGGTCTCTGAGAAGCAGTGATGGTCTTGGAGAAGCGTCAGGGTATGGGAAAGTATCTGTCACTTACAATAGCTTTTCTTATGTGAACTGGAAGAATTTGTAGGCCCAGGCGTGGAACTGGGCAATGGTAGGCTAGGCAGTTTATAAACAAAAAACCTGAACAGAAACAGAAAAAGAAGCAGAAAAGAAAACATTTGTTCCATAAACCTTATTGTTCAACTAGGAGCTGAAGTTGAAATTCAAGAGTGTTGTTTTGGGGCCTGTAACTGAGATGTCTTTATTTTTTTTCTATAGATGTCTTTATCAAAGGGACTTCCTCTCTCAAACTAGCTATTTGTTACTGTTTTTCTTCTCTCTTTTTCTCTCTCTTTTTTTTTTTTTTTTTTTTTTATTTATCCACTAACACACTGGGTACATAGAGTTTCGAAGAGCTTTCAAAAATCTAAAAGATGGGGATATTATACAAATTAATCTTGTGAAGCAAGGCATTTCCTGGGAAAGCCTTCTAAAGGAATTTCTTTTTCATTAGCGAGTCCCTCATTAGAGGATTAAAAGCTAAGCTCCTTCCTCCCTCATTTCTTCCACAAATTAGGTTTTCATAAGAACTTTTATGTGTTTTTTCTAAGTACCAAGGTCTTACCTCTTCTGGCAGAAATATAAATGTTAATAACACTAATTACTTCACACTTATCAACTACATTTGAGAACTCTGGCTAGGAAAATCTTTCTTTAGAATGCACAGGAAATCCTCCTTTTTTATTTTTTTACTATGATATACTAAGTGTAGTTGAAAATATTCAGGGCCGTATAGTAGATGAATTTCAAGTCAGTCTAGATCTTGCTGAATCATAGAATCATACAATCACAGGGAGATGATTCTCATTGGAGACTCCACCACCACTCTGGGCAGCCTGTTCCAATGCTCTGCTGCCCTCAAAGTAAAGAAGTTCCTCCCCATGTTTAGGTGGAACTTCCTATGCTCAAGTTCGTGCCCATTACCTCTTGTCCTGTCCCCAGGCACCACTGAAAAGAGCCTGGCCCCATCCTCCTGACACCCACCCTTTAAGTATTTACAGGTGTTGATAAGGTTCCCCTCAGCCGTCTGTTTTCCAGACTGAAGAGACCCAAATCCCTCAGCCTTTCTTCATAAGAGAGGTGTTCCAGTCCCCTAATCATCTTGGTAGCCCTTTGCTGTACCCTCTCCAGCAGTTCCCTGTCCTTCTTGAACCGGGGAGCTGGACTGGACCCGGTACTGACCCCTGGGGAACACCACTCGTCACTGACCTCCAACTAGACTCTGTGCCCCTAATCACGACCCTCTGAGCTCTGTCTTTCAACAGGTAATCTATCCACCTTACTGTCCATTCATCAAGCCCACTCTTCCTGAGCTTCCCTATGAGGATGCTGTGGGAGACCATGTCGAACGCCTTGCTTAAGTCAAGGTAGACCACATCTACTGCTCTCCCCTCATCTGTCCGTCCAGTCATGTCATCATAGAAGGCTATCAGATTAGTCAGGCATGATTTCCCCTTGGTGAATCCATGTTGAGTACTTCTGATAGCTTTCTTTTCCTCCACATGCCTTGAGATGATGCCCAGAATGAGCTGTTCCATCATCTTTCCAGGGATGGAGGTGAGGCTGACCGGCCTGTAGTTCCCCGGCTCCTCCTTCTTGCCCTTTTTGAAGACTGGAGTGACGTTGGCTTTCCTCCAGTCCTCAGGCACCTCGCCTGTTCTCCAGGACATTTCAAAGATGATGGAGAGCGGCCCAGTAATGAATTCTGCCAGCTCCCTCAGCACTCTCGGTTGCATCCCATCAGGCCCCATGGGCTTGTGAATATTTAATTGATCTAGTTGATCCCTTACTCGATCCTCCTCAACCCTATTTTGGCCTTCTGAGGTCTTCCCTACCACTTCTAATACTGGTATTTTGAGAGGGGTTTTAACTTTGTAATGGAAACTTGGGCCTGTTAAATCCACAAATCTGGCAAGTAGGTGAACCCCAGATCCTCTGGAGATGCTCTTGTATCAGGACTTTCCAGTATGGGGCCAGTGGAGGATCCTGAAGAGGGAGGATGTTAATAGACTGCCCTGACTCTGACGGCTCAAAGTCGGCATAAAGGCATTCATCTCTTTTGCCCTCTTTTGTGTTCATGTACAACTATAGAATGAGATTGCTTCATAATAAAACTCTTCTTTAGCAGACAGGCAAGGAGATGAGCATCAGGGCGAAAACCAAAAACATCGTCTGGAAGATTAATGAGCAGATTATTGGTCAGGCTTCTTCCATTTCATTATCTCTGCTTTCCACAGAAGTCATCACTGCAATCCCAGTGATTTACTGTGGAGCAAAACGGAGTCAACAAAGTAGGACTGAATTCTCAAGCCCGTGAGCTGGACCTCAGGGTTCAACCATGCATCTGGTAATTGCATGCAGGGAAAAGCTTTTATTTGGTGAAAGTGCGTGGCCACCACTATGGTAATGTTTTCTCTTGCTGCAGACTTCTGTGGAGACTTCTGTGTGTGTCCAGAATTCTTGGGGGAAAGGCAGAACAATGGACAACAACTAACTATAAACCAAAAGAAAGATCAGCCTCTTCTAGGCCCCCTTTCCTTCCCTGTGAAGGTAATAGAAATAATGCCTATGTTACATTCAGATTCTTCTATAATAATTAACCCAATACCATTCCAAACTTCCTGCTTTGCCTCATCCAGTCTCCAGTTAAACTGTAAGTGAACAAAAAAATGGAAAAGCTAAAAATACTCCCAGGAGCAAGGTGACAAGAGTGTGAATACTATTTTTATCAAATCAGATAGATACGTGCATGATGTATAGAAGTTGGAATATGTAATATTTAGCAGCCTGAGAAATATGGATGGTGTAGAAATTGTTGATGAATGCTGAGTGTTTAGGTTCCAAGGGCTTACCCTCAGCAGTGACAAAACATGCACATGAAAAAAATCTTCCTGCCTCAAATGGAAGTGTAAAATTCCTGATATGAAAATGTCTGAATTCCACTAAAAAGCTCTTGTAGTCTGTAACTAAAAAAATACGGATCAGTGTCTAATGTTCTTACAGGTTTCACACTTCATCGGGTAATTTCACCCGGTGACAAGATTTCATTGTTAGGTTATTTAGGAGTCTAGAACAAATAGAAAATAGAAGAACAGTTAACCTGGACTTTCTAACAATTTTGTTAATACGTCTGGTTTTCTAAACAGGAAAAACATTGTAAACATTGGTTTAGACTGATGCAGTAATTCCTGGGTAACATGAGAACATACAAGTAAAACTGAAAAAGATGAGCCCTTGTTCAAAAATTGGAAAGCGGGTTGTATGGCGAGTGATGGGAAAGTTCATCAAATTCAGTCTTACTGGACTCATGCACATGCATATACATGTGTCTGTCGGTTCAGTATTAACACTGGGAAGAAGCGAAAATGTGCTTATTTAAGAGATATAATTTGGAGAGAGTGTCAGGATGATGAACAGAGAGAGGTGAATGACCTGAAAGACCACAGTAATAGAAATATCCACTCCTATGGAGTGCCGTACGAGGTCTTCCAGAGATAGAGAAGTGTTAATACTATTGTACAATGTGCAGTGTGACATTTGAGAGCGTACGAGATGTTCAAGAAATTGAGCTGGAGCGGGTTCAGTAGGGGTGAGTACAATAATCATAGCATGGAAGAACCAGATTTGGGAGACCAGAAAACCTGTCGTTTTTTTAAAACCCATTCAAAAAGAAACAAAAGCATTAGAGAATGTTGTTGGTTTTTCTGCTTGTGACTCAGGGTTACAGCACAAAGAATAACCAATTTTATCTAAAGGATAATCCTTGGATAAGAATGAGTGGGGGTTTATTGGCACGAGAAGTCTATCAGTCTGAAAATGAGGTGGCTTTTGACTTTCTGAGCAGTGAGGCTCTGGCATGACGAGAGTAGAAGTAATGGGCAAAACGTGAACTATCATTAAGATAGCGTTAGTGCATACATAAAAGGGATCATGTGGCAGAGTTGCCTGCAATAGTGGAGTGGTCTGTCAGGATGTCCTTTGATTTGTCAGGATCTCCTTGTGGCCAGCAGGTTGAGGGAGGTGATTCTCCCCCTCTACTCTGCTTTCGTGAGACCCCACCTGGAGTATTGCATCCATCTCTGTCCAGTGTAAGAAGGACAGAGACCTGTTGGAATGAGTCTGGAGGAAGGCCATAAAGGTGATCAGAGGGCTGGAACACCTCTCCTACGAAGACAGGCTGAGAGAGAGAAGACTCTGGGGAGACCTTATAGCAACCTTCCAGTACCTAAAGGGGGCCTACGGGAAAGATGGAGGACTCTTTATCACAGAGTGTAGTGATAAGATGAGGCATAATGGTGTTAAACTGAAAGGGGGTCGATTTAGATTAGATATCAGCAAGCTTTCCTGCTTGCTGCCCCGGTCAGCCCACCTTCTGGTGCTGACTCTGGCTGGGGTTGTTCAGCCTGGAGCAGAGAAGGCTCTGGGGAGACCTTATAGCAGCCTTCCAGCACCTGAAGGGTGCTTACAGGAGAGATGATAATGATAGGACAAGGGGTAATGGTTTCAAACTGAAAGAGGGGAGATTTAGATTAGATATTAGGAAGAAATTCTTTACTGTGAGGGTGGTGAGGCACTGGAACAGGTTGCCCAGGGAAGCTGTGGCTGCCCCATCCCTGGAAGTGTTCAAGGCCAGGCTGGATGGGGCTTTGAGCAGCCTGGTCTAGTGGGAGGTGTCCCTGCCCAGGGCAGGGGGGTTGGAACTAGATGATCTTTAAGGTCCCTTCCAACCCAAACCATTCGATGATCAACACCATGTTCCTGAGGCCCTGAAAGAATTTATGTATATAGCATATATAAATATAAATAGTTACCAACGCAGCTAACTTACAAACAAAACTGCCTGCTAAGCAATCCTGAATTGACACACACTGCTGTAGTTGCACGTCAGAAAGTCACTAAAGGAAAAGCTGTGATCTTTGCCGAGTCCAATAAAATCTGTTAATGAAAGATGTTTATTTGTTAAGTGGAATTGGTATATGGAGTAAAACTAGACTGGAAATTTTCAGAGAGCTGATCCCCCTCTTCCATCGGAGACAATGGAAGAAATGACTTTTTTGAGAGCTAGATGAGATTTTTAGGTGAAAGACTGGCTTTCCACTGCATGTTTGCATACTGGGTGACGTAGGGCCCAGTTTATATGACAATTCTCCAGCAATATGGCTAACAATTACTTTGGTGTTTCAGTACGAAAGTGTGCTGTTGGAAACTTAACAACATGAATTTCTGCTGGCTCTTTATCGGTTAAACATTCGGAGACAAGAAACTGTGTTTGGTCTTGGAGAGCCCTTTTTTTTTTTTTGAACATTAACTGTATATTTCAGTATCAGTTCTATTCTGTTTATCACTGTAATAAAAGTACAGTTCACTATTTCCTTGAAATGACTGAACTAGCTGAGTGAATGTTTTGAAATAGAGAACTATTTCCTTTTGTAAACTTAAGCACTTAATTGCTTCTAATTAGTTTCTATCGCAAAGGAAGGTCGGGTCAAAATTACAGACTGCGGAGGAAAGGATGGAAAAGACAACGGTGACCGCATGTTATTAATGCATCAATAGTATGATCAGAGATGTCATTACTGGATGGTGCAAAGAAAAAGGAGTAGGAGACTAAGAAGATAATATCTGGGAAGAGTCACAGAGTGGTGATTGAGGGATTCTGGGAAAGATTACTAAGATAAGTTCAAAGAAATCACTGGCAAGCAGAGTCAGAAAAACAGTATTTGATGAAGCATAGACACCTCAGCTAATCAGTGTCTAAAGCAGCTGATAAGAATAGGCAAAACCTTTGAAAATGTCTCTTAGCAAGTCATTATCACTTCAGAGAGCTGGCACAATGGCCAGATTGGAGAAAAAAAACCCCACGAACAAAACCAACCAAAACAAAAACAACCCACCCTGCCCCTGCCCCCCCACAAAACAACCAACAAACCAACCCAGAATTAAATCAGGAATAAAACACCAAACAATGTTTAAAAATGTCAAAAATAGGCAATCCAGTCCAGGAATTTGCATCGGTTTTGTGCCTCCAGGATCAAATAGTAGATGTGAATGAGTCATATTCTTAATTTAGAAGAACCAAGACATGAACACTTTCACTGCAACTATTTGCATGACCTGACCTTCATTTCTCTAGTAAGACTCGGGATTAACTGAAACAAAATTAATATGAATGAGAACAGAATCTAGTTTTTGGCATTTGCTGAGACTTAAACCCAGATTATACCAGAGAAACTGCACTGGAACCTTGTTCTGGTTTCAGAGCAGTGAATAATATCGTCTAGGGCCTACTGACTTCTTAACTGATACCGTTTTTTGTTTGCTTGGTGTAAACATTATCAATGAGTAGAGTGTGTGTATTGGTGTAAAAATTTCTTCATTGTCTGCTTTTTGTCTTTCAGACCAAATGCTTATGGAATATTTAATACTGATGTGCCAGAATTATGCACAAGAATTGTCAACAGAGACTTGATATCTCTCCGAAGTATACACTGATCACGTTCACCATTGGTGCAGTAGAATCATAGAATCATAGAATTGTTGAGGTTGGAAGGGACCTTTAAGATCATCGAGTCCAACCTTTAACCTACCCTGACAAAAGCCACTTCTAAACCATGTCCCTAAGTGCCCCATCTACCCTTTTTTTAAACACCTCCAGGGATGGTGAATCCACCACCTCCCTGGGCAGCCTATTCCAATGTTTAATAACCCTTTCAGTGAAAAAATGTTTCCTAATATCTAATCTAAACCTCCCCTGACGTAACTTGAACCCGTTTCCCCTCGTCCTATCACTTGTCACCAGGGAGAAGAGGTCAGCCCCCATCTCTCTACAACCTCCGAATCTTCATGGTTGGCAAGGACCTTTGAGATCATCGAGTCCAACCATACACACACACAAAAACCAAAAAAAACACAAAAAAAACCCCCAACAACCTACAATCTCTGCCCTTCAGAGCATGCCCTGAAGTGCCAAATCTAGACGTTTCTTAAATACTTTTAGGAATGGTGACTCCACCACCTCCCTGGGCAGGCTGTTCCAGTGCCTGGCCACTCTTTCAGTAAAGTAATTCTTCCTAATATCTAATCTAAACCTCCCCTGCCACAACTTCAGACCATTTCCTCTGGTCCTGTCATTATTCACCTGGGAGAAGAGGCCAACACCCACCTCTCTACACCCTCCATTCAGGGAGTTGTAGAGGGCAATGAGGTCTCCCCTCAGCCTCCTCTTCTCCAAGCTAAACATGCCCAGCTCCCTCAGCCTCTCCTCATATGACCTGCTCTCCAGACCCATCACCAGCCTGGTAGCTCTCCTCTGGACACGCTCCAGCACTTCAATGTCCCTCTTGTACAGAGGGGCCCAGAACTGAACACAGTACTCGAGGTGAGGCCTCACCAGTGCCGAGTACAGAGGCACCATCACTTCCCTGCTCTTGCTGGCCACACTATTCCTGACACAAGCCAGAATGCTGGTGGCCTTCTTGGCCACCTGGGCACGCTGCTGGCTCATGTTAAGCTGGCCGTCCACCAGCACCCCCAGGTCCTTTTCTGCCGGGCAGCTTTCAGGCCGCTCTTCCCCAAGCCTGCAGCATTGCTTGGGGTTGTTGTGACCGAAATGCAGGACCTGGCACTTGGCCTTATTAAACCTCATACAATTGGCCTTGGCCCATGGATCCAGCCTGGCCAGGTCCCTCTGTAGAGCCTTCCTACCCTCAAGCAGATCAACTCTCCCACCTGGTTTGGTGTCATCTGCAAACTTACTGAGGGTGCACTCAATCCCCTCGTCCAGATCACTGATAAAGATATCAAACAAAACTGCCCCCAAAACTGAGCCCTGAGGGACATCACTGGTGACCGGCCGCCAAGAGGATTTTACCCCATTGATCACAACTCTCTGGGCACGGCCATCCAGCCAGTTTTTTTACGCAGCAAAGAGTACACTTGTCTATGCCATGATTCGCCAGCTTCTCCAGGAGAATGCTGTGGGGGATGGTGCCAAAGGCCTTACCAAAGTCCAGATAGACAACGTCCACAGCCTTCCCTGCGTCCAGAAGATGCGTCACATGGTCATAGAAAGAGATCAGGTTGGTTAAGCAGGACCTGCCTTTCCTAAACCCGTGCTGGCTGGCCCTGATCCCTTGGCTGCCCTGCACTTGCTGTGAGAGCTCACTCAAGATGATCCTCTCCGTGATCTTTCCTGGTACCGTGGTCAGGCTGACAGGCCTGTAGTTCCCCAGATCCTCCTTCCGACCCTTCTTGTGGGTCACACACATTAGCCACCCTCCAGTCATTGGGTACCTCCCTTGTTGACCAAGACTGTTGATAAATGATGGAGAGAGGCTTGGTGAGCTCTCCCACCAGCTCCCTGAGTACTCTTGGGTGAATCCCATCTGGCCCCATAGACTTACGTGCCTGTAGGTGCACAAGCAGATCATTGACTACTTCCTCCTGGATTATGGGTGGGTTGTTCTGCTCTCCATCCTTATCTTCCAGCTCAGGAGGCTGAACACCCTGGGGACAGCTGGTCTGACTATTGAAGACGGAGGCAGAGTAGGCATTAAGTATCTCAGCGTTCTCCTTGTCATTGGTTGCAACTTTCCCCCCTGGCATCCAGTGAAGGATGGAGATTCTCCCTGGCTCTCTTTTTGTGCTTCCTCTTTCAGTATTGTAGTAGACATGTACATGGCATGAAATACCCGTACTAAAAAAGTTCTAAACATATGAATGAAACTCTCGTCCTTAGAGGAACCCATAATTAAGGTTTAAAATGAGTTTGAGACTCCATGTAGCCACAGAATTTATTTCCTTAGAAGGCTAGCATTAGGTGTCAGAATGGGCTCAGCAGTGTTCTGAGGATGCTGAGGGGACGCTTTAGAAACACTGTAATAATAACAGCTTTGTGTTTAGCTATGTATATGGAATTTCATCTTCCGATTTTAAGCATCGTTGGTGGCCGGCTGAGGAGTTCCGCCTGTATCGTTATACTCTACTGAATTCCAGAGCACCCAAAGAAACTGATCTTCAGAAACCAGTCAAGTTGGTTTTCCCAGCTGAGTTTAATCAGCAACGGCCTTCACGTGGAATAGGTGAGAATCCTCAAAGTTTTTCGCTAATATTAGATAACGTTACCTGACTGGATCGCAGTGTGTACACTGTCAAAGAGTTGCTGTCCGCCAACAGGTTTATAAGTTCTGTTGTTTGGTTTTGTCTATATTCAGAGATGACAAATAACATACATCTTTCCAAATGGCACTTTGTGGGGAGCACCTGTCTGCATACATGATTTTCCTCTCCTTATAACAGTATGTGTTAAGAGTTACCCTACGGACATAATTCGGTGTTTCCTTCTGACTATCCGCCATCCTGAATAAATAGCTATAACAACGGAATGCCTCTGCTAGCAGAGGTCACCTGTTAAGTAAGTCTGTGTTAGTAACAACTGTTCCTCTGGCATGTGAAAAACAAACCTTTTTGAGTTACCGCATGAGGAGATACTTGTATTTAAAAAAATGAATGTATAGAGACTGGAAACTATTTTTCATAGGACTTGACTGAATTCTGCTGTCGGAGGACGATCGTTTGCAGTGTCTACTTTAGCTGACTGAACGCCCTCCTACCCGAGTGCTTGCTTCCAGCTGCCGCCCTACGCTTTGCAGCACAGGCTAAGAGTGCTCGCAAAGGGCTGTCTTGCTAGGGCTCAAGGCAGGCAGGACACATTCTCTTGTCTTTTTTTCCCAGCTACCCCTAAAGCAAATTAATGAGAGCAAGTCTAGACCAATTTTTCAAAAAACTGCTCAGACAGGCTCTCTCCCTCTTGCCGGTGTTCGTCAGCGTAACGACTGACGTTTTATTCTCTGCAAGTAGGGCTTTTGGGGATCTAAGTCTTCCATAAAATCAGACTTACATCACGGGGAAAGACTCATCCAAAAGCACGTCCGTAACAGGTGAGCTGACCGTCTGGTTAAATGTGTCCCTTCATGTGCCCGGTAGTACTGTATTATCAGAAAGTCGGCTCAAACTGCTGCTGCTGTGTTTTTCATCACTTATTTTTGTAAGAAGAATTTGCTGGAGAGGAGCTGCAATCCTGCGTTTCTTGATTCCACGCATGTTTATTCTGAGCAACTTGTTGATGAGCCAGCACCCTCATTTTTTTGTCACAAAAATTGTAACATGAAAATTGTCAAAATTGTCACATGAATTACCGTTTCAATGCCAGAAAACAGTTTGAAACATGATGGGTTATACCCCGATGAAGAACCCTACGTATTTGCTCGACTATCAGAGCCTGATACAGTTTAAATCAGTATAATACTACTCTGATACTCTCAGATGCTCGGCTTCGGTGGGCTAAAAGGAAGCTCAAATTCTCAATTCTGGAGAGAGGGGCTCCCTAGTTAGCAATTTCCGAGCAATCTGAGATGTGAAGGGAATAGGGCAGAGCTGTTATGCAGTGCTAAAATCCTTCCAAAAAACCTTTACAATTATAGGAATTGAAAGAGAGAGAAAGATGGGGAAATGTTTCCTTGAACAGAAGGACCGTTTCTCGTTTGCCCCAGTTTAAGCAGAAAGGGCTGCCTGCTCAGGGCTCTTTCTCTTTAGTAATTGGTGAAGCGGATTTATTCTGCAGAACGCCACAAAGCTAGAAGCAAAGGTGATGCTGACTGGGCAGATTTTTGAGCTCCCAAGGTCTCTGGCAGCAAAGGGAGGACAATGGCATTCGAAGAAATTTGTTTTTTTTTTACGTTACAGCAAGAACTAGCATGTCCTGGCTTTCTTTCCTCCAAGGTGGGAGGGGAAAAAGACTGGCAGTTGTTGGCTCTTTTTCTCTGCTAGGGGAGGAGAAGAATACAGAAAAAGAACACCATAATACAGACAGGCACAAATCTTCCAGCAAATTGGTACTCTTGACTCTTCAGGGGGTCTCCGTCCAAATGTTAGCAGATAGGAGTGAAAGCCAGAGACAATAGTTAGTAAAGTCATACGTATAGTTTTTGGTATATACGGTATCAATTGGTGTTAAGAGATCGAATGGCCGTTGTTATAACCTAACTGCTGCAAGTTTTTAATTGTGTAGGCTATTTTGCATTGAATCCATAGCCAAATGTGAGCGAGTTATGAAACTATGTTTTAAGCTTCTATGGTGGAAAATAAAAAGCCGCCTTTAGAACCACGACAGCTTTTGCTAAACACTGCGGAGAAAGGTGAAAGAGACAATTAGGGAATTACTTTCAGTTTCCTCGTTCTTTCCGCAGCAAAAGTTAGAGCTGGTGCAGAGGTGACTGGTGAAATCTAGTATGACTTTTGAGCGTGGTGGTTGTGCCTGCCTTTATCTGAAGGATCCTGAAGCCTGGGGCACTATCCTGTGTGTCACGTTGCCCGACTTGGTGACCTAAACATGTGCTGAACACAAATAACACGTATCCTTGTGGCAGAAATCTTTCAGGCTCTTCTAGGAAGGATCTTGGCTCTCTTGCCTGTTTGATGTTGGCCATGTGTCAAAGCAGATGGAAGTAACCTATAACAGAAAGCTGCAATCCATCTATGTCCAAGGAAGGAGAATGCTCTGAAATGCAAGCCCTTCCCCTCGGCGATACCAGTTCACTGGTCCTAATATGACCCTGGTCATCGCCCCATGGCTTTGATCAGTGATTTTTTTGCCTTGTGGGAGATGTTGTTTGTATCCCTGGAGACTGTAGCACTACCAGTTTAGTACAGTCTGGAGCCCCAACTGGGAGACTTGTGGAAAGCTTCCATGAAGTACAGGTAGAGGATACTGGGGGAAACCTGTTTCATTGGTGTCAGCCAAACTGCAGAACAAGGATCATTCTATTAAGTTCCAAGTGGCTTATCCAAGCACTGGTCCCCATTGAGAAAGTTAAGATAATCGGCTTTATTATGAAAGAATCAAAATAATCAACCAAAAGCAACAGCATTTACACAATTAACGGTTGGATCCTGGCCTGTGCTCTGTCTGTTGGTGTGAAGCAGCTCGGACAATCCTGCTCTCCATGGCACGGTCTCTGGGCAGTGCAGGTTCGCTGTGGTGCAGCTCCCATGTAACTCCATTCCCCAACAGTCATTGTAGGAGCACGGCAGGGGCAAGGGGTTGTGACTGATCCTGGTGGTTTTCAGCTACTGTGACAGCAGGCTGAGGCCACAGAAGACTGGTACGATCTACTCTCAATTGCACCACGAGACCCAACTGCTGAGCAGTCCCGGGACCGGGAGCGAGTAAAGGGCACCCTTGTGGCCTTTACCCCCTCAGCTGCGGTTGAGCAGTGCTTAACACAGCTGAACGTCTGGCCCTCCCAGACAGATACAATAACTAGTCTATGGGAACGTTCATACCAATTAAATCTTATCATCAAATCATTCTGTTCCATCACTCCACTTAATTAGCCATGGTCTTTGGTATTTCAGCAATGCTACACCATGCCAAAAAATTTAAGTCTTCTTTGTGTGGTACACACCCAACAACTGCCTGTCTGCCAGCCAGAGTCAGATCAACAAATATTTCTCCTGCACCAGAGCAGTATCTGCTGGAAAACATAATTGCCGACTTCTGGTTTTTCAAACTGAAATGATTTAGAGGCCGTGGTCTTTTCATCTGGGCAGTCAGCTTTTGTTACAGGAAAAGCAAGCTGGTTTCTCATCGGCTGTCTTGTGGGTTCTAAGGTGTGACTCATCACGGTTTATGTTCACACCTAAAACAGGGTTCCTCAAGTGTTTTGTTCGTATGGCCTTTCTATTTACAAAATATAAATGTAGAAAGACTGTAGAGGAAAACAAATTAACTACTGGTGAGCAGGCAGCAGCAGTGGATCAGAGCTACTACCTAGATCCTCGTCTGCAAGCAGGGGCCATTGACTTTAGGAACGTATATTAGGTGAGGGTCGGACCTAATTTTATTTTATGTGATTGAAAGCATCCAAACACAGGCAAATCATCACACCCTGCTTTTAGCAAGAAAGGGCCTGATTTGGCAAACTCTGCTCTAAATAACTGGAATTTTATTTTTTTTCCCCTGCTTTCATTTGAGCAGCTCTTGTGAGTAAGTGTAGATGAGGAGCTCTATGGCCTGCAGAATCCAGCCTGGAAGAGCTCGTCAACACATGGCAGCGAAGGGGATGCGTTAGGAATGAATTCTCGAAACAGTGTAAGGGTTAGCTCCCTGGTACCCACTGACGTTGAGACCCGTTTTCACTGCTGGTGAGAAAGGCGCTACCAATCTACCTGTGACAAGAAATCAGTTCATTCAGTGGAAATAGAATCTATTTTAATAGCACCACCACAAATCCGTGCTATGCCATCTGAGGAATTTGTCAGATGTGACAAGGCACTCTGCCTATTTTTGTCATGCAGCAAATCCTTTTTCCTATTCTACTTGGGGATGGATAAGTCCCATCCTTAGATATGAGCTCACTCCTCTCTTTCGCTTACATGGAAATGTTGGGTGTACGGCTGAAGGTAGGATTTGGCTGTGATCTGAATAGAAGACATCTGTAATCTTGTTGCAGATAGGGGACCCAAAGGACACAAAGAGGTGCTGATAAGCATCTAGCCCGCATAGGTGCATTTGTAAATCCGATGTGGTGCTTGTCTGCACCTTCAGATGCCTAAATACATTTGAGAAGTCTGCCTTTGGGAGACTTGTGTTTGTTCTTGCAGGAAGGCCACACAGAGGTGGGAATCGAGTCTATTTCTCTTGATTGTCTATATAGGACCTTAATCATTATAATCATTTGGCTCTTGCCAAAAAGACCCATTGATGGTTTCTGTCCTCTCTGTGTTACGTCTGGATGTGCTTCTGACTGCTTCTCCTCCATGTGAAAGCCTCTGTCTTTCTCTAATCCATAGAAGAACTAATTTCAGAATTTACATTAACATGAAATAGTCAGTCCTGTCACCAGCAGACTTCAAACGTTCATATGAACCCCTGGCTTTATTGAGAGCAATGGAAAAATATACATTCACCTCCATTGTGCTACAATTTCAGTTTCAGTTTCTGGGCCTCTTCCAGGGATGCGTAAGGCCTCTGCCCAGAGTAACTCCAAAAATACATCCAGAAGTACCACCGACACTAGTATTTACTGATTTAAAAAACAGACCTCTTGCGTCTTTTCACTTATACTGACAGTTCTTTAGGAAGTTATTTGCCTTTGTTTCCCTTCACTATTCTTTGCTGTGTGAGCCCAGAGAACTGTTTGAACAAGATTTTCCTTGCATTCTCAGCAGGAATTTGCCTTCCCCATCTCTCTATCTTCTGATCAGCCATCAGCAAAAATCCTCTTGATTTTTTACTTCTGCTGCAGGCCTTCTGACATTACAACGTCATTGAGGCAGGTGGGCTGTTATTGGTGTCAAAGCATGTAATCTATTGTCAAATATTCACTATTAAACCTTTTCCCTCGCTTCTCTTGCCGAGACTGCCAATCTGTGGAGATTTTTCTGGAGTCCCAGGGATGATTAGCAGCTGGCATAGCCTTACCATGCAGGTATAATTTTAAGATTTAGCTGCTTTTGCATTAAACTGAGCAGCGTCGATGGTGGCGCGTGAAACGCAGCCTTGTACAGAGAAGGAATTGAGCTCAGTCAGGATGCAGTGTGGCTCAGACAAGCTATCACCATTGCAGAGGCTCTTTTGCTTTCTGGGGTGTGTAAATATCTTTCCTACCCTTCCCATAAGGCTCTAGGGATCTTCTATTGGATAAAAAGTTGAGGTCCAAATAATGAACTGGTTTTGTGTGATGGATGGAGGATGTTGTGCACGCACCCGGAATGTCATTTCCAATCAAAAGGAAAGCAATTGTTTCCATATGTTGGCACACTTGTGATCTTGGTGTTGAGCCAGTTGTCTGGCTGCAATCAGGCAGCAGCATCTAACAGTGATGGAAGATTATACCTTGGAAGTGGGGCGCTAACTTTAAGCTGTATCCCTTAAAAGGATATAAACTCTGAACACTTATCCAGGATGTAATTTATGGTCCCAGTATGTTTTGACTTTACATAGATGAAAAAATAGCCCTTTTGTGTATGCATATATGCATAAAAATTCCTTCCTGCTCAGCACCTCCCCCCCCAAAGGAATCCAATAAAACAATAGCTGGTGCTGATTTATGTGCTAACTTAGCTGCATGGGCTGTTGCCTGCTGAGGCTTCTACGGATTCCTCCTCTTTTTAACCAAACTTCTTAGAGGTATTTTAACAGCTAGATCTAATTTTGTTAAGTTGCTCAGCTGGAATGCAGAGTCTTTGAAGAGATTTTTAGAGGTGTCCTGTACCTACCAAGAACATCGGGGTTTGGGTTGGGTTTGGGGGATTTTTTTTTGTTTTGTTTTTTTTGTTTTGTTTTGTTTTGTTTTGTTTTGTTTTGTTTTTTGAAGCTTAAACTAGCTGCATATTGCTGCACAAATACATTAATATAATTTTGACACTTCAGTGATGATATTCCTCCATGCTAAGGCTCTACTGACTTCTGCTGCATCAAGCACAGGTACATACTCCAGGGAGGTGAAGGCTGCTGGAAGAGGTTATTTTTAACATCTGAAGAAGCCACCACTTTAAAATATTTTGCAGGTTCCCCGTCTGTATACAGTTCCCTGAACCATCAACAGTGAAGAAAAGCTGCCTGATTATGATCCATCCAATGAAGGATCACCGTGTCCCTCCTGAAGTGTCCGCACCAGCAATACAAAACCTGCAGTGGATGTCACGGATCTATTGTGTGGGCCCATCTGAAAAACACACAGACAGGTTGTCAGAGAGACACAGGCTTCTTTCTGTGTCACAGACAGGCTAGTCCTTTTGTATAAACCTCAGTATGGAGTTCTAAAAAATGCATTCTTCCACTCCCTAATTTGTGAGCAACTGTCAGGCTTTTAATTCTGCAGCCAAAAAACCTTTGTAACTGCGAGACACAGTGGACAGGCTCAGTGAAATCATGGCAGCAATGCTAATTCCTCTAGCTGAGAATAATAAACATATCAAATCACTCTCCAACACACACATTAAATTTAGGGATATGGCTAGATTAGCGTTTTAACTCTAGAAACGTTTGCGGTGATATCGTTGGAATGTCTTGGTGACGTGTACTGACCGTCCTTACGATCCTCGTAATGCAAGACTCGTACATGTATGGAGTGAAATGTCAGAAAGCTGAAAGACAAGGGTGCATGTTTCTTCCTAAAATGACTTGCAGTGTTGTGAAAGGAAAGCAGAGTGCCAAATTTGTTTTCCTTCTTTTCAGTCATGTGCATGGGTTTTTTAGTTATTTATTGGAAATATTAGCTTATTAAGACTGTCTACTTGAGTATTGACATATCTTTTGAATAGATTTCTGATGCCTAGATTCCACTCAGAGAAATGAACTAAAGTCTTTTTATAGAAGAGGAATTTGCAAAACTAATGTGCGGAAATGTGTTAGGATAGATAACGTATTAAAAAGCTAACAAAAATTACTTTGAGTAATTTATTAAGAAAATAGTTTTGATCTTCTGTGCAGGTGTTCAGATACCGAGGAAAAAATCCTCACTACTTTTTTGTGAACCACACGCGCCCTCAAAGTTTCAACAATGGCATTATTCACATGTGCTCTTGAGCAATTCAGATTCTACCGTGCGGTGAAAGCAAAGTCTAATAGCAGTGTCGTGCGTGCAGCTACTACCGCGGTCGATACAAACATACTTCTTACCTCCATATCCCAATATGAAAACTGGGATCTGGAATTTCTGTCTGATTTTATTTTTTCACTGATAGGTCTTCCTCAGTTGCATATCTAGAATCGGTTGTTCAACGCTGTCCTCAGGAATCAGAGAGGCAATTTCTAGTTCTACCAAAATAAACGCTTCCTTCTCTCTACAAATAAATGCCTGCTAATTCCAAACATGTATCGGTCCTGCACAGAAAGTTGCAGCTAGCTCCAGGCACGCCTCAAGCTTGTAGGGCTCCGCGAACAGCTACGCACCTACACGTACGTGCACTTTTGTAGGAAATCCAACAGTTATGTTTGCACTTCCAAACTGTAAGTATTACTATTGCCCCTCTGTAGCTAGTGGAACCAAGGTGTTAGCTTTTACGTATCATTGCCCAGGATTGCTCTAGAATTGCTGAATAGAAGATGATGGGCCCAAAACTGCTAGCACTATACTTGAGTGTAGATATGCTTTATCTTCAGAATCATGTTAATACTAATTAACCACTTCCAGCATATTAACTGTCTTCGGTTTATTTCTCAATGCGAGCTGTGTGCTAATCTAGCAAGCTGTTTCATGTTAATTACAACCTCACTGAGGCGACCGGTCTGTGAAAAGACTGGGAGATTCATTTCCTCTTAGCCCACTGTGCCTGGCAGCCAGGCACTTGAGTGTAGGCTGTCGGTTATGTTGACCTCGAGGAACTTGTATCGTTGACCTCTTTTTCCCTGTCTTCTCAGTAGTGTATCTTGTTTCCTCTGCTATTACTGTAACAAAGGACTTTAGGTTATCAGACTTAAAGATTTATGTACCTGATCTGGCCTTTGCTGCTATGTGGGGCCTGTGGACCACTATTTCTGTATGATGAGGCAAGTTCCCAAAATAACTGTCCATAAATGAGCCAGTTCAGTTACTAGAAGCAGTCTGGCTGTAGCAGAAGAGAGCTTGATGTGGAACAATTATGATTCCTTTATGTGTTTCTTGAGAAAATTGCTGTTTTGAAGTTAATAATTATCCAGTTACCTAGTAAACAATAGATACTTCTCAACACGTTAATGGAATATCATTATTGTCATATATGTTTTTCAACAAGAATGGGATCTTTGGCGGATACAGGCCTTGGTCCAGCAACGACATATCAATAAGTCAGCATCTGTTCATGTGCTACTGGTTGTATCATGGGGATGCCAACGGTAAATTTGCTCTGTTCCAGCTCTGCTGCCATATTCAGGGTTTATTTGAGGGTTCTGTGTCCCAGTGACTCCAACAACTTAGCCGTGCTACCACTGTGCAAACGGAAGCGCAGTGGCCTACATTTCAACAGTGGTTTGTGAGACAGCCTGACACGTTTGAACCGCTTTAAGCAACACCGCTTTCCAGACAGCTTTGGGCACTTCTCCACCAGCGGATCTGGTCTTATGCCGCGTCTCAAGCTGAAAATTCAAAATTGCCGGTCATTTTGGAGAATTTGATAACAAGTCTTTAAATTGTGCTCAGCGTATGTTTTCTTCCTCTTGTGCCTGAATGTGCCGTGGTTCAGCGTACCGGGTCAGGCTGCGTTTCGTTAAATATTAACAGTGAAAATTATTCCTGTTCATTTAGAGGGCAATGCTGTTGTGTTAATGGGTGTGAAATTGCCTTGAAGACTGATGATAAAGGCTAGTGGCAACTGGTACTAAATCGTTGACGGTGCAGTTTCTAAACTGTCCTGCAGCGGGGGCAGGTAACGTGAAGAGGTAAGAGGTCCGTGGCAAAACAAGGAGAAACATACTGTAAGAAATATTCATGCACCTGGCCAAGTGATCTAGCAGGCCTTTTCTCGTCTACATTTTAAAAGTGATCACAGTGAAAAGCTTATCCAAAAATCTTCCAGTCTGGCCTTCATCCTGACCCCGGTAAAACCACTGCTCTGAAGCCACCTGAGCAATGCTGTCCCTCAACGAAACCTGGCATTGCTATGACACGTGCAAGCAAAGTATCCGACTCCTTGTGCCCATTTCCTCTTGTGGTAAACGTTGTGGTTTCACTTGTCCGGCAAGGTAACTTCACCGCTTCAAGAAAAGCAGCTATTGCTTATCTTCGGTGCAGCATGTAGCGTGTTTGCGTGGGCTGCCTCGGATCGCGTAGTACAAATGCTCCTTAACAATATTATATTTTTCAGTTCCATTTGCAAGTCCTGGAGCATCCAAAGGTCTTCCAGAGGTTTTAGAGGAACAGACCTCCTTTAGCCATCGGTACAATGCCAGAGACTCTGCTAATGAACCCATCTGAGGAGAGGTAAGATAAAGTGCATCCTGTATGATTAATAGCATCCAGGAAGGTGGAGGAGTATGTTTATCCCAGAACTTCCGACTGACTGTTTAATATGAAGATTAGTTGTCAGATGCTTTAGAATTGCTAGCAGCTAATGTTAATTACATGCTCTTTTGTATTACTTGTACATTCTCCGTTTTGTATTTGTGTGTATTGTAGGACCCAGGCTTCCTGTAGTTTTGATAAACAATAACCTAATCGTAAATCACATGGGTTGGCTTTCTAAAGAGTCTGTTTATGCTGTGACTTCACTGAACCCGGCTGTCTTTGCATGTGAAAAAGCTGGAGTGAGTAAGATTAGAACAAGGGCTAATCCATAAGGGTCTGGTTTGACACAGACCCTTGCTGTCTGCCAGGCCTTGGCTCTTAGGGGTGTGCATGTATGGTTATGGATTTCTTATAAAACAATAACTTGGTATAAATAGGGGACTGATACACAGACTATGACAGACTCCAAGAAGATCCAAAATACAGGATTCGGTTGTGAAAAATATTTTGAGAAATGCAGGCAATGTTTGTTTCCACTTCTGTTTATTTAAAAAAAAAAAAAATAAGAAAAAATCTTGTGTGACTCCGATGAGCAAAATCATTCGGGATGCAGTCATAAATCTCCTGGCCTACAAAAGCAGCAGTTCAGAATTGTATCCATAGCAACCCATGTAGGGAGAAATGAAATCTGATATGAATAGTCTCGTACAGAAGAGCCGTATGCAAGTCACACACTCTCTGAGGCAGAGTGGTTGTGAACCAGAGAAAATAAGCCGCATTTTCTTTTACTTGTTGCTTCTTTCCAAGTATTCCTGCCGTGCCCCATTTCATGAATAAAATGGGCTGACAAACCAGCTATTATTCCATTGCCTTCAGCTATTCGGACCTAGGCCAATGGCCAGTAGAGGGGCCAAGAAACAAGCGTAAGCTTTGCCAGCACTTGAGCTAATAAATGAACTCAGCTCACAGCTGCATCTACGAGCTGCTTATGTTCCCCTGGTTAATGTCAACCTTGTTTCCCCTTCCAGCGACATGGAGCTTTTGTGTGTGCAGAGATAAAACCAGCAAGTGGTCAATAGTTCCTAAGGGAACAGAAATATTCCTGAGTGCTAGAGGGTCATGTTCACTAGAATGGCCAAAAACAGAGAAAGGAAACTCAGTGAAAAGACGAATGACCTCACCAAGTCTCTTCCTGCAGAATTCCTAGGAGACAGTAGGCTCTGAAAATCACTTATCAAAACCAGACGTCAGAGAAATAGCCAAGGCATACCCCAGAATTCTTGTGAGAGGACACAAAAGTTCAGGCATTTCTCAGACAACCGAAGTGGGTGTTGTCTGCCCTGCTGGGAAGGAGCCCTTTACATCCTACAATGAAATCGCCTTCAACGGATGAGTGGGGGGGTTACCTACGGTACGTAAAAACATGCAGGTGCTGATACTATCATCAGCAATTGAAACAAAAAGAGCCTAGAGTCACTGTTAGGCTGGTGCATTTGCTTATTCTAGTATCAATAACACCAAACACAAGCTGACACCAGTGAATTGCTGGAGGGAACACAATACTTCTTTGACGTACTAACAGCTGCACCATGCTTTGATGTCTCTGGAAAACTATATGTTTATCAGAATTTTTTTTTTTTTAATGAGGAAATTTCTTTGCCTTCTCTGAAGCGTTAACATTGATTTTTTTCTATATATTCTGTAAGATGACTTTTAAGTTAGTTAACGCTTTCAGGGCTGCTGGTTAGAAGCCACTGTGATTCATGAAAAGGTTCTTCATTTTTCAAACCAGTTATACTTTTCCCTTTATTTTTTGCTGGTTTCTAGGTGTTTTACATAAGTGGGTTTTATTTACACCATCTCTTTGGATGCTGCAGCGTGAAATGTAATTTTGCATGCCATGTGGTGTCAGCTTGTGATAAATGGAAGCCATTGTTGCTTCTGTAGGAAACAATGACAGCCAAGAGGGACAATTTGCTCCAGTCCACAGGAATGCAAAAATAGTATGTCACTGCTCTCTACAACTAATGAAGACAAACCCTTGGGGCAAGCCCTTTGGAGGGAGAAGAAAATGCTTTTCCATAAGATTTAAGTCCACAATTTTTTTTCATATTGGACCACAGTAAAAAAGAAAACAGCTAATTTAGCCTAGCTTTTCCCTCCATACTAAAAGAAAACAATTCTTCAAGAGACTGAAGGACAAGCTTTGGTAAAAATGTTTCTCCAGTATTTTCCCTGTACTTTTCCCTGGTATTCCCAACAGATTTACCCCTGTATTCTTGTGTCAGAGAAACTCAGCATTTTAACTCAAAAATTTAACTTGCAGCCTTTCATAAAACAGAGAAGAGTAAGTTATTACCTGCAGTACTCAGACTGGCCCCTCTTACGTGCTGGAGGAGTTCACATCTGCACTTCACTGCAGTGAGAGTAACGAAAAATCAACTGTCAACTTCCTACTTCAAGAAAGACATAATTGTCCTAACTATATATAATCCTGCTAGGCTTACATGTTTTATAAGTTTTTCTCTCACAAGACTGGTAGCAAAATGGGAAAATATTCCGTCAACATTTGGGGGAAAATTATTTGAGATAGTGTTTACTTAGTGCTTTAGATCCCGTGTTCTAACCAAAATGAAAACATACCCCTATACAACGTGCTGTGATAATTCTTCCATTTTCGTCAGTTAATGGAAGAACGTATGAAACTGCTCTAATTTAGTCTTTTGTCATGCAAACTTGGCTCCCATTGGTATCAATGAAAACTGCACGAGTTTACTGGCTGCACCTCTTCAGTTTCTACCATCGTTGCCATATTAATAATAAATGGGCACTTGTAGATATAGGTCTTAACAAAATGGCCAGATCTGTATCTATTGTCATGTAGTGGGGGTTTTCCTGATCCTGTGCGTTACAACTTTTAATTTCTCATAATGAGTTGTAGTTTTTTAAAGTAAAGTAAAGAAAAAAATGCGTGGGAGTGGGAATAGAAGAGAGGGTAAAATCAATAAGAACAAAGGAATCTGTGCAAACACCAGATATTAGGCATAAGGAGCCAATACTGGAATGAGTTAGAGCTTTTGGGGACATCTGGTACATTCTAAATAAAGCCTACAATATCAGACCTCAGAGGTCAGCACAGCAAAATATGAATACCTCGGTAAAGCTATCAGATAATCTCTGTAAATTCAGTTCTTCCTGCAGTTACAGAGAATGCAGTGAGGATATTCCAGCCACCTAGTCAAACAACTTAATAGCTAAAGAAGGGCAAAACAGAGCTACATCCCCGGAACTTTTGTATACTTTCTCTGGATGGATTTTTTCACATGAAGTAGCAGAGGCCCAGCAGTATATTTAATTGGATATTTATATAGCATGCACGCAGATCCCAAAACTGTGTTAATCCACTGTTAAGTCTTGCAAAGTACAATTTTAGACAGGATGCTTTAAAAGAACAAAATGCCAAAATTAAACTCAGTAGAGGAACAAGTGAACACGATAGAGAGAATGTTTCCATTGCATCTAAAGGCTTTTCAGTCTCGTGAATGCCCAGAGCGTCTTCACTTATCACTTCAGAAGCACTTCAGAACCTCAATCCTAAACTGTCTTATTTGCAGTCCTGTGCAAGTAGTATGTAATGCATATCAACTGTGCTTTCCAAATACTATATGAATATTTTTCTCTCCCATGTGGAGTTTCTTGGAGCCTCGGTCCGTGCCAGCTCACCTTCCTGAATAAATTAATTCTGTATTCTTGAAGTAGAGCAAATACCATTAGAAGCATAGGCATTATTGTTTTAGATAATGAAGGAACGTCTATTACAGGATAAGAGGGCATGTACATGACAAATTAAACCATAAAATTTATTGCCACAGGACAACCATTACAAGTGTATATCGTTCACTTGGACTAAGGCACTATAATGATGCTCATGAAAGTCAAAGGAAAGTCAGTGCCACTTGAAAAAGAAGTTGGTCTATTAACCCATGTCATCAAAGGAGGAGTCCGAGGGAACTTGCCTTCTTGAATTTAAAAATGATCTAAAGAATAAGCAGGTGCCATGGACCAGCTCAGATTTAAGTTTCTTACCTTACAATGAGAATAATTTTAAAATAGATGATCGCTGTTATTGCTGCCTATATTCTAATAGAAATGGTCAGACTGCCTAAATCCTTACTAGTGTGACTGGTTTCTATTCATGGCTTACATGAGTTAAATGTTTCCAGGCTCTGGTTCCTATTCTCTAATAGCATTACATGTTGTGTAGTTTATTTCATACACAATGATTTAAGTCATACGTTAATCAGACTATAAATACACAGTCCTGTGTGTCACAGTCCAGCTTATACTACCCTGCACTACGCCAGTATACCTGTACTTTAATCTTTTTGATGACTTCTCCTCTCTATCAGATCTACTTTTTAAAGATACTTAATTTGTTCTGAGGTTCTGTGGTGAAACCGTAGTAACTGTACTGTCTGCTTGATTGTGTCCCTCCGCTGTGTGCTCTAGAAGATCTATTACCCGAGTGTGTTTATCTTCTCTGCTTTCTAAGCTTGTTACTTTAACAGATTTGTTGTTTCATTGGTGACACTTTTCATTTTCATGGAGCATTAGTGAAAGCATTTCATTAGTCATTGTGTGTATGGAGAAATCACAGATCCACTTGATTTGAACTTGTTACAAAATAGATTTCTATATTCTGAAGATAGATTTCTCTTCTATCTGTGACATCATCCAACAACACACAACCTCCCTCTCATTGAAAGAAAAAGAGTCGGAGATAAATCTACCTCATCCTTTCTTGTTCCATCTGTCTCTTCAGATATACACAACCTAGGCTGAGCCCCTGTATTCTGTGGTCTATTCTCTAGTCATCCTATGGGGCTCCATTGAGCCAAGCGCTGTATGGTAGAACAGAGGAATTTACTGCTGTAAGGCGTTCACGCGGCTGGGTTTGACAGAAGGCTATATAGAAGTTGGCCGTAAACCAAGGTATTTGCTCCTTGCTTATCCCCAGTGAGCTGTTCTGTTCCTCAGGCCTCAAAAGCAGTCTTCATGGGTTGTCCTGGGTTGAGCAACGCAGGACTAATTTCTCTTCTAATGCTGGGGAAAACCGCACTTTTAGAAGACTCTAGTGTCTGAATTCGGGAAAATATTTACTTTATAGCCAGCTAGGCTATGTGGGATTCAAGGTCTCAGTGTTTTTGAGCCTTGCCGGGTGCAGCGATGAGGAGGAGCGAGACCCGGGCACTTGACCCAGGCTGGCCAACAGGATCGTTTCATACCAGGAGTGTAACATTCTATATAAATTAGAAAGTTTGCTGCATAGTTGCTCTCTCCCTTGATGGCAGTGGTCCAGAGAACTTCTTGCCCCGGTGCCAGACCCCTGAGCCCTTCCCTGCCTCCCGAAGCCGTTGTGGTCGCAGTGTCCGACATTTGCTGTCCACTGCTGGGAGTGCACGGATTCCTGCTGAGAGATGGCCTGAGTATAATCCTCGTATATCTTACATTACTATTGGGATCAATTCTGGTTCTTTAGATTATTGTTAATTATTTAGTCTTATCATATTAAATCTATTTATATTTCAACCCTCGTGTTTCCTTGTTTTCCTCGATTCCCCTTTCCGGGTGGGGAGGGGTAATTGGGTGATAGAATGATTGTCTAAACGACAATAAATTGTTATGGGTTTTCTCAAACCATAACAGCTGTAACTAGGTGGCAAATTTCAGTCCAGAGGGAAGCTGCAAGGGAGGGATTTTGTAAGAGAGCTCTAGCAGAAGGCTTCTAAGCCTTCTGTCACAGAATTTGGCATGAGTGTGGGCTATTATTAGGAAATAAATGCAATGTGGAAGAGATGAGTCTTGTTTTATCTCTCTCTCTCTCTCTCTTTTTTTTTTTTTTTAAAATCAGAGATTTTTGAGAACCGGAGACTGAAAAATATGGTAAAATCTTTGAAACATGCTGTCATTTTAGGACTTTTTGTAGTGGATACTAAAACCAGAAGTTCCTAGTATTGCTGTCCAGAATGTGCACATGAGTCTTCGGAGTGTTTACTGACTTTTTGTGACATTTGGATGTATTGTTAGGAGCTTGGTCATGAGGAATTTCTTTAGGAGCTCTGCTACCCAGTGTGTCTGGGTCATTGATCTGTGAGCTAAAAAATCCTTCAAGGCAACAATGAGAAGATAAAAGCAGTTATGTTCTCACAGGTCACCAACTCAACCTACAATCACCCATGCTGGCATGATGAGGAGATGCAGATTATTGCCCTGTACCAAAAAAGAAGGCTTTGGCTATGGGGTAAGAGAATTCATTCATAGGAGAGGTCAGACAGTGTCCCCACTGCTCTTCTCCCTGGGGTGGTAGTGGAGTCTGGGCTTGTCTTGTACTGCTTTCATGAGACAAAACAAAGGAAGAAGTGAGCAAGTGTTGGCCTGGCATTTGGTTTTTACTCTGCTGCACTGCCTAGTCTTTCATTTAATGTTAAATGAATAGGTCTTTAATGTTAAATTAAATAGGTCTTTAATGTTACCTACGTGTCTGAATGTTTGTGTGTCTGCTTAGGTCTGGAGGACTGGAGCTCTCTAAATCAGGCGTAAGTGTTAAGCAGTGTTAAAAAAATGATGGGATAAAGGAGAATTGGTGGCTACACTTGATGCTTCCACCCTCCTCTCTTCCTGACCATCTTCTGCAGTGAAACTCAGTGTGGAGAGAAGCCTAAAATCCAGTTGGCCCAGCTACGATCTGAAATGCTCAACCTTTACAAACTAGACAAACAGTGCTGTCTTTTGGTGGTGACGTGGATCCTCTTAGCAGAGTAACTGTACAGAATGTGTAGTGCCTCCTCTCTCAGCCCCTGAGAGAATTTTTCACTCTAAGGGATGCACTAGCAGCCTCCGTAATCCTGCTGTATTCTTGCACTCGACTAGGAAGACCTCTGTCCTGGTTCAGGTGATGGAAAGCAGCAGAATCTTGCGGTGAACTCAGCCTATGATTGGTACAGTCCAGCATAAAACAACAAAGGTTATGGCTGAGGCTCCTTGCAGTTCCTGCCCTGGTGTTTGCTCTGAACACGCTCTTCCTTTCCAGGCAGTGAGAAGTTCTTCTTAACAAGGTGCCAATGTTTTTCTCCACAGTGCTTTTGAATATATGAATATAAGAGGAGCTTCAGGAGGATGGATTTTTTTCTGTCCCTAGAGATACAGTTCAGGATGGTGGGTAGGAATGAGGTAGGTAGGTAGGTACGCGTGCATGTTGTCGGGAGCTCAGTCACAAGAAATTCCTTTAGAAGCTATGCTACTCTGTGTTTGGGTCATCGCTCTGTTACTTTGTGATGTGAGTTGCCAGTCTGTTTGCACGCCTGGATGTACGGAGTCAGAAAATCTTGAAAGGAAACATGGGAGAAGATATCACAGGTGTACAGGAAACGCCATTCGAGAGAAGTTGAAGGTGGCATTATTCAAGACTTTTGCATTTGCATTGTGGAATGAAGGCAGTGAATGATATCGTTGTCTCTATAGCACTGATTTAACAGAAATTGCGAGATTTAATCTACATGATTGGGCTAGTGGATTTCTGAAACATCTTACAATTAATCAACAATTATAATTGCAATAGATTAGTCTGTCACTGCTCACCCTCAAAGGTGTTGCACTCAGCTGACTGGTGCTTCATGAGGCTGTATCTGCTTCTAGTCCAAAAGTCCAATCAATTCTATCCTTCCGTAATGTGAATGCCAAAATAGCTGAAATACATGACGTTACGGCTTATTACCAGACTCTACAGCCAGTCGTGTTTTGGGAACGGTATCCTGCCCTAGGCTTTGATTCACAAAGCTGCAGCACTGAAGCTACGTTTACAAGGCGGGCTGGCTGCTACTTGCATCTAATGGTAGAGCTTCACCTCTCTTCTATGTGTGGCTACTTCTGAAGAGCGGTGGAGCAGCCCCAGATGGCAGTATTCAAGCATTACATCATGCTGTCACTTTACACACCAGCTTAACCTGTAATACCCTCGTATTTCTGTGACATGCGGCATTATCTCTGTGCATTGTGGCAGTGGATGGTCAGCATGTTTAATAAAGCAGCAGCTACCAGTAGGAACAGAATACACTTTAGAACCAAAACAACTTGTAAGGTACTATTAAGTCTTTTTCAGTTGATCTTTAGTTATAGGGTGGGGTTGAAGTCAATGGAAATGCTGCCATAGGCTTTAATGGTAACTGGATCCAGCCCTATAATGGCACTTTACGTTCTGTTTGTCTCAGAGGACTGTGGCTTTCATCTAGTCACAAGTTAATGGAATTGCAAAGTCAGTGGTTCCAGGCTAACAAAAGGAATGGAGCCTCAGTTTAATACGCATTTCCCATTTGTAGTAAGTGATGGGAGCAGGACAAAACTGCAATCTTTGAAAAAGGACACAGCCCTGTCGTTCCATTTCTTTGGCACAAATCAACGGGGATTAAGCTGTGACCCATGGAAGTTCCTGCTAGAACTCTTCTATGAATACAACTGCTGTCACTGCACATGGGAGGGGAAGTGGTTTGTGCAACCGCAGAGCGTCTGTGAAACACTGCGGTTCTAACCAGGGGTGAAAGTGGGGAATATCTGATATGAAGTGAGTAAACACCAAACGTAATGGCTAATGAACATAACAGGGCCAAAATGTGTGAAGTTTACTCCAGGAAATCATCCTGTTAGCAAGTGCCGGTGCACTGATTTTATTTAAATTCAACAGTACCTAAAGAGAGAGGTTTACTGGGAGCTCTAGGGGTAGTCTGGAACCCCTTCCTAGCATAGCTCAGTGCAATTGTGCCTGCGGTCTTCGCTCTGCCTCTGGTCCCCCTCCACTTGTCCTGCAAGAAGGATGTTTTTCAATGCGAAGCCTATTTGTCAGTATTTGAGAGATGTGAGAGCAACAGGATCATTAAAAAATACCAACCTTTATTTGTTTAATTTTTAATGACTCAGAAGAACATGCAGTTTACAGATGCCAAGAGGCCGTTAAGAAGTTGCCTGGTGCTCAGGGAAGGTGGGTGTTGCACACGGGCTTGGCACTGATCTTCTCATTCATGTTCTCGTTAATCTTTCACTGTTCCTTCTTCCCTTGATTAGACTGCCTGGAAACAGCTGTAGACAGTGGAATGTCTCTGAAGGTAGTGTGTGCAATATAGACACTGGTGCTCTGTGCTTATTCTTGTGCAGAGAATAATGGAGAGAAAACAGTAAAATATTTATTCACTGTAAATGTCAGTTAAGACATTAATAAAACAGCAAGGCAGAACGTGGGCAGTTCAAGCAGCGTTCATCCCACTGCTGAGTATCCAAATAGCTGCTTGATAAGAAAAGTCTCTCCTTACCTTCCGTTCGTTTTCGAATCTGCCAAAATTCCAGCCAACTCCCTTCAGCCCTCTGCAAAGTGATCACAGTGCACACGAACACCCAGAAAATGTCTCTCAGAATCAAAGCTGCTCTCCAGGATAGACAGCGATTATTAATTTGAACGGAAGACATTTGTCTTGAGAGGTATGGCTTAGCCCAGCCTGGGCATTGGGCTGAGGTAACAGAACTGCTGCTGGTGGAGTGGCTTTGCTTGACATTGTTTTTCATCACGTTCAGGAGTCTTTATCACACGGACAGCTAAATTACCTTCAGATGTTCATTTGTTCATTGCCTGGGTTTCTTGCATTACCGCTATGATTTCTACCACATGGAATGAAATCTAATCGACAAAAATTAAGGCCCCCTTCCTGTGACATTGCTACATGCTGGTACAACGCATGCTGACAAGCGTGGTTTACAGTAATGTAGTATGGGGGTATAAGCTTTGTTCAATTAAAACAAACAAACAAACAAAAAAACCCACCCAGAATATGCCTGGACTGTTTTATTGTGAACTTATAGACTCGTTCAATTTTTAGCCTAAGCATCAGAATAGTTCCAGCCATACAAATTTACGGAAAAAGAATTTTGTTTAAATAATTAATAGTGAATGATTTTATAATTCTTTTTGCAAATTTGGGATGCTTTACAGAGCTATAAACCATTTTCATCTAGCAATTGCTATTCCTGTCATTGAAATGGGTCAATACACCGTGTCTTTACATTATTTATATTAACCTTACATATTAACATTGCAAAGGCAAGATGGTTATCTTCGCGATATCATCGTGATCTGTATCTCTAGGCTGAGTGATTTCTCAGACCATTGGAAACAAATGCTTTTGGAAGCTTTGGTTCTCCCTAACAGAAATAGCAGAAGGAATTTGCTAGAACAGATTGATGGGCAACCGGCTTTACGCATTCAGCTAGGACTCAGGAGTTCTGTGTTTGAGTCCTGGCTCTGAGCTCCTTCGTCCACATAATGACTATGAGCCACTCAATTTTTATGAGCATCAGGACTTACTCTGGAAGGATGATGCTTACCTGCTTTGCAGGCATCTTGAAAGCTTATAATGAATTTAAAGTACCAAGGCACTATGACAACGGTGGCGATGTTACTACATCGACTGTGCCAGCCGTGCCTAACTTTAATTAGCCGTATTGTGAATCTGCTGATGTGGTAAGATGTTAAGCAGAGACAAAATCCACATCTCAGGAAACGTCTCTGAGTATTCTAACGCTCATCTGAAATACTGCCTCCTGATCTCCTAGGTTACAGGAGCTTATGTCACTAATTAGTCAATGAGTCTGCAGGACCAAGGATGACGCGGGTGAGGCTAGAGTACAGCAATTACAGTTTAAGAGATTTTGTAAAGAATTCAGTGAGAACGGACAGCTGGGCATGTACACAGAGGATTTAATAAAGATCTAATAACGATTCCTATGTTTGTTCACACAGATCCGTTGTCTAGCAAGTTACTCTGAGGAGGAGACTCAGGCTGCAGGATTACTATAAGAGCCGTATTTGGTAAATCATGTCTTTTCTGTGACCAAATCGTTGGCGCAAAACAAATCTTTTGGAGAAGGCAAATTTGCTTGTTTTTTGCACACCTCACGTGCACATGCCTGCACCTTTACTTGCTGCAGAATTCATCCTTTGAGTAGAGTAGGTATTTGCCATATATCCCACGAATTGCTTTGATGCTTTCTTTGTAGCAAGTTAAAATAGTGAGTCAGCTAATTGAGCTTGAAAAACAGTTTAATCCTATTACAGCACATAAGGCATCGTCTTTTTTGTTTTTCTTTCAGTAGTGCTGGTTCATGCACTATTCACAGATGTTAAGAAACACGTTTGTAAGCAGTTTGATCTAAAAAAAGTGTGGACCCACAAGAGATAAATGAGTATTATGTTTTGCAGTCTCTATCATTGGAACTTCCAATTCACTTCATCTGTGCCGTGTTTTATTACCACTTTTACAAACCTTAGCACAGAAGGGGATAGTTTGCTGAAATGTTTGGGTATGAGTTTTGCCTTATGCACATAACCTGTAGCAAAGATCGGGACTAGAAGATGCGTGTACCAACAAAACAACGCATTTCTTTTCTGGACAATGCATCCAGAGAGAAAACAGCAGCCCCCCTTGTTCCATCAGGAAGGAAACATGTAAAGGTCAGATTTGGCTCATTAATAAAGCTGACCTTCCAATAAATGTTTGAGTATGGGGAGAATTCTTGGTGTGACAAGCCCTCTGCCTTTAGGGTTGTGTCCTTGCAGTACGGCTCGTTGCCTGTGGAGAAGCAAGTTTGTGAGTTCGTCATTCCAGGGAGTCCACGGTAAAACTCTCTTTAGTACCCATGACTGTTTCATGCTTGCTGTGGGAGCTCCGGCGTTGGCTGCTTTCCAGTACTCCTGCACTTGTGTCCGGTATGACCTTCAAAGGAGAAACAGTCAGAGTTAGATTGTTCCATTGTACAAAGCCTGTTCCTGTGGCGTGAGAGCCCGTGTGCCTCAGGATGGTCAGCCACTTCACTGGCCTCCCTTCCTCCGCCTTCCTAATAGCTTTATAAGCATAACCCAACAATGAGGACAGTCTGTGACAGGACAGTGAAATCTTGCTGGTTTAATCACCGTCACATTCCATAGTACTCTGCTGAAACAGGGGCGTGCAGATAATGGATATTTTATTTCAGTACTTTGTGCATATTGAGCAATATATTTCCCTACTTATGTGTCAGAGCTTGAAAGGACTATCCATTTTTAATGAGCTATACCACGCATAGGTAATGTAGAAACTTAATTTTAGATACAGATTTTGCTTTTATGCGTTAGAGATCCATGTAAATCGCTGCTGTGAGTTAGGATGACACAAGAGGCGTGCTGTTCAGTGGTGGCTCAAAGACTCAGGTGCAGGTAAAGGTGGTCTTCCTGATGCCTGAATCCCAGACGATAGATATAGTCACGTATGAGGTGCTCCATACATAATGTAACAGTCTGTTCCAGTTGGCCCGTTCCAGAGCCTCTTAAAGGCTCAGTTCCCTGCAGGCAGGGATTAAAAATAAATAATCTGAAAGTGGTACTAGTTCAGCTGATAAGCAAAAGAGCGGGGTAGTGAAGTTGAGCTGGAGAGCCATGCTGTTGCATTTATAACAGTATCCAGTATCTAGATAGGTCGTTCTAGCCCGGCTGTGGGTGCCTGGCCCGACCTGCTGAGGGTTGGGTTCTAAGGAGCCTACACAAAGGTGAACTCCACAGTACGGCTGCTGTATTGAAACGGGGTGCTTCTGTAGCTAGGAATCCAGTCTATTCGGCCAAGTCCTCAAGTCAGCTGCTCTTAATGTTCTGGCCTAAGGGTCCCAAGGAGTAATTCCATTTCACTGAAGACCAGTGATCCGAGCACTTAGCAGCCTGCATGATAATTTAAGTCTGCTGTGGTCACATTAGTGTCAGTGCATCCCAGAATGTTCTAGGGTACAAATATAAGAGGTCAAACTCTCAGTCGTCAGCCAGACAGAAATGCAATAAGAGGATTTTTTCCCAGATTCATTTTCTGTTGTTTCACACTTTACTTGTTTTGCTTGCTGCAAAACTACGATTCTCCTTCCATGCTCTGAATTGCTAGTTTGGGGTGCAGCACAGACTTTTCTTTGTTTCTCATAATTCTGCCTTGTTTTTATTTCTTGTATTATTTTTCAGCAGTCAAGGAGAATTGTAAAGTACAACATTTATGCTGATTGCAAGTGGCAGAGAAATACCACCAAGGCCTTTGTGCCCCAGGAAATCACTGGGGCCCTTTATGGTTGGCAAACCTATTCATCTAGAAGCACCTGTTTGTGGTGTTCTCCTTCCCCTGGCAGTTGTTTATTCATGCGTCAACAATGAGGAGCAATTGAAGGTGAGCTTACTCTTGCACTTGTAGCATATTAAAATTAAAGAGCTGTGCTTCCAAGAATTGCACTGTCCTTTCTCAAACCAAAACGAAAAGAAAAACCTGAGCAAAGTGCAGCAGGAGATATGATATGAAGCCCATTCAACTTACGTAATTAAATATAGAGATTCACAAGATCAAAGGGCACCTGGGTAAATTAAAAGAAAAGCCTACATGGAATGGATCCATGTCTTGAGCAGCTTCATATGGATTAGAATGATGTGAAGCCTTATCAATAAAGACAAAGAGGAATAGGTCTGGGAATGAACCATTGGTCAGAGTGCACTTCTGGTTTGAATTCAACAAAGGGTAAAAAATGTGATACAGACTTACATCAGTGAAATGGGGGGTAGCTTTCTTAGACCTTAAAGAAAATGACTGTCAAGACTCATTGAGAGTCTTTCCATCAGCACTAAGTGATGCTGAATTGGGGTGAGGTTGTGTCCACAAGATGTATGTCACCGTCTTAGCCAGACAGGAGGACCACAAAATGTTTCTGGTACAGTGCAGTGGGGAGGCAGGACATGGAAGTGAAAGTTGTGGGAACGCGAGTGACTACAGGCAGCGGTGAATCAGAAACTTTCATCAGAATTGAAACTAATCAAGGCAAGCAGAGAGAGTAAAACATGCAGAAAAGGACAGCACGTGCCTGGAAGCATTGTAGCAAAGACACTGAGACAAACTCAAACCTGAAATCAGTGGGAGTGACTCACGTGTTCTTCAGTGGGAGCTGAAGCTGTTCAGACTTGTGCAGAGGTTGGTCCAGTTTAGCATGAATTATTTTCCAGGGCATGGGTGAGAGCATCTCTACTTGCTCAAGGAGTATTTTTCATTACGAGAAGCCTCTTGTTCCAATTCTTGAGATTTCCCACAGTGCCAGCTGAGTTCAAGGCAATTCAGCATCTGTAAGGCACTGGTCTTGAGTGTCAAGGAGATAAGGCTCCGAGGCCAATAGGCAGAGTTTAGAGGAATAACGCGTACTTGACTTTGTAATCATAAATCATCCTATATCCTTCCTACAACACAAGTTGCCAGGCCATCCAGATACATCTGCAGGGTAAACACATGTCCGTAATAATTGAGTGCTTGTGCCCTGCTTTGTTAAGACCTCTACTAGTTCAAAAGTCAGCAGGGGTAAGTAATAGATCCTGGAGCCAAGGGAAATGATTGTATACTCAGTGACATTTCAGTGTCCGCATTGCTCTTCCAGTTCACAGCTCCTTTATGTTGATGATACCTGGGCACTAGGAACAAAGTGACAGACCTAAAGTATGTGTGCTAAGCTCTTTCTGCGGCGATTAATCACGGCGCTGAATTACGTGGGATCCTTGAAAACCTTATCTTCAGAACGGGGAAGCTTCAGAGACCCTGAGCACTGACAACCTTGCTGCTTTGCCCCGTTCTGCAGTCTCCACGTATTTTATCCCTTTCGCCGTCTCGAAGCGAGTATAGTAAAATACATGTGTGCAGTGGTGTCAGTGGTACAGCCTCTGGTGCCGCACAAAAGGAACGTCTGTCTTGACTGTAGTATGAGTAGTCTCGGTGTTTAAATGGCAGGTCCGTGCTGAATATCAGTCTTTGTTAGTAATGACTAGAGATTCCCATGCAAGGAGTGGGAATGTTAAAATTGGCAAAACTTTATGAACTTGAGATGATGGGTTGATTACTAGGGCTTAAAGCTAGCTTCAGGTTAATTAATTTTCAACGTTTTTCTAGCCCTTTACCAGTCTCAGAGGAAGCTGCGTTTCATACCAACATCTGTAAACTTCAAAGCCTATAGATTGGTGTTACTAGTTCTAATGAGCAAGGGGTCACTTCATCACTGAGAAATGCTTCAGGGCCTGCAAGCAGCTGTGCACTGCTGTGGTACTCCCTCCAGAAGTTCGTGCAGAAGCGCTGCAGAAGCACAACCTGCAAATGCACGATTTCCATGTGATGACAGGACATCTTATTGCAATTACTTTGGAGGGACCAAGAGGGATTTGGGAGGCTCCAAGCAGCCTGGAAAGGGATGGAGAGAATAGGGTGGGGAGATCTGTTAACCCTTGCCTCAGTGTTTGGTGCATGACCATGACAGCATGATTTATTGTGCCTAAATCTAAGTGGAGGGTATAGGATCTCAGAGCCTTAGATTCCAGGACAGCAACATGTGGGGCTAGAGAGAGCCACAGGTAGATCCAGATCGACAGAAGACATTCACCTTGCTTGAGCTCACACATTGTTCCACCTTCAAATTTTGAAAAAAAAGGCCTGCTTTAAATTGCTAGGCCATTTTTCCACCAACTTTGCTGTTTCTTAGAGTAGCCATAGTTTTTTTGCTCAGCTGGCTGCCCATGGCTTAAATATCATTTATGCTCATTTCTTTCTCCTATGACTGTAAGAATAACTCAATCTTCTCCATTAGACAATTCTTGGGTATTAATTGCAGGTTTATTATCTCTCTCAGTGTTCATTGTTTGCACAGCTGAGCTGAGTATCTCAGGAGAAGATAAATAAATGTTCTCGTCCTAGGAAATGTCAGTGACAGACTTTCAGGCTTAGCAACCAATTTACATCGGTTCTTTTCAGAGGAAGGAAGGCAGGACATTTGGTTTTGGTCAAGGAAAATCCTTTCTAGCATCACTGGAGGTGGGCAAAAGAGCGGTTTGATGTGAGAGCTGCAGGGCCTGTCTTTGAAAAATATCAAAATGAGCTTGACATGGCTGAGCGTTTCCTAAACAGAGCTGCGAGAGAGGATAGCGTCTGATGGAATCAGTTGCCTGTAATTTTTTTGAGGTGATGGCTGAGTGTGAATGGCTGTAGCAGAGCAGAGATCAGAAAGGTGGGAACAGGTTTTGTTTTTTTCAACAAAAAACGTAACTGGTAAAGCCACAAGAAAGAAAAGAGGGGTTGTAGTCACTGGGGCGTTGTAATCTGAGGGCCAGGCAAATGAGGATGGGGAGGATTGTCCATCTAGTGAGTCACACAGGGCTAATCACTCACCCCCACAACTCACAACCTCCTCAACCAAGAAAAAAAGGAAGGTAATTGTAGTAGGTGACTCCCTTCTGAGGGGAACAGAGGGCCCTATCTGTCGACTGGACCCATCCCACAGAGTAGTCTGCTGCCTCCCTGGGGCCAGGATCAAGGACATATGGAGGAAACTCCCTACCCTGGTTCGGCCCTCAGATTATTATCCGCTACTGATATTTCAAGTAGGTAATGAAGAGATAGCTACCAGAAGTCTAAGGGCAATGAAGAGAGAATTCAGAGCCCTGGGACAGCTGGTTAAGGGATCGGGAGCACAAGTAGCATTCTCCTCTATCCCACCAGTTGCAGGGATTGATGAGGGGATAAACAGGAAGAGTCAGGAGATTAACTCCTGGCTCAGAGACTGGTGCAACCGGCAGAACTTCGATTACTTTGACCATGGATTGATATACAGGACACCAGGCATGCTGGCAACAGGTGGGGAAAGCCTAACCAAAAGGGGAAGAAGGATTCTGGGACAGGAGTTAGCAGGACTCATTGAAAGGGCTTTAAACTAGATTTGAAGGGGGACGGGGATGTAACCAGAGTGACTAAAGAGGTGCCTGGGAGCAGCATGCCAGTGCTGGTGGGTAAAAGCGCTAGCAAGGTCTTGCAGCCTGTTGTTGCAGTGGAGGTGGGAGAAGATGACCCATGTGCTAGCAAAGACATGAGGAGTAGTGGTGGGTTGGCAACTACAGAAACGTCTGAGCGTGGACAGGTGGGAATAACGGCTTGTCCCCCCAGTAAAGTGACAAGGCAATTAGCCCAGCTGAAGCACATCTACACGAATGCACGCAGCATGGACAATGAACAGGAAGAGTTGGAGGCCATTGTACAGCAGGGAAACGATGACATAGTTGCCATCACAGAAACGTGGTGGGAAGACACACACAACTGGAGTGAGGTGATTGATGGCTACCAACTCTTCAGAAGGGATAAGCAAGGAAGGAGAGGTGGTGGGGTGGCCCCACTATGTCAGGGGCAGTTTTGAATGCCAAGAATTTAACAATGTGCATGACAACATTGTTGAGTGTTTATGGATAAGAATCAAGGGGAAGGCCAATAAGCTGGACATTGTGGTGGGAGTTTGTTATAGACTCCCCCAACCAGGATGTAGAGGCTGATGAAATATTCTATAAGCAGCTGGCAGAGGTCTCATGATCACTTGGCCTTGTTCATGTGGGGGACTTCAACTTCCCAAATGTCTGCTGGAAATATAACACAGCAGAGAGGGAACAGTCCCAGAGGTTTCTGGAGTGTGTGGAAGACAACTTCCTAACACAGCTGGTGAAGGAGCCAACGAGGCAAAGTGCCCTACTGGACCTACTGTTTGTTAACAGAGAAGGTCTTGTAGGGGATGTAAAGATTGGAGGTTGTCTTGGGCAGAGTGACCATGAAATGATAGAATTTTCGATTCTTGGTGAAGCAGGGTGGGGAGCCAGCAGAACTGCCACCTTAGATTTCCGAAGGTTGAACTTTGGTCTGCTTAGGAGCACGGTTGAGAGTGTCCCCTGGAGGCCAGTCCTGAAGGGCAAAGGTGCCCAGGAAGGCTGGTCTTACTTCAAGGAGGAACTCTTAAAAGCTCAGGAGAAGGCCATCCCCAAGTCCCAAAAAACGAGCAGACAGGGAAGAAGACCAGCCTGGCTAAATAGAGAGCTTTGGCTGGACCTCAGGAAGAATGTCAGGCACCAGTAGAGGTTAGGGGTGGACCTGCTGGAAAGCAGCTCTGAAGAAAAGGATCTGGGGGTCTCGGTAGACAGTAAATTATCCGTGAGCCAGCAATGTGCCCTTGTTGCCAAGAAGGCCAACGGAATTCTGGGCTGCATAGGGAAGAGTGTGGCCAGCAGGTCGAGGGAGGTCATCCTCCCCGTCTACTCTGCACTGGTGAGGCCACAACTGGAATACTGTGTCCAGTTCTGGGCTCCACAGTTCAAGAGAGACAGGGGACTACTGGAGAGAGTCCAGCGTAGGGCAACAAAGATGATTGAGGGATTGGAGCATCTGCCTCATGAGGAAAGGCTGAGAGAGCTGGGACTCTTTAGTCTGGAGAAGAGAAGGCTGAGGGGGGACCTTATTAACGTTTACAAGTATCTAAAGGAGGATGGAGCCAGACTCTTTTCAGTGGTTCCCAGTAACAGGACGAGGGTAATGGGCACAAGCTGGAACATAGGAAGTTCCAATCAAATATCAGAAAAAACTTCTTTACGGTGAGGGTGACAGAGCACTGGAACAGGCTGCCCAGGGAGGTTGTGGAGTCCCCTTCTCTGGAGACTTTCAAGACCTGCCTGGATGCAGTCCCGAGTAATGTGCTCTGGGCAATCCTGCTTTAGCAGGGGAGTTGGACTAGATGATCTCTAGAGGTCCCTTCCAACTCTGAAAAATTCCGTGATTCTGTGAAAGCATCTCAAAAAACCTCAAAAAATAAAAAGCCACATGCGGAGGCTATCTTAAGACATTGATGCCTCCAAAAAGCCTTCAGCTGCTAAGAAAAAATATTATACAAAGTTCAGGTGGCTGTGCCAATAATGACACAGATACATTGTCTGAGACTTCCAATTCCCCTTTTTTAGTAGCTTGTAAATGTCAAATTTGAACTCTTTGTACAAAAGTATCTTGCCCTCTGTGTCAGGCTCAAGTTGAACTTGGTTTTGCTGTGGTTTTTTTTAGCTTTCAACTAGAGCTCTTCAGGTCTTTCTCCCAACAAAGTGTGTCCTGTGTTACATGATTTTTTTATAGATTGGTTAAGCTTTATTGACTTGCTGTTTAGGAAGGTGGTTACTACAGATGTGTGGCTTGCCAGTTCCGTGAAAATAGCCTGAATTTAGTCATAAAACCTCAGAAAACCTGTAACACCATCTACCAAGGAGAGACGTGTTAGAGTTTGTCAGCTAAAGTCAGGAAAGCGTACGTCAGCACTGAGCATGTTCTGGCACGGGCCCGGGCCCACCTCTGAGCAGACCATCGCGGCAATCCTTCCTCCTACTGATGGGCAAAAGCAGTGAGTTATAAAGCGCAAGGGAACACCGTTTCCTGTCCTCTCGCTGATTCCCTGTCTGCTACACTGGCTGCAGGAAGTTAAAAGAGAAAGCAGACTGATCTTAATTGGGAGGTGGAAATGAGGAGGGAAGGAGATACTTAATCAGAGAAGTAGGTAAGGATGTGGCACCCAAAGATGGGTGCAGAACTGGGATTTAGGACCAGTACTGGTTTTCCAGGAAGGGTAAAATCTGGGATTGGGACAGAGAAAGGCGGGAGAGGAATTAGGTGGAGGAGAACCAAGGGAAGGAGCATCTAAACAACCATTAAAATGCTCTCCCCGCAGAACTGTGTGTTCCTCAGTCTTGGTGCTGCTGTGCCGTCAGGGAGGACTTGTGAAGCCCACACAGGTGGGTAACTCCCCCTCCTGCTGAAGGCTCTGCCACAAGGCAATGCATAGCAGTCTTCCAGTGCTGCAGTTGCTGCTACTGAAAGCTTTTCCTGGGAAACCAATGAGCATTGCGCCCGTGAGTACTCACAACTGCCTCGATTCACTGACGCTGGGGAGGTACTTGGATATGTGTTGTCCTGGATACAGTTCAAGGTTTAGACCGTGTGTGATGAAACAGGGCTTGGATGACTCACTGAGTGAAAACTGCAAGACTGCTTGAGCGCTGAGCGGGGAATGGCCTGATCCGGCGATGACAGGCAGCTTTTGAGCCAAGCTGAGGCTGCACGGACATTTCCTAACTGGCTGCTGCCGCACAGGCTGCTCTCGGGTATCTGATGTTCATGAAAGGCAGCAAGCAGCTAGGCAAGGTGGTCAGGAAGGCAAGGCAGTCTGACTCTAATAGAGGAGGGAGGAGACAGACCTAGAAGATCAGCATGAATGAAACTGAGAAGTTTCATGGAGCCTGAGTCTGACTAGATAAACAGGTAGAGAGTGGAAGCTAAAAATTGGAGATTGACTGTGAGGGCCAGCAAGCAGCAGGGTATCTTAGTTATGAGCACCAGGAAAAAAAAAAAAACCAACCAAAAAACAAAACAGCAAAGAAATGAGAAATGCAGCATCAAGAGCAGAAAAGCAGGCAGTAAGTAACACGTAGGAAAATGAGGAGAAAACAGAGTATCTCCTCGTTGCTATTGGGGACCGCTTTTCCTGGAGACAGAAAGAAGGCTGGGGCCCAACGGAAAAAATAGTGTGTAATAGTTCATAATACAAAGAAGGCTGAACTGAAATTGTGCAAGCAGCTCTTCATCTGCGGAGGTGGGAGAGGATGCTGAAAAGTGAAATTAAAGTCAGAGGAGTGGCTTGGTATTTTTTGTTCGTTCTGAGGGTTCTTTTTGTTTTCAACAAGAAATGTTAGGTGATTACTGCAACAATGTAATAGGCTACATAATGAATGACTAATGAATTATCTTCCCCTTTGAACCTCCAAGTCTGCTAGGAAGACAAACCTAACCAAGACGTAATCCAGTTTACGCAGAATTGGTTGCTGGTGCGGGAAATGATTATGAGGGACATTGTGGCCTATGTAAGAGGGGCATCCATGCAATTATTCCTGGAGGTGAAGTCCCTGATCCTTAAGTTTTGGCATTTCTACGTGCGGTGTGCTTGACCACAACTTTAATGCTGTTCCTTTTCCAGTCAGGTTTGCATGTGCATGTGGAGCTGCAGAAAGGAGCAGAAAAGGTTTTACTTGAGTTGGTGGCAGCTGAATTAGTTGTATTGGCTCATATCTGTTGCACAGGCGTGGCCTTGGCCGCATGAGCGTTGCAGGAAAAGCCAGAGGAAGGGTCATTTGGGTAGGGCTCAAATCTCTCCTGGAGTTCCAAGATCAACAGGGACCAGATTATGCTAGAAGATGCTTTTGGCTCTGTGCCAGCTTGGTCCCGTTTCCAGCCTTCCCTGTGGCTGCTAAGAGGAAGCTGAACCTGACCTTCGGGCGTATGCTCGTCCCTCGTGACAAGGAAGTTCTCCTGCAGCTCAGACATAGGCAGAAATGATGTGACAAAGGAACAGGGAGCAGAGTTGGAAGGGCTGGTGGAATAGAAGGAAATCTCATTTTTTTTCTTCCAAACAATGAGGATTGTGTTGGAGCCTTGAGACGTGCCTGAATCAATTAAATAATTTAAAAATAATTTGGGAAACCACTGGAAAATCTCCTGCAGAGGAAGTGGCTGGACCCTGGGCTCCGAGCGGTGGCGTCACACCAGGCATTTACAAGTCTTTCGCCACACTGTGCAGTGCCTCTACACAGATCTTTTTGTGCCGGCAAACGCAGGGCTCGTGCGCAGGTTGGGGGGCAGCTGCAGAGCTTGCCGGCGGAGTGTGCCAATTGCCACCTGAGCCCCTACCATTTACATCGCTAGCTGCTGAGAGATGAGCGCTCCTCGAGGTAGTTGCAAGCCCTTCTGTGTCTGGGTGGCAGCGTCCTGCTGTTGGCGGCTGTCATGGCGTAGTTAAAGATACGGAAAATAAGAACAGAATCTGGCCTATGATGCCCTGTCAATGCTGAACTAAACTACCTTGAAGATCGAGCTTCTTATCGCTGTGATCTCGCGCCAAGTGGATCATCCCTGCCCTGGTGTGGATTTCTAACCTGCTCTGCCTGAGTCAATGGTGGGAGGAAGATTTCTGTTATTTATAAAAACCGCAAATGCATTTGGCAGCAGGATGTCCTCTCTTCCTTTCTCCTCTCTTTCCTCCTACTCCATCCAATCCTCTTTCCCCCTCCCTCCCACCCATCCTGCTTGGGAGCAAGCTGCTCCCAGGAGGGGACAACCCCTCCCCATCCCCAGCAGATGTGCCCGGGGGGATCACGTAGTTCCTGCCCTGGGGCTGCCAGGAGCCAGAGGGCCAGGATGCGGGCAGGTGACCTGGTGCCTGAAGGCCAGCTCCCTGCTGGCCTCTGCCTTCTTCCCTCCTGCTGTGGCTGGAGGAGCAGGGAAGAGGGAGCGCGGATGAGAGAAGGTGCGTGCCTTGCAGGCTACAGTCTCGTCTGGGGCTTCAGTACAAAAATCAGAGCCCGCTAGCATTTTGGATAGGAGTGGGAAGCCCACGGGCTGTGTCTTGGGTGGAGACCCTGAGGGGTGGGAAACAGGCCAACGGGTTGAGGCCAGATTTTGTGGCCTCTGCTCTCTTCTGACATGGAGGGCTCCGCTCCTCCCAGCTCTTGCAGCCACCGTATGCCGCTCCCTTGCCGCAGCCACGGTAAACAGGAGTGGTTTTGTGCCAAATCCAGTAAAATCGAGTTTGTATTTTAAGAGATCTCCACTGAACTTCCGCGAAAAGACGTCCTGATTTCTGCAAAAGCTGGGTGGATATTCCGCACAGGCCTGCTTGCCTGCGGCTTGTTCACTGACTTCATCAGGGATTGGCAGGGCCCTTAGCTGGCACAAAACTGCTCCGTTGTCTGTCATGAAGTCACACCAATAAAAATCTGAGGGATGTCAATATAGTATGAAAATCACACCGTCCTGCTTTAGGACGTGCCATCATTTGGGCTGGATTTTAGGGCAAACTTGTAGGATTAGAATAGGTGAAGAGGTGCACGGAGAAGGAAGGGAGCAGTGTGGAGCTGTGACTGAAGGCCTGTCAAAATAGGAATCTCAAACACAGGTCTGGGTGTGCCCTAGGGCTGGGAGATAGGCGAAGCAGTCCTCTGGGATCCCTTCCACTCCTATTTTTCCCTGAGTTCAAGGCACTGGAAAATCAGATTCTCTTTTGTTTCTTTTCAATGGCAGTTTTCTGAAGAGATATACAGCGATAAGCAGCTGAGAAATGGCAGGCTGTCACTTGAGAGAATCTCCCTCCCTTTCAGCTATTTTGAATTCCAGATAATTCTATCTATGTGCACACATGAAAAAGTTTCTGTCCTAATAAACTGGATGAGGTTACCAAGTCCAGCCAGCACTCTGAATTCATATTTGCAGATCTTGGAGGGTTCTCTTCATGACACATGCATTCAAAGCCAACCAAACACACAAACCTTTTGCAGAACACATAAAAACTCTCTTGTAATAATCATTTCTTTGCGCACTGTCTCCAGCACCACAAAAATCTTATCCCTTCTAAGTATGTGCAAGGTGTTAATATCCTTGGCTGTCTGGAAACTCAACAAATACCTTTGACATCTAGCTTGGCTGTGTTTCTTGTTGCATCTGCCAAGCATTCTTTAGATGTCAAGGTCTGGGATTTATACGCTGGGAAGCGCATGATATTTTGAGGGCGTGGAGTTAACCAGTTTTGCACAAAATGTGCTAATTACGTAAAAGTCATATTTTAAAATTAAATCCACGCCTTATGGAAAATCCTAAGTACAGAACCAGGAACCAAAGCTCTCCGTTTATGCATAGTGCAGATGCAGTCCTAGGACTGGCTCTGCAGGCTTCTCCACCCTCATATGTTACTGTGCTTCAACTGTGACCTGAAGGGTTCATCTGAGAGGCAAAGAGCTAATTGGATTTCCATGTCCACTCTCCTAACAGGAATTTCATCTGTGGCAGAGTCTGTTTTGTTTTCCACTTTGGATGTCTGTGTGAAGACCTCATTTCCAAAAGCCTAAGTAGCCAGGTAACACTAGGCGTTTTGCAATGTAGACTAGTGGATTTCTCCCTGGCTCCCTGAAGTTCCACTGATTTGTGTTTCTAATCAGAGGAGAAGAGAGCTTTACTTGAGGTGGACATCCACCTCTTCACTTGGACCACCCATTCATTTCACTGCTACTGTTGCTAGCCTTGAAGTTCCAAATCCCCCAAACTAGATCCTCCTGAAAAGGAGGTAGACTTGAATTTCATGAGACTGAAGAAAAAAGGCGGGTGAACTTTTTATATTTGCCTTTCATATTTTCAGCTTTCAGAGGTCTTGGATGCATTCTAAAGCGTTTTTCAACAGCTAAAAAAAGAAAACAAACTTACTTTTTCTGCGATGGGTAGAAGAGCATGACCTGTAAAGAGGTCTGATGTTCTTACGCAATCACTTGACTCCAGTAGCAGGGTCTTCATAAAAAATGTCAAATGTCTTACAGTTCTGGATAAAAACGTAAGCGCTAGTGACACAGCTACTCTATCAGCTCTGTCAGGAAAAGATGGCTGTGTGATACGATGCCTGTAATCTTTATTGGCTGGAACACGAGCCAGAGTTCACTTCTGCACAGCAGCTTCTTCCTGGATTGGTGTCCCCACCAGGAGAGAGCCGCTGCTGTTCTTTTTAATTAACATAACTTCGCCCCTAGTCCCTCAGCTCTTGCCCCAAAGCATGGTGTTATAACTCTTTAAAATTAGGCAACTGGAAAGCTGAATTATGATAATATATTCAAGAAATGGTATTTTGTTGGAAAGCATAACAGGCCTTGCAGAGACTGGTTGCCTCCTGTTCGTCTCCTGTAAACACCTGGTGGCGTATCTTGGGAACAGGCTGCCCGTGGGTGAGTAAAGCAGGTGCAGCTGCCGATTCTGCAGCTAGAGTCCGTGGGTGGCGTGACGCAAGCGTCTCTTAGAAATGCTGTTATTTCCAAAAACGCTTCGTTTGGAGCAATGCTGGCTTTCAGAGCCTCGGCAACCTCTTTCGTTGCAGAGAGGAAGGGAATCATCCCCGAAGCCAGCGTATTTTCTTGTGTTTGCTGCGTGGATCGCAGGACTTGTGAAAGTGTGTGTTTAGACAGTGGCAGATTTCCTCAACCCCCAAATCAGTCTCTGCCTTGTTAGAAGAGGAGCTGTTAAAATCTACTGGGCTAATAAGTTTCTAAATATTGCTTTGAATTGGCTTGCTCTGACTCTGCAGGCTCCCAGCTCTGCTGGGGAGTCCTGTGTGCGAGGAGCAAATCAAACCCACACAGCAACTGGTCTGTACTGGGAAATTCCAGTGAGGCCAGCAGGGACATGGCCTGCAGTGAGACAGTTATAGCATAGTATATTTAGTGGAAATTTATGTTTTCAAGCAATTACTGTCTGCCTACCTTTTAAAGCAAACTATCTCCATTCCTTCCAGTCTTGACAGATAGATAAAGGTGCTACATTGAAGAAAGAAACTGACCCTTTTAAATTTTTTTTTTTTATTTTAAAATTAAATTTTAATTTTCAAATTAAAAAAAGAATTGTCTCTGAGATCTGATGGCAAGTAGCAAACAAACAGCCTTTTTGTAACTGTTATAGATACTGAAAAATGTAAATACCTTAAAGATGTGGCTCATGGTGGACCACAGAGGCTTTTAAATAGGGTGGTCTTATCTGTTGTCATTATGTGCACAACTGAAGTATATTTGTCATATTTTTATTTTAGTTAATAGAGAGTAAGAAATTTCCAAACAATAGCCCCGGAATGGAAACGGAAGTTATCATTCTTGCCACTGGCTTTTCTGAACTGTAGCAAGGATCTGATTGGAGGCTTTGTTGAAATTTAGAGTGTAAAAATACATTGGATGAATATGCCTTTACAGTGAAAAGCAGATATGGGTTATTAGTAGGTACATTCCATAATGGAAAGTCTGAATTTTTAGGTGAACATAGATCCACCCTGAACATGTCTTTATTCATTTGTAAGGTTGTTTCCTGTCTTTTCTTATCACAAGCTTTCAGCTGTGAATTAAAATAAAGCTGCGGGCTATGACGTTACAGTCTCTAGACTAAGGGATGTGAAGAGGCCTTTTCATCAATGTTTTGAAGGAGGTGGACAACTATCCAGGGGTATATGGAGTCAGAGCAGACTTCTACAGCTTCCTTCCATAACTCAATTTTTAGTTCAGCTCCATCGAAGCAGAGAGAATAAGAGCAACAACAAATCTGGTCTATTTTACAGTGATTTTTAGTCTGGTTTCACATGGAATTACACATTTGTGTCTTCCTCTTCCCCAATATCTTTTGGAGCTGCTAGCCAAAGTCAACAACATTTGACTGAAAGGGAGAATTTTCACTAATAATTAAGTTGTAACCAGTTTCCTAAAAATAGGAGGTCAGGGAGAGTGGAGTTGGATTTGAACATTTGCACTTTTGCCTTTAATAAACCTTTTGATCCTTTCACCCATTCCTCCTGTATAGGTTCTCTGAAGGTTTTTTTGTTAACGATTTAGGAAGAATAAATGACATAGAATTCATCTGTTCTACTTGGAGATGAAAGTAACTCTTTATTTGGTTTAACTTATCAACAGGTGACTCCTTAGTTTGTGGGTGTCAAAAGTGAAGTGAATTAAGTGTATGTACTTTTTTTTCTTTAAGGCTGGAAGGAACCACCGTAATTATCTAGTATGGTTTCCATGGCATAGGTCATCAAAGCTCAATGAGTAATTTCTTCATCTGGCTAGAAGTTACTGTTGAAGCCACAGGATCACTTTCAGAAATGTGTTTTATTCTGGTATTTGATAGAGAGTCCATGACATTTTAGTACATTCAAAGTGAATGGTTATGATAATTAATTACTCACATGGGTGGGAAAATTTTCACTTTATTTGTTGGGAATTTATCTACCATTATCTTCAGGCGATGGATCTTGTATTTCCCTGGTGGATTCAAGTCTGAAATGTGTTCTGTATTCAGTGGGTACAAAACTGATGAGATAATATCTGGACCTCTGCTTGATAAATTAGAATGAATACCTTGTTTTGATAAATGCCATGCTTTTTCATTCTAAAATAATTTTATATTTCTTTCTGATCATTTCCACGTATTCAACTTTTTATTTTTCTCAAGAGTTGCCCTCAAAAGCAGGTGTAGCATTCCAGCAGCATCCCCAGTAATGACAGAAGTAATGTCAACCTTTCTCCTGGAAAACAAAGGACAGTAGAGAGGGAGTTGATCAAGATTCTTCCCTTGTCATAATGTCAAAGTCAGTTATGAAGACTTTTGAACAAGTAAAATTTTACATTACTTTTATTTCTTCTACCTAAAGTTATAAGGAAAACAGTGATGGAATAGATCAGTGCGTCTGGATTGATTTCGGTGACCTTTATGTTAGTAGTGAGTTGGGCCTCCAGTGATAAAGTCTTTAGGTCTGTCTCAGGATAGAGAAGAGCATGAGTATGATTCATAGAAAATCTTTCTGAATACAAAGATGGAGCAAATTCCACACAATTTGCAGTGTGCTCCTTCTTGGCATATGAAAAGGTTAGGCATCCACCTCTACTCCTCCGACCCCAGAACAATCTATCAAAAAATTCGCAAATTTAAAAAAAAAAAAGTTGTGAAATAAAAAAAAAAAAAAAAAAAAAAAAGAGGAGTTTGTGCCAACCAGATTCTTCAAGGGGATGAAGACCAAAGGCAAAGTGATTTTTCAGGTGGGATCCATGCACATAAATGAGATGCCTCTGAAAGAATCCAAACTTTTTGTCAAAATCAGCACATTGTTACAAGCCATTGACGCTGGTTTAAAGCCTCCATCGAGAGCTGATCACTGAGAGCGTGAGCCTTTGCATGCAGAATCATGGCGTGATTCATACAGCCAGGGAGGGGGGATGTTACTGGAGACCCTTAAACAAGATGGAATTGTAATTTACGTGTTGGGTACAATTAATTGCAAGTGTAATTGCAGTTGAAATCTTTTACCATGCCTGGGCAGGTCACAAATACACAGGTTTTAGTTATGCTGCTGTGATGTGTCTGTCTCTATGGCCGCTGCAATTAAATGATAGCTTTTTAAGAATGACAAATTCACCTGCCTTCAGGCAGCAATGCGGCCCCAGGCGTTCACCCCGTTCCAGGCAATATGTAATGTCCTCAGCATGTTCCTTTTGTCTGCTGCTTTCTTGTAGCCAGCACAGAAAGAGACACCCCATTTTTAAGTGAGTCTCTTGAAAACGTGCTGAAACGCTTCTCCCAAAGACCTTGCAACACGCGCGGCGCTGATTCTGACGGAAGGGGCCAGCAGTGCTTTCGGCGACCTGTAGAGCAATCACGGGGTCTGCAGCTTCGTTAAGCCTCCAGCTCTTGCCGTTGGCTGATGAAATGACCCTTCCCTTGCACAGCTGCAGCACTGTCCTTGGCACCCTCTAAGCAGCCCTGGGTGTTCGTTGCTACGAAGGAATTCTGTGCAGAGTGCAATGTACCCCTATGGATTCATCTGGACAAAGAAATTGAAAAAAAATTTTTATCCTTTTAAGAATGCATCTGAAATCTGGAACTTGTTTCCACCTTAGCCGCTTAAGGAACAACTGTTCCGAGAAGGGCACTGTCCTGTCCAGGCTGCTTTCCTGTGTCGGGCAGTTAAAGGTTTTAAGTCAATAAACACCAGCTACTGTAGAAGTGGCAAAACATGTAAGAAAAATGGGTGAAATGAGACCAGAACTCTAAGGACGAACAGACCATGATAGACTGGAGTGCTGAAAGAGGAATAAATGAATTATTTCCATGGCTCCTGTTGTCAGACCCTCCAGACAGCTTGGCCTAGCAATGGTGAGAACTGCAAGCCACAGAAGATGGCAAAATAGAGTCCCTGGTAGTTAAATAATCTGTGTTATCTCAGTTTGTGCTGTCCTTTACCATGGGACTGAATTTGGTTTGAGATCTGAGGCCCAGATTGTAAACCAAACACGTACTCATTTGCATCACATTTCTGGGTTGTATGGAGCACGTCAGAAAATAAAGTAGATTTGTGAGGCCGCTCTGGTGCAAAGCAGACAATGACCAAGGCAAAACGGGCTTGGGAGGGTTACTTTAGGTCTGATTCCTAAAGTAACAATGTTTTGCCCTGGATGGGTGCAGACCACCTATTACACAAATCTTCCTTGGCAAATAGGCAAAACCACTACCTGAGTCTTGTCTTTGCCCGCCCCCCTTTTTTTTTTTTCGCCTTTTTTCTCCAGAGGTCCAGGAAGATGTGCATCCTAAAAGGGCTAGCACCAAAATTAGAAGAGCTATCACAGATTGTATTTTAGTATTTTTAGCTTCACTGAAAACACACCCTGCTCGTACAGGGCAGACATCGAGTGCTGTGGGTTAGATTGTTTCATTAGCTGAAGGACCATGATAGTGGAGCGTGTCTGGGCTTGAGAGACATCAGGGAGTAAGAGATTTTTATTATTTTTTGTTTTCCCTGTATGCTTTTATTAACATGACTCTAATGGTATCTCTGCTGAAACAAGAAATTTGTTCTTTCCCAGCCTTCCCTGTGGGACTACTTACACGTGTATTAGTTACTGTCAGGGATCATTAGTGTATTATGAGCATCTGGCTGGTGGGGAGTGTTCTGTGGCCATAAAAAGTGCTGCTTAGAAGTAATACCTCTCTCCTGACTCTGCTAGATTAGAATCTGAAGGGTGAAAAGCTGCAAAATGTATTTCCCATCTCCAAACCTATTGGTTGCTTAGAGCTCAATGTGATTTTTGGTGAAAGGCTTTTCAAACAGAACACAGATACCAAATAGTTCTGCGATGTATGTTTTTATTGTTGACTTGCACTGTGTTCATGAGAATAAAAAAAACGTAAGGCTTCTACTCAAGCAGAAGCAGGATATACAAGTGTGCGTGAACTTACGGCTAGTAACATTGGGGGAGGGGGGGGGGTGGTTTTTTTTTTACTTTTAGGTCCCTGTGAGTCTCTCATTCTAAAATGAAACAAAAAATAGGTAAAGATCACAAAAAAATGACTGCAGTTTCATGTTGTATTCCTTTGTCATTACATTTAACCCTTATTTTCCTTTTGTATTGTACATTATAAAAACATAACTGCTACGTATATAGACTTGTATTCGAAGTGAAAAGTGCACACTGAATTCTTCCACCTTGTAAAGGTGTAGATCGCTTTCCCTGTTTTCACCATGGGCCTGATCCAAAGCTCAAGGAAGGAAACTGTCAACAGGCGTTAGCGTGGGCCTGTGTGTCACAGACACTAGAATGACTTTCTGTGCGTGGTGGGAACATAGAATTTTCCATTCCATTATTTTCCTTTTTAAAAGGACATGCAGTGTGTACTGCGTTATTTTTTAAATTATTTATACAACTGTATCCTGACAAGCTACAACTTCCTCCAGTGTAAACAGAGCTACTGTTTGTTTCTATAGTGTTTAGCTATGTTTATGAGGTTGGGAAAGAACCATAATACAGTGTGGTGTATGCTTTTCAAAAAAATCCCCCGATTTATTTTCTCTAAAAACTTTTGGTCAGATCCTGATCTCAGTTATACCACTAAATCGGTGGAGCTGCCTCCTACCCACCAGTGGGCCTGTGCTGAAAATACTTCCCAGCAGCCTCTGTGCTGGGAGCAAGGCTGGGGTAGGTACATGGTCTTGTATAGGGCTCTGCTGAGAAGGCTGTGCTCTTATGTGTGTATGCACACGTTTAAAAACACTTCTATCCAGCTCAGTATATTTTTCAGACATTCTTCTTATGTAAATTGCATAACTCGTACCATGAAACTTATTTTAGGTAACCCATGGCTTTGGTTTTGTTCAACGTTGTACCTCAACTCTGGATCTAACCATTCTTGCATCCTCAGAATCTCCTGGACTAGATCCAAACATTGTGAATGTAGGCCATTGTCATAGCAATATGTATTTTGAATAAACATATATATTTTCGAGTGAGTTACAGGCACTTGAGGGGAATGGTGCAATCACAAATCTTTACCACGCTATGTATTTCATCTTGAAATTCTGGCATCAGGCTCTTGTCATACATTGAAGGCCATTTTTCTGTTCTAGGCTTACATTTGCTAGAGATGATTGAACGACTGTAATGCATCGATTTCTAAAGTGCTTTGTGATATCTTGAGTGCGAGTGCAGGCAAAATCAAATTCTGGTCTGTCAGGTGCTTAAAAAAAGTCCATCTCGTGACTGAAAAAATCACTACATTGTCACCTGGTTTCATGATGATATTTTCCCTGGGTAACACAAAGGCTCTAAATGCACTTGGGGACTGGGAAAAACAGTCTTTGATTTTATAGGGCCTCTCCTTCCCATCAGCTATCCCACTTTTCAAACTTTCCTAATAACCATTTTGTTTTTTCCCCAAAATAAAAGCCTTTTATAAGAAACTGGATGGCCTGCAAAATCAGAATCCTCTGGAATTTTCCATGAAATCCAAACCTCAGTTTCGCTGCAAAGGTTCCCAGGTGGGTTTGGGAACTGTTGGCTTACCCAGGGCTAGAGCACTACATGGTGTTTTCTAGATAAGTAAGAATAGGTGTGCTGAGTCCATCCTTGTGGAGCTACTGCTCATAGGGTCAAAAAAATGGCACGTAACTTTTGACATGCGGATAATTCAATCTGGGGATTTTCCACCAGCCAGTGTTACTACTGCCTGTCACAATTTGCTTGGCTATGTAAAATATACATTAGCATTTTTCCACTAATATCAACAGCTTATAACAATAATCTGGATAAAAAGTCATAACTTTTGAAGATGAGGTGAATACTCGGTTAACTGGAAATAAAGCTGCCTTCCAGGAGACAGGATTCCTGGAGAGGAAGTATGCAAGAAGCATCACCTGCTGTGTAAGTTTTGCTGTTTCTTCCTGATTTTGTTTTTGTTTCTAGAGGATGAAGGTATTAAATAATACCTTCTAATTTGTTCTAGGCTTTGGAAGTTTTAATAATATCATACGCCCTGGAAGACAGGAATAAAGCATTGTGACCTCTGGCTAATTACAATGAAGATAAAAGTTGAGAGCAAGAGCCAAGGAAACTAGCCCACAATTAAGATTTAATTATGCAATTCAACATTCCCCTCGGCCATCCACTAATTCTACTTTGTGATGAAATTTCTCACAGATGGCGTGGATTCTATAGGCGTGGAGGAACTGTTAATATCAGAATATTAGCAGACTTTTAAAACTCCTTCCTCTCTTAGCTAGCGTGCTGATGAGGCAGCAATATTCCCTCAAAATACAGGCAGGGTTTGCAACAGTTTGATGTGTTTACTCTCCTGCAAAAGTGACAGTTCAACGAAGTAATGAAAATGGTTAAGTAAATGTTGCTAGGTACAGCCTTGGAGAAAGAAGATTTCCCTTCGTATCCCTTCTGCAAAGGACTAAATAGGACTTTTGACTTTTTTTTTTTTCCCCTGATATAGGAGTAAGCTTCAAAAAGCTTTAAAAAGTACCACAATGATGGGGGGGGAAATGAAGTTTTGCAGAAAACTGCTGCTCTAGAATAGGGAGTAAGAACGTGTGAAAAAGCAGTTCCGCTACTTTGGATTTCATGCAAGTCACTATTTATAGGACGATCAGCAAAGCTAGCTTCAGACTTCGTTTATAAATAGATGAGCATACATTTCCCTTCTATGCCAGAATTTTCCAAACTGCAGTTTCATGCTTCCCTTGTTGTTCTGATGAACAGTGATGGTGGTTTGTGAACGTGGGGCTAGGCATCGGTGGGGGGTTGATAAAATTGTATTCAGCAATAGATTCACCTTTCTAGTTAGTAAGTGCTGCATGTATAGTGTATCCTATCCCATTTTGAGAGTGACGAGGGAACGTGGATTCTGTTTGTCTGCACACAAACAAAATGCTGATGACACTTTTGAAAATGAGACGGGGCATCTAAGACACTCAAGAACTTTTGAGTGCAGTTTGAAAGTCAGATTTTACGAAAGGATGGCTTATTGTGTGGAAATTTGAAGAAATCCTGCAGTCCATGCCATAAGTCCTTAAAATCTGCTGTGCTTGTCTGCTTTTGACTTTCTTTTTGCCAGATCCTTTCTAAGACAGAATCACATCACTAGAAGTTCTTTGCTGTTGGAGCAGCCGCACGCCCACCGGAGACTGATAGGGTTACACTTAAACTCATTATTCTTGGTCTTCATTGCTGAGAGTTCATAATTAAGAAGGCAAATGTTGTAGGCCAGGGCATTTTTAGAATAAGCAGCCTTTCATGGAACCAGGTGAGAGATGAGGATCTCTGCTGAAGGCTTGAAGCTTCCCACAGAATTAAAGGTTCACAGCTTACACTTGCAAACCTGCACCTGAGTAGCAGCCCGGGTGTGATGTGTGTGCAGGATGTGACATGGAAGTGATGTGTGTAGGAGGTAGCAGCTTCAAGCTGAAGCTTTGAACATTAGAGCAGCCTATTTCTTCTGGTAAATAATTCTTGTTAGCGCGCCGCTGTAAGAATAACTTCATCCATCTATATGGTACTAGCATTAAGTCAGCAAGTGCAGGTGACTGCACCGGGATGAGGTTTCACGGATGTCAGACATGTCCCTGTACAGGCAAACATGGTCTGCCTGCATGGAACTGAGCAAGGAATCACAGGCTCAACAATTAAAACTGAACATGTCTTAGCAAGGTAATCACCACTGAAAGCATTTAAAAATGCTTTAGACTTTCTAACAACTTGTTTATGCTGGTGGGTTTTTGGAGTACGTGCTGATGTCTTAACCTGATCTTTACCCAGCTTCAGTTTCTATAGGAAAAGCAAGCATATTGTCAGAAAAGTGAACAAAACCTGGGAGAGGAGCTAAGAATTTGACTTTTTTTTTTTCCTTTTTGTACTTCACTTGGCAAAGATGACTAAATTAGGTACACTGAAGTTCTCTTCAGTCTCTCTCCTGTATCTGCCCTAGAGATCTGTATTTTCTGATGCATTAGTAAAAGAGGCTGCTTTGCTGTTGGTTTCTTCGGCCATTTTTACCTTTCCATGTCTGTATTTCTGCTTGTTACTTGTGGGTTGGTTTTTTTCTTTAAATTACAAAATCTGAATTTGCATGTTAAAAATAGAGACTTTGTTATCCCACCAAGTAGTTAATGGACTAGCTGTTCCAGTATAACCTACCCAAATACACATTACAATTTTGTGTTTTGTCAAATTACACAGACTGGCTAACGTGTATTTGTCTAATGCATCTAGAGGAAACATAGGAGTAAAATTATGGTTGAACACCAGAAAAGAGGAAAGAGAATAGAGAATAACATTTGGCAACATGAGCTTTTTAAAGAGAATCGTGCATATTTTCCTAGGGCAGATAAATGCTGAGGCTTTTGGTCAGCTTACCCTCCCCATTTCTCTTTTGGTACGTGTGAGGAAACCTTGCTGCACTAACACCTCTAATGCACGGGACTGATCCTCAAACTGCTGCACCACAAAGGATGTTTTGAAGGGGCAAGAAACTTCCACCTGCCTGTCAAGTGTTCCTTACTGACCTTCAGGGGACATTCAGTCAGCAGTCACATGCGCACCTCCAACTTGTACGTGCAACCCTGCGACGGGGAGAACCCTGGCAGCACGGTAGCCTCGGGAGTGCGCTGCTCAGCATGTGATGTGAGCGCTACCCTACTTTCCAGGGCGGTTTTGTGCAGCTGCCCTTGGGCTTCTGCTGCTGCAGCTGAGCTATTTATTGGTGTATGAGCTAGCTGGGATAAACCTACTTTGTGTCTGTCTGAACAGCTTAAGGCATACCTTTGACTGCAGTTGTAGACATTCTCCGTGGTAGGGTTTCTTCCATATGGAGCCTGCAGGACATACAAGTCGGTCCCAAGACACTTATTTTATTTTTTAATGTGCTGACTGGAACGCAATGGAAATGTCTGCAAGAGATGTTGTGGTGCGCTGGCCCTGTGCCTGTACCAGTTCTCACTGATGCTTCCTGTCCCCCCACAGTGCTGCAGGCCCAGCACCAGGACTCCTGCCAGGACTCCTCCCGGACGCTGAAGATTGCCGTGATGTTGGCACGGAGAGCGGGAAGGCTATCTTTTCTTCACACTGTCAGCATTTCCACTGCTGACTCTGGTGGCGTGGGAAGGAGACAGCAACTGGCTAAGGCCAAGGGAAGGGCTTTTGTAGGTGCCCTGTGCTTTAGTCATTTTCCAGGGTTTGGTATGTTGGGCAGATAGAGAAGCTCATGGGAGCCGACGGCAGAGAAAATGGCTAAGAACAAATACTGTGGGGATGGGGTAGGCAGAAAGTAGCAGAGGTGTTTGAGGAGCACTTAGGTGAATAGAAAGAAATAGGACTTTTTCAGCAAGAGAGTATTCCCTGACCTCTGATATGCCACCTGAGAGTAGAGCTGCCGAGGGTGCCCATGTTCCTGTTGCCTGTTTCTGTCTGTACCAGTAGAGACCCTGCCTGTGTCGCGCATGCCTTTCTTACCCTGCAGTTAGGTTGCTTGGAAGTACTGTGCGTGGAGATACCCTGGAAGCGTATTTGTTTCGTGATGCAGAATTCTGGGCTTGGCAGCTTCATGGGCTGTTTGTAGATGGAAGGGGAAGCAGGGAGTGAGGATCTAGCAGGTTTCTGTTTGCAATGACTGTTGGGAAACAGAAATACTCTTGCACATAGATCACAGGGAATGCATTGCTACAAGGTGTTATTGAAGGTAAGGGTGTAGCAGCTGGGTGTTCCTAAGATGAGAAGAAACAAGAGTTATGTGAAGAAGAATTGTTTGTGATAGAGAAGCTGTTGTGCTTCCAGACAAGCTATGCACGTAGTGAGGAAGCTAAGAATTTTTCCTTCGGGCAGATTATTGTCCATCTTTGATTTTCCTCTCAAGATCTTGTCCAAGTCTGCTGTGAGACAAAGTGCTAGTCTAGATTTGTGCCTTTGAGCCTCACTGTCTGTTTAAAACTAGGCGTTATGGGTGGAGGAAAGGTGTGTGTGTGTGGTGGGAGGAACATGTCTTCCACCTCAGTCTTCCTGTGAACCTGTGTAACTGGAACTTTCTGACGACATAATGCTTTTTCAGTTTAATGGTATAGCTAGGAACTTTTTTATTGCAGTGCTAATCTCTTTGTGTGCATTTCTTCTGTCTTTTTGGAAATTGTCACCATCCTTAAATAGAATGTTTCTAGTTTTAGTATTGCCTTAACAATTGTGACTCTTAATGTCTAATCTAGGCCTGCAGCTTTTGTTTCTGTTTGGAAATACCTTCTTGCAATTTCAGTTTGCACAAAGACAACTGAAATGCCCTAGATCCTGAAAGGGTAAAAGTCTACACTAAATTCTTTCATTTTGTTTTGAAGAATGCATTGGGTTATTTAAACTATAATTTATTTTAAAATGACCTTTCAGAGATTTTGTAACATGTTTACCTTTACACACCTACATAGTGTTTTCCTCTTGGTGAAGGTGTTAATATGCATATGGGTATTTTTCTGCAGGATGAGGACCAGGCAATATTATTGAGCCCAGCAGCTTAGTAGATTTTCAAAAGGAAAAAAAAAATAATAAATTTCTTCAATTGTAAGAAACCCATGGCTGCATGGACAAAATGTATGAGAGAAAAAGAAATCAACTAACTCAGGCTCCCAAGCCGAAGCTAACTACAAAGTAACAGGCGGAAGGGGAGTGAGTTCCCCCAGCATTGCTTTGCTGACCCGTTCCACTTATTTAACAACAGTTTCTAATACGGCCATTCGTTCTCCTCCTTTCCATTTGATTAAAGGAGTGGGAAGGTGGCCACCAGTGTAAACGACTGGTTTGTCTAACTGGGTTTACTTGCTGGTGTTAGGAAGTGATGGTGTTTTAACTTGTAAGCCTTCCCACCTTAATTGTCACAAAGTTAGAGGATTTGGCTTTCTAACCCTGCAAGCCGAAGGTTCATGCTGTGAATGTTAACGAATATTTGCAGTCATTTTTAAAATGAAAATGGCATCCTCTCTGTCGAACCTGGAGAAGATGCTGGTTTCAACCACCAGTGACAAAACATTTGTACCTGCCACATTCTTTACCAAATGCGGGCTTTTTGAAAGAAGAAAATGGCTGTCAGTAACTGGGATAACTGGTTGGAGCCCACAATACCCCTGCTATTCTGGTTCTTGCTTCTTCAGGCATTCATTCCTACCCAGTTATTTCCATGATAATCAACGGCCCACCCATCTTTGAGCTATGTGAGTTAAGACAGACAGAATCTTAAAATACACTGGATGCTCTTGCTCATTGCCATATATTACAATCTTTTTTTCCTGCCTGCTTGTTTGAGAGATATTAATAGTGAAGGGTGATTTTTTTCCCCTGATGTTTCTTAAACATCCTAGAGTTTGAATGTTTTTAAATTTTTTTATGCGTGTGTATATATATATATATAGACACATACATCATTAAGTTCTCTGAATTCCTATTACTGATGGCTAAAGTAAAAGCAATATTTATGCTGTTATCAAAAATCTGAGAAGATTTATCCTTCAGAGCCTGAAATGTGAGAGAGTACATGTACTTAGGCACTTGCTAGTTTTTTTTTTTTATTCACAGCTATATTTTTCAGCTTTTTCTAGGAGGGAAACTCTACTTGGGTTAACAGAAATTGTTTTGTAAAATATTTTAACACATAGGCCGCACAATAAATAAACTTTTTAGTTTCTTTATTATGCGTAGAACTTTTCATGTTATTTGGGCCAGATTTAGTGAACCTACTGATCAGGAACTTCGTCTTAATACTGCAGATATTCAGTAGCACTGTCTGGGGGAGTTCAGGAAGGCTGGAAGAGTTGTTTTCATTTGTTCTGCTTTTCTCTCTGTATGTAACTTTTTTAAGTGGTTGAAGTGATTGACTTGCCCTTTGTTACAGTAATGATTAAGAAGGGTTTTGCTTGGTATTATTATTGTTGTTAAATTAAAGAAAAAAAAGGCTCTTTTTAACCTCTTCACTACCACCATTTATATTACATAGAAGCAAGTAACTTCTTGCTGATACCTATCTGGAAACCTTAATTCTGTGCTTTTATTGTACAAGGCGCTGCATAAATAAATAAAGCAAAGATGGCCCATTTTTGATATTTTGGCATCTAAGAGTGCAGTTAGGTAAGGTGATTGAGCTGATCTGCTGCTGAAAGCCAACTCAGCTCACTGAGCCAGCAGACAATTCTCTTTCTGTTGATGAATTCGGTTTTACCAAGGTGGGGAGGGATCAGTGCAAGAACAACTGCAAGAGAGGAGCAAAAAAATGGGAAGGGGGACAGCGTGGCCCTTTAGCCGTTTTATTTTTACTGCATCCCAAGAACTGGATATGAACCACCACAGTTGACAAACTTGGAAGCACACACTTAACTCTTGTCAAGATACTTGTAGATGGTGACAGAACATTTTAAAGAGGCTTTCTGAATGCCTGAGGAACTTTTCACAAGTTTGAGGAACTCAGGAATGAGAGAAAACAGGAGGTTACTTGTCTCATACCCTGGACAAGTCAAAAGTGGGTGCTGATGCTGAATGTGGGCTGGTACAGGGAGAGCTGAAATTGCCAATTATCAGTTTATGCCTGATCTGAGAAGTGAGACCACTGGAGAGATGTGGAGGAAAGGATGGCTTGTTCCAAATGGCAGATGAGGAAAAGAAAAGTGCATCAGCATTTGGATTGAGTTCAGATAGGTGAGGGTGCATCTCTAAAGGATACAGAAAGGGATGCAGCCGAAACTGAAAAGTGAGGTGATGAGAATCTGCGTGAGAGCATTGGCCACTTGGCTGGATAGGGCAGGGTGGTGTTCTAGGCCTGGCCTTGGTGAAAAAAGGGAGCCACCTCCAGCTGAGGATGGTGTCCAGACCAGGGGGTGGTGGGTCGGATGGTGATACTGTCTGCTGTGATCAAGACAGAAGGCAGCAGATAAGTTACTGGGCTATTTGGTTGCGATTTAGGAGCTCTCTTTTGTACCTGTTGAACCAGTGGCTTGCCGTCCTGCAGGTGCCAAAAGATCAGAATGAGATTATTTCCAGGCTTCTTACCCGAATTAGAGAGGTAGATCACAGAGAGTAGATCACTGAATGTGTATGTTACATGTTTGTGTTTCATGGGGCGAGTTCACCTAACAATAAGGATAGAGGGAATGACAGATTAAGTGTGCCACTGGAAATTGGGAGTATGAGGAGGATGCACTGAAGGAGCGGTAAGGAGGCGACTCCGGGGGAGGCAGCCTTGGAAACCGAAGTAGAACAAAATATCAGAAAGAGGCAGGCTCGTAATTTTGTCAGGGTGGAAATGAAGGAATATTCCAGAGATTATGCCAGGAAGCGGATGTTAGAAACTTTGGCAAAGCAGATGAGTGTGAAGGGGCAGGAGCCAGATAAGAGGAAGTTTAAGATAGGCACAGAGGAGAATTCCACACACTGTGTTAGGAGTGAGCGTGGGGATGAAAAGCACGAGAGAAGGGAATGAAAGCAAATGAGGCAAATGAAACCAGTAGTGGTTTGTTATTTGTTTCTTTGGTTGTATGTTTTTTTATTATTTTTTTTCCAAAAACGATGGACAACAATAGTCCATATCTGTATTGCAAGTGAGAGGTTGGGGATAGCAGACGGGAAGGAACGAGAATGGGCATGAAGAGGGTGAGGACACAGATGCAAGCAAAGGGGCCAGGATTAGCAAAGGAAACCTGAAACAGAAATGTCTGCCTCTGGACTGGGTGGTGAAGAGGGGCGTGGGGGAAGGAGGAAAGGCACGCTGGCTGTGTGTTAGCTATTTTCTCTAGAAAGGCATAGGCGAAATCCTGCCTAGAGAGGGAGGAGGAGGGGAAGTGCCGCAGAAGGGCAGCTGGGGTTGAGTTTCGGGGGATTGGGTGACACTGGCAGAGGGGACTGTTTATGTGGGAAGGTGGCAGGATTGATGCCTGAGAGGATGACTCTGCAGTGGAGGAAGTCAAACCCAGGATGGGATTTCCACTAGGAATGACAGGGCAGTGGGAGAGGAGCACTAGAGGAAAAGGATGCTGGGGGTGAGCCAACATTGTCTTTGCGATAGGAGAGGGTGTCAGAGGAGGAGGAGCATGCAGTCTAGCGAGACCAATAACCAAATACACGTAAGAAAAGGGAAGGGGAGAGCTGGGAGCGGTGGATAACGCTGAGGGCTGGCTGGGGAGGCCGCCGCACGGAGGGGGAAGATCTGGGGGTGACTGCAGTGCGAGGCCCCACCAGCAGCGCCAGGTGAGGCGGGGACCAGGCGCGGCCCCCCGGGGCTCCGCCGCGCTCCCCCCGGACACCGCCCGCCCTCACCGAGGGAAGCGGGGTGGGCGGCCCGGTTGCGGGGACACCTGCCGGGGCCGGGGCCCTCGCCCTCCCCCCGCGCCGCAGGGCGGCCGCTCGTCACCGCCTTCTCCTCAGGGAAGGAAGGGGCGCGGGGCTGCGCCTCGCCCCCGCCCCTCCGCGCTGTCCCCGCCCCTCGCCCCTCACAGCCGCCGCGGCCGGGCGGGCGGAGCGCAGCGGAGCGCCGCGGGGGCTGCGGGAGCCGACGGTCACTCCCCGCCGCCGCCGCCGCCGCCGCCGCAGCAGCAGCCGCCGAGCAGGGAAAGCCGCCACCCGGGCAGCACAGAGGTAGGGGAGGCCGGGCGGGCAGCCGGGGGCGGCCCTACCGTTCCCGGGGTACGGCGGGCCAGGCGAGGCGGTGACCGTGCGGCGGCTCCCGCAGCCCCGCCGCAGCTTCCCTCCCCCCCCTCCTCCCCCCCGCCCCCCTGCTCCTCCGCCGGGCGAGCAGCGGCCTCGGAGCACCGTGGCTCGGGTGCGGCCTTCCCCACTCCGTCCCCAGCTCGCCCCCCCGGCGGGCTGTAAGGGCGCGGAGCCGCCCCGCCCTGCGGCGGCTCCGGCCCGGCCCGACCTCTCCCAGGGGGCCGCGGCCGCCGCCCCTGCCCGCCCTACCCGGTGCAGTGCGGAGAGCCGCCCTGCGGCTCGGCACCGCTAGCACTCTTATTTATTTTATTTTTAAATATATATTTTTTTTTTTTTCAATTTTTTCCTTTTTTCTCCGGCGGAGCGGAGGCGGGGGCCGCTGCGGGAGCGGGCGGCGGCGCGGCCGGTGTGTGGGGCGGGGCGCGGGGGAGCTCCGCGGCGGCGGAGGGGCGCCCAGTCGGGGATCGCGGGGGGGGTGGGTATCTCATCAGGGGTCCGACCGACTGTCAGGTCGGTACCGCGGCGGGGCTTTGTGCTGTGGGAACGCTGGACTTGGGAATAACGCCGGTACGGAGCGGCGTTGGCCTGTCGCGATAATGAGATGCGTTGCTTCGATTGCTTCCATCCGCCGCTTTTGTAGATCATTGTATTCCTTCAGTGAATGCACAGTTAAAAGGCATAATTGCACGGACTTGATTCAATTACGTATTTAAATAGCTCTTGCAGTTAGATGGATATAGGCCTGATTTAACAAAAAAAATATGGCAGACTTCTAGATAGTGTAAGACTGCAGCAGATCTGAAAAATCCTTGTTCATGGCACTGAGGTCTGACGTTTTATTTAGGTAGCCCTCTTTTAAGGCTGATGCTTTTGCTTTTGGACTGATAATACAAAACGGAGTGATTGAGTTTGTAATTTTGGTACCTTAATTGTGAGTAAAATTGCATTCTTGTTCAAAGAAGGTGAGTAGTGAGCTGTATTTCTAGATTGTACTTACTCAACGTTGTCCCTGGGCATAAATGCTCAAAATCAGAAGCAGGATTACTGTAAGAGGGAATAAACATAAACTATCAAGATCTGGAGCGTTCAGTACAGCCTCTGACCTCTATTGACAGGATAGAAATATTACGAAACCTGCTTATTGAACTGTCTAGCCAATTCAGAAAAAAATAGTTATTCATGCAGCCCTGTGAATGTATTGTGCTGAAAGACATATTGGGGAACAATGCTCCCCAGTCTAAGGGTCGTAGAGGCAGGTCATGTAGAGTAATTTATTCAAAGAGATATGAGCCATGTGAAAATGTCAAGGGAGACTGTGACGACTCAGGCCATTGCAGAAAATCTCCACTGCAAAAAGGACTTCCATATACTCAGAATTCTCCTGAGGGAGAGGCAGGAGATGAAAATGGTATGGGATAAAGATCCAGGAGGGGTGGGTGATAGCAACTAGGTGAGATTTCTAAAGAATTGTTGTTACCCATTGTCATTCTCTTTTCTTGCTGTTTCTCGGTAAAATAGCAATGGCTGTCGTGATGCCTACATGACTTAGCAGTGGTTGTAGGGCTATGGGGATGGACTAGCAGGCTCGCTAATGTGCTACAACCAGCGCTAGGTAGGCAATAAATAAAATAGGTAGGGAATATTTTGCTCGTTCATGCAGCAGCATAAACTTAAAAAAGGGGTCAGGATATGGAACAGTAGCTCATTTTGCATGTTTCTCCAATGCAGGTTAAGTGCAGTAAGTGATATTCACTGAAGCAGGGTGCAGCATTTTTGGATGAGATAGGAGCTTGCAGCAGTTATGTGGCAAGAAGCGTTACAGATGCTGTTTCATCTCTATGGTGGCATGAATCGTGCAGCTTTTCGAATTACTGTGCGTTACTGAACTCTGCCTGCACACAGAAGTGGAACAGGGAGGGGGCAAAGTGTTCATGCTACATGTATGGAGGCCAGAACGCTGCTGCGTGTCTCCCAGACAGCTCCTTTTAAGTAGGCGTAATAACCATTTAATGAAAGATGGTTTGTTTTTCCTTCAACATATATAAAATTCAATCAGTTAAAACCCCTTTATTGGATGGGCTTGTAACACTCATTTATATTACGTTGCCTGACTAAGGATTTATTTTTTAATGTGGATCAGTTACAGGGTTTAATATTTGTAGATGGATTACTTGTAAAATAAGCATTATATTTCATTAGCGAGGAGTATATGGACATATTTTGTGGAACACAGATGAGAAGGTCTGTTTATGCAGATGTTTAAGGCTCAGTCTGCAAAAGTTATTTAGACAATTAATCTCTATAGGCACCTCTATTCCTTAGTCATCTGATGTGGGCACAAGTTAAAAACCAGTACAATAGTTTATCATTGTCCATTACCCATGAGTCAGCTCCTAAATCCGGTCCGGGCTGGTGTCTCTGACCATGGGCCTCCTGCTCGCCATTTCACGGTTCTAGGAAAGCTTTTGCAAACTGCAGTGCTCAGGCTATGGGAACTGGATGGCTTTACGTCAGAGCGAGGAGCCATCAGCAACCACTTGGATCTTTTAGACCCTCAGTTGAACAAGAGGGTCGTGAAGGAGAGCAGTGCAGGCTGTTTTCTGTGGTGTGCGATGCATACCATGCAGTGGAAACTTCTGATGAGATCAGGCCAGTGCTCCATGATATAAACTGGGTAGAGCCATATAGGGCTTTTCTGTCATAGAAGCTTGCGCCCTGGCCTTGCTCCTGTTCCCAACTGATGTGGCTGGGGAGTTTGCCAGAATGTTGGACCCTTACCTCTGCCTGAGCTTGTGGCAAATTTCCCAAGTTAAACCAGTAGGAATCTGGCCTAGGAATATTAAATGTGAAAATCTAGTTGTCTTCTCTTGCTTTCTAGTGTATTTACACCTTAGAAATCATGGTTTGTTTAATTGTTATCACCAAATAACACTTGTCTGGTGAAGCAAGTGTTGGAGGTGAAATGTGTGTACTGTCAAATGGCACTGAGGTATAATCAGTGTTCTGCAGAGAGACTGCATTGAAGATTGCTTTCCCCAGTGTTATTTTTTTTTCACATATGGTTTTCATTTGTCAGATTTTTATTATTACTCTTAAAATGATCTGTTGTGAATTTGTTTTTTCTAATGAACATGAGTACAATGTTGCAGCAGTTACAGCTGGGCCCTTCCAGGCTTTGCTTTCCTGTAATGAAAAAGGGGTTACAGAGGTACTACATGTAAGGAATTTTTTTGTATGCCTAGTAGATCTCAACTTACTTAACAGCTTTAACAGAGTGATATAGATCAATTCTATATATTTAAGCAGGCAGCTTTTTTTCTGTTTTGTCCAGCTTTATTTCTTTTTCACGTATTGTTAATCCCAGACACATTTTTTACTGTCCATTCCTCCTTAAAAGCACCGTTTTGCATGGAAGAAGCTTTTTTATGTATTGTTAGCTGATGGTTGAGTTCATAACAGGTTTTATAGTTGTTTGAGAAAGATGGCTAGGGAGGGTGGGGTTGCGTCTGAAAGTGTTATTTCTACTTGCAGCAAAATGTGAGTGATTGGGAAAAGATATACACCAATCTATAACCTTTGTGCTCAGGGATTGTACACATCTTCCTATGGCCAAGGACAGATTAAGGTTGAGGAGTATCTTGAGCTATTGTTTTTCAGCACCATTAACATTTTTCTCAGCTGCTTCTGTTTCCTTGTTGAATGGTGAAAATTTCAGGATGTTCTTACTTTTTCATGTCTTTTCACTTTTCTTCTGCTATTCTCTTTATATATTGCACAGATTTACATTTTTTTTGAAGCTGCATGTTTTTTAGCACACCAGGAATCTCTTTGGCGTGTGACCGCTACCACCAGAGAAATACGTTAGGCTGTTGTGCAGTCATTTTTATTTCACAAGCTTTTGAACGTGCTAAACATAAGAACTTTAAAAAGAAATGGCATGTTGGTTTAATAGTCTGTTCATAGATCTAAAAATATACTGCTATGAAACTGTTCACAGGTAAATGTTCCAAATTAAGTAGCTGTTCTGTTTACTGGTGTTCCAAACATAGGCTGTTCTGTTTTTGAAAGGAGTGGCCAAATCCTGAAGTTGCACCTGCTGAGCAATGTCCCTATGATCTGTGAAACACATTCAGGAATGATGTTCTTGGATTTAGTCTACTGTTTTTGTTCACATATCCACAGCTGTACACAAGAGGAAACCATTTCTCCTTCTCTGTTAGTGTCATACTGCTTGGGGTGAGTATAGTTCTAAGAATATGAAACAAGAATGCTGCTGCAATTAATTGGAGAAACTGTGGACTTGCCATTGAAAAAGACTTGTAAAGAAGTAGCAAAGGTTTTTAGTTTTCTTTGTTTGTTTATTTTTAAGAAAGGAAGAGGGATTGACTGACAGGTCACTTTTACTGGAGTGACTGGTTTTGTTAATCATGACGGAACACAGTTTCGAGAATGTGGAATGATCCTTGAAATGTGCTTCACTCAGGGGTGGGCAGTTGCTAGTCCTCTGTGTAACTGGATCTATAGGAGGGTATATGGAATATATTGGTTCTGTGAAGATACGTAGTTGTATACATAGTTTAAAAGATTTTGTTTATCTGGTGGAATGTGTAATCAGAGATGAAAATATGCAGACCTAAAGCAAATAAAACAAGCTTTTATGTGCTGCTTTATTGCCCACATGATTGAATGGCACATAGGTTAATGTATTTGAAGGAGCCACCTTAATGAATAAAGCATTTATGCTTCACCTGTTCAGTACCACAATAGAGAGTGGTTGAATGGTTGTTGTGATCCTTTCTGGCCTTAGTCCATACGAGCCTACAGACTTTTAGTTCTGTCTCTCTCTCTCTCTTTTTTTTTTTTTTTTTTTTTTTTTTTAAGTTTGCCTTGAGGTTTCTTGAAACACAGCATTACATTAAGATAATGACTGTGCTAAAATCTCACAATTCAGGGCTTCAGTTGAGTGCTGTAGTGGTCAGGAAGGATCACCCCCGAATTCTGTGGAGTTTTATTTTCTATTTTTCCCCTTTCTTAGAGGCATTAGTGGCTGGGGGCTGGCTGGGGTGAGGCAGTGAGCTGGGTGGGAGGTGCTCCAAGGTGATGTAAGGGCTTCTCTCGGAAGCCTGCCTCTGATGTTTTAAGGTTATACTGACTGCTGAATTTGATACCAGGCAGAAATTTCTCCCAAGCCAGACCAACAGACATCTTTGGGAGCTCTTTAATCTTTGCTGTGGGATTCAGCCCCCAGTAGTGTTACAGTCCCAAGTACGTGGACATGGTCTTGTACAAGACGTTGTGGGGACTCCTTACCATCAAGCAGTAATCCGGATCTGCATTTTTTGTTTTTGTAAGTTACTGCCATTTGATTCTGAATTAATCGTATCGTTCTATTGATTGATTTATTATAGAATGGCATGGAGTATCAGCTTTTGATTCTTACTTTTACATGATAATAGAGAGCCTTGTGTTTGTAAGGGCAAGAAAGCTGTCAATATATATTGTTTCTTATGGCACGGTGAGTGCTGGCTGACTGGTCAGGTCTAGAGCCTGGTTTACAGTGGGGTTGATTTGTGGTTACTGCAGTCTGTAATGTAGAGTAGAAAATATGATTTTATGCAGTATAACAAAACGCTTATTTTTTCCACTCATGAAAACAATTTTGCTTAGTGCTTAGACACCACAAATACTCCAGCTAATTATAGCAAGTGGCTCCTCTGTTTTTTTGGCTTAGAAGGGAAAAGGTGCTGCCTGCTGTATCGAAATTAAACTTAATGTAGATAAATTTATCTTAACACCCACAGGTTTTAGTTTGGGCATCTGAGTTTGAAAGCATTGGCTTTTGTCTGTAGCTAAAGTAATTATGAGGTTTTTCTTCCCGAGGGCTTTCACGGACTTTTCTCTTATTAAACAAATATTTAATTAAAGTGTTTAAGGGTGATCTATAGCCAGTCTCTGCCGATGGAAAGCTTTGCACTGGTGGGTAGCTTGTGGCTCTAGTATGCTAGTGGCGTATACATTTATAGCAACGCTGGAATGCAGCATGAAGCTAATCATTCTAGTTCACGCTTGGAGAAAGAAGTTTTTGCCTCTCACTAGCAAATTACTGGCCTCTGTGCTTTTGAAAGGGTACTTTGGGCCTAAATCTGCCTACAGAAGTCAGTGGGCATTTTGATACAGGAGGGTCTGCAAGTAGAGCACCCTTTGTTTAGATGCTGTATCATGCGGGCACTGGTGAAGAAGTCAGGAAACCTAGTGATCTTATTTCCTGCTCTGCCACTTATGCTATATGAAATATGAAAGCAAGGGAGTTGAGCAGCATATAATGGTTTTGGGTGCCTGAACTTTCAAAAAGTTTGGGATCTGCATCTCTTGGAATTTGAATGGTCCTTTAGTCAGTCTGACTCAGAGATGAAGCCTTGGGGAAAAAAAATGGTCTTTAAATTACCATGCTGCAGTTCACCTTAAGTTAACAGGTAATCCTTGTCATGTAGGGTCCATATGTGGTGAAGATAGCCTAGTTAGTTTAACATTTGCTTTATTTTAGTAACTTAAAATATTGTGGCCTTTTTCTGCACACATTACTACAAATAATTTTCTACAGTTTCATGATAGTCAAAGGTGAATGGATTAATTGCTAAACTTCTATTTTTAACCTTTTCTTTAGAGTAACAAATTCTTACTGTAATTTTAAATGCTTTTAGGGGGCCAGATCCTAAGCCTGAAAAAAAATCTGGTTGACTTTGGTGGAGCTACACTGGTGTACACCAGTTGAAAATCCGTCTTGCAGTCTTTAAGTTTTGATAAAACAAACACTGGAGCCTGTTGTATTTTATTCTCTTTGTGTTTTTGGCAACAGAGGAGCTTTTCCTGATTGTTTTTCTCATTTGAAGGCTGATTGTACTGAGTGACCTCTTGCTGCTAAAGGGTGGGTCAGTTTATGTGGGAAAGTCTTAGTCAGTGTGTCTGGGAGATAAGTGGGACTGCATCCCAACAAGTGTTGTGCATTAAATACTGGAATGCACTGGGGGTCTGCCAGGAGATTGGAAGCAGGACTATGCGACAAGCGTGAATGCAGTCACACTCTCCCTAAAATAGTACTCTGGATAACAGGAGATCTGGAAAGTTATCACTTACCTCACTTTAGCACAAATTCTTTCCTAAAAATGGATTCTTGACTGGGAGTTCAGGGGTTTATTTTTTTTTTTTGGTAATATATTCTGTTTGCATCTGAAGAACGTTTAGGTCCCTCTCAAGCCTTTAGCTGAAGGCAGGACAGGACTGCATGTCAGAATGAAAAGCTGTATTAAAGCCATGCAAGTGAAGCGCAAACCCCGCAGTCCCAGCTTAGGGAAAGCTGTTTGTATAATCCTCACTGTTATCTGAATGAGAAACGAGATGGATTTTTATTTTAGTGTGGGTTAATAGTAGTGCCTTCAAATTCGTCTTGAACTGTCTGGAAGTATCAAGGCAGAGATAAATCAGTTCCGCAACCTCAGACATGCCTGAACTGGTTGTTGGTGACGGGATTTTGGCACAAGACATTGGGTGCAAGCGATAGGTATTTGGATATTAAAATGAACAGCGGTTTACCACTGCAGACCGTATATGGTTTTGTTTAAGGGTAAAAAATAAACAAATTTCAGTTTTGGCCCTGTGTCAAGTTTGTCAACAGAAGAATCTGATTGTGCAGCTTTAGTCGTTGGCATAAGCCATTTAAACTTAAAACCTGTGATGCCTAAATTAGTTTCTTACGGAAAGAGGATGAGTTAGCTTCTAAATGGGATAGTGTGAGGAAAGTGCGGGGGCCGAGGTTTGGAGCAAGGTTGTAATACACTGAGTCAGCAGGTGGTTGTGGTTAGCCCTGGTGCGAATCTGCTGTAGGGAAAGTATGGATTGAAATAACTGCTCCCTGGATGTGTGTTTGCATTGCTGCAGGGACCTGGACAAGAAACGCGGTGAAAGGAAAAATAAAAGTGGAAATGTTATGGAATAATGAGATTCAGAACAAAAAGTCTGGACTACTGTAAGTCATGACCTTTTAGTGCATGCAGATTTCAGGACAAGTCACGAGCTGCACTTTTTAAAACGCAAATGGATTACTTCATTTGTGGAAAAATACCTGTCAGCTTCTGGTCTGCACTGCAAGCCTGGGATCAGTTTAGCTCTTGAGGACCACAAGAAGTAACTCTCATTGTGCCTGTACCAGAACTGAAATCTCTGGCCCCAAGTATGAGGTCCACATGGCCTGTGCTCAGAGCAGTTTTATGTCCCCTGTGCCGCAGTCCGTGAGCTTCTTTGTGGGGAGGAGACTCATTTAGGCTGTTGTACAGCAGCAGCAGTTGCAAGGCTGCTTTACATTACGCTGTTTTACAATGTGTTGGGACAGGAAGGCAGGCTGTTGCACTGGCTCAGGATGAAGTCAGGCACGGTGGTTATGCTCCAAAGTTTGTTTTGGGAGAGGATGTGACACACCAGATACACCAGCTCTGCACCACAAGGGGATTCCCTGACCCAGGCTGGCCCATTAAGCCAGCTTTGCAGCTTTCCATCACTGGAGTGTGTAAAGTAGCTTTATTGCTGTTCAGGATCTGGCTCCAAGGAGTGACGCTTGCATAAAACTCAGGTAAAAGGTAAATAGAGGTAAAGTCAAAAAAATGCAGTCCAATTGAGTTTCACTGAGCTTTGTCTTTTTCAGCCTTGCACACCTTCAGATTATGTGTTAGGAGGCATAAAAATTTCCAGAAATTGCACAGTTTTTCTAAGAGATGTGAATAATGGCTAATAATATGATAAACAGCCCTGAGGAGCTGAAAGATGGAGTAAGTAGGTTATTTTTAGAGATCTGTTCCCATTGCATGCTAGACAAACAAGAATAAGATGACTTCGAGTTAAACATATACTACAAAGAATTAAAGATATTTTTCCCAGACAAGTATTGAAGTAACCATAGCGTAGTAATGATCTATACTATCTGCCAGATTACTAATGAAATACTTATCTGCATTCTTCACTTTGGTAAGAAAAGAGGGACCTTCTATGCTTATTCTCATTGCAATATTGTGATTCTTCTTTCTCTGCTATGCTTAAGAATGAAGGATCTGAATCCCCAGTTGTGCCAAGTTATATAGCTGCATCCCAGTGTGTGAAGCCATGCTGATTTACATCATCAGTCTGTGGCTTGAGGTTTTAAATCATCTTCTTACAAAAATATGGAGGAGAACGTATCTAAGATAATTTTATATTGCTCAGTTACATTTGTGAATGGCGTTAGAAACATAAGGATTGTATAAAAAAAAAAAAAAAGAGAGAGAAAAGATACCAAAATGTTGGTAAATAGGAGTCAAGGATGATGATACCCACTTTGTGGGCAGGTGTGAATGATAGGGAGCACATCGCTCTTATCTTATCTGTGTTTTTACTCTAAGTAATCCAGTCAGGTAGTAAATCCTGAGTGAGATTATGCTACTGGAGCCTCTGTAACAAAGATCAGTGTTTAGATACGCTGTAGGGGTATAGCAGGATTTAGAGATGCTTGTTTAGGTATTTATTGCTGATAGGCTGAGGTAAACCAGAAGTTTGATTGCTTTAACTAGGATCCTCTTCTAAACAAGCGGAAAAGAAACACGGTGAAGACCTAATGGTCTGTTTGCTGCAGCAGAGCTGACAGGTGAGGACCACATGGACATACCAGTGATAGGTGGAGCACTGAGTTGGTGGAGGGCATGCCAACGATTTTGGAGATGTTTCTACAGCTGTTGCCGACTAGCAGAAAATAACGTGCATCACTTGGGGTTGCAGTGGCTCAACTTGCTGTGAGAGTTCAAAGAGGCACAAAGTTCCTCAGATTCCTGGCATGGGACGATGAACCTAGATGTCACCTTAAGGGCAAATTGCAGAGCAGCGCGTTCACGTTGTTCCAGGATGCCTTTGACAGTAGTACAGCTGTTTTCATTTTTAACTTCTGGTTGTCATAAGCTGTGGCAGGACGCCAAGGAGCTATGGAAGAGCTTTGGGCCCGAAATTAATTTTCGGCAAATTCTATTAGATTGGCGCCTGTAGCAGTTTTACCATTAAAAGTTTTATGCGTGTTTTGATATAAATGCCTCTCCTTTCTGTATTTAGTAGTGTGGCTATACTATCACTGGAAGCTCTAAAGAGAGATAGGAGGCTGTGCAAATATATAAAACAAGGACAAAAATAACTTTGTATGTATTTTTAATATTCTGCTTTGTGGATTGATCAAAATGTCGCAATTTTAAAAAACTAAAATGCTTGATGGTAATGAATGTTGAGAAATGGTCACTCTGCAGGCAGCATGACTACTTTGTCAGAGGGGAATTTCCAAATTGCATTCCAAGCATGTTATTAAAGGATTAGAGATGGGTGATTCACCTTGGGCTAACTGTCCTGAAACTGTGCTTGTGCTTATAAGACATATAAATAACTATTATGTGCATATTAATGTAATAACAAACCATATTTTGAATTTGTTCAAGTGGTTCACATGCTGGTCAGAAGTACTAGCAGTATCAATTTGATAGGTCTTGAGGGAACGTATAGTATTAGATTGTAGTTCTTGTTATGTTTCAGTCTGAACCTTATGTCCATGGGCCTGGTTTGGCAAAGGGGCTCAGGGCCTGGCAAGTGAGGTGGAGAACACGGTCCCACTGTGAACATACTCTTCGTCATATAAGACTAGGGTCTTGGACCTCTTGACCATGCAAAAAGTAGGCCCGCACATTTAACCTTATGGTGTGTTTTGTCTGTGCTTCATGTTGCTGTGCTGAGATCCCAACCTTTCTAATTCTGGGTGAGCTGCTTTCTCAGGCGATGAGATGCTTGTGCCAAGGTGCTAACAGTGGCACTGCAGTGGGCTGAGGCTGGGATCTTTGCAACTCTCTAGTCACATGTTTTTTGGATTATGGAACGAGGTCCTGTTGAGTATTCCTAAAAAACTTGGTTGAATTGCTTTTTGAAATGGCAAGCTCATTTGTTTTGATCCAGTGCTCTAAATGATAGTCTTTTTTTCCAGAAAACAGGAGGTACTGAAGTTAACTTCATAGTGAAAAAAAATTAACAGTGGTGAAATATACCACTTAGTTTCTTTTTCTCTGAATTGGCATCAGTGTATAGTAGCAGACTGGAATGTTTTGTACATAGTTTCCTTCCTTGGTTATGTTGTTAAAATTAATGAAAGCTTCCCATTTTTGTTGTCATCAGGAACAATAAGCTCTTGTTCCTTTAAAAATCTGTCCCTCCTGTTTTTGACTTTCATTAGATACTGCCTGGAAAATGCACATATTTCTCTTCAGAGCACTGGAACTCTCTTCTGCAGTCAACCTGAAGAGCACAGTTCACCTTTGGGTAATGCCAAGTGAAAGATTAGTGTGTGCTGAAACTGTGATGACCATGGATTTAGCACTTCCAGATCTGCTGGCTTTCAGACATAAGTGCCAGGAAAAATTTGCAGTATTCACGTTAGTTCTCTGTGCAGAATACAATTTTTAGTCAAGATTTTAGAGTGTATCAAAAATCAGAGGCTAGACAGCTACTGGTTTTTTTTTTTTTTTTCTTCTAAATGATGGTGTTTTTCATGCTGATACATGGTCCTTGAATATTGCACCTTAGGAATTTGTTCTCCAGAATCACTTAGAAAACCCTATTCTACTCCTCTGAGAAGTCAGTGAGCTGTCTTGGAGACATGATGTGATTTGCCAGAGAAGACAAATCAGGGGTTTTGGGAGACTCAAATGCTGTTGAGTAGGGTCACAGTTGTGTTTTCAGGCTTGTGGAGCCACACAAATGTAGGGTGACAGCAGAAGAAAGTGTCTGAACCTCTGCTTGCCAGGGTTCTGTTCAAGATAACTACTGTTAATTTTTCTGTCTGAAAAATGCTCTGCTTCTAGTGCTGCTTTCAAAAGATGTGATCTTACAGGTTAACGCCTAATGGCCTAGCGTCCAAACTTGTTGCAGCCTATTTTCTTCTTGATAATAATGCTGTGAAATAATTGTGTTAACATCCTGTTCCTGCTTCTGTGGTGCTGATATTGTATCAGTAGAATGACCAAGTCAGTCTTGCCTGGAGTTTGGGTTTCTTGTACAAGGATTGATGAGCCAATTTGCATAAAAAGTGACATGTTGGTGGAAATGATGTGGTCTTTGTATTTGGATGACTAGCACTTGGCATGCTTTTATGGTGATTTACTGCTAGTGGACGCAGGTCTCGTTGACAATGGAGAATTATCCTTGGTCTGTCGGGTACTGAGGTATTTCACTCTGGCCTGAACAAGGGTTCCTGATGTTGTCAGTCTGATACCCTCATGGGAACCTCCAGGAAATACAATGGGGTTGATTTGTATGGTCAATAGCATAGTTAGTATTAGCATGGTGTTTGACAGTATATTGTTTAAAAGTTGTATTTTCTGGAGGGAAGAACAAACCAAACAAAACTTTCTGGATGTCTTCCTGAGTTACTGGTTTCAGAATGAAGGCTACAGGCTATCTGTAGTGTCAACAAAAAGGGGGAGGAGACTTTGTAATTTGAGTATCATAGCAAAAAGAAACCCAACAAAAACCAGAAGAACTGCTGTGGAGTTTGGGTTGGTTGTGTTGTGGGGGTTTTCTTGTTGGTTTTTTTTGTTTGTTTGTTTTTAAATTATTTTGAATTTCAAGGACTGTGGAGGGATGAGGAAGAAAGGAGCTATTGTCCCAGTTAGTCACACTGCAGTGTATGCCTACCTCCTAGCCCTGTTTTTAGTTGTAGCCTGAGGTAACACTTGGTTGGTTTTAGCAGCTAGATGTCATGAGAAGCTGTCATAATTACTAATTTTATGCTTTTGCTGCAGGGAGGTTTCTGTTAGAGACTACGACAAATCTCCCCGACTCCCTCTCCGTGCAGAATCCAAAATGCATGGGAAGTGCCAGCCTTGTGCGCAGAATTACCGGTGTCACAGTCTCTTTGATTGCCTCTCACTGCATTACAGTGAGTCATCCATAGAGTGAGTGCATTGCTTAAAATAGGCAGTTCCTTTTGCAATTGCTATTATAATTCCAATATTCAAATATTAAGCCTTCTCTACAGCGTTCAGATAGCTGTGAATAGAGAAATTCTTTCATTAGTCTTACCAGGGAAGTTAAATATTCAGTGTGTCAAAGGTTCGATCCCAAGGCTGGAGCTCTGTATGCGTTGAGCCGAGGCGTCTTCACCCCTGTTTCTTCAGCTCTAATCTGTTATTGTTGAACAAAGAGTACAAGTGGGTGGGAGAAAGTAAGAAGCAGGAAGTGGATCAAAAGAAAGTGAAGAGTATCTAAAATACAGTGGAGAAAATAAAGGACCAGAGGGAATGCAAAAGTAAAAACATGAATTTAAAACAGAAAACTGCATTCACAGAATTTTGTCAGAACAAGGCTCTGATCCTGGCGTTGATGCAAATGGATGCAGTGACTTGGGTAGCAGGCAGCACCCAGTTCATTTGGCAGGGGGTGTAAGACCTGTCTCCTCTCTGGAGGCTGAGGGTTCAACCCTGTATGGTTATGGCAGGAGGACTGAAAATTGTAACGAGCCACTAATTGACTTTTGGGAGGCCACTTACCAAGGTGGGTGTAATCTGCATGATTGAGCTTGGTAGGAAGATCGAGGACTTGGCAAGTTCAAATGTGTGCACTGAGTGCTGATATCCTCAGCCTACATGCTATAAGAATGTACGAATGAAAGGCAGGTGTTTATTTCCGCACCCCCCCCTCCATGTTGTTGTACATTAGCTAATGTAAAATTTAATAACAAAATACTATTTCAACAAAATCGTTTCCTTAAACTTGCCATCAACAGAAGATGTATTGGAAAAGAGAATTTTCCTCTGGGGTGAAATAGAGGACAAACAAACAGAAATGACCATTGCATATTTAATGGAGAAAAAATGTCATGTCACTTGAATGTCATCTTAATGATATTATGAGGCAAGGAAGGGAGCCAAACAATGCATACCTTTTATCATGGAAGTGAAGTCCAGAAAGACTTTCAACAAACGCTGTTTAGCCAAGATGAGGGGTTGAATTGTTGTCTGCTGTAAAAGAAAACCTAATTTGTCCATATAATCCTGTTGGTCCAGGTGAGTGATGGGAGTACTGTTCTTCTAATTGCCTTTGAAGTTCAAAGTGAAAAAAGATCCTTTTTTCTGTTCAGTTCTCTAGCTTGGCTTCTATGGGTAGGGAGGAGACCAGGAGTAATATTTCATTTATCAATTTAACTTTTGTCTGAACTAGTTGCATTTTGCTGGAAACCAAACCGATGGTCAGCCATCGTAAGCTGCAGTCCTCTTAGAAAAGAAGACCAGAGCAGGATGTTTCCCCACAGTCCCCAACTGCGTGATGGCTGGCTGGAGCATTTGCTGAGCGTTTCCCAGCTGTGTTTCACAAAGGGCTTTGCCAGCATGCCAGGCATTACTGACCTTTTCTGGAACAGGGAAACTGAGGCAGAGAGGGGCCAGCTGGTTGCAGCAAGGCTGGGCATCAGGCACCAGAGTGTCAGGGCTTGTTCCAGCTCCACGCCTGGACCCCGTAGCTTGGCCCAGCTCCCCAGTGAATGCAGAACACCCCTGCCCTGCCGCTTTGTTCTGCTGGGGTGTGCAAGTGGGTGCTCTCTGGCTGGAGGCTGCTCGCACTCAGACAGGGTAGATCCCAGCAAGGCAAAACTGGAATGATTTTGGTCTCTGACACTATTATATGTGGCATAATGGGCTTGTCTTGGATTTACCTCAGGAGAAATGCCATTTTGGATTGGGTGACATGTGCTGTCAGATTGAACGCTGGTGGTAAGTGAAGATGCACTATAAATCTCTGTGTCGTCAGGCTGTCTGGCTGCATTGCAGGAGAGTCATGCTACTTCAGCAGTGCTAATGCTCTCCTTCCATGCCCCAGCAGCTGGCTTTGGAGTTCCCACCTTTAGGATGTGCTCCAAAAAAGGGAAGGTCCGTCTGTGTTCTCCCGCATGTCCGCACCGTACTTCTCTGGTCACAGATCTACCAAACTTGCTCTCTAACCAAAATAAAAATCCAAAGCATGTCAACCCAAAGGGGCACAGTCAAGCTGAATTTCAGTCACAGATGAAACTCCAGGAAAAAAACATGCTATTAAGAGGGGAGGGGATGTCACGGCTGGTCATACACCTAGCCCACACAATTTGGTCCCCCACACAATGGGTCTCTAAATTAGCCAGTGATTTATCTCTTGACGAGATTACCTGTTGATATAAGTGGATGCGTTATATAAGCATGTCTGCCTGTATCAGATCCCTCAGATCCAATACTTGTGCCTATATTCATGCTAAAGGGTGCTTTCTTGGCCTGAATACATACTGAAATGAATTTGTTATTAGTTACCCTTCCTTTAGTGATCAAGGTAGAATTTAGTACCTTGTCTTGGGAAGGTAAGGCTAACGTGTGTGAAATGTGTCAGTGGTTTGTATGCAGTATGTTGTGCAAAGAACCGACCTGCAGACCATTGGTATCTCCTCGTCATGTCTCTACTTGAGACCTATTAACCACTTTAAATAGAAAGATATTGATGTACTTTTAATGTCAGGTTAGTGCTTACTTGGGCAAGCAGTTAAGTGCATTATTTTAATTCAGTAACATACTGAAGAGATTAAATTCTGGACGCCGGCGTTGTTATCTGGGCAAAACACACCCATAGGCTGTAACCACAGGGCTGGCCTCCTGAATAAGTTATTTTTTTTATTCTCCTCTGTGTTACATTTTAGTTATCACAGAAAAAGATGATGGCTGAACAGTGTCAGCTCTGGATAGTACACGTTTTGCAGGTTATGCATTTCCATGAATAAGTGATGGCACTTCCCCATACTGTCCGTGGTAGGTCCTAATGCCTCCTGTCGTGTACCAGTTTCACCATTCTCTATTTGACATCCCCAGCATCTTTTGTCTAATTCAGTTTTATTCAGTTACAGTTCCATTCCTAAATGTTGTTTGAAAAAGTGTGTGGTGGCACATAATCTCTACAAGCAATTAGTGGTCCTCATGAACCTGCTAGTATTTGCCTAAGATGCTGCAGCAGCGTCTCGAATTTTTAAATGACTTCTAGTGTATACAAAAGTATCTGAGATAACTGCAGGGACCTTGGCTTCACTGCTCATTTTTCATTGACAAACACTAATTATTTAGCAACATGTATCAGATCTTGGGAGGCTTTTTTTAGAATGAGTTCCCGTTCCTTCTTTCCTGAGCAGTAATTCAATCATAGTGAGAAAAGCAGTCTCAGTAAACGATTGGGCAGGCGTGTGTACTCTGCTACTGAAGGACTCCTCGTAAATCTTAGACTTGCTCTGCAAAGACTTATGAACAGGTCCATTATCCGTTTTAGGAATACTGCTGCGTTTGAAACAAGGCCTCTGCCTGGGCTCCTGCACAGCTTGCACTTCTGCCCTGTTTGACTGTGTCCTGGCTTCTAAGCTATTTTTCTGTCTCCCCGTTTTTTCTTACTGCAATCTACGTGATTGCCTTGAAATGCTCTTGTGAAGGTCATTTTGCTAGGGCATCTGGCCATTCTGAAATAGTCTCGCTTATTCTCTAAAATTACAGGTATTGGTAAAATACCAACTTGGTGCAGCCTAAACACTAAGGCAGGCTGATACTAACAGATGTACTTCTGTTGTGGTTTGGGTGGAAACAATGGCCTTTACACTAAATAACTTAATTTTTATGACTGCAACAAATTTGACTTTTTCAGATAACTCAAAATCAAGACCAGCTTTGTAAAGGTGAGCAAAATTGAAAATTATGTGAGTAAGAATGGTGATACTTTTTCTGGAGGGGAGGAAAGAACGTTGTTTAGGATTATGGCTGACTTTCTCAGTAGGGTTAAATTGCAGATCCCTTGTCCTCAACTTGCTCATAAGCCACCTCTGATTAAATTGGTGTCAGATTCAAGTGGGAGGAAGGAGAGGGAGCCGTGCTGGTCCTCATGAAAGAAAGTCTGCCTGAAGAGCAGGCAATCTCAAGCTGTAATTCCTACAGCGCTTCTAAAATGTCCCTAGTTTTCACTGATTCAGAACCTCTTTTCTCCTAATCTTTGCATCTGAAGGCAAATTTTTCTGTGTCTTCATTGATCAATCAGAGTGAAGAAGTTAGGGTTATGGTAGGAAATCCAGGTCCCAGTGGAGCGGTGAGCGGTGCAGCAGCCAGCCCTTGAGCTCTGCCCAGGGCAGCGCTGCCCTGCGCTTGCCTTGTAACTTTGGGGCGCTGTCTGCATTGTGCAGCTCACGTGCACTCAGGTGCCACGTGATCTGGGGGAAAAGCCCTAAATTGGGGAAAAAAATGAACAAAAACAACGGCAAAATAAGCTCTAGCAGCATTCATGGGGCTAGAGAATTCCTGCATAGCCTGTGACCACCTGATAGGCCACTCTTATGGCTCCTCTTCTCCCGGGGATGTTTTGTGGCCTGGCTTCAAGTGTGTCTGCTTTCCTGTCTGACTTGCAGAAGGGGGGAAATGAAAAATACTGATGGGTGTAATTTTTTTATTGGTTAAAATCTTTGTGGGTATTACCTGGACTTGCAGAGAAGATAACAAGCCCCTTCTGCCTGCTCCAACCTTGTGAGCCTTCAGAAAGCCTCAGCACAGTGAGGAGTCCTGAAAACCCTGTGCTAGAGACACAGCTGCTGTAAACTGTACTCTTCAGGTTAATGAAAGAAGAGAGGTAACAGTTTTGCCTAAGGCTTGGAGCATCTGAGACCCAGTTCCCGTTGATGGGAGTTGTTGGTGTCTAACACCTATAAAAGTGAAGCTTCTAGCATTATGCTGCAGGTAGGAAAGTTACTCTGGTTTTGAATCTTGGTCTGGTTTGAATCTCTGTCTGTTTTGTCTCAAGTGAGGTGCACAGAGGACTACAGAAATTGTTACTTTGGGGGGGTAAAAGCGTTACGTTTGATGTTTTCTGCTAGTTTTGTTGGTAAAGGGATGATGATGAGGCTAATTTCTAACTCATCAGTTGAAGTCGTTAATTTGTTGTTTGTGCTCTTGTGCTCTGTGAGTTACTGCTGTCTCTCCCCAGATGCTGTTCTGCGTACTCTTGCCGGTCTGTGTGCGTGCGTCAAAGGAGGCCCTCGGTATCCGGCATTTGTGCCTTCTGTTAACAAGAACAAAATGGACATAGAGCTTTTCTAGCACTCAGTTTCAAAAGTCAGTAGAGAGACTTTACAGAGAGGTAAAATGAAAACATGAGTATCCGTTTCCACAAATCCATAGTCTGTTACCTTGTTTGTTTATTTGTTCCTATAAACAATTGACTCTAATTTTGAACAAATAATGATGATTATTCTTTTTTAGCTAATAACTTTTCTGTGGTTGGGTTACTCCTGACTGACACCTGTATATAAGTGCTTAGACCCATCCCTTATGCTAGCTGAAGTGCGAGATGATATCATTGTTTCCTTCTTCGGTGTTGGGAGGAGACTGTGAGTAAAGAGTCATTTTTGTCCCATGAAATGGCAGTCCTGGTATCTAGTTGGGTATGTCTCAGAGGTAAGGCGATAGCTGGCAATCGTTGGTTTGTAGAGAGCATCTGAGGCGATCTGTAATTTCCTGCTCTCCAGATTCCCCTCCTGCTCTGTAACCCACGCCTGTGCGCTTGCTTGTTCTGATTTTGGTCAGTTTGGAGAAATGCCTTGTTTTGCTGTTTCTAGTGCTATCATTTGACACTACTGCTCTCAATACAACAAATCCATCCAGGTATGAGTGTGCTTAAGGCCACAGAGGTGCACCAGTGCTGAATGTGGCCTGTGATGTTTACAGTAGGTGCCAAAAATGCTTATTTTCAGGTATTTTCAGGTAGCTTCAGGAGAAATGGACTGTTTTAAATCAGCGTCTGTGTTCAGTGTTTCTGTATGGGCTCCCAGTGTTAATTTAGGATTGGACAGTCCCCAGAAATGTGGTAGTGATTTTGAGTTTCACCCCCTCCTGCATTCCCTGTAGTAACATCTTTTATTCTCACGCTTTGCCAGGGTACTGAGAGAATAGTAGCCACTGGTGAAGTGAGCAGATGAATACAGACGGCTCTTGTGCCGAGTGCCTTCGTTTTGAAGTTGGAGGCTTTCAGCAGCCTTCAGGAATTCAGAAATTTTATTTTAAATCAGGATTTCTGTTCATCTTTCAGTTAATTTCCCTGTTCTGGCATAAATTCACAGGTTACAAAAGGATTCTGGAACAGTATGGCACTAGTATTTGTGCTGTTTATATCCATTTAATATTGAAATACATCATGATAGGCTCTGAAAAGTGTGCAACAAAATTAAGTTGTGAAACAATCCCTGTTTTGTTGTACAGAACATATGATCATTTCGAATGGTATGAAGTTTTAATAGGCATTAAATCTTTGTAAAATATCCAGCGTAAGTCTTCTGTGTCTGCAATTAATAAGTAATTCAGCCATGTCAAAGTCAAGCAAGAACAAATCCCCTGTACCATCTGTCTAATCTATCTGTGTCAAATATGGCTTGTTTGGGTCTGTCCTTCTACGGTCTGTTCTAAATAGATTAAATTGAAATTTCTGGTCAATTAATATTTTTCTCTTGATGTTTGTAACTCAGGTAATAAATATGTTTTCATGCTAGTTTTACAACGTATTTGGTAAACAAGAATGTGGTAGTCAGCACAAATACATTTTTGTCGTGATTGGCCAAAGTGTTTTTACAGCTAAAACACCTTTTCAGCAGTTACTAAGTAGAGTATTTTAATGTGAAATGTCTGAATGAAGGGGTTGTAATACAGACACTTGCAGGGTAACAAGCACCAAAATGGATAGCACAGATTCATCTATTGCCTAGAGCTTGTTTTCTGTTGATCCACTGCTACCCTGTAAGGGCTCCATTCTGTTTGCCTGGAACTTGCATTAGTTTTCTGGAATGTCAGAAATGAATATTTGAAAGAACTTACTGTTTCACTTCTATTTCATTTTGTCAGTCTGTGTGAGCCGTCACCTGTCCCTTCTAAATGCTGGAGGAGTGAAAGTAATAGTATTGCAGTATAACAAAAATAAACCCTGAATTTTGCAGGTAACCTTTTCTTTTGACATCTTTCCAAAACCAAACTGATGTAGTGACATACGTCCTTGTGGATTACAAAGGATGCTAATGCGACTGTTGCTTTAGTCGCAGTTCCTGTTTGAGCGAAGGAAGCTCCAGTTCGTGTAATGCTGTCTCTGTGTGCTGTGGGCATTAGCGTGTGATTGCATAAATACCACGCTGTGGCATTGTCTGATGATTTGCATTCTACCTCCCTGTTCTGCACGTAGATGTGACTGACTTTTAGGCAGAGAATAGTGAAATTGTCAGGATTCAGAAATCCTGTGCCTGATGAGGGCTCTTTAGGAGAAAACCAGACCTCCCCATGCTGGCAGGCTGCTCCTGTCACCACAGTGGGTTGCAGCCCTTGCCCTAAGCCCGCAGGAGGGATGCTCGAGAGCTCAGGGTGGGAGCTTGACTCATGCATCTGTGCGACTTACAGGTTGTGTTGACAAACCAGCAGCTTTGCACCCCAGCTCTGCCACTCCTGCGCGGCGTCTGCATGGCCTACAAGTGTCTGCGCACCCACCCTTTGTTTTAGTGTGTGCCAGCTCACTCCTACAGCTTGGGAACTTGAGTTTTCTCTCCAGGGCTATTATTAAAGGCGGCACAGATACAGCTTGTGTTCATCATTATCCTATCAAGAGAACCAGATTGCAGAGTTTTTCCTGAGATGCCTGTTTGGAAAAAGAAGCCAGGGACAATCTAAAAATTCTGCATTTTTATGTATTCAGTTGTATTACTATGCTCTACCTCTCACCACCTTCCCCTGTCCTCTGTTAAAAATTTTTTTTACCTTCACTTGCATGTGCTTTATGCAGAGAGATTCCTGCTCTCAAGACAGCTGAACCTGATGTGCGGTGCCATGCCAAAGGAAACGCAAAGTCTAGTCATTTAGGAATTAAAATGGCTGAATCATTGTGGGGTGAGACAGTGCGTTAAGATGGAGTCAACCAAGCAGAACATTCTAGAAATGAGGGGGCGCTTTTGCTGTCACAGTTGAAATTATCAGTCGTCTTTTTGTATGTTGTGTTGACATTAATGCCATCACTAATATAAATGTTTTATATGAAATTCCACCTTCAGTGCTTCGTTCTGTCCAGCTGTAATACCAAGTGTTGCACAAATAGAAATGAACAGCAGGATCCTTAGGAAAGAGGCTAAGCAGTGATCGTAGGTCTGTTTTAACCTCTTGCTGTCTTCACAGTACATGGTTTTTAATGGAGAGTATAATAATTGAAAAGCTAGCGTAGTGTAATCCTGAGGTTTATATTAAAGCCTCTTACTAGTGCATCGTGCATTTCAAAACATTCCCATTAATATAGTCACATTGAGAAATGTACTGATCCAGACATTTTCTGGTTTTACCATTCCAAATAAGGATGCTTTAATTACTGTTGACCTGATTTGAATATGGGCTTGACTGATTTCATTTAGAATATTGATTGCAGTGTATTGGATTGGTGATGTTTTTGGTTTATTTCTCTAGCAGCTACCATCCTTGCTCAAATCTGTGAGTTTATATCTCACTTTTTTCGTGATGCCCGGAGAAGGAGAGCTTTAACACATGTGTTGGGAAGAGGGACTTTGCACGCTTTAGGGTTTCCGCGTGCGTCCTGTTCGTTCCCATATTGACGGTTTAGGTGACGTGCTGTCAGTGAGCTGGGCGCTCTGTTGTGTGTGGGATTGCAGCGTACTGAGCACACTGCACCTCACGTGAGTAACAGTTGGCCCTGTTGCTGCATTGCCCTGTGTTTCTGTATTTACTGCATGCAGACATTTTGGTTGTGCCAGGGAAGGATAAATTGCATGGCTTTTTAATACGGTTTAAAATTCCAAATTGGTAACAAAATGCATAGATTGTCTAAGACTTTATGTGCACTACACTTTCAGGCCAGCCATATGAAAGTCATTCTGTATTTGAGATTTTCTCGAGGAGTTGCAGGTGCCCCTGAACAACTGGTACTCAGTCTGTCTGCTTCTCTTACGCCCCTTCCTATCCTTCCCGTCACAAAGGGACACAGGACTGACCTGGTCTTTTCAGTTAATGTGCTCCTTGCACTGTTATGTGTTGTTTCTTGCTTTTGCTGTAGGTAGTGGATGCTTGGGTGCTGCTTCGTGGGTGGAGGGCCATTGAGAAAACAGTAATCAGGGCTCCAGGAGGCCTCTGGGAACACTACAAGCAGCAATGCTACCTCAACTTGTGAGGTCTCTGGAAGCCTACAGTAGTGCTTCACTTTCACTAATGAATTGTTATGCTGCATTTTTGGTGATGAGGGGAGCTGGGCTTTCTCCAGATGCATACAAGCTACAACAGCAACATGAAAGCACAACTGGTTGGCTAGGAGGGAGAGTAAGATCAGAAATAATTAATTCAATTTAAAAAAAAAAAAAAAAGACAGGGAATGTCATTTGAAGCAAGTGACGGGGTGGATCTGTACAATATGTTAAAATCTATTCCTAGTAGGAGTAATAGAACTAGTCCCACTGCCTTTAAAACTGTAAGACAAATGGCAGTTTTCTAAATCCTTCAAAAAAGAACTTTTCTGGTGTTTTTTGTTGTTTCCCCCCCTCCCCCCTTTCCCTGTACTCTTATTTGATAATGCTTTTAAAGCTGTAAGGTTTTATTTTTGCCTTGAAAGTGAAACAATGCTCAGGATTTCCCTCAGGAAGCAAAGCTTTTAGAGCCTGAAAAGATGGCAGAGAGCATTCTCCTCTGGAAGTTTTTCTTCACCCAAGATGTCTGTCTAGAGTGATGTGTAGGAGAAAAAAAAGCAAGAAGATCTGGAAAGCCTCCAAGTATTTAAAAGGACTGTGTAGTAAACAGTCATTAGGTGGAAAATGATCAGGATTAGCACTTTCTAAATTACTTTAGGGCTGTATGTTTTTTGGTTTTTGTTTTTTTTTTTTTTTACCGTAAATCTCCAGGTGTAAACCTTAAATGTGTGACAATTCTTAACTTCTACCTTCAGAATATAAATAAGGTTCTACCGTTTGTCTGCAAGCATTCCTTCATGAATGTATCACCTTGACATACTTAAGAGGCAGAAAAAAATGAAAACACCTTGTTATTTTCTAAACATTTTCAGAACCTGGTTCTGGATTTTTATTTTTATTTTTTGTTGTGTGAGAGGCATTACTGCAATTTTACAGGATAATTCATAACATTGCATTTGCAATGTCAGATTCTATATTCAGGTGTCTTGTGTGAGTTAGTACCTGGGTTATCTCAGGTAGTTATAGCTATTTTAAACATGGATGTGGTTGCTCAGCTTGCGTACAGTGAGCTTTACTCTGGAAGCATTTGCTTTCCACTCATTGGACTCTTATTTCTGCCTTGTAACTAGCCAGATTCTGCATCTCCCTGCTGGTATCTTTGGGATATAACCTTTCCTTGGGGTTAACATTTAGTATCCATGTTGATATTTTTTGTTTCTCACCATTAATTTAAGAAAATGGTATGATGGTTGTGTTGTTCTGGATAAACCCTAAGCTGTTGCCCCAGGCAACAAGAAGTAGTCCGGGTTTCCTTCTTTCTTCAGTTGATCATGTTGATCTCGAGGCAGTTAAAGAATAGAAACCGGTTTACTGTGGTTGAGCACTCTGTACGGCCCACAAACTGGCTGTACATTATTCTTCTTATATGATTTTTTTAATCTTATTGCAGGTACATGAAATACAATAATATTGACATAACGACCGATCTGTTCAGTATCAATGGCAAGTGAAGGATGTCTCTTTCAGTTTCTTTCTTCCTCTATGGAAATTGCTTCATGTATTTCCATAACCCAAGACAATTAAAGGTGCTAAAGTCTTCTGAATTTTGGGGAAACGGTGGAGGTTTTCCACAGCAAGCCCTGAATGCAGGGAGCATGAATCAAGATACCAGAGGTACAGTAAAGCTGAATACTACTAGCCAGCAACATTTTTGTCCTTGGAGGCAGTTGATCAGATTCAAATCTGATAATAAAAGCAAAAGCAAAACCAACCAACCAAACATCCACATCCTGGATAAATTAATGTAATTCTACTTTGGCACTTTGGGTTGGAATTTAGAGCAAATTTGTGTGGTCTGTGCAGATACTGAGGGGAAACAGCACAATTTCTCCACAGTTTCTGAGCCATGTAGTAATGCAGCAAAACACCAGACTTCTTACACGCTTCAAAGAAACAAATAACATTTAACTGGATGAGGATTTCAGGCCATCAATCCATCTGTTGGAAACAGGAGAATGCAGCTCAAAAACTGTTCAAGGAATGGAGTTGGTTTGTAGTGGAAGTGTTTCCTCACTTCATCTATCCGCAGTGGAGAGAATGGGTAGTCATTTTCTGACGGATCAAACGTTGGCTTGCCATCCATGGAAGAACGTTTCATGATGTAAAATGAAACCTTTCTGTACTTGTAATTTCTTAACGTTTCTTTTTGCTGTTTGAATTTTCTGGGGTAGAAAGGGAAGTTGGACAGACCCCACAAGCCTGCTCTTTTCAGTGTCTCCTTACCCATGTTTAGTGTAGAGGCGGGGTGGCTGTACGTGGCTTCAAGGCATCTGTCACACCAGCCAGCTGGTGAACAGAGGGAAACCCCTGTAGTCGTTCACACATTTATTGTGTAAATAGGGATTTTTTTATTATTTTTTTTTTTTACTTTTTTCAACCAAAAGTACAATTGTGACTGACAAAGTCATGGAGTGACTGCATCAGTGGACAAGGGAAGAGCAATGGACATCATCTGTCTGGACTTCTGCAAGGCCTTTGACACGGTCCCCCACAACATCCTTCTCTCTAAGTTGGAGAGATACGGATTTGATGGGTGGACTCTTCGGGTGGATAAGGAAGTGGCTGGATGGTCGCATCCAGAGGGTAGTGGTCAATGGCTCGATGTCCAGATGGAGAGGGGTGACAAGTGGCGTCCCTCAGGGATCCGTACTGGGACTGGTGCTGTTTAATATCTTCATCAGTGACATAGACAGTGGGATCAAGTGCACCCTCAGCAAGTTTGCCAACAACACTAAGCCGAGTGGTGCAGTCGATGTGCCAGAGGGACGGGATGTCATCCAGAGGGACCTGGACGAGATGGAGAGGTGGGCGCGAGCAGACCTCATGAAGTTCAACCAGGCCAAGTGCAAGGTCCTACACTTGGGTCAGGACAACCCTCGTTATCAATACAGGCTGGGGGATGATGTGACAGAGAGCAGCCCTGCAGAAAAGGACTTGGGGGTACTGGTGCGTGAAAGGCTGGACATGAGCCAACAATGTGTGCTTGCAGCCCAGAAGGCCAATTGCATCCTGGGCTGCATCAAAAGAAGCGTGGCCAGCAGGTCGAGAGAGGTGATTCTCCCCCTCTGCTCTGCTCTCGTGAGACCCCACCTGGAGTCCTGTGTCCAGCTCTGGAGCCCTCAGCACAAGAAGGACATGGACCTGTTGGAGCGGGTCCAGAGGATGATGCGAGGGCTGGAGCACCTCTGCTGTGAGGACAGGCTGAGAGAGTTGGGTTTTTTCAGCCTGGAGAAGAGAAGGCTCCGGGGAGACCTTATAGCAGCCTTCCAGTATCTGGAGGGGGCCTACAGGAGAGATGGGGAGGGGCTGTTTGCAAGGGCATGTAGCGATAGGACGAGGGGCAATGGCTTTAAACTAGAGCAGGGCAGGTTTAGATTAGACATTCGGAAGAAGTTCTTTACAGTGAGGGTGGTGAGGCACTGGAACAGGTTGCCCAGAGAGGTGGTGGAGGCCCCATCCCTGGAGACATTCAAGGCCAGGCTTGATGAGGCTCTGAGCAACCTGATCTAGTTGGAGGTGTCCCTGCTTACTGCAGGGGCGTTGGACTAGATGACCTTCAAAGGTCCCTTCCAACCCAACACATTCTATGGTTCTGTGAAAGTCTGTTTCAGAGCTGTAGGAAAAATGTAACCTCCACAGACCTTTTTCCAACCCTCCAAATTTACCACATCTACTTTTTTTCAGATGGGAGATGAGTATCTAAATCTGTAACGAGGTCACGACCTTCATACAGTCTATGTTGTGTAAGCCACATCATCGGAAAGGATGAAATCATTTTTCAGGAAGAGTTTATCAGTGGCTGTGGCCTCTGGGAAAGGTGAAGGGAAATGTCAGGTTATCCAACCAAGTCACCGTGTGCTTTGGGCAAGGAAGGGAGGGGAGCCTGGATGTGTCTTACTAGTCGGTGCTGGAGCAGAAATGTCAATGGTCACATGTATTTTTTGCAGAAATGCAGCCTTTTTCAGTGATTTATCCTCTTTTGTAAATTCTTGGAAAAACAACCAAGTGAACGCAGCTTGTTTTGCCATTTTACGCTGATGGAAAGAAAGTGCTCATGATGTAATTTGAAATGGGAAAACCATTACATGTCAGTTATGAAAAATGCCAGTGATTTTTCTTGTGTTTTTACTTTCATAGTATTTGTTGCCAGCTGCAGTCCTTTGCACGTTGCAAATATTTTGTAGAATAAATTGAGTGAACCAAGGTTCAGAAATCTGGCTGGGACTGGGTTACTTCTGTAGGCAGCTTAACTTGATAGTGGCCTCAGTGGGCTTTGGGCATCTGTATAATACTGGACAAGCAACAGTCCCCTGAGACGTGTAGCAGATGTTGTTTGCCAGTAAATGACGGGGGGAGGGGGGCAGGGGAGGAGGTGAAAATGATTAGGTATTTAGAACTCTGTCTTTGGGATGATGAGATATTTTATCATGAGTTCTAAATGCTGTGGATTTGGCATGATGTGTCAGGTTTAGTTTTTGGGACATGAAGTAAGAATGAAATAATCTGATTGCATTCAACAGTTGCCAGATAATGAAAACAACAGCCAAGATCTTATTTAAATATGAAATGAATATCAAGTGGCATTTGTGGAACTATGAAGGGAGATTGTTATTGAGAGGAGAAGACAAGTGGAGATCAGAAGTTACTGGTTTTTGAAGGAGGAACTCTAGAATGTTCTTCAAGGATAGCACGCATAGTTATCTTATTAAAAACTCAGAAAGCAAACAGGTGATAGAAGCAATATGTTAGATACTGTCCAGTGGATAGAGCTTCATAAATCTTCAACATCTGTACCCAATTATTTAGCTTCTCTGGATTTTTTTTTTCCCCATAGTGCACATTTCTCACTATGAACTAATAGTACATAATAATAAAATCTTGGGTGTTTGCCAGCACAAACAGGGTTTTGGCTAAGTTTTAGAGTGTTTGTGGAAGTAGAAAAGCAATGCAGCTGTTGAGTTGAGTACATGCCAACTGAGGATCTATTTCCCAGGCAAAAAAACTCGAATCAGAATGAAATAATAATCGGATATTTTACATATTGCTTTATGCTGGTTTTTCTTCAACTTTTGCTGCTGCTTGTTGTGACTTTCTGGGATTTGTAGGCAGGTTTTGGGCTTTGCACCTGGTAACCAGTTGATGCTGAGTGATCACAGACGAACTACAATGTTATTTCCTTGTGATTTTTTTTTTCCTGAGTGCTTCACAAGATGAGGTTTGAGACCTTAGTGTGAAAGGGCTTTGTACAATAGTGCTGTTTCCCGGTGGGGTCAGTGCAAAGACCCCTAAAGCTCTTGGACCAAACTATTGTTATTTTTTTTCTGTTGCCACAAAGCCGTTTCCATTCCTTGGGTGTACAAGGCTAGCAAAGCTGCTGTATGCAAATGAAGCCATATTTACATACATACTAGAAGCTGTTTATAACGAAGTGCCAATAACAATAGTTAGATAATTTGAAAGAGCACAATGTCATTGGTTTGTTTATTTGCTTGTTTTACTTAGAGCATTTAGAACTGTGAATAACACGCGTCAGAGGAAAGTACCTTTTGCCCTGGGCGCTTAGAGTGCACCAGCGTGCCTGGTGCTGGGGAGCACTTCTGGCCCTGGTGCCTGGAAAACATCCTTCACTGTTGTGTAGCCAAGGTCTAGGCTCGCCGAGGTCAGCTGGGGCAGGGCTGGCTGGGAGTTGTGTCGCTGCAGCTGCAGCTTGGCTGCCCTGGGTGAAGCTTCCTTGGCTGGAGGAGCTGTACTCACCTGGCAGTAGAACCTTGTGTGTGGCTTATGCTAAGCCAGGGCCTTGCAGAGTCCATCAACCTCGTATGGGCAAAGATGGATTGTAGTGTCAGAGATGGATGAGATGTTTCAAGTAAAACTCTTTTGTTTTGATCCGTTGTGATGCCACTGATTTTTACAGAGTTATTTGTTAGGCTTTTCTCATGCTGTTCATAAATAAAGTGCTGCCACGAAGTTTTGGGGAAGAATGTTGTGGTGGTCCTTTTAAAGCAGCCGAGGCACCTTAGTTAATTGCAGAAGTGCCAGCCTTTGTCACAGAAAGTGCAGAAGCATACAAGTAGGCACTCTATTAGCAAGCTGACACGAGAAACCTGGAAAAAGTCATCACTATATCATACATAAAATGATAAATATCTCTTTAAAAAAATAGAAAAAAATAAATTTAGTCATAGTTGAAACATCAAAGAACCAAGATAATGACCCAAGTTATTTAAGATATAGCTTTTCTGGGCTTTTGCTCTACATCTGTCATCTTATTTCCCAGGGTTTTAAATTCTGGCCTTCATGCTTTTTCCTTCAAGGATGCATCTCAAATTGTTTGGTGACAAATGCCCTGAATAACAAATTGACTTAATTTAGATGGTATTAAGGCTCTTTAACCCTTTTCAAAGGGCAGGGATGCACTGAAGACCTACAGGCATGCATTTAAATTAAGGCAATAATGATATATATTTCTTTTCCTTGCCTGAAAACCCCTGACTATTTTATCTATGCATCAGATGAAAGTTTTAAGGGGAAAGGTTTCTGTTAGTCTTGTCGGGAGTTGGCCAAAAAAATGTGAAGAATGTAGAAAGGAATTAACAGCTGGTGTCCATTTAAAACTTCACTGTGGGCAGATGCAGGCAGTATGCTTAGTTTTACCTGTTTTCTTCCTCTGGTTAGTACCCACCAACCCACTAAAGGCTAGTTTAGAAGTGAAGAACCAGTTTGGATGTGGTGCTCCTGATTCTTCTGCCAAGAGGCGAATGAGTGGATGATGTGTGTTTTGTTTCCTCTGGGGAGGATGAGACACACTTCCTCCTCTTTGAGAACCAGCGGCTCAAGCTGTGTTTGGTTACTTGAACCAGAAATCTCTTTGGCCTGGTAGAATTATGCTGTACGCCATCTAACTTTGTGCTTTACTCGTATAACTGTTGACATTTTCCTCTCTTGCTGGGGAAGGATCACTTTTCAAATAGCTTTCAGCCATGTTTCTGGTTTTACGTAGTCAAAAATGTGCACGTGCACAAAGAGGACCCTGTCTCTTGGGGGCGAAATGACTGCGGAGTTCTGAAATGGAGTCCTGTGCTCAGTGCTGCAACAGCTGCAGGCGTCGGGTTTGTGCTGGCAGGGCTTTGTGTGTACACGTCGGTGCTTGTGCCTGTGAGGTTTATGCCAGTGAATACGTGATGCTGCTAAAGCAGGGACGCGTGTGTTGTCAGCACGCTCCCTCCATGTGCACGGCCTTGCTGGGGGCACCTGTCATCCCAGTATCTCGGTATAAAAAAATGTAGGCTCTTTGTAAAGAGAGAAGGAAAAATCACGGACTCGGAGAGAAATCGTTTAAAGATTATACAGTACTCATACTTCCCCACTGAAGAGGGGCAGAGGATGCAGTCCCTTCAGAGGCTTCACACGCAGTTGCGCTGGGGCAGTGCCGTTCCTTCTCAGCTTATCAGCGGTGGGTGCATTGGCCACCTTGCATTGAAGCTGTTGCGGTTTGTGCTAATTTGCAGAACAATTTTTAACATGTGTGTTTTTAAGTGGGGGATTTAATATCAAACTGCTCTGCTGTATTTCTCACCTCACTTTCCAACCAATTCTGAATTCAAAGAAATGCTGGCATTCCCTAACCGACAGTTAAGTACTGTCTTCACATAATCTCACCAAAGAAAAATTGTCCCATTCTGTTAGTAATTCTGGTTTTATTTTCAAAAGAATAAAAGAAAGAAGTAACAGCTAGAATCTATATGATACCTATAACTTACTCCAGTGCTGCATTTGGTTTGGCCATTGAGAGGCAAGGCTTTGGATGATCTTGGCTGTGACTTGGGTTTCAACTTCTGAAGGAAATGCTCAATCTGGAGCTGTCTTTGATGAGCCCCCTCTGGGAGCACCACGCTGTCCAAAATGAATTCTTTACTAGGCCAGTTCTTTGGCCAGACGTCACTGAGCTGATTAAGCATATCTGGTTAAAGCAGAGGTAGCTCCGCTAGAGAGGTCTTGGGAATTTCTGGTATCCGGACCAAGTGCGGTATGACAGCAGATAGATCATCTCAGCATTGCCATGGAGTAACTAGTACTGTCTTATGTCTCTTCTTAATGAGAGTCTCTGGGTATTTGGACTTGGGGTTGCTCCTTCATGGGTTGGTGCTGGAACTTAGTGTGCTGCTGAAACCAGCTGTTGCCTCAACTGTGTTGCCTGTTCTGTTGCCTTATGAAGTGTGTTAGCAATTCTCTCCCCATTCCCACCCCCAGAATCTGGTTTCTGTTGTTTGTTTGTTTGCTAATTCAAAACCTGCTGACTGCGTAGCAGGTTATTTCTTCCAGGCTGGCCCTTTAAATTGCTTCCATGCTCTGCCTGCCTGGCTGTGAAATATCACTAATAAACAAAGCCCAGAACAAAAAGCCTACACAACAAAACATCCTTTTCTCCCTAGGCATCTCCCTGGGTGCGGTTTCCCACCACTGCTCTGCAGTGTGGAGGCAGAGCCAGAACAGCTCAGTCTCATTCTTCCTGCCCTGGAAGTTGTCATCAGGCAGCCTCCCCCAACCCGCACCTCCAAGGAGCACAGTCTGTCTGTCCTGAATTTCTCCTCCTTCGCTGAGGGTGATGGAGCCTTTCCCTGCCCTAAAATAAAAAGCTCTGACATAGAGGAGGTTTGTCTAGGTGTAAAGCAGTATAGCTTGAGATTACTCCCTGTTTTGTGTCTTCTCCCTCATAGGCATACCTGGATTCCAAGCCTCCCACGGCTGCATCTTGTTCTGGCTGTGCCTCAGCTCAGCACTGCGGTGTGACCCAGGTGGGCGTCGCATCCTCCTCCCTGGGGGAAGGAAACCGGGGGCTCATGGGGATCCAGGGGAGGGAAAATGTCACAGAGCCTGGGCAGAGGCTCTGGTTCACTTCTACTCACTACGGGTGGAATGTATATTGATTGGGCTGTACCTCTGTGTTGCCCTGTGTCCGCCCCGGCAAGTAAGCCTGGACATTCATCTAAATCTCTTAGCGCATGGTATCCAGGTCCTATAGAATTCTTTCTTTCCCTAGCTTGAAGTAGCTGTTATACCCTGTTGTATATTCGCTTTGTTCCAGTTCATCAAACATCTCAGTGCTTGAAGTGTTACTTTGGTCAAGAAGTAATTCTTTGCACCACCCCCCCCCTTTTTTTTTTTTTTCTCCTATGCCTGTTAGCTTTATAGTGGCTGGACAAAAAGTAGCTGCACAACAGCACTGGGAAATAGTGTTTTGTATTCTCCGTACAGACTGTACCTTTGGTCCGTGCTCTTGACCTCTGATGGCTCCAGTCGCAAAGTCAACTATGCACATTTATTAACTGTCAAAGAAGTTGGAAGATGTATTAATAACAAGGCTAGGAAGGGTGGGGTGTGGAAATAGAAGTGCAAGAGAGACAGCAGTTGGCTGGCTGAATCCTCAGGCCTGTTGACTTGGCAGCCCTCCTCCTGTAAGGAGGCCAGAGCTATCGTATCTCAGATTCCCGGAGAGAAACTGCAGGAGGAGGAATATGCTCACGGATGTAAGTGTGTCAATCTACTGTAGCCAGCTTTGAGTTAGCTTTTGCATTCAGACATTGCAAAGACAGGCTCAGTTGCCCTCATTGCAAACGTTCTCTCATTGGAAATGTAATTCAGGGTTATTTCTTCTGTGTAAGACCCTCGCGGTAGGAGTTAAAGTGAGGCAGAAACCTCCCATTCTGGCTTTATGATTGATGAACACACGTTGCACAGCATCTCTAGTCTCTCTCCCGTCCCTTGGGAGATGGGAAACTTGGCTGTAGCTCTCTTAATTCAAATTAATACACGTAAACGTGTATCTATAAATTACATGGTCACATGTAGGCGATCACAGTAATTATCGAATGATCAAGTGACTTCGGAGTTTTACATTTTTTTCCTAGGCAATATTTCATTTTAGGTTACCAGGTAGCTAGATGCTTCAGCCGGTGACATTTCCATAATGCTTCTCAGTGGCCTGCGGCGGGCTGGGTATCACCTGGCACTGCCAGTTTGCTGCAGCGTTAGTTCTGGAGCACGATCAAAATAAACAGTGATGTCACCAAGGGCTTTCAGGTTGTCTGGGACTTCCTGCCAAGTTAGGCCCATGGCTAGGGTCGAGGTCTTAAGGTTTTTTGCTGTACTCTGAGCACAGACAGTGATGCCTGACAGACTTCAGGCAGTGGGAGTGTCTCGGTTTTCAGTCCTTTACTGACACGCAGCTGGTTTCCAAACATCAGTGCTCTGTTTCTCATAAGCTGGGTCATGAGACAGTAGAGACCAAAAAATGGGAAACTCCTTTCCGAGGGTAACTGGTTTTCATTGTAACTCCGCTCTGCATAAGCACTTGAAAAATACTAAAAAAACCTTTTTGTTTTCTTCCACTGAAGAAAAAGGTAAATACCACTCTAGACAATTGCCCTATATTTTCACATTCTTTTGGTGAAGGCCAACCCACAGATAGCTTCTAGAACATGGTAATACTAAATATTGTCCTTTAAATTCTCAGTGACTGTGGAAGGAATTTTTTTTGGTAGTTTCTTTGGAAGCCTGTTGATAACTATTGAAATATGTCAGCTTTCCTTCCTGCCAGACTGTAAGGCAAGATGTTCCGGGTGCCCTTCACCAGCTTAAAGACCCAGCATATTCATCCATGAGTACATTCAGCTGTATTCTTTAGAGGTGTTTCCAAAGTGCACCTTTGCCTTGCTCCATGATCAGGATTGAGAAGGGTCAAATGCAAAGGCTTTTAACAAAATCACGAGGTTGTTTGAAAGCTGAGTGCTCCTTTGAAACAAGGTGCCGTCTCCGTGGTGTGTCTCAAAACCTGCCGTGTAGGTGTCCATTCATAAATACAGAGACAGACATATTTTCACTTCCTTGTCTCTTCTGTTGTAACAGTAAACCATCTGAATTGTGCTAAAGTGTGTATCAGAATAAAAATTACCTTGACAGTGGGAGCCTATGTAAGAAAGGTCCTTGCCGTAATTCTGGAAGGCACTGAGATGACCTGGAGCTGGTTTGATTTCAACTGCAGTTGATTTCCTCCTGTTGATTTCATTCTGCTTACAACTGCGAGCACCCTTTGTGGTACAGATGTCAGACATACAGTTAATTCAGCCTGCTCTCGTGTTTTTAGTGACTTCATATTAACATCAGAAGGTTTTTGCTATTATATTATTTTTTTTATCAAAAAGTTCAGGCAGTTCCATGGTCAAAATTTTCTCTGTGTTTTATGGTAAAATAAGTACATGGGCTGTAGAAATTGAAGGGCTCTTGGCCTGCTGACAATCATATTCCTCAGAAAAAGTATTGGCATGCCAACTGTTTGTTACAGATGACCGCACAGTGCAGTGTTACAGATGACCCCACAGGTGTGCAAACATGTATTACTTGTCTTGTAAAGCCCTAACAATATTCAGGATGCTATTCCAGTCACTGTCCAGAATGTAGGCCCTGATTTTGCTGCTCATTTTTCACTTTTCAGTTTTAAGGAGACCAGCTGCATTTGGTTATGTACGGTCAAGCACCAGAACAAGCCCGCAGAGTTTAAATAGCAGATTTGGCAGATTTATTTAAAACTGAAGAACTGGCACTTGAATTTTACTTCACGGGAATATTTTCATTGGGCCTAGGCTTTGTAAAAGATAGATAGACAGATAGATGCAGGAATGGAGGCGGGGAGAGAAACTGTTACGCAGAGCTGATGAGCTGGTCCCCCAGGTTTTTTTCAGCTAAGCCATTTGCATAGCAGTACACTCCCAGATATCCTGATAATTCAACAGGCTGTCTTTAACTGATTTAGGAAAGACTCTCTGAAGGTGATGAAAGTGTCTTTTAAAAGCAATTGACTAAGAGCTGCACAAGTTGAAATCTATGGGAAATTCTTTATTCACTTAATTAGAATCAGAAAATAGGATGACAGGTTTTAGAAAATGCCTAGTTGATGTTTCACAAGACAAGAGTTTTTAGAAGCTGAGTTACATCTCTTTTTGGATATAAATGTGGCTTATGAGATTGAGTGAAGCCATATTTAATCCATGGACCTCACTTGAGCAGCCATGGGCTAGCTTGTACTTACATGAGCTGAACCTCACTCTTACAAAGCTACTAAATTGCACTTAGCCCTGACTCAGCTTGTGTAAACCTTGCCAAGCAGTGATCGTTGAAGGAATACTATAAATATGTGAGGAAAATGGTCAAGTACTCTCTGTTTTGCTTAAAAACTGAATAAGAAGGTCGTATTCTTTAAGCCTGGGACTAGCACTCACAGTATGGGGAGTTTTATTAACAGAATCCTCCACGCGTGTTCTGTGCCTCTGTGTGTAACTTGGTGCACACTGTGCCACCATCCAGTCTCTGTCTGGATCCCTGTAGACTTTCCATTTCAGTAGAGGCAGAAGAATATCGCTCGCTAGAATTGTGCAAACAGCTGATTACCAGAGTCCTCACTCCCCTCAGCAGCTTGACAAAATGTGTTTCTTTTACGTTCTTCAAGTGATGAGGGGAAAAGGAAGGGCAGTCCCAGAAGGGATTTGGTGCTTATTCCACCCTTAACTTTTACATGTGGTAATGTTCTGTTCTGCTTGATTTTTGTACTCCTCTTTGTTAACTTCTTGCAGAAACCTGCCACTTTCTACCTCAGGTTTTTTTTTTTTCTGGTTTAGTCTTTTCATGGCTTGTACATAGTTGATGGAGGGGCGTGGGCTTCTCTGGAGGTTGCTTAGAGGTTAACACCTCTCTTATGAAGAAAGGCTGAGGGATTTGGGTCTCTTCAGTCTGGAAAAAACACAGCTGAGGGGGGACCTTATCAACACCTGTAAATACTTCAAGGGTGGGTGTCAGGAGGATGGGGCCAGGCCCTTTTCAGTGGTGCCCAGTGACAGGACAAGAGGTAATGGGCACAAACTTGAGCATAGGAAGTTCCACCTAAACATGAGGAGTAACTTCTTTACTTGGAGGGTGGCAGAGCCCTGGCACAGGCTGCCCAGAGAGGTGGTGGAGTCTCTGTCTCTGGAGACATTCAAAACCTGCCTGGACACATTCCTGTGTAACTTGCTCTAGGTGACGCTGCTCTGGCAGGGGGGTTGGACTAGATGATCTCCAGAGGTCCCTTCCAACCCTATGGTTCTATGATTCAGAGGCAATATGTAAACTGGGATGCTCCATAGAGACATGTAGGAACCTGGAGAGTCTCAGCCCACAACTCCTATTATGTCTCTGGTCTCAGATGAGACCAATACGAAGCCTTCCCCTCCCACCCCTTTTGTTTTTAGGAGGCCCTTCAAATAGTGTTCACATATTATGGGTTGCATGCTTGGCTGGGTGGAGCTACCTCAGATTGCAGAGGACAAATTTGGACCCTGCATATCAATTAATTTATTCTATAGTTTTAACAAAAAAACTGTTGAAATCCAGATTTGCTGGGTAACGGATGAGAAACTGGGTGAAATTTTGTAGCTTTAAATGTGGAGAGAATCAGACTATAAGCTTTAAATGATCCTTGTTGGAACTGAACGGTTGGAAATAAAGATTTGGTTCATGTTTACTAATGAACTTTTTCTCAGTTATTATTTCCTCTGTGCTCTTGGCTGGGATGCTGGGTGCTTAGTTGTAAGCACTGTATTTGCTGAACCAGTTTGAATCTTTGTCCCGTGTATCGCACATGTTGGTCGCGGGTGTGTGACAGTCACCCCTGCTGAAAACACTTGGATTTCCAGTACAGTGAGCTGTATTTTTGTTTACAGTGAACAGCGCAAACACTTTCTGAAGTTGTTTCAATGCTTAGGTAATACATACCAGACTCCCAGCTAGAGTGTGATATCCCGGGGACCTCAGAAGAAGAAGAAGAGCCTGTAAACCACTCAGCCATTCTTAACCCCTGGTTTATGGTTTTCAAATGATTGGTTATCTTGAGATGTGGGAAGTAGACCTCACTCCTGAAAGACGGGCTGTATGATTCTGATGACCTTTGTATGCTTTTCCAGCCTGTATTGGGAATAAAGAGGCTTCAGTCTTGCTTTGTTTGTGCATTCCTGAAGTGTCTGTGCCCTACACACTGACTGTGGCATTTGACTCCTCTGTAGCACAGCCTGCCTGCCCCTTTCCTATGACCTTTCAGGGTGCTTCCAGCTCTTGGCCTCCACGTCCCACAGCGGGGACAGCCAGAGGAGTCATAGAATCACAGAATGGTTTGGGTTGGAAGGGACCTTAAAGATCACCTAGCTTCTACCCCCCTGCTCTGGGCAGGGACACCTCCCACTAGACCAGGCTGCTCAAAGCCCCATCCAGCCTGGCCTTGAACACTTCCAGGGATGGGGCAGCCACAGCTTCCCTGGGCAACCTGTTCCAGTGGCTCAGCACCCTCACAGTAAAGAATTTCTTCCTGATATCTAAACTAAATCTCCCCTCTTTCAGTTTGAAACCATTACCCCTTGTCCTATCATTACGCTTCCTGATAAAGAGTCCCTCCCCATCTCTCCTGTAAGCACCCTTCAGGTGCTGGAAGGCTGCTATAAGGTCTCCCCAGAGCCTTCTCTGCTCCAGGCTGAACAACCCCAGCCAGAGTCAGCACCAGAAGGTGGGCTGACTGGGGCAGCAAGCAGGAAAGCAGTAGAGCAGTCTTGGTTTGGAAAACACAGAAACAGTGTGGTTCTGTTTGTCGAAGGAAAGATGGTATTGGGCGGTAGGCTCTGCACACGAGAGAGAGAGGATATTGGAGGTCAAGGCAGTTAAAGCCTTGCCATATTAGTACTTTTATTATTTTATAATTGGTTCAGCAGCTGAAACAACAAACCAAAATGTAAGCAATTGTGTTGGCCGTGCTGCCCTGTCAGAGCAGGGGAAGCTTCTTTCTGTAAAGACCGTGTTACGGTTCGTATAATACAAAGTGGTGGTCTCTGGGCTGAGCGTAGAGACATGCTGGAAACCAGCTCCTTAAACTTCAGGTTAAGAAGTGGGTAGAAGTGAGACATGCATTTTCCAGTCTTTTTAAGCTTTACTCACAGGACTTCACTTTTCCAATTCAGCTGCTCTGTAGAGCTCTGAGTTTCTAACTAGTACTTTTAAAATACTTGCAGAATTTGGCTTGTAGGGGTGTCTGAATATGGATATCTTTTTGCGTGCAGCCTTGAGCTTCTCCAAAAGTGTCCTAATTGACCTGTAATCAGTCCAGTTTCCTTTCTGTGGAAGTTACGGTAAGAATCTCACCCTGATGGGGAGACAAGATGTGGCTGGATGCTGGGAGCTCAGAAGAATTTCCATTCTTCAGCTTAAATACGGATTTAAAGTGACATTTTAAAATATATTAAATAGCTGTTGTGCTGCTGTTAGGAGGGGGCAGTTTATTATTGCTCAGAATAAACGCAAAGTTCAGTTACATCTTAACTAGATTTTCTACCTTTTGATAATAATAATAATTCTAAAGTGAATTTACTAATTACCCTGGTCCAAGTCATCAGTAGGAGAAAAGCAGTACGGACTGGGAGTGAAAGCCTCCGGAGGTGGAAGTCCTGCAAAAAGGGTAATTGAATTGATTTCTGTGCTTGTCCAGCCTTGGTTTCAGAGAGGGCTACCAGAAAGGAGGCGGTGTGTAATTTTTGGTTTCTTTGATGTACATGAGTGAATCGTAGGAAATAGAGAGAAACGATTCCTTTTATTACAGTGGTTGGTGCTCATACTTGTTTCTGGACCATGTGGTCTAGTAACCTAGAGATGGAAGTGTCCATATCCCATTTTCAGTCCTCTCAGCCATTCAGTCATACACAATTTATCTTAACTGTCAGAAAAACTGCAATAGGTTGGACCGTGCATTAGCCAGGGAATAGTCTATCTACATAAGTAATGAGAACATTTGGGGATTGCTGTTCAAAATATATTTTCTTCAATCATAACACCATAAAAACCTCTTGACAATTCTTACGTAGTAAGAGTAACATGAAGCTAACTATAGCTTAGAACGCTTCATGGAAGAATAGTAACTCTCGAAAAACTAATGTTTACTTTAAAGATAAACGTTAACTATTAGGAAGCAATTCCAGATGTGTGGTTATGGCAGAATTTTAGTGATTATAGTCTTAGCCTGCTTAGTGAATTACATTATTGCATTTAAAAGTAGCCAATGAATTTTTTTAAAATGAATTCATTCTTCAGATGGTCTGAATAAAACTGTTTGTTTTCTATTATCTGAGAAACAAACAGAGCAGTATCTGGTTTATTTTTGAAAGTAAATACAAAAGGTCTGACCCCTGGATATTGCCTTTGATAATTGTCTGAGAAAATGTTCTTCCTGGTAGCTGATTCTTTCTTCGAGCCATTTCTTCTTTTTGAAGATAATGCCAACCCCCCCCCACCCTCAAATTATGCAGTATGTTTTAAAGAATGCTTTGAAATGAAACGGTTTGATCTCTTTAGTCTCATGAGGTCTTCCAGTATTGTATCAACTACAGAAGGCAATACACTGTTATATTTTATCAATGAAGACAGAAGTTTTCAAACTTACAAAACCTTTCTTTGCCCATCATGGTGGGTCTGTGCTGAGTATTTTGGACTGGAACAGTTGTGTGCGATTTATTAGTTCACCCGTGTGCTTGCTTATCCCTCTGTTTGCCTGCTGATGTCTCCCAAGGTCCAGGTGCGCGCAGCACTGGCACGGAAGTTCAGGACATGGACTAGCTGAGAAATCCCAATCCCTGTTTTCTCTGTTTTTAAGCCCCTTATAAAGGCCACTTAGAGTCTGTGTCTGAATTGTGAATGGTAATGAAGTTGGGACCTGCCATTTCTAAAATGTCTTGTTATAAGTAGGCTCGAGACTATTGTATTGTGAGAATGGGTTGGCTTGGACTCCTCTGTATTAAGACTGCTCAGGATGTTGACAGCTGAAATTCACGTTACATTTGGCTCTCCACAGAAAACATTGTTCCTTTATTAGATTGGTATTTCAGCTTAAAGCCGTGCCAGGATGTTTAAATTACAAAGATTGTTCCTGCTGGAGCACAGGCTTTCTTCTGTCCCCATGCTTTCTGCCTGTGCTACGGATTCTATAGTGTTTTCTTGCAAGGGTGTTGGTGGGTGCTTTGCGCATGAGTGGAGAGTGCTGCAGTAAGCAAATGGTACACAATGCAACTGTTTCCTGCTTTGTGCTGACTACACAATAAAGCAATAATGTACTCAATAACACAAATCTGTACTCACAAAGTACCTGGTCAAATCATCGAGCAGGGGAGGTCTGACCCAATGAAATTATGGTATTGAGCGGCAGTTAGTGCAAGTAACATATTGGGCTTAAAATAAATATGTAAACATATGTTACATGTATGTGTATATTGTATACACACACATTTTTTTTCAGATTATGTCTTTCAACTGCAGGGCTAAGTTTATGTCTGACAGATGTCACTTGAGGTCATTAATAGTGAACTCACCTACATTAAGAGCTCCCGAAACGTTCTCACTCTTTACTCTCTGGGCAGCTGCAGACAGTGTTTGTGTTTCCTTTTGTCAAATAGAGACATCCATAACTTAGAAACAAGATTTGCTGTTGTAGCTCAGCCCATCCGCAGGACCTCCATTTCTGTAGTAAGAAACCTGGAGCTTTCTGCTGGAGCTGGTGTTTATCTTCCCTCCCCGTTCCCAGAGGCACCAGGGGGTTGTGCCGGACCAGAGCTGCAACAGGAGCCTTAAGAAAAATTGTTTTTCAGCGTGGGCTTAAGTAGCTGAGTCTTTCTTTGGAAGAAGGCAGGGCAGCTTATTTCAGTTAGGATTGAATTGTATTATCCTCACTTCACCACAGAAGTGCTTTGCTGTGAGGTACTTGTTTTTGTCACTGCAGTGTGTGTCTGCTGCCCGTCTCTGCCTCAGAAAAGCTACCTCAGAAAAGGCAGCTTGATGTCAGCCGGCAAAAGAGGCACTGCTTTTATTTTTACCATCTTTACAGAATCAGAACAAGGTTGCAAGTATTCCAGCCCTATAGGTGTTGGATAAGAGACCCATTTCATGCTCCATTTAGCTTTATCTGGGATAGATTTTGCCTGTGTGCTGCTCAGGAAGGGTAAGAGAAGTGATAAAGCACAAGTTATAGTTGAATTTATTCTGGATCCAGTTATGTGTACGTGTAAACACAGATGATACAGAAATAAATGAAATCTGATGGCTTGTAGCATCTATACTGAATTAGCATGTTGCTGCATCCCGTTTTTAGGGTCACTGCTTTTATTTTTATCGTTTGAGCTGCTGCTTTTCCAGTGGTGTATCTCCTCCTCTTCATTGGGCAATGATGAATATAGAAAGCTGAAAAGATTGAAACTGGGGCTGTAGAACAGTCTGATTCCACTCGTCTTTTATACTATGATTACTCCATGGACTTTATTGGAATTAACCCTGATTTCTACCTGTGTACAGGAATCAATGGGAGACTTTTGTCCAAGCTTGATAGCAGATGAGGATCAGGTGGTGAATGCTGTGCAGAAATGTTTCGTGTGGGACCTAATCCTTTCCCCTGTCTTTGCTCCATTCTGCTCCATCCCTCCTAGCGGCAGAGTCTGTCCAGCTGAGGAAGGACCCATCCATCCCCTGAGCTCCCTGCTGGAAAATGTTAGCCTAGGCATGTGCAACGAAGGAGTGTCATTTTAAAGATCTTTCCCAGCGCAAGGTTTTTTCCATATTCTTTCGGTCTGTTGGCAGTTTACCGTAACTAAAGCGGTTTCTTCCCACCTCTTGTCAAGGTGGAATCTCTCACAAACAGCCTTCGGTAACAGCTTCTTAGGTAACAGCCCCAAGCGTGGCTCGTTTCACCTTTCTGTGCAAAATGAAGAGAGTATTTTGCAAGTAAATTTATGAGGATCCTTCTCTTCTGTGGTGGAGAACAGGAGAAAAATCAAACCGGCCTTTTCATCCTAGGACGTCTGGAAAATTAATGCGTCCTGAGTGCTCAAGCAGTGATAGTAAATATGTTGTTTTTCCCGTGTGAGCTGGATTTATGTCAGCTGCGGAATCCGCACGCTCTTTGGATTGAATGCGAACTGTTAAAGCCATGCTGGCAGGGATGCGGCCGGACAGGGATGTGGGAGGAGATGCGGTGCCATGCCCTGCTCCCCTGTGTCAGTAGGTGGCACCAGATGGCCGGGCCAGCGGGGAGGGAGGCTTGTCGCCTCTCCGCCAGCTGATCCACAAAATTAGAGATTTTTCTCAGGTACTGAGTCTTCCTGTAATATGACCGTTTCTGTTAAAACCTGGTCACGCCCCCTTTCCTAAATATTTAACTGTGTTTTTTATAACTGTTATATTTTTACAAAGGTGAATTGTGTGTTTGCTCTTCAGGGCCAGCCTTTCGGGTCTCTCGGAGCGCTGATTTTGGAGGGATTTGGTTATGGAGGATGCAACACAGCCGCTACTTCAGCCCCAGTGATGGGGAGAGCTCGGGATCCGTGCTCCCAGCCCAACGGCTGTTTCTGCAGGGTTCACAGCCCTGAGTTTAGCAGCCGTTTATAACCTCCCTCCTCTTCCCCTAGAGGAGGTGTTAGGATCTTTTATATTTAGTGCTGATAAGTACATGCAAATTCCGATTGGAAAACAGTATGAATATGCCAACAGCATCTGACTGCCTGAAAGAGGAGAACCTCACGTACAGAGTTGCGTTAGTGGGCTACCATTTTGTTGCTAGGGAGAGTTCAAAGCAAAGTTAGTTGTATTTATCTGGATTAGTTAATAAATAAATTCCTATGACTGGTCACAAAGTCAGCAGTTTTATGTGCAGGAAGAAATGTTTTTTTCAGATCTAAGTTAAAAGGCCTCTACTGGTCAAATGCTTATGTGACTTCTTAAGCATTTGCATTTTTTTCATCAGAATTTGCACCATTTTGTAAAGGTGTTGAGGTCTTCTTTGCACTTCAGGTTTTTCTTAGCAGAGTTATCCACAGCTCCATATGCTTTAGCCAACAATCACAGATTTATAAAACTGACGGGCTGCTTTTGAAAATAACAATTGCGAAAGTATCTTACTGCACCGTTTCGTACATGTTCCATTTTGTGTGGAGTTGAACATAACAGTTATGGATATGTGTATGCAGCAAAGCTACTGGCTTGAATTCTTGCTTTTGTGAAGTACTTTGGTTTTTTTTTTATGAAGACTTGGAGCATTCATTTGCTTTCTGAAGGACTGGTTTGGTATCTAACCTGTTCTTGAGCTTGTGCCCAGGCTTTGAGTGAAAGTAATTGGTTTTTGAAACCAGAAGTCTTGAGCTTAAATTTTACTACTTTCTTCCAATATATGTATATTGTCTAAATTATTATTACGTTTTTTTCTTTTGCAGAGGTTTTTAAGAAGAATCTGATGGTGAGAATAGGTTAAGAAGACTCAAGATGACGACAACAGTAGCGACAGATTATGACAATATTGAAATCCAACAGCAGTACAGTGATGTCAACAACCGCTGGGACGTTGACGACTGGGACAACGAAAATAGTTCTGCTCGTCTGTTTGAACGATCCCGCATCAAGGCCCTAGCTGGTAAGCGCTGATCACATGAGCAAAGCTCTGATGCTGTATGTACGAGATAGTACAAGATACTGTCTGTCTTCAGTGCCTGCACCTTGTCGGTAAACTAGAGCTGAAATTTTCCTGAGGTCAAATGCAGTTTGACCAAACAATTTTTGAGATTGCTTTGTCTGTTGACGTTAGTGGGACATGATGGTATCACATTGCTTTGCAGGATGTGCTCATATCTGGTATTTTGCAAACACTTGGCTGTTCAGATTTATTATGGAGACTTCTTTGGTGTAAGCACAGGAGAGCAGAAATTCCATCCGTGTGTGTTTTGGTTTTTATTATTATTATTTTTATTAGACGGTTGTGTTGACTCTTTCCCACCTCATCAGTCTCATCAGATATTAACCATTTTTGGCTGTGTATTCAAATTGGTTTGATTGGGTTTCTGTGATTGGCAATGATGCCGGTTTCCAAATTCGGAAAAAATCAGGAAGATAACAAAATTCTGTGTCAAAATATCTTCATTTGCAAGTGTTCAAAACATCTCACCTGTCCTGAAATGGAGGAATGTGGTAGATGGAGACAGCTGTCGTTTAGTAAATAATGCTGAAACTACACAGTTTTCTGAAGAAGCAGAGCTTCTGAAATACATGATGTCTTCTACCGAATGACACTCTTACCAGCAGAGAAATGAAATTTGATTGGTTCCTTTTTTTTTGTTGTTTAAAAGATTTGATTATTGCGTATTAGAGGCTGCATATTAACCAAATCTGTTTATACAGCAAGGAGATTATGTCATGTCCTCTCAGCTCTGAGGCACTGCCCTGCAAAGCAATTTTTATATGTCTGTAAATGATTTCCTGACTCTTATGGTAGCATGCCCACATTCTTGACCTCTGAACAAAATGCCTCAGTAGCGTGGGACATACCGTAAGCATGGAAAACAGCTCCAAATATGCTGAGCTTTCTGCTGGTGAAATTTTAGTTGCAAGGGCCATTTTAAACCAAACACTTTATAATGTGTTGAAACAGGTTTATTAAATTAACTGTACTGAGACAAAGGTATCATCTGTTTCATTTGTGATTCCGATGAGACTGACTCCGCAGCACGGTGTGCCCTTTCTCCTCTTGCTGCCAGCTGTGGGAGTGCATTAGATGCAGAACACCTTTCCGTGCCAGGCACAGGGCAGGATCAGGTTTGGAGCTGAGCAACTGGGAAATGAAGTGGTTCACGCAGGTGGGCAGAGAGCAGATCATGTAACTCTCACTGAGGATAGTAATCGTATCAACTTAATGGAACTGCTCGCAGAAAGGATGTGCACTGAATTTTGCTATCTTTAGAAGACTTTTAATTACAGCAGTTCTCATGATGGAGTGCATTTGAAATTACAGGTGAAAAGGCCTGACCTCAGAAGCAGCCTGACTGATGCCTATGGCGGTAGATTAGTGGTAGACGAGAAGAATCTTGACTTGTTGGGGTTTGGTTTTTTTTTTTTTTCAATAGTTTGATCTTGATTGAGGAAGAAACTGTATTTTACTCCTGCCACATTACTGGTTGTAGGTTATATTATATTCCCTGGGTGGGAAGTGCTTTTGGTACAAAGCTCATTAGCCGCATTTGGATTCCAGATCTAGCCTTTGCTGCAGTTCGTTGTTCCACTTACTTTTATGGCAAGCAGAGCTCCCCATCTGAGTAATGAATAATAAACATGAAACTCGTATTTCAAGGAGAAGTAATGTAAGGAAAGTACTTGAATTATTTAGATAGCCTAAAACAAATACCGATGTAAAGCAAATAATTGTGCTGAAGATTCAATTCAGAGGCATACTGAAACACTTTCCCAGAGAATGATGTATTAATTTTTTTCGTAATGAGCATTAATCATAGTTATTTTAATTTGATATGTTTCATACCTGTAATTCTCTACTGTTAGTGTTGAGAATGCTGTGTGCTGCCAAAACTTGGCTTAGCGTACTGCACTGCTGCAGCACTGCTTGAAAGTCTAATCATGATGCAGGGAGAGAGGAATGAAGAGAGGTTTGTGTTGCAAATCGAAGGTTATAGTTAAAGGCTGAGCCGTGGTGCTCCTGGCACTGTTCAACCTGTATTTTCCGATATGCTGCCTGGTGAGTAATCTTTCCTTGGATCTCCCTAGAAAGGCAGGCATTTCCAGGTCTTTTAACAGCTAGGGAAATCACCTTGCAGCCTGGAACTGGGATAGCAATTGTCTCTGTCATTGTAGTCTTTAAATTGAGACAGGCTTTTTCTGGAAAGGTGTACTCTGATTCAGCTGCTTGTCACAGGATCAGACACGATAATCACTGTGAAAGCCCGTGGCTGGTAGTGCACACAAAGCCATGCTGGATATCAGGAGGCTCTTCTGGTCTCTAAAACCCATAAATTTGACTGCCTATTGCGCCATCACTTTCCTCTGGGTGAATTTCGCTGCTCTCTGAAGCAGAAGTAGTTGTGCACCACCTGCAGGGCCCAGGCTCACCGAGTAACACTCCAGTCTGACTTAGATGGGCACTGGCTCTTTGCGGACACAAACATCTTCCCACACCTCCACGACTGGCCATCTTCTGACAACAGTGTTTTTCTTCCCAGAGGTCCTGGATTAGTTGTATCTAAAGACTGCCGGTGGATGTCCAGCTCTTCCGGTGTGTCTGCCTTTCATTTAAGTCACAAGATAAATCAAAAGATTGTCAACATCTTGCAGTTTATGAAATGCGTGTGTATCATTATCTCCTTGTCCTAGTATGAAAGGTTTCAAAATCAACAGGCCAGGCACTGGTTCTTTATTCCCCACCTACAGGATTGCAAGCTGTTGCATTCAAAAGTAGAATAGCCGTAGGCATTTTATACTGCCTAACTAATGGCTGTATGCTCAATATGAATCTTTCTGTTGGTGCAAGGATCTTCTGTCCACATTCGTCAACGAGTTGTGAAGTGCCTCTTCTGTGGAGCTTTCATCTTGTACTGAGTCTAGTTTACTGTAATTTTACTTCCTTTAAGGTAAAGGTAGGGAATGGGTAGGCAAGAAGTGACTTCTGTAGCCACTCTGTTCTAGAAAGAATCGTAATGGCCCCGCGTTCCAACAGGATGAGGAAGTATTTAAAGAGCAAAGCAGGAGATGGTGGACAGAATAATCTGTGATCAGAAAAGACAGGGTATTGGAGAAAACCTCTGTTAAAGCAGGTATGATATAATAATAGTAGAAAAGTACTGTAGTCATCGTAGCAGCTGATAACCGGTATTATTAAAGTGGTTTGCGTACTGTGAAAACCAGAAAGTGAAGGACTGTTTCAGTTTAAAACAAATAAATCATCTGGGAACTCAGCTTTCAATCAGAATTCAGATTTGAAGGGATATGCAACCAGATTGGTTGCCACTCATGTTGAATTAACTCACTCTGCAACTGATATGAGAAGAAGGTAACCGATATCTACTTCGTAAAGTAAGATATCCCACTGTAGGAAATCATCTTTCACCTGTCCTTGTTCTCTGTGGTTCTTTGGAAGGTCTTGCTGGAAGACTAGGTAATTCTGCCTGCTCTGTAGAAGCCAAAAAGGTATCATGTTTGTGCAAAATTCTTCATTCACAAATCCTCAGGTGTTAGATTTCGTCTACCAAGGACCATTAGCTAACAAGATTTGCTGTGCGGTGCCTTGGTGCGTAGAGCTCTTATGAAAGCCTTAAGAAACAGTTTGGTGGTTCAGCAGAATTTTTCACACTCAGTCGGGGACTGTGACATTCAGGTGTACCATGCTTCTTGTCTTGGATGCTGTTTTCAGGTAGTATGAGAATGGTCACCGCCAAAACTTTCCATTTCTTCAGGTAGCTAAATCAATATTAAAAAAATGCTCAGCTAAAGTTGCTTGCTTTTCTGCTCATTTGTATTTTGCCCTTTTGTCCTCTGGGTTCACCTGAGTGACCAGAAGGCCTGTGACTCAGCCGTCTGGCGTAAGAATTAAAGATAGTTTCAAAGTTTATGAAAGAACAGAGGCATATCTTAGCGAAGGGCAGATGGAGCTGCGCATTCCTTTTGCAGCTCCACCTGAGTGACTGCGCATAGGTCAGGACACTTGCTAGCGTTGCGTGTCCCAGCATTCATGGACCTTACAGGGGAATACACATGAGGAGACTGCATTTGTCATGCAGCTTTCCTTATTTGTCCCGATTGCGCAAAGAGAAACAAGGCTTCTAATTGATGCCAGTAACTTAAATTCTCCCAGAAACAAAGGACGAAATCGTTGAAATTAAATAGATAGAGAAAACTTGCAATGGGAAAGTGCTGGGTACCGTGTGGGGCTAGTTAGCACTTTTGGCCCTGATAATTGAGCCATTCCCCCCCATATCTCCACTGCAGAAAGTAAGCAGAACAACCTCCCAAAAAAGTGAAAAGATAGATCCCACTTGTAGGACTCTTCAGATACCACGCATCTGCTTGTCCCTGCTCTCTAGGATCTCTCCCTTAGCAAAGTTACTGCTGCATACACTAAAGAGAGAAGAAATCTGCATGGTCAGAATGAAGTTTCAGGTCTCAAGGCAATAAAAAAAGACAAAATACGATGATTTAGAGCTAAAGAGAACAAACCTCTTGTTTATTCTCGGCCTTGAAAGAACATACTGACAATAATTTCTTGCAGTACTTTTAATGAATATCCAGTCCCGAGCTATCTGGGACTTGAAACTCAGTGCACTAATTTTAATAACAGCAAATGGTTAAGGAAAGAGAACTCAGCAGTATATTGGTGCTCGTAAATCAAGTTTGAAGGGTACGTTGAAGGATTCACTCCACACTAAACAGAAACAAAAGCTTCACAGCAGTGAAACTGCAGATGCATCTTCTCAGCGCTGGTACGGCAGTGCTGGCTACTAGTCCATGTTTTTGTTCAGCAGCTAAAGGCCTAATGCAGACTTACACAGGTGAGTATGAAAGGGCCTATTTTGAAAAAAATCTTACTTTGCTCAGGTAAAAGCTGATGGAATTATTTCAACAAAAGCTTTTCCAAATGTTGACCTCACCCAATGCATTCCTGCTGGATTTCACTTCTGGGAACAATTTCTCAGCGGTCGTTTCTAAGATGCAGTACTTAAACAGAATCTGTAGGAAGCTGGTGTTAAAAACAGGAGTATCATTTTGCGTGTTCTGTGTCATGCGGGCATCAAGGGAGAACGTGTGGCAGTGGAGAAGCTGCTACACTTAATGCATGTCACCTGCGGTACTGGCTGTGGCTATTGATGAACACTGTGCTCCTACCAGAAAACAAGAAAATGCATAGCCCATCTGCCACTGCTGATTAACGTGTTCACTTTTATGGTCGCTAGTGGAGAACTGTTTTTAAAGCAAATAGCAAAAACCAGACAATAAATAATATTTTGCTCTTAGCACTTTTATTTTAAAGATCGTCAGTGGACTGACCCCAAAAGAAGTGTCACTCTATGTCTGTGGTACATAAAATGACTTTCAAGTAAACATGAATAACTTGGATTCAGTGATGTCCCATCAAAAAATGTAATTTGGTACAGAGGTCATTTGTATCCCATTGCTATAGTAACATGGTTTTTGGTACCAGTTATGCATAGTTTGTGGGTTTGCTCTCTCTCTCTCTCTCTCTCTTTAGAATCAAACAAGTAGTGTGCAAACTACAGGGAGGTGTAAGTCAGATTCTTTGTAGTCTGATTAGATACCAGATCCGTGGTCCAATGTAGCTTCCTGAGTACAGAGACAGGCTTCTGAGAAAAAGTACCGCTGAATGTAAGTGAGGAATTTTCTGGAATCATACATGCTTGTTTGCTTCACGGGTAGTATTTACGATAACTCAGTAATAGAGCGATGCATGAAAGTTATTTGCGTCCTGGTGAATAACTGCAATCCGGCACACGCTGCTCAGGCAGGACAAGTGGAGCTGGAAAAATAGGCTTTTTGCTTCTTTGGAGAGGGAGCAGGATGGGAGCAGTTGCTGGCAGCCCCACCCTGGAAAGTCTGACGGCTGCGGTCATTTTACATCTCTGATTAAATTCTTTCAAGACTAAGCAATATTGAGTTGGACCTGTCCATGGAAGAGCCCAGCATCTTGTCAGCAAATGAGCCTGTATTGATCAATCTTTAGATCTTTGAATTCCTGTGCGTTAAGCTCCTGGACTGGAATACAGGTAGTGTATCTGCTGCTTGTAATTTCTTATGGAGAACTCTAGACATATGCCAGCCCTTATCCACAAAGGGCGGACTGTGCTTAGACAGCAATTCAGTAATTTAACAACATAATGTAGGAGAGAATTCTGTCCTGTAGTTAAGCAGTGATTAAACATAAAAAGCCATCTGTACCTAGAGGAAGAAGATGGAAAACTAATATGTGTATGCTGACTCTGTGTGCGTGTGTGCATATGCGTATCTGCTTTTAGGATATTGCCAATGAAATACCCATGAGGGTAATCCTGAAAGCAGGGAAATCTCCTTTATCATACCTGAGTGTTAGACACGTTGGCACTGCACTAACTTTCATAGCGTGCTTACTTGCACTGATTTTAGGTGAGAACTACGCCTTAATTCCCAGACTGGCACAGCACAGCCCTCCCCTGTCTATTTTAGTTTTCATCATCCGTTCATCATCACGGCATCAGCAAAGAGTGGAAGCACCAGGGGAACGTGCTTTTGGCTGCCTGCAAAGCCAGATGAGTGAGACGCCGCGTTCTGCATCAGCTGAAGCAGGGAGAGGCCAGCCCAGCAGGGAGAGGTGGGGTAGGATTTGTGAAGGGGAGTAAAACACTCTGGCTGCACCAGCTGCTGAAAGAAAGGGAAAAAATACTTGCTGGGAGATACCCTCCATGTAGTCAGTGAGAGCTATGCCAGGTGCAACAGTACAGCTGAGTACATGCTGCAGCTGATGATTTAGGAGGAGACCTACCAGCCAGATTGTCAGCTGGTATTAACTGGCATTCTCTCTCAGTTTCTGTGAGACTACGCTGATTTACAGCTGGGAATCTGACCCATAGCGGCCCAGCATGGGAAACCTGAAGGCTGAACACACTATAATGTCCTTTGCTGTTGGAATCAATGTTTTGGGGATGTTTAATACACAGAAACCATGGGGTAACTAGCAATGACCCTTCATTGAAATGGTGAGATTGTTTTTAGATATTTTTCTGAGTCGTCTTAATGGAAAGGATTACTTGTTTACAGGAACTATGTGCTAATAATGGCAATAATTTCTTTAAAAAAATTATTTGATCAAGGATGAGGCTGGCTGTAGATGCATTTCAAAACCTATTTGTGAGCCTATAATTTAAAAGAAGTCTTTCCACAAAAAATGCGTATGCAGAAGAAAATGTTCTCATCTCATGTCTTTAGCACATCTAGGTAGCGATGTTTCTGTATTTATTTTATTTATTCAGCCAAATCCGCAATGTGCCTTGCATTTTTCCTTCTATTTATTGCTTGGATACTACATGAAAGCACTCCCTGAAGTATAAATGATGTCGAGCAGAGCGTACTGCAAAGCAAAATTCAATACAGGATTAAAAAATGTTTACTGATTTCTGTTAACCTTGGAGCTCTTCTAATGGGGAAAGATTAGTGATGAAATCATTCTTTCAGATCAGAGCTTTGATTCTTATCTTGAGGTAATATCCTGGAGAGATATAAACCCAGATTGCCTTGAGACAAATTGCCTTGATGGGGGAAGAGGCAAAAAGAACAGGAACACGGATGAGGGCCAGACAAGTAGAGAGGATGATGAAAATCCACTTCCAAGTTCCACTTTTTTAGTTTCTAGCATTCTCCGTCATAGTTTTGAACTCTTCTAGTGAGCAATGCATACAATACTATTCTTTTGCCAACCGCTTTGTATGTGTTTGTTGTACGATGATTTTTTTTAAGTTTTGCTTCCTTTAAATGTTATTGAGCCTTTAAGGTGGATGGGTGTCAAATGTAGACAGTATTTGTACATATAAGTGTGTAATATATTTTATTTATTCTGTACATTCTATAAAAACGAAATGTGGTTTGCTCTGGAATAATAAATTCATGAGTTTGAGACTGTTAGTACTTGTCAATTGACCACTAAGCTTTTCTGCAGAGATTTCTAGGCAATTCCTAGATGGGGAGATTTTGTGGGTCAGGCTTGATGAAAGGAGGTTTTTGGAAATAAACAAAGACCTGTCTCTCTTATGTTGTCTTTGAAAATGAGACCTTCAGCTCATGTTTCTGCATCTAGTATGTTGGGTTTTGTTTTTGTTTTTTGTTTTTTTTTTTTTTAAAAAAAACCCAACCTTCCAACAGATTTTTTTTTTCTAATACTTTTCTTGTCTTTTATTTTGAATGAACTACAGGATCAGCACAAGCCTGTACTGCCTCTGCTTTTCTAGAACTTTGTTGCTTAGGTATAAGAGGATCTAAAATTCTGTAGGGAGCCCAGTTAAGTTAACTTCAGAGCTTTCCAATTTAGGGGCTCAAGCTCCTCCAGTTATGGAACTGGCAAAACAGGTACTTTTTTATTCTTCTCCCCTAAACTGACCACATGTGAATGTGGCTGGTCACAACTGGGACGTGTTTGCGAACATTAATATAGTTTATATGCTTTTCTGTTCTGCCTATGTGAAGGAAGGGAAATAGTAGAAATAAATACTCTGGCTTACAGAGATTTGTGAAAGATCAGTGTGTTCTACTTGTTGTTTTCACCCAATTTCTATTTTGCTCAGGAGATTGAATTTTCATGCCTCAGTGATTGCGGTGTAGCAACAGTGCATCTTCTGTGTTCATGGTCAAACTGGAAAAAAAAGAAACGGTGCAAAAGGAAGAAAATGAAAACCGGGGTGGGAATCTCTCGCTCTCTTTCCTACGTATAACCATAGATGCAATTCAGATAGAGGAGGAGAGGAGAGAGGGAGAGGCAATGGAAATAATGCCAGCTTCTAAAAAAAAAAAAGCACATTAAAACCCATAAAAAATAATTTTCTGGATGAAAATTGAAAGTGTTTTCATGCCAGAATTTCACAGAAAGCTAGTATGTTAAGTGCGTACCTGTGCACCATGCTTGATTTTAATAGACTTTTTAAGGGTTATTCATCCAAGTCCGGGAGAAAACCAAGGACATTTCACGGGCCACAAACAAGGCCTGTGAATGTCGTTGTTAAGGGTTTTTCAGAGATGGCTTCCCTGCTTTGCTGAGTTCATGGAGAATGGGAAGCAGTGCAGTTTGGAAGAACCCATTTGGACTGGAATACAAACCACCACAAACCATGATTAGTTCCAAACACAAGTGGCTCATGTAGCTCTCTCCTGTGGGCTCTCCTGGCAAGTATTCCACTGTTGCAGTTAGCAAGGACGCGCTGTTACAAAAGTCATGTCAACTTTCCTGTTAATCTGGGACTTGTGTAAACTGAAACCTGAAACCCGAAACCAAGTGGAATTGACCCAGTTTCAGTAATAAATTGATATTCTGGCCTGATTTGTGAAAAGACTCCCAAAGGTTTTGTGCTGCTTTGGTCTCGGACGTCACAACCTACAGGTTTATCTTGAGTCCAAAGCTGGTTTGTTCCTGGGACTCGACGTGGAGCTCCTGAAAGGCCAGCCTGGACAGGGCAAAAGGAAAGCATGTGAACAGACCCTTGTGTAATAAAAATCCTTGTCTCTTGCCTTTTAGCCTGCCCCTTTCTCTTACATTTTGATTGCATTGGCTCTCCCAAGCCCATATGAGTCACAGAGAACATATCTGGAAGGGACTTGGAGGACCAAATGCCTTGGTGTTTGCTACTGACCTAAAATCCCCTTTAAACAGTAAAATTGAAATACTTTCCAAAATAGAAATGTTACTTAAGAGCAGATCTCTTGGTTTTGTTTGTATTTATTTCACCTTCTTCTGAGACAGTGTCTAAGTATTGCAGGAAATGGCTGGCTTATAAGATGAATGGTTCTGTTCCCGCTAATACCTGCAGAAGAGGTAATTAAGTTGGCATGCTAATTTCTGCTTAGTGTGTGGGCTGCTTTTCTCTCTGTTCCAGCATCTTAGATATAAACTAGAGGGAAAAGAGCTAACTTTTTCAGGATTAATGTTATGCAAATTGTCAAATATGATTAAAAACCCCTATTTTCTATTACACTGTAGAACAATCCACAGCAAAAAAACATCTTTCCTTACTCTGTTGCATATACAGGGAGAGACTGTGTTTTTACTGTGTAGATGGGGGGTATCAGCAGGGAGGTCAAGAAGGCAAACGTGATTACGAGTTTTCAGCTCCTAGCTGGCACACTGATGGGATGTGTAAGAACTTTACCCTCTTTCAGGAGAAGAGCAAATGTTATGTGATTTCTGTGGCATTTTAGATTAATAAATCATCCTTTTTATCTTGTGATTTTTTTTCTAGTTAGTCACCAACTAGAAAATTTACAAGAGCAAATAAGAGTAAAGAGGGAGAGACAAGGGTGATGATTAACTAGTTTCATAATTATTGTATGCTCTGGCGTGCATTCTGCTTCCCACTAGAAAGATCATGTTCTTTCATGGAGTTGTAAAATCGCATCTTTCTTTCAGAACACAAGAGTACAAGGCATGCGTTTGTTTTATGGTACCCAGGGAACATTTTGTGCATTGCTTTCTTGGTTTTTTTACATATGCATTAAGTTGAATGTATTTTGAGGGTGGGCATGATTTGGACATTGAGTCCACTGCACATACTGTCTTCATTGTCGACCCAGTAAAGCCAGCCAAGATGGGTTGGCTTTATTAGTGGCAGATAGTGTAGACTGATGGATGGATGAGGTTGTCAGGGAATTTCTAGCCATTCCAATTCTAGCGAGGCCGTGTGAGTAATACTAACCCTGCACACTTACCAGTTATCTTCTGCAAAAAAAAGTTATGAACTGGATCCTTGGCCAGGAATTTCTTAGAGGGTTTTTTTGTCTGTACTTTTTTTGAGGATTTTTTTTCTTAAAGTGATTTGTTTTGGTTGAGAAAAGTGATGGTTTTGTTCAATCTTAGAAACATTGATGGTTAGGAATTTGGATGGTGATTTTTGCTAGGTCTAACACTAGTTTCTTCCTTAGAAGAAACTTTGTGGTAGGAACCCATTCATTTCAGCAGCAGTTTTCAGAACTGAGTAAAGACAGATCCCAGGACAGATCATTTTCTGTTCTGGGGTAAACACCTGCCTCCAGATGTTATTTGCACATTCATAATGTTACTGTAATCAACCTCTTGTTCTCCTTGAGGCTTTGCAAAGTTCTGATCATGTCAACTAAGTCACACTTTGCATTATGGTTAAGTGGATAATCATTTGCGTTTTTATTTACTCTTAAGAAGTACACAAATAATGCAAGCCATCGTTACCAGTCAAGTACTATGGGAGACGAATGCAAGCAAAAATTATTTCACAGCTATGGGAGAAAAGTAAGAACAAAATTTAGAGGGGAAAAAAAACCCAACAAAACCTTTCCTCCCTGATATACTAAACTTAATACATGATTTGGCCCTTATTTTTCTCCAACACTATAATCAGTGGTGAATTATACCATAGAGAGTTTCAAGCTGTGTTGATTTGATAAGTTACACTTGGACCAGTGCAAAAAGTTACATATGGCCTTCAAAACATTAATTCCCCTCTATAACATATTATCTAATTAGTATTGTCAAGGGCTTAGTCAATTAGAGAAACAGGGAAAATGAGTAGAAACCAGGTATAAAAAAGGGCTTTGCATACGAGTGCCTTGTAATCAATTTGATGCGTTGCTACATAACGGCAGTAAACAGGTCTCGGGTTTACTAAATTGAGTCAAAGGCAAAAATAATATATTAGGACTGATGTGACTCAAATAAAACTGGGAACTGGCAGGACACCCGTTTTTAAGAAGCCTTCCTAGGTACAGTGTAGAGTTTCACAAATACAGACAGATGCCCATTTTGCTTTGCTCTTTCTACTGAATTACCACCAACCTGTGAAGCGGAGCCTTCAAAATGTATGCCGGGGCCCAGCAAAGCAGCAGTAATGCTTTGGCAGGTGAGCCAGCAGCACCTGGCGATCAGGGCCATCCCCAGGAGCTGATACCATCATTAACAGTCTGTCACATCTGTTGCCTGGGGAGCTGTTGTTCAGCCCAAATGCCAAACCTGGATGGCAGCTAAAATGGGGTCAGAATTTCACAGTGAGCGCTGCCGAGGTCTCCACAACGTGTTAAGGTCTTCTGTCTCTGTTTTTCAAACCTTGAACAAAATAAGGTCAAACACAGATTCTTTCCCTTTGGCTTTCCCCCATGTGCCATGTAGCCTGCACTGCTCCATACCTGCTGCAATTCCTTCTCTTTTTAAGGTAGCATTTAGTGCTATTGGGCAGGCCGGAATTGGGAGGGACAGAGCAGAGACACGAACAAAAAAACCCCTCAGACCCCGACTTTTGTTCAGTATTTCTTGGGGATCTAAGCTTACCAGATTCAGTCATCCCACAGGGGACAATCTGAAGGGTAATTCGTGTATGTGGCGTTGTTTTATGACTGGGTGGTGAAAGCCAGTCTGTCTTTTATATGGGTCAAACCCAAATGATTATTTTTAGTTTTTAATGTTTTGCTTTTGTAATATTTTACTTTTTAATATTTTTTAATAATGGCCACGCGCATTAGTGTGTCGGCAGCCAAAGGTGTTGGGAAAGCTTTCAGCTGGGGAAAAGTTCCTGGCTCCTGATTTATGGCCTTCATGGTCTTAAAAATGCTCCAGCTCTCCTGTCAGACACTCGGACTTTAGTTTTACCGTCTCAGTTCGCATAGCAACACCTGTTTGCTCAAGGTGGGACAGTAATGAGCTGATATGCCTGCCGGCTGCCTGCCTGCTCTCCAGGGGAAGGGTTTTGTTTAATTATAACATAGGTCAGGCATCGCAGGCAAAAGCTGCCGTTGGCAGAAAGCTGCCGGGAGAAATTTTGTGACGGAAATAAGCCTGTACTTGTGTGTTGGGTAAAACGCGCTCCTCGAGCTTTGGGGGAGTTTGCATTTCTATATTAACGGCTCAGTTTACCGAGCTCTGTTCCTGTAAATTTTGGAGCCTTTCCTGTAAATTTTTGTGTTGCCCTTCTTCCCTCCCACTCCAGCCAGGAAATCCTATGGCCACAATGGCAGCATGTGGGTCCCTGCATGCTGGAGGGACACCCGGCTGTACAAAGATTATTGGGGAAAGGTTTAGGAGGAAAGGGGGACTGGCCGTGCCACATCAACGCATTGTGTTGTCTGGAGAGCAGCATCCTGCCTGCTGCAGCAGCAAGTGCAGGTGCTTCCTCAGATCCCCCCCTTTCGCCTTGCAAACACGCTTCTAAGGCAGAAGTCTGCAGGACCTTGGCCCCTGCACAGCAGTGTTCTGGCTGCCCCTGTGGACAATCGCTCTCTTCCCCGACACTGTGACATCTAGCTTGAATCATCTTTAGTGGCACAAGCGTTAGGTAGTGCTGAAAAGATGAAGGCCAGCTTTCAAAAGCTCTACTTGAGGTCTGCTGTAGCACCAGAAGTCTTGTGTAAATACAGTTATATTGATGTAAAGGGGTTCACTGAAATACGCAAGTAAAAGCCCTACTGTATCAATATAATAAGCAACTCTGGACTAGAGCTATGTTGTTGTTTTAAGTAAAACAATATAGTTGAAAGCCATAAATCTCTTAAGTGTATTTCTGACCACAGGAGCAACGTGCCAGGCGTTTTCAACAGTCTGTATGTTTTTGGAAACCCCAGCTTCATTTGGGAAGTGTTGACTTCCATCACTTCTCCCTAAATTAGCAGTGTTCGTGGTTGGACTTCTTGCACGTGTGTTCACCGGTGTGTTGGTAATGGTGCGCTGAATTTCCACCTTATGCCTAGCAGGAGCTAGGGCTGTAGGAAGTCAGTGGGAGTGGGCTGAGCTTCTACCACAGAAATTGCCCTCAAATAAATTACTATATGACTAAAACCTTGTCATCAGTATCAAAACAAAGGCAACATTTTGAAATGTTTAATGAGGGGACAGAGTGGGAGGAGAAGAGAACGTGGTTTCCATTGGAAAGGAATTTGGAAATGCAAGAAAAGAAAAAAAAAAAAAAAGAAAACATTTGTGTGAACATTATCAGCAGTTTTAAAAATGAACAGGCAATTGCTGCATCCTGAGAATTTGAATGTGGAGTTGACCTTTTAATTTCACTTATGCATCAGGGCTAGGAGCTTGGGCCTCTGAGGGAAAACTGACATCCTCTGTCTGACTGACTTCTAGTACCTAGCCCCGCTGTTGTGCACATTTATATTTCAGCAGGGTGTCACGGTGCCAGTCAGAGGCGAGGCATCCTTATTTACGTTACAGCCCTCCCCCTCCAGCGCATAGCCCGGACAACCATTAATCTTGCAGTAATACCCAGCACTCTGATAACGCGGCAAGGAGCCACATACATAGGAAATGTCAAAATCCTCGATACTGACAAGTAGCGTAAAAGGAAGCGACAGGAATTGGCCGTTTAAAGAACCTTTTCACAAAGCTCTCATTTGTTCCCGGTGTGCTGGAGCGTACATCCTTCTGCGTCCTCCTCGCCTGTTGCTAAACACTGCATGAGCGCTTCTGTGCACGCGTGTTACTTTTTCGAGTGAACAGCCTTGCAGATAAATAAAGAAAAAGCGCCCTCCTTTTCATGTGATAGTGATCTGACACTTTTCCGTTACATGAGGCTCTTAACAAAAGATTGTAATTCCACCAGCTTTGCTCAGGAAGATACCACCTTCTGCTGTGGCCGCGGCAGCGTTGGGGGGGAGCAGAGGGCTGAGGAGCCCGCTGCCACCTTGCTGCTCGGGGTGAGCGGGCTGCACCCAGCGGAAGAACTTGCTGCAGCTTTACACGAGCCATCCCGCTCTTCCTTCCCCTGCTCCGCCGCCCCTTTGCCCTTGGTACAGCCTTCATTTCCTCCACCATGCTGTATGGTAATCAAGTGACATCAGCCCACACCCCGGCGGCTGCTGATTATATTACAAACCAGCAGAAAGGTCTGAGGTGTGCGAGGCTCCTGGAAGTGCTGGCAAGGACGGCAGCGCGTGGCTCCATGCTGCTTTTACTTTGGGCTGAATCGCAGCCTTGCTTTTGTTTGATTCAGTTTTGACGGAGTCGGGCAAGCATTTGAAACCGGATTCGAGCAGTTGAGAGTTGCCTGTGGTGGAGCAGGGGAGAAAAAAACCCAGCCCTCATGGTGCTTTAAGTTTGAATCTGTTACAGACAGCTTATCACCAATCCACACTCCTGGATTTTGAACCGAAACTGCTGTTTACTTAGGGCTCAGTGAGAGCATTTTCTCTAGGGACTGAAGTCAAACTACCGGGAAAGCTGGGATTTACTTGGATGTATGGTAGAAAAACCTGTGGTTCCTTTATGCTGCAGTTCATCGTACCCCTGTGTTACCTGTAAATGGAATTACAAAAATCAACCAGTATGCCCGGGCCGTTGTCCCCAGGATATGCAGCTCAGGTGCCGTATAACTATAACCAGTTAGAAGGAAGATTCAAGCAGTTACAAGGTAAGCCTGCGCTGGTTTTTTTTTTTTTTGTAGGTGTTGCTATGGTATGATCCCTGTAAACGCGTTAGTCTGGGCTTGTTTTCCTTGCATCAAGCTGTTAATGAGAGAGGCTAAAAGTGGTGCTATAGGAAAAAGCTTTGTGTTCTTTTAAGAGATACTGTGTGCCTTTTATCTCTCTGAAGGAGTCCTCAGTCTTACACAGCGTTAAGATGCGTGTCCAACCCTTGAGCCACTCAGCATTACACATGAGGACTAACCAAGACAAAGTCACTTCGAATAATAAAGGGGAGAGTGAGGAAGTAGTCTTTCTATTTATTCTATCCTTAAATAAAATACAGTCATAACTCTGGAAATTAAGCATAAAATCCTAGCTTTGTTTCGGAGCAGTTTGCAGCGTGAGAGCGCTTTCTAACTCCCTCTGTACTTCCTGTAAAGGTGGGTGGCTTAACTGCTTTAAATGCATAATTTCCAAAAGAATTAATTCGCTTATGTCATAGCAGATCTCTGAGAAAGCATTCACGCGCTTTAACATTCCCAATTTTCTTCATTTTGTATTACTCCGGTTTTAGACGGGGAGAATGTCCTTTGATGTCTTCCCATTAAATTCTCTATCTGTGTGAGAAAAACAGACGTTTCTTTTGGGGAATGGCTGTGTGCTCTCTTAAGGGTAGGCCTCTGACCTGTGCTGGAAACCCAGATTATTAGCAGTGCAGCGGAGGAGGATTGTGCCCAGCATCTTTCTGCCTCAGACGGGGTAAAACAAGCTCTGCTCTTTCTCTGTGTAAGGCATGTCCCAGGGATGAATGAAATATAACATTACAGTTTCAAAATAAAAAAGAATTCTTAACGAAAACCAAACCTCCTCCTCCTTCTCTACATCCACGTGACGCCATAAATAATCCCAAAGCAGCCTGAGTACAGTGAAGTTCAGCCCTTCTGTGCATGTTTCTTATTTTACTCTGGTCTGTGCCACAAGTGTGGTCCTGTGGTTGCTGTCAGAGAGGGAGGAAGAGCCTGGTTAGTGCAAAGAACGTTCCTATTTGTTGGCGTAAAGAGGGAGAAAAAAAAAATCTTTCATTCATAGTACTTTGTTTATCTTGTAAACTGACATGGACAGCATGTTAAACACTGGCAACATAGACATTCCTCAGGCAAGGCATGGAAAATCCAGGCTCCGAACTTGCACACCGGGGAATAAGTTAGAGGCTTTATCTTGGACATCTGTCAGATCTTAGACTGCGGTACTGGCTTTAAAAAGAACGAGGTGAGTTTGTGGCACTGGAAAAAAAACACGGGCTCACACCTCTTTCCTTGCTGGTTAAGTTAGCAGTCTAAAGAAGGCAGATTTTATCATTTTCAGGGTCACTGCTTCAGGAATCCATTATCTGTGTGTTTACATCACAGTGAAAGAGGAAAGCACAGAAAGTGAGTTTTCTCTTCAGTGGAATGCACTCTGTTGACTTAAAAAAAATAATTGCAATGCTCTTCCTAAATGTACTGCAGTTTCCTCTAACAAAAGAGGTAAAATGCAGTGAATTCTTCTGCAGGGGTAAGGAGGGACTTCGCAGTAAACCATCCCATAGCTGTTTACTTGCATTGCAGAGAAGGTAGACAGGCTTGAAAAATAGTGCTGCCGATGATCTTGTTCAGGGTGGACCTTCAGTACAGGAAATGTTTTAAATTACATACTAGATACTCCATGAAATGCTAAATAACCATACAAAATATTATATGCTGTAAAGGGAGTGGCTTAACTCTGCTGACACAGAAGGTGTCTTTCCTTGGAGTAATGGCTCTTTGTATGAAGAATATCTAAAAAGTCGTTAATTTGTAGTTATAAAATTTCGAGGTGATTCTTGTCCTCTTGCTAGAAGGCTCTGATGAAAACCCTGGGTGTTCTGTGGCACTGGGAATTGCTCAGTGCATCCAGACACAGACCCAGCAAGGATGAGTTTACTATAATATTTTGTTTCGACTAAATATTGTTTTAATATTGTTTGACTAAAATAACAGAGCAGGTACTCAGGCCTTGGACAAAGGAAAAGTGTGAATCAGCAATGGGTACAGGACAACTCTCTGATCTGCTCTTTCCTAAGATAGACAACACACTAAATTTGGGCACTGGTAGCTTCACATGAGAAGAAAAGAGGAACCAACCTAATTCTGCCCCAAATTGCTGGGGTCAAAGCAAGTTCACATCATAAGTGATACCTAGGCACTCCTGCATTTCATCTCTTTTACATGCCTTGAAGTGGTGATTGTAAGGAAACTCTGTTGTTCAACTTGACGATGATTGTGGAGCATTTAAAGCAGATTTTCCAGCCCTGTCCCACTAGGGTGTGAAGCCTGTGCAAGTCGTGGGACTACAGTAAAGGGACCAGACTGGCTCCTCCTGCACCTGGGAAGGGTCACCTTGCATGAAATCCCAGCTCTCGTTTGCCTTGATGGGCCAGAGTGAAGCAGGACATGGTAGAAGACACTGCTACAAGTGAATCAAGGCTGTCTTTTTGTCAAAAGAAACCCTCAATTCTTGTGCATGATAATCAAGACGTTTAGCATACCTCAGTCCTTGCGCTTGCTCGTGAGAATGTCAGCGCAGGTTTTAGGAGAAAAATGCTTCAGCAAATTCTGTTTCCTTTATTAAGTTTGAGTAAGTTCTTATTAAGGTTCGTTCACCCAGTCCTGAAACGGTAAGTGAGAGATAGTATCAGTGGTTGCTGTCATCTTAAACCTAGGTGTGGAGTTTTGGTTCTCATGGCCATTTGTCAAGTAGAAAGGGATCGTGTTGCAGAGCTGGAGTAGCTATCTGCAAGTAAAGGCAGGACCCCAAAACTTGTTTGTGGAAAACGCATTGCCATGTAGCTTGTGCAGGGTACGTCAGTGGAGAAAATTCGTCCTGCTCGGTTGAGGAATTAAATGAAAAGCAAACCAGATATGTCATCCGTGCTGCATTAACGTGGCAGGATCCTGTGGATTGGCTCGGTGCGGTTGTAGGAGTTGGCAGGAAGAGGTTAATGCAAGTCAGGAATTCAGAAGGAGATCCCTGCGGCTGTATCATGAAGGCCGTGAGTGTCAGTGCCACAGGGAAGCTGCCACCAGCCCAGAGAAGCAGCTATCATCACTGCGCCTGGGCTCCTTCCCGCCTGGTTAACAGGACAGCGTGGTATTTATTAACGTTTCTGGCATTTAGTAGCTTGGTGACTTTGTCGACTCCTGCAGTGTAATTGGAAAGTTGGGTCTCAGCTCTAAGGTGGTGCCCTAGGTGTGAAATTGCCAGTGGTAATTACAAATGTGAAATCCTGGGGGATGGGGACGAGCTAGATCTGTGCTCCTGATAAATCCCCAGAGGAAAGCCAGCTTTCAAAGGAGCACTGTGATGCCACCCTGCTGTGTGGTACATCTCGATTTTATTTTTTCAATGCTGCATGTCAGATTGGAAACTTCAGTTTTAGTGGGAACCTAATGTGTTTTGGTGACCAGGCTGCCTGGGTGGAAGTGCCTTTATTTTATTACTACTTTTGAGCCATGGTATGGTTTGAAAAACTGGACGCCTAATGTAGTGACCGCTGGAATAACCCTGTAGGAAAGGTAAGCTGTCTTTGCCATCAGAGGTTTTTAAGCCAGCTTTAGATCAATTCTGAACCCTGTTTCATGGGGATGAAAGACCAACTATGGCTACTCGATACTACCTGCACCGGAAAACAAAATGCAGTTGCATGACTGAATGAGTATCTTGGGTGTCTGGGGCAAAAACCTTGCTCTGAGAGCAGTGCCCTTTGGTAGGGGAGCTTCTTGGCTGTGTAATACTTGGATCTGCAATGACCTGAGTAGGGTTGGTCTGGGTTCCAGTTTGGCATGAAAAGATAGACGCAGAGTTTCTATTTTTAAGTAGTCAATGATAATCGGCTTTGATAATACAGGGATCCATATGCATAGATTGGTTCCCATCCAGGCTGCGGGAAAATGTTCCTGATTGTTTTTCTATTCTGAAGCAGGGCTTCCCCACAGCTTTTCCTGCAAGAAAATCTTATCCCCAAATCCCTGCCTATGCCCAAGGATAAGCAGGGAGCTCCCACTGCAAACTGACAAGTTTGTAGGAGTTGCTCAAGGACTGTCCTGCACTAGGGCAATGAGATCTTCTGCTGCACCCAGGATCCTCTGAAGTTAGTGGGCGCCCTTTGAAAAGCCAGTTTCAACAGCCATCTTCCTTGTTGTAAGATTTACCTTTTAAAGGATTTCAGTCTCTTGCGAGCAGCTACCTGCATAGCTACAGGCGGTGATTAGCGAACTGAAGGACATCCTACTTTGTCTACCAAATTGATCACTGGCATTTCTTGTCATGGTAATTCCTGTTAAAGGTGAAATGCTGCGGGGAGGCTGAATTTCATCCCAGATGAAATGTGTCTGGTTTACATGGATTTTTCTTTTTCATCCTGTCAGATCCGCTGAAGTTGCAAATACTTTGGTGGCAAATTTTGCTTGATTTTCTGCTGTCTGCAACTGTTCCAAGGCCTGCATGTGTCACAGCATACTTCAGTCTTCTGGTTTTGGGAAACAGATGAGCACAAGCTACGTGGTTGGGAGCCCTGTCAGATTTGCAGAGTTTTTAAGTGATCTGAAAATGCAGTGTTCTGAACGTGCATTTCTGTGATAGCTGGCCCTTATTCTTTCCAGTGTAAAGATTCTTGTAAACATACCTGAATCCTAGACACAGTTTTAGGGCTGTTTTAGCCATCTGAAACAAAGATGGTAGCTGAATATTGGCGAGAGTGTTGTCTTGTCTAGAAGTATTTCAAATGTGCAGGTTTGAAAGTGATCTTGCCACCTAATTGAGTATATAATTTAGGGATTTAACGTGGAGGAAATGACTGGGAAAGTGTTGGAACTACCATGTCCAGGTTCTTCATTAAAATGGACAGTTCTAGTAAATCACTTGCTAGGACTTGTATTTGCCTACACATAAACCAAACCGGTCGAATTTAAACTCTTTGCACATCCCCTTGTAGCACAGAACTGGTGCAGAGATTTCACAGTGACACAGGGCTACTTAGGGCTGCTGGATCATTTCTGCCCTTTACAGAAGGAAAAGCCCACAGCTACATTGTAGAAGCTGTGGAACGACACACAGACACCGTTATTTATTCCTAGTCCTAAATACTGCATCAGGGGACAGGGAACCTGTGTTTCATGCCCTTCCTTCGGACAGGAACTGATGAGGTGAGCACAGCCAGAAGTGAAAGCCATGTTTCGGTGACCACACATATTGTCTGTTAATTTTATTACACATAAACTACCTAACTTGGTCTCCACACTTCTAAATTTTTTGTGTAGATGATGTATAGCAAACCCATGGAAGAAGGTTTTGCAGAAGGTTCTCTATTAGTTTTGTCTGTGAAGGATAATCTTCAAAAACACCCAGGAGCTTAAAAAAAGCATTCAAACCCTTTGCTCCCATTCTCTCCCAATCCTGATATTACTAACCCCCCCACAAAACTAAATATGAGATTTTGAGGAAAACATAACAGAAAATTCTTGTGAAACGCTTTATTTCGGCATGAACAGTGAGAAATAAAGTCTAACATTATTTTGTAGTTTCGCTGTTTGAAGGGTTATTCAGGACCGTATGGCAATTCCATCGTTACTGCTAGATAAACTAGATTTTGAGAAACCCATAGCTACTGAAAACAACATTTTGTCTCAAATTCCTGCTTTCTCTTTGAAAAAGCTCTGAAATTTCTTTTGTGTCTTTAAAATTTCCAGAAATTTACCTTTTCTGGTTACGGGTTCTGATATTTGTGAAGATACTGTAAGCAAGTTCAAAGAGCACAGGGTAAGGTATTTCTGCTAATACGGTCAGTGTTGATAGAGTAGAAAAAGTAAACGTTTAAATTGGATTTGGCTACTCACTGAAATAACTGTGAAAATTCACAACTCCGAGCTGTTGCCTCAGGTTTTCTGTAGTCTTGTTCTCTTCAGTTTAGGTTATGTTTGTAATATTTGTTTTTTAGCTATGTACATAAGAAACTTCATTTTAAAACAGAAGACTCTCGGCTCTGGAGCATAATTTTGTTTAAAAAAAGGGCAATTCTGGTGTACTTTTTGTGTCTCTGAAATTGTGAAGTAAAGAAAGCTTGTAAGCAGATATTTTCACATGGGACAGTAAGGTATTTTGAATACCCTGGGGGTGATTTGTTGCCAGAGTTAGAACAGTAAAATGATTTGTGTGGTGTTCTTAACTGGTATAAATCCCTGTAGCTCTGCAAAACTGGAAATGCAGCCATTTGTGCTAGCACAGGAACTGGCTTTTTTGTGTTTCTGCATTGGATGGCTCAAATAAGCTAAATGTCACAGACTGTCCTTACGTTTTGTAGGCATGTTGTAACCACGTAGGAGTACATGCTCCTATTCCAAATATTTTTCCTATCCAAGAGCCCTATTCAAATTGATTGTGGGTTTTGCCATTAACTTCTGTGGAAAGTAGGGCAATAAAAAAAGACTACGGACAGAGATGAAAGTGGTGATAAAAAACCAGAACAATGGTAGGCTTTCATTCCTGAGTTTTTTATCAGATCTCTTTTGTGATTTCCTCCTTTTTCGTCTTTGTTTCTTTCTGTCTTTCTGTTGGGTGCATGCTTTGACTATTAAAGTGGATGAAATGCTACCTGAGCTAAGAAGAAACAGTGAAGAAAATCAAATTACAGATGTGCAACGTGATTCACCAAATCCCCGTTTCCTATCCCCTGTACTAAACTACTCTTCTGTGCTAGCCCATCACAGGACTTGGGGTTTGTGGGTGCAACGCGTCTGCTCAGAGTCTGAATTTCATGTAAGAATTCATTGAAAGAGTATTTGATTACTGACAGCTCTGATGGCTTTTTGTGCCTATTTAAGTTGAATTGTGAAGTATTAAGTATCAGCTACTAAGTAGCAGGGTATGACAATGATATAATTTTTCCTTATGTGAAAATGAATTATCTTAATTGAATAGACAGGTTTGTGAAAACTGTTCAGCCAAATATTAGGAATTAGTCTCTGTTAACTTTAAAAGCTGTGGTGAAGGAGATAGAATAAAATAAATAAGGTGGTTTAGGATCTGCTTTGCTCTTCACACGAGAGATCAAACCTGGAATTTCGTTTGGAAATTTATATCTGGGGCTGGCAGGTAACGCTCCTTTCCCCGGTGTCATCGTCCAAGTGAAGTGACGTAATGACTCCAAAGATGAAAATTGTTTAGTAAGTAATCAGGGAAACAACTTCTCTCCCAACTCAAAACTAGTCCTTTCAAAGTAAAGGTCATTCGTGGAGGGAGTGAGAAACTCATGGATTATTCTGCATTCCAGCAGAAATTCTGAAATTCAGTACAATAAGAATAAGGTGGTGGCCTGGCAAGCAGGAGCAGAGAATTACTTCTGTGCTCCATACCCGTTGGGAGCAGGGGTGCTTTGGGGAGGAGGGCCTTGCTCTTAACTCAGCTTTGAACACATAATTTCATTCACATACTGAACATAGTTAGCGCCCAAAGTAATTCTGGCCTTACTGTCCTTTGTGATAGCCTGCATGTAATTAAGGAGGGCGTGTGAGCCTAAAATTGCTTGCTGCTCCTAAAAACGCATACAGCTGAATCCTTGCATTTCTTTCAGAGGAGAAAAAACAAAGGGGATGGTGACCACTCATGCTTGTGACTTTTGATGTGGAGTCTTAAGGTCGTGATGGCAGGGAGAGCCCACGTTGACACAAAAGACCTTGTACACTTGCTGCTGGAACGGGGTATCCCGGGCTGAGAGCCTCTTTTGTTGAAAGAGAACTACTGTAGCCAAACTAATATTAACCAGTCTCGTAGCCGTGCTGAATGCCCCACTGTTTCACTCAGAAAGAAGCTTAAAGAGAAAGGCCCTTCAGTTTTTGAGGGGAATAGTACAGTTCAGCAGGCACGCAGGCAGTCACTGTGGCATAGTCTAGGGGCCATGCTCATGGCTTTTCAAAGGTCTTGTGAAAGAGCTGGCATTACCAGGCGGCCTTTTCATGAGATAGCTGGAAATGCTGATAATTCCATGTTCAGTCAAGTTTAGTTTGTTCATGAAAATATGAGCTGGAACTCTTGAAAACACAGGCCCAGTTACACATACACGACAAACTCACACTGGACGGGGTGGGGTCAGTTTTCTGTTTGTTGTGTGATCGGTAGAATGCACAATCCTGCACTGTTTTTAGTAAAACTGTATTAAGGTTGTTGGAGGAGGCAGGAGGTCATAAATACGTTTTCTCATTTGCCGCTATCAAGTACTTCCTATGTTAGCAAACAGGAAAAGTATCACCTCAAATGTCATTGCACAGGAATCATATTTGTTGTCCCTTGCAGAAACTGCAAATATATCTGCCGTGGATATTGCGAAAATGGCCAGGCATGTGTTTCTGAGGATTGTTTTTAGTTTGGGGGTTACTTTCTTTAAGTTTCCTTGTCTGTTTTAGTTCTGTCGGAACTGAGTTTTCAGGCAGAAGAGCTGGAGAATTGCATACCAAAGAGGCAGTGAAGAAAGTATGGTGGCAAGGTACAAAAATTAACCGTATTACCACAGCACTCTAAGCACAAGCAAGGAGTGGCCTTATGCCTGCAAAGATTAAACAAAACAACGTGTTGTTACAAGGAGATTTAAGAGTTTATCTGAACAAAATAAATGCTGGCTGCTCAGATTTTTCTTGGAAAAAAACCTCTAGGCTTTAATAAAGATATCTAAATTTAACTTAATGGCTTGGCAAACTCTTCAGAAAATCAGCCAATATCAGCAGAGCCCTCTTCTCAGATAATCTAAACCAAGGCAGCCCTGTTAAAGGCAATGAAATTGCACTGTGGTGCAGCGCTGAGGGACTCGCTTGTGGAATTTTGTCTCTCAAATTCAGGCCTGCTCCTGCATTCTTCTCAAGTAACAACTCCTCTTTGGTTTCAGCTTCTCCACACTGACGCTGTATGTTGGGTTCAGTCTTCCCCTTCCAGAAAACCCCAAAGTCCAGTTCTTTGTGTTCATTTTGTCCAGGCAGTGTTTCCAGTGTTTGAAAATATGATCTGATTATGATTTGGTTCCAGGAAAAATGAAAGTGAAAACATGACTGTCTCACCTATAGTCAACTAACTTTGGTTTGCTTTGGGTAATAATTAATTCTGCATCTAGTTTAGTGTCTTTCCATGGTTATTTCCAGGGAAACTAGACTTGCTCTGGTAGTGCAACGGCCATTTTTTTCAGGGTGTGTTCCTCTTTTCAGCTTTTCCGAATTGTCTGGCAATATAATGAAAGAGACTGCTCTGAAACTGCGGATGTGACTGTACTTTGATTGCAATTTAACATGAGTAACAGCCAATTATGGAATGGCAATTAAGTAAGGCTCTGAGTAAATAGGGGAGGTGTCTAGAAGCATCAGATGTTGGTTGCATTCTGAACTTCTGACCTTTCTGTTATTCTGATGCATGGGGAGTTCAATAATTTGGGTTAACCCTGCCTTTAAACGCTAAGTGCTTTGAGTGGTTTAACTAAAAATAATTCCTTGGCATGGCAGTGCCTGCACCCACAGCGCAGGTGGGTGCACCCGCTGTGCCCAGGGGGCTGTGCTGTGCCCCTGCGCGTGGGGGCTGGAGGTGCTGACAAAAGCCATGGGGTACGTGTTGGTTCTTCCTTTAAGTGGATGAAGTCTAATTGGATCGAGGCTCTAATCTTGAGCCCAGAAGAGAAGGAAAGGGCATCGGGAACTAGTACAACTATGGCTGCAGAACTGTATGTGCTTTCTCAGAGGTGAATTGCACCCCATCCCCTCCCTCTGTCTTCACAGGCTGTGTTCGCCCTGGAGGCTGCGAGTTGCGTTTCATCCTCATGCTCTCACCTGGTAACAGGAAGGTGTGTTTCATGTGACAAGGAAGTCGTTTTAGAAAATTGGTGATGCCCCCTAGACAATTGCCTGACTGTTCCCTAAGTGATGTCCTGGCCACTGCCACTTCTACAGGTGCACTGTTAATCCAGCAGCCTGTAATAGCAGATTATGTGCTGGCTGCACCTGGACATGATTGTTCGTAGCTGTTGCCTAAGTCATTACGGAAGGAGTTCACAGAGCAAGACATGGAAGTTATGGCATGTCTTTTCCATACGTCTGCCACTGCTCACATATTATTAAATCCTTCTCTCTCTCTCCCCCGAAATAAATATCTTAATAACGATGCCTGATAGGGTATATTATCAAATCCCCATTACAGAAATCCTTATTTCCTGGAACATTTGCTCTTAACAGGCAAGTTGCTCTGATGTTTGCCAGCTCATTGATGCTAATGATGCTCTGTGCCACTTGAAAGATGCTTATGTATCCTCTGCGCCTGGGGCTGGCCGTGTTCCAGCCAGTTCCTCACTGCAGATACTTTTTTTTTCTAAATAAAAGCAGATGCAAGTTGTGCTGGAGAACAGACAACACTTAAGGACACCTAATATGTAAAATCTTTAGCTGTCCAGCATGTCCTGGCAGCAGTGTCATCCGCAGAGATGTAGCGTAGTTCTGCACTGGCTCGAGGAGAGCTGCAGTCTCTTGGCGGGGTACGGCAGGGCTGAGACCAGCACCTGCCAGTTGCAGCAGGGCAGAATAAATCAGCAGCTGAGGAGGGACGTTTCCCCCCCCTTCTTTTTCCTTAATAAATAAAGTGACCGGACAAGGTGGTGTGATCTCCGCAGTACCCACTTCAGTGGGCTGGGTATGGGGCTGTCCTTTACCCTCTCCTCCCGTCTCCATGAGCATGGTTGACCCCAGCCAGTTCCTTGCAGTTTTCAAGTGTAAGTTTTTGAACTACACAATGCCAGGACACCTTTTGTTTTCTGCGTTACATAAATCAGCCCTCCCTTCTGGTTTAGCTCCGGTTGTCAAGTTTAAAAGCATTTCCCTGGCACTAGCTGCAGGTCACTGTGGTCTTCATATTCAGAAGTGTGTTCATGGAGCTTTTTCTTATGCATAAATGTGTTGTGTATTTGAGTTAGGCTGAAATGTGACCGTAAGCTTGGAGACCTGAAAATCAGTGAGTTGTCATGTCTCAGGCTTTGGGAACACACAAATAAGGCACACACAGCCAGTGTAAGATACCATAAATGCATTTTCATGCCCGTATACACGTGTGTCTGTGTGATTTGGCTATGAAGGGGTGTAAGATGAGTATAAGCACGCAAATAATCTTAGTTCAAAGAGCCTGTTCACATATATAAGGCAAACGTGCAATTCCTGAATTATTTTTAATGACATTAATATTACGTTAACAGACAATTGGGAGCATTAATCAGACAACTAGGTTTCAGAAGTTCTTGTGCTCTGCGTTTCCTTTATTACTTGCTATATTTCATAGACTATTCTTCTTTTTTTTAAAAAAACAAAACAGCACCACTGTTTCACATTTTGAGGGAGGGGAAAGCCCAGAATACAGAGCCCATGTACGATGTGATTAAGGAGGCATCAGTAAAATGACTTTGCTCAGGAGGTGCTTCTTACACTGATTATGCTGAGCTGATGACGTTTGGCACTTAATTTTCTCAGTGTGCTAAAAATTAAAGTAAGTAAGTGAAGGTAAATTACTGGGCGCTCTCATGGATAGCTTCGACAGAAGCCGCACCTTTGTACCCATGCAGAGCTTTTCAGTTTGTGTAGTCAATGCATTGCACAATCTGTACGACTCACAAGTCCGCTTTTAAGACTAGAAAAACAAGTGATGTTTCTGGATGAAGATACACATTTAAGGTGTTAAGAGTATAATTTTACCCAGCAAATTCCTTCAAATTTGCGTCACTTTTAAATCTCAGAGAGATCTTTGAGAGTTTCAAACAAAGGTTCTTTTTTTTTCTGGTACTGCTTTGAAGGTTATTACGTGGGCAGGAAGTACTGTGCTGGAAAGGTATCTTTTTCCCCCCACTCTTGCATAATTCCAGAGGCTAAAATGATTTTGCTTAAGCATGCCACATTGTCCCACAGAGCAGATCAGTAAATGACCTTTGGGTTGGAATCAAACAAACCAGCAGGAAAAGTCCCAAGAAATAAGGTATGGCGTGGAAAGAAAGATTTTTTTTTTTTTTTTTTTTTTTAATTACCACATGGATTTCTTACAAAAGAACTTTAATAATATGCAGAGTGACTGATTGGAATGTATGTGTTAAAGTTTACATTGTGGGTCAGTTTTCTGGAGCTTTTCATAAGCAAGTAACAGGTGAAGGCATCAGTTCTGCCAGTCTCAAAAGACGACTACTCCAGGACTTCAGCTGGAGCTCTGCATGATGGGTTTGCAGATTAGAGCCAGAGAAGATTAGGGATTTTTCCTCTAATACTTCTTATTAGCAGTTTGTTTCAAATCTCATTAAAATTCATTCATTTTTAAAAGTCCTTTCTTAGAAATAACTGCATGTTACAATTACCACGGTTCCTTCAGTTTCGCAAATAATTTTTATTGTAAATTTTACTGTAAATTTTATTGTATTTTTATTGCTGTTACTCATTCAGGTTTCAGCTTTGATTTAGCGTAGATCTCGGGCTTGCCGAGCCATGGCCTGCCTTACCTGTGGTGTTACTGCTTTTATTTGGCAACTTGTCAGTACAGCATAGTGTGTCTGACCATACAATATAGCATGCAATTAACAAGGGAAAATTACTGTATGACCATGAAACTGGATGAACTAAGCACATTGTTCAGCAAGGCGATGAAATCAGCTGTTATTAATCCCTGGTCAGTGCAGTGGTTGTTTAAATACATTTTCTTCCATTTAAAATATATCTGTGATAATGAAAATTGTAATTAGTTATAATGATAATATCTCTTAGCACCAAGATTTAATATTTTGAAAGGATTAAATGCATTCATCATAGATTTATTTATTTTCTGTTAATGCTTTTTTTTGTCATTAAAGGCAAATTAGATTTAAACACAAAACCAACAAAGGTATGGCATTTCTTTCATCTGTTCTTTCTGATTGGAGTAAGTTTTCAGAGAAGCACGCTCAAAACATACCACAGCTTTGACTCTTCTCTCTGTGTAATGTCTCAACTTGTGCCTTAGATGAAAGAAAAGACCTAGATCTCTCCGAAATCCCTCAGTGGATACCAGTGGTTTGGTTTTCTGGACTATTTCTGTTTAAGGTAGCTAAAATTCATAGAATCACAGAGTACTTTAGGTTGGAAGAGACACCAGGAGTTTATGTGGTCCAACACACCTGCTCAGAGCAGGGTCAACTTCAATGTTAGATCAGGTTGCTTATGGACCTGGTCAGTGGGATCTGAATATCCCCACAGCATCTGGGGGATCTAGCGTCTGAACACCCTCATGGTGAGGGCTTTCTTCTTGATATCCCATCAGAATTTCCCTTGCACGGATACATCCAGCCTTGCACCACCAGCAGCTCTCCTTCCTCCGAGGTGGTGCATGCCGCTGCAAGCTTCTCTCTGCAGCGCCTGGGTTTGCTCTGTAGACGACAGGTTTCAGCATCCATTTTTCTGTCTTTACAGTGAATGTTGAGTCCTGATGCCTATCCCTTACTGACTCATCTCTGCTTAACAGTTACGATTTCATATTTCCAAATACCTAAATAAGGAGGATCCCAGTCTGGTCATATAGTTGGGTTGTAGAAATAGCAGATTGCTAGTAGACTTGTGCAAGGACTGTTGCATTACCTGCAGCTGCTGAGAAAAGGGAGGAGTGCTGAAAGGAAAACAGAACAACAAAAATCATTAAAGAAAAACCAAACCAAATAAAACACAACCTCATTCTTTCCTACCCTTGTTTTTCCTCCTATAGACAAGTGGAAATCCACTGTAAAAACTTTCTCATTCTGCTGGGTTTGCTGAACATGGGAAGAAATAAGATGGATCTTATATAGTGGAGTACCTGGCATGGTCTTTGGCTGTGCCAAGCCTTGCTCTCATCCTTGCTAACACTGCTAATCAGACAGTTGTTTCGGCAAGTATGGAAAATCACAGCGCTCTCCCCCCCTCCAAAAACCCCTGGCACTTCCCTACATTATGCTAATGTTTTTTAAAGGAAACTGCAAAGACCCCACGAGATTGTGTGTACTTGAAATAGTGCAGTGACCTCAGGTTTTCATTGTTCTTCTGTTGGAATTTCAGTGTCCTGGGTCAGGCCGATGCTTTTTCCATGCTCCTTTTCATTAAGTGATTTGTCTGTTACGCAAAGGGAAAAAATGGCAACAAGCGTAAACCACTAACATCAAATCAGCCAGAAGGGATTTGTGTCCTTTTATGTTAAATGCTGACAACACTGAGGTATTTTTCATGCTGTTTTTAAAAGGAGGTCCATTTGAGCTCTGTGCTGCTGCACAGTCCTTAGGCTATAAAGTTATTCCTTTATTCAACTGTACTTTTGCTGTAAAAATGGTTTTGTAACTTCTTCCTCCATCTACAGTTTGGGAGACCAGACCTGGGTCCTCTTGAACGCTTCTCTTGTAAGGGACTCACGAATGTGAGCAGTTATATTTAAACCAGGGCAGACTTTGGTGTTTAAAGCTGAAGATGGGTGTAGGTGTTTACAAGAGCAGCACCCAGAAGTGTTAAACCATTTTAATCATCCACTAGCAAGGTTGCATTTCTGTAGCTGCTTTGCATTTCATACAGAAAAACAAGAAGTCAGCTGGTATCCTAGAGTACCAGGAAAAAAAAAAAGCTGAATGGTTAATATTTATGAAATGGGCGGTGGCACAGCGTTTTCTATTGCAGGGAGCTGGTCATGATGCGGGACACATTTACAGAATTTTGTGTTCCAGTTTTCCTGAAGTTAAACAAGCAGTTCACATAGCCTGCACCAATGTTGGGAGAGCCAAGCACATGTTGTCTCTAAATCTGATTAAATATGTCATCTTCGTTTTCTGAATTAAAAAAAAAAAAAAAAAATTAAAAAAAAATAGGCTGAGTTCTTCCACCAATTTAATCTGTTAAACCCAGATGGCTTTTATGTTTCATTTATTTCCTGCGGGAGACTTTACATCAACTTTTTGCAGATGAACATAATCATTCTTCTACGTAAATCTGAAGCTGGCTTTCAGGAGGTTTATTTTGGTATTGCTGACACCAGAATGCCATAAACTCTGGATAAAAATAAAGACAATGAAGGGACCTGCCCTTCCACACCATGTAATGCTTGGCTGGCTACCGGACATTGTTCTGAGCATCATTTTATTGTGTGAATGAGGTTTAGTGACATCAAAGAGAGAAAGCAGCAGAATTGTTTTTTCCACATGCTGCATTATGTAGCTTTCCCTTTTTTCTTTTCAGAGCATTTTCAGCAGTGAAAGTAGTCACATGCTGTAATGTTTAGTAGAGAAGAGTAGATATTTAATAGGATTTAAAAGCCGGCTGGTGCTTCCTAGTAAAAGAGAATGGATTGCTGAACACAACCCTGACTTCTGAACAATGGTCTCTGCATAGCAGAGTCGGGAAAGTAGCAAGGATTTTGCTGCTAATGAAAATCACCAGCATGAACAAAATCACCTTGTTGCTTTGTCATCTTTCACATTTGCATTTGTTCTTGCCTAAGTCGTGTTAGAGCATGTAAAAGCTTTGGCGTAATCTCACCATTTTTGATAGGGAAGTCACTCCACAGATTACTTTGTGCCATAAAATAACCATAACAAATACATCCTGCTTACATCAGAACCATCAGCTGCAGTCATTCCTCCATCTTAAACTCTCTGCAAGAGTGAAGTAAAAATGAAGGAGATGTTTCTAAGCATTGGACCCACATGCGTCATTTTCTCTGTATCAGATGTAAGTTTGACATCCTGCAGGTTTCGTTCAAGGTTGTTACTTGCCTCTGCACTTCCGTCATCTGCATTAAACTCAATTTTTCCCATTTTCATCAACTCCTGTTTTCAGTCCTGACCCATTATCTGCAGCTGGAGGAAAGCAGCATCCGCCGTTCAGTTTTATTGCCTTACTACTAAAAGGGAGATAATAGTAGGACACTTGACTGTTAAGAGAAACTAATTTTATTTCTTTTTCTCTACAGACACCTAATAGTCCTCCTCCTGACTGGGTGATCCTTCCTCCTTCCATCATTTTCTTCCCTATTGGTCAATTCCATTATATTCTAATTTAGAGTCTCTGTGCCTGACTGCATGATTATGCATTGTTCTCTCTGGGCTTCTTATTGCCACACATAGTAATATAGCGTGTACTGGGACTGTGTGAAAAAGCCATCGTTTCATGAGTGTCTATCCAAGCAGATGTTTCTCTCGTCAGCTGATGCGGTACAGATACACAGAGGTGCTTTTTTCCCTTCTGGGTTATTTTTAGTGTAGCATCAGTTGACTGATGAGCGTTGCCACGCAGCCCCATAGGCAGTCTGTCCCACGGAGGGTCCCAGCCGAGGGTCTCGCCCTGCTCAGCTGTCAGGAGCACACAAAACCCAGCCTCAGCCTCCCTCCCTGGAACGGATCACAGGCCAGGGCTGCTGGTAGTCCCTTCCTCTGAGCATGCAGCCCTTGGTTTGGACAAGAAATTTAAGGACCAGGAGCCACCGGTGTTGTTCTTTTCTCAACACGCCGCTGGGGTGATGAGCGAAGGAGCTCTGTCTTGGTCCTGGCAGATCCACTGAGGTCTGCATACCGGCCTCAGGGACAGGTACGGTGGAGTTACTTTGTGCAAGCCTGTGCTCCAGCCTGCCCGAAACAACAGAGTTTAGACCTGTATCAGAATGATTTCATGTTCTGTATCAGTCTTCTGTTACTATAACAAATGGTGAAGATTATCGCGGTGCATGTGTTCATGTTGTTTCCTGATAAAATTTTGATTGATCACCACATTCTGGTCCCAGTTGCTGATCTGCCATTCTCTTGGGCATCTTTCTCAATTAAAAATTTTCCAAGCACGGCTGGAATTTATGAAACTGTCATTATTAGTGGCTGCTTAACTCCGTATCTCTGCATCTATGAGAAAACATACAGTGATATCCTGTGCCCTGAAAGTCTACAGTAACAGGAATGTCCTCCTGTGAAAGGGAACCTCTGTTTTCTTTGTGCGTGGTTAACCTAGGTTATGATCTGGGGAATTCTGGGAGGCTGTGGATATTGGATATCAGTGAAAGTAGTACGCCTGGAGCAACACTCAGCTGATCTCTGAGTCAGTGTGTTTAGCAATCCTTTGCGTAGGTTGCACCCTGGCTGCGTTTGTTGCTATAGTGAAAAATAATAATTTTAAGCTGAAAGAGTGACTTTCAGTATGGAAATCAAAATAGTTGTAAACCTGCAGGAGACAGAGCTTTTAGAATTAAGGATTAAAACACATCCTTAATTTGCCTTGCTTTTGAGGTATTACAGGGATCCACAAACGTTGATGATGCAAAGAGCAAGCTGCCTGCCGGCTGGGCTCAGCAGGGAGGATTTCGCTGCCTCTGACGGCTGGGCTGTCCCGGGGCGGCCGCACACACACCGAGTGCCTGGCAGCGGCCCTAGACACTCGGTGCTCCTTTCAGCTTCCCTTTTGTGCTCCAATTTCTCTTGTTTTCTTCAGTAACATTTCAGCTCCTTTGAGAGTACCCCCTTCACTGTTTATCTGATGGGGTGCAGAGGCCTTTGCCGTCCAGGGGCTGGCAGGAGCACTCGCGCGCTGAAAGTCATTTTACCTGTGCTGGGCTGGCAGCCGTGTGCGCCAAATGTTATTTGCCATTCAGTTTGAAATGCATTCAAGGTCAGTTTGTTGAAAATGTGGTTTGACCGGTATGGAAGGGAGCAGGTTGTCTTCAAGTTGTTTTTAGACAGCAGGCGGCCGCACAGGTAACCTTTGCCACGGGAGGAGTAGGTGCCGCGGTCATGCGAGGGGACTGGGGCTGATAACGCTTTCTGGCATGTGGGAGCAGCAAAAGGGTCATGGGGGCCCACGGTTCTCTCAGCTGGCTCCTGCGGCCATGCGTTTTCCAGGGCATTTATTAAGACAAATTCTCCATTATCCTGGCACAGCCCTATTGAGTTCACTCAGTGGAGCTGAGCGTGTGACAGGGGGAGGATGGTGTATGCGACCCTCCTCCTGCCGTCCCGCACTGGGGGTTCGGCGACTGACACTCTGATCTTTCAGAGAGTTGGCTGCATTTTTGTCAGGAGTTTTTCTCATCAAATTAGTAGAGGAAGAAGTGACTCTCCTCAAGCAGGGAAGAGCGTCCAGCCCTGGCTTATGCGAATTTCAGTGTACATACTCCAGTTTATTTACTAAACTCCTAAACAAAGTCAGTCCTTGATTTATCACGATCGCAGAGCTGGGGTTTGCAAGCTGCTGTATGCTAGTAGCATTGCGTGAGGGTTTCCGCATAAAGGAAATTTCCTTCCCAGTGTTGCTTCAAGATAAGTTGGATTCTCTATTATCAATACTGCTGCTAGAGCAGCTTCCGTTTTCCTGCTTTGAATGGTTTGCATGTTGCGCATTTCTCTTTACCCTTGGGAAACAAATGTTTTCACAAGCTGTAGGACACTTGGAGCTCCACCCATATCCTCTAGTTTTAGTTAATCTTCAAAATCTAAAACTGCGTTTTTGACAGCATGAAGGACGTTTGTCAAAACGATGACATGAGATTCATAAACAGGGCTTCAGGGGCCATTGCCGATGTTAAATCCCTGGTGTCATCACTCATGGATGCACCTCGCCTCTTAGTGTGTAGGTTTTTACACAGCACTAGACCTTAAAAGAGTCATAGTTCTGTGCTTAGCCAAATTGTCAGAGCTGTATGTATGTTTCTTTCTCCGAAATATATAACTGAAATTCATTGGTTTTAATTCTGTGCATGTTTTAACCTGAAACCCCAGAGCAGAAAAATAGTTTATCAGTTTGAAAGTGCTGGTAAAAGCGTTGCAAAAACCTGCAGTCGTTGTGAAACACCATGTAGAAATAATCAGGAGAGGTTTTAACATGACCAACCCCAGCCACGCAACTTACAAAACGGACTTGTTTTGCTTTCCCACGTTGTGGGATCGCAAGAGGAGATAAGCGATGTGATGTTAAGAACGGCTCCCTTCTGGTGTTTCAATCGCTAATGGTGTCAGCGGGGAATTAGAGAGCTGCGCTCCGCCTGTGCCAAGTGCATGATAAAGAGTGGCCTTCCTGGGTGACCGGCCCATTAGGAGACTGAAAGAGCTGCTGTGTCTCTCTGGTGGCGTTTTTCTGAGATAAGTTGCCGGCTGTCCCCAAAAGCTGGCAGTGAGCAGGTGGAGGCCTGGCTCTTGCGCGGTGCTGCAGGGTTTTCCCACGGGTCTGGAGGCTGCATGCAGGCAGACAGGGATCTCGCTGCTTTTGGCTGTTCTTGCTGTGAATCAGAGGAAAGGAGGAGAGGCGAGAAGAAAACGAAAAGCTGTTTAGAGTGTACAGCGATGAAGTTACTCAGGCGCACGTCAAGAGCTGACAGTAAGCTCGGCATGTGGAGTTAGCGCTGAAACCATCGCAGCTGTGGTCTCAGTAGAGATTTTTGCGCTATTTTTATCTGGTGGGGGTGAGCAGGGAGGAGGACGGCGCCACAGAGGATGGGTGGGGATCAGGTGAGAGGAGCGAAGACAAGAGCGAGCGCGGGGCGGGTGTGGAGGTGAGAAGCCAGAAAAACCAACTGAGCCCTCCAGTCTCTCACCGTAAACAGGAAAGCGAGGACCGCAGAGAGTGAGGTGGAGGAAATGGGAAGGCAGAGGGGGAGAGGCAGAAACTGCGTTTCAACTAGACTAAAGAAAACAGGCATAACAGCACCAAGCATCAGCTCCCAAAGCACAGAGGGCCTCCAGCTAGACGGGGAGAGCCTGTCGACTCCCTCACTGATAATTTGGTGTGCTTAAGGATGCTGAGGCAACACAGAAGAGGAGTCACCAGAACTTTTTTCCCTGAATCCCCCACTTCCTGAAGAATGCACTTTCGTGTCCTGTTTTAGAGCCACAAATCACACTGGGGTGGGAAGCCTTTCTGGGCGAGTGACCCCTGGGCCATGTTGGTGCCATCTGCAGGAGGGACCCTTCTTCCCTGTCCTGAAAGGGCTGCGTGGAGCTGGCTGATCTGTTGACTTCCTTTGACTTGCTTTCAACAACAGAAGATCCTAAGCTGGTGTCAATTGATACAACAGCACCAAAGTTTTCACAACCTGACTTGGCATGTCACTGTATTTCCCACATCATGTCTTTAATCTGTTCGGAATTAGCCTCTGACTCTTCATCTTCTTTAGTAAAACCACATGGATGTTCTTTTCCTACCCCGTTATTTTTATTGTTATCACAAATTGGGAGGATTGTTGATAACCATAACTTTTGACCAAAGATTTTTTTAGTGGGTGGCTTCATGATGATGTTTGATAGCTTTTTTTTGTTTTACGTGATATTTTCTGTATCCAGCTCTATTTTTAGGATCCTTCACATCCGTATTTCTCTTCAGAATGAATGTAACCACAGGGATCTCTGAATGTTGTGCTTCTGTACAGGGACTACAGTGATTAAATAAACAAACTTGCTGAGCTGTTTTGGGGCTTGTTCAAGCTGGTGAAGGGAGATGTGGTAATTGCTCTTGGAATTTTCCTTAAAAAGCACCAACTATTGCAAGTTTTTTCTTCTGTGACTCATTTCAAAATAATAGTTCAATTAAAAGCATGGATTACTAGACAAGCAGATATGCAGATACCGCATTCCCAGAAACTTGCTATGAATAGTTCATAAAATATATTTAAGGCTAGCAGACGCTAGATTTAAATCACTACTTGGATAGACAACTAATTCCGCTAGTCAGATAACGTTGGGTTTTTTTCTCCTTTGGTCCAGGATTGAACAATTTTTTTTACACAGCTTGTAACTGGGACGAATTGCAATGTGGTTAGGAGACGCTGCAGCTTTTGGCTGCAAGGGAAGTATTTATTTTTCTAGTATTGCCTTGCTGGGGTGCAGGGTTTGGGCTTTCCAACAAACTGGCCGTTCTCCTGTTTGCATATTGGTGACGCGCAGAGCGGCCCCGTGCAGCTGAAGACTGTGATGCTCTGTCAGTAAAGGGCGCGGGGGGCAGCCGGGGGGGACACGTGCTGCCCCGCCAGAGAAGCTGCAGTTGGCTCCTCTTGGCGCGCGGGAAAGCAAGCCACAGTTACCGCTAATTTCCTGGTGGCTTCCTCTGTTTTAGCGATCCTCTGCTTCGTACAGCGTGAGGACAAACAAGAGTAATGCAAACTGTCAGTTCCTTGAAAGCATGTCGCTGGTTTATCACAAAACCCACCTTTTACATCTTTCCAAGCCCCATTTTTTATTTTCACACCTTATAGGTGGGTAAAAGCTGTTACAAATGGGACAGTTTCGGTGCATTAGCTTTGGTTACGCCCTGCCACGTGATCGGGTAGCAGCAATAAATTCAGAAATACATGGGAGGAACCGAAATCTTAGGGTGGGGTTTATGTAGTTGGGCAAACCGCCACTGAAGTGCTGGTCCGCTCTCCCACTTCTTATCAGATTCCTCCTCCTCACCACCGTTCTACTATATGTTTTTTCTTACTGTCTTTTTTCTTTTACTTGTTTTCCAGCTTTGTAGCCTCTGTAGCCTCAGCTGCTTTGTCATTCCTTGTCACTGAGATCAGGCTTTTGCTGCTGTCCCAAGGTCCTGCAGGTGTGGAGGCTGTAACTGGTTATGACTGTTCGGGGGTCAGGCCCCGACCAGACTGCGCTGCCAGGAGCGGGGCATGTCCTTCCTTTTGAAGGACAGCATCCACTGAAACCCTGGGTAGTCGGATATAAACTCCGCGTTGATCTGCACCATCATTAATGTTTTCTGTGTTTCAACAAACGTACTTGGAGTTTTCAGAGCTGGGCGTGTTACATTTTGGGTTAGGATTTGCCAGTCTTCATGTCCTGTTTCTGAATGTGCCGACAACTTGAAGAGACCAAGGGGAGGTTTAGATGCTCAGCTGCTCGGGAAAGCAGACTGCTTTCATTCGTACGTCTAATTATGGACTTCGGAGTCCAAGTTTGAGCACCTGTGTTCTGACAAATTGGTCTGTAGTAGTTCCCAGTTCAGTGAAATGACTTTTTGCTAACAAGAAAGGGCTTCATCCAAAGCCCTTGGCAAAAGAATTTGACCACAAAGATGTACAATATTTTCTGTCTCAGAGTTCTCGGCTTGGCAGATGGCTGTGTAGGAGTTTCTGAATTAATGTGGACTGTAGCGAGCCTGTGCATTAAGAGAGCTCTCATAGCCAATGTTCTCATGTATAAACGCTTGTGAAAGATTCTGGGAAGGGCAGGTGGAAAGAACCTGTTTCTCTATGGCTTTAAATAAATCCAAGTCTACCTCAGACATGTAGTTATGGAAAAGTTCCTCTTGACATTGTGTAAATACAGTTACAAATGTTGAATCTACAAAGAAATACTGTAACAGGAAGGGAAAAAAGTAAATGGGCAGCTTTGGTCTCTGATCTCTTTTGTACCTGTCTTAATCCAAAGGGACTTCTGGTATTTCAGGAGATCTGTTGTGGATTTGTGTGTGCATTCGAGAGCAGAAGTTGGCCTGTTCTTCCAGCGGTGGAAGATAACTCTTGATCAAGTTACTGGGCAGTTTGATTAGTCTAAAGGGGCTTTTACGTTGTAGCTCTACAACAGACCTCTTTACACCTTGAGAAAGCTGTTTATCTGAGCAGCAAGTAAGTCTGCAATATATAGTTCAGATTTATTCCATAGATAGTAACTCAGTACAATTCCCACTGACATTAGAAAATGTCATAAAATAGGAAGAAAGGTGGATTTTCAGTGGGAAGTCCCAATTTCTTCAGTGATTCTGCTAAGAAGACGAGCTGTACCTTTAATATTAGACATATTTCAATATCACATTTTCATGTAGGTACATGAGCTGTGATTTATTTTGAGTAACATTGTGTTATTTTCCTAACAGATGAGCGCGAGGCAGTTCAGAAGAAGACTTTCACAAAGTGGGTTAATTCCCACTTGGCACGCGTATCATGCAGAATTACAGACCTGTACACTGACCTTCGCGATGGAAGGATGCTCATCAAACTTCTGGAAGTTCTTTCAGGAGAGAGACTTGTAAGTGTTCATTAATATTCGTTGTGGGGGTTTTGTTTTGATTTGGGGTCTTTTTTTGGTGAATCCTTGGCTCAATTGAAGTACGGCAAAACTGAATACTGAGGGTTCAGCAAATGTCTTTTTATGTATTAAAGAAAAAAAAAAAAGGTCCATTGCTTCAGCTGGATACAGACACCGTTAAAATATCTTCCTGTCGGTTTCAGTGGGAATCAAAGAAACTCTCCTTCAAAGGTTCCTTGCGGGTGAGATGCTGAGTGCTTCCAGCTGCATACGCCCTGCTCCTGAATCTGAGAGGCGCAGAGCACTAAATGTTCTCCAGCCCCTTAGACTGTCTTGGTAATGGTGAGTTAGATGTGCTGAGGAACGTTCCCGGGCACCGTGGCCAGTTGGCCTGATTCTGTGCTAGTAAACACAGTCGCTGTGTGCAGGCTGCCTGCCAGTCCAAGGACTGGAACCTCCCTTCTCCCTTTCCTGGAGTGTGCTGAGGGGGGTCGTGGAGGACAGCTGGTTGGAGAGGGCCAAGTCCGTCCTGGGAAGCATTGCAGCAGTTTTAGCCACGGTGTTCGTTGCATCCCACTGCTCACAAATGCTCCTGGGTGTGCTTGATTCTACTAGGATAGATAAGGCTTGGATTTTCTTGGTTAGGGGAATATCTAAAATTAATTTAAATTAACGGGGCAAATTCTTTCTTCGGGTATGCTGAGAGATATGCCCCCTTGATACCAGCACAAGGGAATGGTGAGTGAGAAAATAAATCCTTGTAGTGAAAAATGCTGCTGATTACCAGGAAAACTGGATGTCAAGAAATGGCTGGGTATCAGTTTTTCCTTCAGTTCCTTCAGGGACGGCTATGCTCTTAATTACCTAATTTAAAGTAATCTTTTCAAAGAAATACGGGTCTTTAGCTAAGACCTAAGGCTGCATGAGGATGCGACTGTGTAATCGCTTGTCATCAAGCACTCCTATTAATGGAAGCTCCATGGCTTAAGACTCTGGTTAATGAATTGAACATATGGCCCATAGTGTAGTGTCTGTACAGCGAAGCAAGAGAGGAAGCTTTTTAAATGCATCTCTGAGGGTAAGGAAACTGATATGCATAGGAGTAAGCGCGAGTAGGATGTGGATGGAGGCAACTAATCTCAATGTTTGTCAACTACGGTTTGCTCAAAACATGTTTCTGTCTATGCCAAATCACTTAACGTCAGTGAGGTATTAGATTTGACGTGTTCACTCAGGTAGCAGATGTTATTCATGCAGGAATAACTGAGACCAACGTGCTCCATTATTTGAGGATTCAGACAGCAACTGTGCCGCCTCTGTTCAAATCTTCGTTTCTGCCTGCCAAGATTTGGCTTTCTGTATCAAATAGCAGTGGTGAATCTCCGACCAGTCATGTGACTCTTGTTGCGTGATTCATTTACATTTTTCACTCCAGGTCTTAAAAAGTGCGAACAGAGCTTACACGGCTGTTTGAGTGGGAGGGGGCAGGAGCCACCCGGTGAGGCTCCTGGATCTGCACTTGCATCATTGTTTGCGTATTGCATTGGCAGCCGCCTGCACCGCCACAAATTCTTTTTGTAGCTTCATTATCTCAGGATGGAGGACAGCAGTCTCTGTTTGAACAGTACATTCCACCACACCTTCCTCTGCAAACAAGAATACAGATAACACAATGCACTAAACCTTGAGACAATTACACACACCAAAAATATTCCAGGAGGATCGGCACGTAGCATCCGCTTCCTGATGTTCTCCAGCCTTTTGGAATTCCGTTTAGCTGGTGTTGGTTAGAGTCTGACTTCTCCATGTCACCCAAGCAGAAATCTAAAGGCAGTACCTTATGTAGAAAGCTTAAAATCAAGACAAGAAACATCAACTGGTAAGAAAGCAATAAACTAATGCAGAAACTAGCCTAGATGATTATTTTAATATGGTGTGTTTACTGATGCAGTGGAACAAGCAGGAATTGTTTTCTCACTTTTGAACCTGGGATTCAGATTCTGGAGCTGGAGCCATATGCCTGGGGAGCAGAGCTGGGGATTTAGGATACTAATCAAGGAAGCGGGACTGCTCTTTGCCCTGTGTAGGACCTACAGCCTTTTTTGCACAAACCCTGCGTTTTTCAAAAGCTGTTGTGATTTTTGGTGATGAAAACCCAGAGTCCTTGAAGGTGTGTTGGAGAAACTCAAAATAAGAGCATCCAATAAGGGCAACATCTGCATCTCCCTGTCTTTGCTCAGCTTGATTCCTCATCCTAGTGTTTAGTCCGGAGCTTATTATGTAAGGTCCACTGTACAGCACAGTATTTGGAAAGAGATTGATAGCATGCAATAGTCTCACTGAGCAAAGCGGAAAAGAATCCAGCCAGTATGAAAAGACAGTTGTAATTTTGTTTGCACACACTGTTAACCAGCTTCTCCCAAACAGAAAAATAAAGCTGAGAATTGTTTTCAATATAAAATTCAGCATTTAGCTCAGTTTCTTCCGTAACTAGATAATGGATTAGTAAATTCCTTACAATTCCTGGGTGCTCAAAGGTCAAACCATTTAAGCAGATTCTCTGTAGTGAGTTCTGTCATGTTTCCTGTTGGAAAAGGGATGATTTTTGATGTAAACCAGATTTTCCTGATAATGTGCGTGTGAAGATTCCTGAGTTTAGTTAAATACAATAAATGATGCGTTCAGTGTGCTTTCTTTCCCTCTGGTTAATATCTGGATCTGTGTTAGCCCAGTAAAGGTGAGTTATATCTCACTATGTCTCATCTTGGGGCTGTGCAAGAGAGTGTGGCAAGCACAGCCACACCTTGTACAAACCGGACACGGATGCCTCTTCCTCTTTTTGTTGCCAGAACAACGGGTTAAACTGCGTGGCCTGCTGGTGTGGAGGCACAGAAGAATGAAACCTTCTGTCTTCTTGGAGTGCCCGACGTTTTTTTGGTTGGGTGGCACCGTCATTCTCGTCCTCGCAGAAATTTGAAGTGCCTTCTTGGACCGTTAATAAATCATAGTTAGAACAGCCCTAGGTGACACTGCTAATAACCTGTTACGGCCCCATTAGGAAATTTCTAAGCTAGAAAATGCACCTAGGGCTGGAGCACTAGAAAAATGCGTCAGCCTGCTCCTGCTCTGCAGGGAGCAGTGTCCTCTTCAGGTTTACTGTGCGTGCTCTGCTGCTTCTTGTACAGTCATTGTGTTTGTGGGAGAGAAATTCATGCCAATAACCTGAAGGTTATGTTTCCTGGATTCTTAATTGGAGAGTATGTCATCGCAGAGAGTGTGGGTGGGAGCAGGCGGTCTCAGGAACTAAATAAAACATCTATCGTGAATGGTATTAATTCTGTCACCTTGGTGCTGGAGCTTCTGAGGGCAGAAAAAGTGCTTTTGAAACCATATTCTGCTCAGCAACTTGGGGCATTGGAGGCAGTGCAGATACTGCTTAGGTAAGTGAGAAGGGCTGTGTTGAGGCGGAGGGGACGGAGTCAGGTCTGCCGCTGCTGCTTAGAAATGGCCACAGTCACGGTCATTCCCGTATTTTGGGAACATCATCATAAGAGCGAGCGCACCTTGTGTAGCTGCTTTCTGGCTCTCAGGTGTGGCGGTGGGACGGAGCGAGTCATGGGCCAGGCAGCTCCTGGGCGCAGCCTGGCCTCCGCCTTCCCCTGCAGCCAGGCGCTGCCTCTCCTGCCTTCCTGCCTGTATTTCGCAAGATTAAATTAAGCCTGTGGTCCAGTTTACCACACTCCTGGGGGACTGATGGTACCAGCAGAAGGATGGATCTCGGATTGTCCCCGCTGATAGCGAGGGATCTCCGGTTGGTCTCAGCCAAGTGTGTCACTGCAGTCTTGCTCCCACTCATGCTATGGCTCCTCGCCCTATACTGGCAGCATTTGGGGTGTATGGTATGTGCACAGGGTGTACATGCAATTTGTGCCGCTTCGGAGGGACTTTTACACCCAAAAGCAGTGGCGGGTTCTTGGAAATTTACAGCCTTGCTGGGAGTTGTGGGTTGGCTTTCTCTGGGTGGTTACCCAGCCTCTGGAGAGCAATGGTGCTGACTGAAAGCTGAAGTGAAACCAATAACTTCAGGGGTTTACGTGCCCTGAAGGACATCTTTCTAGCAAGTGTTTCATCTTTATGACACGCTGTTATACAGGCTGCTGTTTCTAGGCACTGTAATACAACTCTGGCTGAAACTCTTCCATTTGAATGCAGTCCGAGGTGAGGATTGTGCTGGAGCTATTTCCATGGTCAGTTAATTACATTCACTGCAGAAGACAACAAAATTATGTCAATTAGTAGTTTGGCTGAGTACCTTTGGTGACATCTCAGTGAGCAGTGAACAGGTTATTAGGCTGTAATCCTTATCTGTAGAAGAAAGTTGCTTTAATTTTATTGAGTTTCACAGCAGACTTCTACACGCTGTTAATATATTCATGGCTTTTTTCGTTTGCACTGGGCCTTCATACAATTGTGTTACATTGGTGTGGCTGACTTTATTATTGTTTTTACTTTCTTTTTCTACGAATAAATTGTTTGGAATAAATCTCTTCTGTTATTTTCATCCTATTTAACCTACTTCAGCTGACCGATAAAAAGCAATGACATTTCTATCTGGAGGAATTTTATTGAGTAATTTACCATCCAAATCTGAGCCGCCTTTTTGGAGAGTGTGCGTCTATTTACAGATATTCTCTGGAGCATTTGTTACCAACTCCCACTATTGCATATGTATGCCAGATATCGGTTTGTTTCATATCTTTATCTTTGCAGAATCTTCTTTTTAAGTGTGGAAGAACTTCTACTGGAGAAAAAAAATAATCTTGGGAAAATGTAACAGGTGTGGCGTGAACCGAACAATAATTTATCTTCCAGCTGGTGAATGAATATAGTAGACAGAAAAAAAGAAGGAAGTCAGCAGGCAAAATACTTGAAGGGCAAATGAAACTGGGTCTCAGTGCATGTGGCTCAGGTCTAGGATGTTGTCCATCACAGGTTGGACACATGCTAGCATTATGCTTGTGTAAATGTGCTGTAAGATGCGAGGAGCGGTTTTGTCCATTGAATTTGAAGAACAGATGCGTACAGTATTGGTGGCTAGGAGTGGGCGATGTGGTGACTCACCTGCCTGGACTGAAGAGTTAGCAAGCACTTTTTTTTTGTTTTCCTTCTGTCTACAGTAATGCATGTTTTTCTTCTCCCTTTCACCTTCTAGCCTAAACCAACTAAGGGAAGGATGCGCATCCATTGCCTGGAGAATGTTGATAAAGCCCTCCAATTCCTGAAAGAGCAAAGAGTGCATCTAGAAAACATGGGATCTCATGATATTGTGGATGGGAATCACAGACTGACGCTTGGCCTTATTTGGACTATTATCCTGAGATTCCAGGTAAAGATGTATACATACACAGATATACACGCATCTGAGTTTTCCATACTTCTTTGAAATATACTTTGTGCTTTTTATGAGTGGAGTGGTCCCAGGTCCTCCCAGATGATGGAAGTGAAAAGTGCTCAGCATCTGGCAGGACGTGCTCCAGAGCTAAGGGGAGAGGATAAATGGTGCTTCGTGATGCTGCTGATCTGTAGTGGCAGCTAATGGGAGTCTCCTGTGTGGAGAGTAATACCGTTTTATTTTTAAATTACTAATAGATATGACGCTCAAGTCATAGACCTGTACGCTCTTGTAGACGTAGGAGGAAATGCTGTCCTCAGCTGCTTTCACCTCTGTGGTGATTATCATTAACCTGGCTGATTTTGCACTGAAGTAGATTAAAGGTGTCCACAGGAATTGTTTTAGTGTCCCAGCTAAAGGCTGAGATTTCTTGTTTTCCAGCAAGTTGCGCGTTGGTCTTTGTCCTCAGTTAAAAAAGGCTGGAAAGTTCTTTTGCAGAAAGGAGAATAAATTTATTTAATAAATATATAATTTATAATAAATAATACGGGAATTTATAATAAATAATACGGGAATAAATATTTAATAAATTTTAACATTCCCCTAATTTTGGTGTTGCTCAGCGTTTTCCGAATAGGAAAGTGTCTGCCTAACTTTCAGTGACAGCAGTGGAACTTCACTGAAGTTACAATACTCTTTTTTAAAAAGTAGTGAACTATATCCATAGAATGAGATATATTTGTCCATATGAAGTAAAAACTGGTTTTCTTTTTTTTTTTTTTTTTCCCCTCTTTTTAAAAATTAAATTGCAGCCTAGAATCTGGAACACATAGTTGTGATGATGCTAAAGGCAAACGCTATTTTCTCCAAGGTTGAGGTCCCACAGTGTGTTTGGTCCCGTAAAGCTCCTGGTTAGCTTTTGCCCGTGGATCCCCTGGTGAGGACCTCTACCTGCGGCACCCCCTTGGCTCCTGGATGTGCTCAGCAGCCTGTGGGAGGCACCTTGCAGGGTGACACCATAATGCTGTAGAGGGCAGGGTTTGCCTCCACAGTTGGACATACAGCTTCTGGTGAAGCTTAAACTGCTTCGTCAATGGACTAAACAAAGAGCAATCCTACAGTAAAATAAGGGCAGATAGAGCTTTCTTCTGACATGAATGCTCTTAAATGAGGAAGAACATTCACCTACTTGCACTCTGCCTGTCATCATAGATTTCCTTTGTTAATTTTATTCTGAAATAACTTCTTTCATCTTTTCAAAAAAGCAAAAAATGTGTTTTCTCAGAGAAATATTTAAAACGTCTGCGTTAATTTCAGATCCAAGATATCAGTGTTGAAACTGAGGACAACAAGGAGAAGAAATCTGCTAAAGATGCTTTGCTTTTGTGGTGCCAGATGAAGACAGCTGGGTGAGCGTGGATTAAGTGATTATCTCTAAAGCTCTTACAGCATTTTGAGTTTTCATTGAAATAATTTTAAATGGGCAAACACATATCTCTCCTTAAGTGGATTCAACCAAGAGAAGTGAATTGATGTTTACACGTCAGAAAATTCTGAACTTGTTATATTAGTGCTGTGTGGTAAACACACCAATCTGATAATCTATGAATATACAGTAATATGCTGACTCTTTTCCACCCTCTTGTGAAGACATAGTGATGCTTCAGATGTTTGCCACCAACGTTTCCCTCTTTGTATATATATATGGGAATATTTCCAAAATGTCTTTCTCTGACAGTAACCTTCTTGCATAATTAAATATCCATTTGTAGAGATTCAGTATGTTTCCCCCACGAAACGTGGATGTCCTTGTGATGACTTGGGGCACTTCAGCATTATTCTAGTGGTACTCCATCTTCCCCTTCCAAGAACTTTTATGAAAGTGGTTTGTTAGCAGACTGAAATTTTTGGAGACTTGCAAAATACCCAGATCACCGAACAAAATAATTTTGCATCTCTGTACCCATGGGGCACAAAGGTGGCTGTTGTATGTGCTTTGTTTAAAAGTGAGACAGTGACTAAGGTCAGTCCTTGAAGATGCCCTGGGATACCAGACAATTTCAAGGAAACTTAATGTATCGCTGCTCCCATGGCACTTGCAGCCGTCAGAAGAGGTTTTACTCCTCTCTGTTGCTCCAGCTGTTCCTGCTCTTCTCTTGAACTTTATATTTTGAGTAGTAATTCTTTGCCAGCAGCTAAATCAGGAGCAGGCCTTAGACTTTCAGGGATTTGAAACCTCACAGGCTGCAGGTTGGACAGCAAGTTACAAAATAGTAACTTCAAGTGATTAATTGGAAGTTCATTCAGAGCCTTTCTCTGGAATGCGTATCAATTCTGCAGGGTTTACAAGAGTAAATGAGACGCACTTACCTCTCGTGTCAGTCTCTGATCAGAACGCAGTCATGGTGATAGATTGTCCATCGTGGGGTGGTTATATCCCACCTTTAGGTTTACAATAAATGTGTCGCTCCCGCAACCAGCTTTCAGTGACAGAGTGTGGAGAGCTGCAGCAGGGGTGCTATATTGATTGTGCTCTCTTTGGTTTTTTTGTTCTTTCAGTTACCCCAATGTCAACATTCACAACTTTACCACAAGCTGGAGGGACGGGATGGCTTTCAATGCACTAATACATAAGCACAGGTACGTATGGGTAAATGTCTTTATGGATTTTGAAAGCTTCGACTGCTGCAGTGTGCACTGGGCTTTGTTGTTAACCTTGCAGCTTGATTTTAAGATCTGTGGAGTGGAGGAAGTTGAAGAATTGCTGGGAGTATTACAGCAACTTGCTTTGCTTTAGAGCTTTACAGCTCTTGTCGTCACTGTGAGCTCATCTGGGCAACAGCTTCTCGCATCACAAGTCAAAACAGGTTGTGTTTGGTTTCAACAGAGTAAGTTATACACATGATGACCAGGTTGAAAGAAAAGGTTTTGTGCCTTATTGAGTAACCAATGACAGGGTCTGATCGCCTAGAATTCAGGGGCAGAAGGGGGATGCAACACACAACAGCACCCTGAGGGGGAAAGAAATCCCTGCGCAGAGATGGCAAAATCCGGTGCTAGACTTTGACATGGCTGGGGATGCGGCTCACTGGCAAGCTCAGGTGGAGCTACTAGGACAGCTTGCATACTGACATGGGCATGAGGAGATACTGCGTGACCACAACTTTGTTCCTTTCTTTTCCAGGTCACCTTCATCTCTGGTAAACTATCGTCCATTTTTTGCCATGGGTGAGGTTCTGCCATGGCACGTGCTAGGCATTACTTCATTCCTTCAATATTGCCGTTCAAATGCATAGGGCTACCGGGCAAGCAAAACCGTGGCAGCAGGAGGGGCCAGGTTTTCTGAGGATTGCAGATTTTAGTTCATTTGTTCATGTGAGGGTGGCTGCACTGTGCTTTGGGAAATCTAAAGAATTTTCCATCCTGTCTAGGCCTGACCTGATTGATTTTGACAAGCTGAAGAAATCAAATGCACACTACAATCTGCAGAATGCTTTTAACCTTGCAGAGCAACACCTTGGTCTCACTAAGCTCCTGGACCCTGAGGGTAAGAATTCCTTGCAGTTTCAGCACTTCACGGCTCTTTTCTCCCACCCCTTCTTGTGGAAGGGCACAGCTTTGTGATAGCTTTTTGTGTTAAAGAGAAGCAGGATGCTGCTGACTCACTTGATACAGACAGAGAGGGAAGGAGAGAATGCAAGACGTCTCCTGCAGAGGACTGAGCAGCAGTACCATAAGAGGCCTTAATCCTGTGTTTATTTTCCCCTATCTGACAAGAGCACTGGACTGGCCATGTATACATAAAATCATTCCAGTTAGAGGCATCCATCTGATCTGCTCCGAGAATGCTTTCTGTGAGCTGGAAGATGAATGCTGTGGCTTTCAGCAAATATTGAGCAGCTGCTTTTGCAGACTGTCATTGAGTTTTAGCCTGTGCTTTCATGGGAGTGTTTGTGCTCATGCATATTGGAAGGTGTGCTCACAGTGCTAGAACAGGAAACTTTCTTGTCACAGGGCAAACAGAGACTATGTGTTTGGACGAGTTCCTTCTTGCTTATTTTTCAGTGCCTCAGAATTGCTGCAGGAAAGAAAATAATTTGTTTTCCATCTGTATCTCTGGGAAAATTTGCCTTGACAGACATACTATTACATTTGAATTCCTCTCTCCAAATGCAGATATAGCATCGAAGTTGTCAATTAACAGCAGTTCTGTCAACTCACACAGACACTAGAGGAGGTATTCGGATGCGCACAAGCTGTGGCAAAGTCTGGAACCTGACTCTTAAGGCCCAAAGGCCCCTAGACCCGTGCTTTAACCACAGTCCACACATAGACAAAGAGATACAGGAGCACTTCTCAGTGACTTCTGACTTCAGTACTGTATGACACCAAGTAATTCAGAACCAGTCCAACGCTGCTGAATTTATTTCTGATTAGGACATAAATCTTAGGAGCTGAACTGCCACTGAAGCTCTCTCTCTGACTCTTAAACACATCCTTGTTGCGTCGTTAGCTTTGTTTTTTTAACCCATGCACCCCCAATCTGCTAAGACAACTCTTGTTTGGTTTGCAGATATCAGTGTTGATCATCCTGATGAAAAGTCAATCATCACCTATGTGGTGACATATTACCACTACTTCTCCAAGATGAAAGCTTTAGCTGTTGAAGGAAAACGTATTGGAAAGGTTTGCAAGTTCACATTATAAATTGTTATAAAGCAGTTGAAATCTTTCTGATTTTTTTTCTTTCCTCTTGGGTATTAGTTTTTTAGGAGTGCACTGTATGGTAGTTTTTAGTTTTGCTTTTGAATGTGTTTTAAATGTTAAATATTCCCATACGACTGTGAGGAGTAGTTAATTTCCAGCTGCCTCCTATTAGAAAACATTTGGTCCGTGTTTTACTCTCACTCATTAATTTTGCATCATTGCTGCTTTTCCTTTCTCATTAACTGCTTCTCACTCTCTGGGTCCTCTGTCTCTTCTGGAGCCCAGAAAAGTCCCTCATTTTAAAAAATGTGCAGTTGTTTTCCACCCTTTGGCGAAGTAGCCCCCAATCTTTACAGTTGACAGACTGAACATGAATCCTTTTGTAAGCCTCACCTCTCTCCCTCTATTGCCGTGGGATTGGGGGAATTCATTGGAAAATGCAAAGCCCTCATTCCTCAGAGATACCAGCCCCTGTGGCACTCAGGACTGAGTGGTCTGATTCGTAACTCATAACTGTTCATCTCTGAACAGTTTCTTTTATCTAGCTTGTATTTAAATGACTGAAGAGCGCTGCCCTTGTTACTCATGTTACGTTGTGCTGCTTGTTGCAGGTGCTTGACAATGCCATTGAAACGGAGAAGATGATTGAAAAATACGAATCGCTGGCTTCTGACCTTCTTGAGTGGATCGAGCAAACCATTATCATCCTTAACAATCGCAAATTTGCCAACTCGCTAGTTGGTGTGCAACAGCAGCTACAGGCATTCAACACTTATCGCACAGTAGAGAAACCACCCAAGTAATTTTAATCTTAGCTTAAAAAAACACTGGTCTTGTTTTTGTGTAGTCAATCGTTGATTTATTATTTTTTTTTAAAACAAACACATCCGAGTAATTTTAATCTTGGCTGAAGAATTTATTTTTCTGAGCAAACCCAGATACCGTATTTCTAATTGGCTCTCACCATTATTACTCGGAGCCTGTTTGCTTTGTGCTATTCAATACGCACATAATAACAACAACAAACCCAATAATAATAAAAAGTGTGTCTCAGTGACCTGTGCCTTGCAGGACCTCAGAGTTCCTGGAAGCTGTCACTTCACTGAGGTGCTTGCCTTATAGTACGAGTGGTAATAGCATACCATTTTAGTGTAGTAATATCAACAGTCGTGCTTGCTAGCAGCGTACAGTACCTATACACTGCTATTAAAAGAATCGTACTGCTTATCCAAAATCAAGAGGAAGTGTGTCTGGCTTTGTGAAACATAGCTGGGCTTACTAAAACTGATATAACCAAAACTGTGCAACTTATTTCTGGAAAGTTTCTTTTAGCATTCTGATATCAGATCTGTTTATTATTTTTGTCTAATATAAGTTCTAATGGATAATAATCACAATCCAAAACATTACAAAGTATCCAGACATCTTCTAAAATTGCAGACTGGTCCCTAGTGCCTACGGAGTTTGTTTATTTCCCAGGAGTACAACTCGGGAAAACAGTGGGAAGAGTTTATTGACTGCAGTGGACTTTAAATAAAACTTCCATTTCTTGTGTCGATAGTGTAAACTAGGACAATGCACATAACAGAATAAAAAAAGAAAAAAAAAGAAGCAGCCTTCTGTCCCCCAAGGGGGTTTAAATCTAAACACACAGACAGCTGACTTCTGTGAAGTTTCTTTTGCTGTTTGAACCAGTGGGTTCCAGGGGATGTGTTGGTCTATTTCAGTTGTTTCCAGCTTTCACACAAGATGAAGGTGTTTATCGGAATGGTCCATTCATAACGTCAGTATTTTAAGGAGGTGCTTTATAATACCTGAGTAACAATGAAAGCTTTATTGTAACTCAGTTCTCTTGAAAAATTTTGTTTAGATTTACAGAAAAAGGAAACCTAGAGGTGCTGCTTTTTACCATCCAAAGCAAAATGAGAGCCAACAATCAGAAAGTATACATGCCAAGGGAGGGCAAACTCATCTCTGACATTAACAAGGTAAACTGAGCAAGCTCCTCCTGTGTGACTCAGTTGTTGTTCTCTTTCAGTCTGTCAGTATATTGGGAAGAAACACTTTTGCTATCTCCAGCCTTGATGTGGGGAGCCATAAGGGCTGGGGAGAGATGGGGTGACCTTTTCTCACAGGTCGGACTCTCTAATGTGAACCAAGTCCCCGGGTGTCCTCAGTATCTGTAAGATCTTCTGCACTGGAAAAATGCTTGGTCATTCTCATTATGGATCTAGTAGCCCTGCCTTGCTCCTCCATGGTCCTGGCTATTAGACTTAATCAACAGAAAGTAGCAACAATATCTAGGTATTGTAGCCCTCCCCATTTGCATCTCAATGCCCCTGCCTGCAGCATGGGACAGAGAAGGAAGCGCCATGACCAGTCTTGGGGTTCCCTCTCAGGGTTTATGCAGGTGGTTTTTTTGTGCTGGTGCAGCTGGCAGCAGCAGAGCTGACGAGCTCTCTCAAGGATAACAAACAACTTAAACCTGTGAGCTTTCCTCGTTTGTGTTTGATCATGCTTGGCATTCCCAGAGCAGCTGTTGTGGGTGTTTGTGGCCTCGGTCTGCATCCTAGAGAGCAGTAAACTGCACAGTTGTTTGCATTAAGCCCTTGTGCCTCTGAATGCCTAAAATACTTGGGTTTCAGGCAATTTCACATCTGTTAGGATTTAGAAGAATCTAGGGTAGTTTGTGTTTACTTGTGGGTATTTTTGTTGTTTGTAAGAAGATCTGAAAGGTGATGAGCTGGCTTTCGACATGCTTCTAAGACTTTTTATTTTTTGCAATAGTAATGTCATGCATGTGAACTACTTCTGGCTTTGGGGAACAAAAGGACTGGTATGCACCAAAAGTAACCGAATTCTGCAGTTGTTTTCTTTTCTGAAGTGGATGTAATAAAGAACAGCAATTGTATGTTGATTTTGGATGTGAGACAGCATGAACCTCTAGTTCTCATTTCCTAAAGGAGAAAGACAGAATCCAATTATTTGGGAGTAGGACTCAGACGATTTTTTTTTTTTTTTTTTTTTTATTAAACAAATACACTCTTACACATTCGAACCGGGTTGTGTCCTTAGGCTTTATTGGAGGCAAAAACCAAATGAACTTGAGAAAATGCATCTGAGGTAAACAAGTCTTAGACCCCTTACTCAGAAAATCTATGAATGAACTGAGAACTAATTTTATATTAGTGCGCTTATATTAGCAGACAAGGCGTAAGGCCAGCCAATACAAGCCAGATTTATTGGCATATAAATAAATAAGCCAGTTTTGTGAAACTTCGCTGTAGTGACTTCACTCCTGATTCCATACAAAGGTGTTGTGATTTCTCATAATCCTGAAGAATGTGTGTTTAGAAGATGCGTGTTTTTTCTCCACGTCCTCAGGCCTGGGAAAGACTGGAAAAAGCTGAACATGAAAGAGAACTGGCACTGCGAAATGAGCTCATCAGACAAGAGAAACTGGAACAACTTGCACGCAGATTTGATCGCAAGGCAGCTATGAGAGAAACTTGGCTGAGTGAAAATCAACGTCTCGTTTCTCAGGTGCTGCTTTCAGAAATTGTCTGTGTGACTAAAATTATTTCCATGAGTAATTATAGGATACAGTTCTTGCGAAGAGAATCTTTCCCCCCCTATGCCTCATATTTTAGGGAGTCTATGTATATTTCTATTTATTGTACTTGTGTGCAAATGTATATTTGGTTTTTATGTGTATGTACTGCATGTCCTGTCTTTAATGCATTTGGGATATTCTTTCGTTGAATCTGTCAGTCTGTACTCAGGAGGTACTGATGTGGAAATATCTACCCACAGTCAAGATTTTCTTTATCTGAATATTTTGGCCAATTCAGTGGAATTAGCCCAGGAATTAATTTTATTTTTTAATATTAGAGATTACTTTAAAAAAATCCAAGGCCCCAACCTGATCCTAATGGTCACCATGATTCTTCTCCCAAAAGTAGTAAATTATATCTCTGATTTTGTCAGTGGTTCTCTGGTTATCAGGGGTATCTCTGATGTTATTAAAAAAGACCTTTCAGAGCATTTTGAGATCCCAAATTTGCTAACAAGTGTATGCTTCACAAGGAGAAATCGTGTTAGAATTTGAGCAGTAGAGCTTTTCTGCTCAGCGACTGTTACTGAAGAAGTGTCTCTGTCTTTACAGGATAATTTTGGCTTTGACCTTCCAGCAGTGGAGGCCGCAACAAAGAAGCATGAGGCCATTGAAACAGATATTGCAGCATATGAAGAACGAGTCCAGGCCGTGGTTGCGGTTGCAAAGGAGCTTGAGACTGAAAATTACCATGATATCAAGCGCATTACTGCAAGAAAGGACAATGTTATACGCCTATGGGAGTACCTCCTGGAGCTGCTCAGGGCACGGAGACAGCGGCTGGAGATGAATCTTGGTCTGCAAAAGATTTTCCAGGAAATGCTGTATATTATGGACTGGATGGATGAGATGAAGGTAGGTGTTAGCCATTTGAGAACGTAGGCCAAATATTCTGGAGAGGTGTAGATGTCCTTTTTTTGTAAATTTTTAAGATTCTGGTTTAATAGGCAAATGCAGAAGATCCATGGTAAAGAGCAGTGAACAAATTCCTTATACCTTATGATGATTTTTAAAAAATAAAGATTAAAAACAAGTAAGGAGAAAGAACAAGTTCACTTCTATAAAGAGCTACTTTTCAGCTTCATGCCCATCTCATAACGGACAAAGGCTTTGGTCACAGTGCTTAGGGTAAGGATGACGATTTTGGTGAAGGGGAATTAAATAATCTCTCTTCATCACAATTTACATGGGGAACAAGTCATGTCTTCGCCTCTGTGCTTGAAAAAGCATTAATTGCTTCCTGTCTGTTCTCCTGGGTTCTGGGAAGGTAAAGGACCGTGACTTTATTCCTGCCCATCAGCCAGCAGAACTTGGAAGCTGTTGAAGGAAAGAAAGATGTGTGTAGCTCAATGGCAGCTCACAGAACCTGGACTGAGTGCTTTTTATTGCTTGTGCCGAGCTAACTTAGCTTCTCGTCACGCTAGACTTAAAACTGCATTAAAGAGCAGTCAAGTTCTTAATGGTTGCCAGTGATTTCAAAAATATTGTCTCAAATTCTTATCAGCTATGTCTCGATACATTTGAAATAGGTCTCCCCATGGGCCTGGTGTTCCTCTGGACTTAAATCAGCGTAACAACAGAGAACAGCGTAATGCCCCAAGTCATTAAGAAATAAACAGTTTATGGCCTTCAGCCCATTTTACTTATGTTTTACATTTTTGATCAGGTGCTTCTGCTGTCTCAAGACTATGGCAAACATTTGTTAGGAGTTGAAGACCTGTTGCAGAAACATGCTCTGGTGGAAGCTGACATTGCTATTCAAGCTGAGAGAGTGAGAGGAGTCAATGCATCTGCTCAGAAGTTTGCCACCGATGGAGAAGGTAATTAGCAGCCAGCACATCCTTCTTTGTCTTAATTGCGCATAAGGTTATCTATAAGCCTCATTAGTTTTGCAAGGCATGTTAGGTTAAATTCAGCACCAGAATAAGAGAATCCAGCTTCATTCATTCCTTTTTTACTCACTGCGTCAATGATTAATTAGTCCAGGTACCTGCTCAAGAATTCATTGTGGCATTGTGTTTTGCTTGGGATGTCATGCTCCTAACCATCAGCTGCTGTAACTTTGTAGTCACCGTTAATTCCCCATTGTGTGTCTCACTTTCAGGAGACTAAATATGAATTCTTTTATGTAAACTTCATAGATGGAACAAACAGGAGTTAAGAACTCTGTATATGCCCCAGCTGTAGAGATGAAAATTAATCAGTCCAAGTTGTAATGTATGTTCTCTATCTGAACAGGTTACAAACCATGTGACCCGCAAGTTATCAGGGACCGTGTCGCTCACATGGAGTTCTGTTACCAAGAGCTCTGCCAGCTCGCAGCCGAGCGCCGGGCCCGCTTGGAGGAGTCCCGGCGCCTCTGGAAATTCTTCTGGGAAATGGCTGAAGAAGAGGGTTGGATCAGGGAGAAGGAACAGATCCTGTCATCTGATGACTATGGGAAGGACCTAACCAGTGTCGTACGTCTCTTGAGTAAACATAAGGCATTTGAAGACGAAATGAGTGGTCGTAGTGGCCACTTTCAGCAGGCAATAAAAGAAGGTGAAGACATGATTGCGGAAGAGCATTTTGGGTCTGAGAAAATCAGAGAAAGAATTAAGGATATCCGGGAGCAGTGGGCTAACTTGGAACAGTTATCTGCCATTAGGAAGAAGCGTCTGGAGGAAGCCTCTCTCCTTCACCAGTTCCAGGCTGACGCTGACGACATTGATGCATGGATGTTGGACATCCTCAAAATTGTCTCCAGCAATGATGTTGGCCATGATGAATATTCCACTCAATCCTTGGTCAAGAAACACAAAGACGTGGCTGAAGAGATTGCAAGCTACCGGCCAACTATTGACTCGCTTCATGAACAAGCAAAGGCCCTACCACAGGAACACGCCGGATCTCCAGATGTGCAAGGCAGATTGTCCGGAATAGAGGAAAGATACAAAGAGGTTGCTGAGCTGACTCGGCTGCGTAAACAGGCCTTGCAGGATACCCTTGCTCTTTATAAGATGTTCAGCGAGGCAGATGCTTGTGAGCTTTGGATTGACGAAAAGGAGAAGTGGCTGAATAATATGCAGATTCCAGAGAAGCTGGAGGACCTGGAAGTGATCCAGCACAGGTGAGAATGTCTTTACCGGGAAGTCTGGGGAATACTGAGTGGAAGTTTTTTACACCAGCTACCTTTCTTAACTTGCCTGGGGCTCAGATTTGCTAATGCCTGTGTGATCTTTTTTTTGTTTATTCCCCTCCCCGTCCTGTGTCCCCCCCCTCTCCCCTCCAGGTTTGAAAGCTTAGAACCAGAAATGAACAATCAGGCATCCCGTGTTGCAGTAGTGAACCAAATTGCTAGACAGCTAATGCACAGCGGCCATCCAAGTGAGAAGGAGATAAAAGCACAGCAAGATAAACTCAACACAAGGTAAGTGAAGGCCTCATAGTCATGAACATGACGCTGGCCGAAACAAGTACAGTGGGGTTATTTACGTTTCTTGTATGTCTTTTTTAAGATATTCTGATACTATTACCTGAAGTATCTTCAAGGTGTAGGCCTTTAAAGCTTCAAAAGGAAAGAGAGCTGTGTCTTTCAAATATTTGATTAACAGATGGAGTTTTGGTATTGACTTTAGTCAGGTCTTGAGTGTATCAGTACATTGATTTGAGAGCTGGAAATTTACTGTAATAACTATTATGATAAAAAAGAAACCAATATAATTTCATGTAAACTCACTTATTTTTTGGCTTCAAAATAAACTGAGAGAGTACATTTAATGTGAAATTTGGGTGTACTTAGCAATTTTTTACTTGAGGAAAAATTATACATTTAAGGACTCAGTGTTGCTAATATTTGTCATACTCTACAATACATACCATAGAATCATAGAACCATAGGGATGGAAGGAACCTCTGGAGATCATCTAGTCCAACCCCCCTGCCAGAGCAGGGTCACCCAGAGCAGGTTGCACAGGAACGCGTCCAGGAGGGTTTTGAACGTCTCCAGAGAAAGAGACTCCACCACCTCTCTGGGCAGCCTGTGCCAGGGCTCTGCCACCCTCAGAGTAAAGAAGTTCTTCCCCATGTTTAGGTGGAACTTCCTATGCTCAAGTTTGCGCCCATTACCTTTTGCCCTGTTCCCGGGCACCACTGAAAAGAGCCTGGCCCCATCCTCCTGACACACACCCTTGAAGTATTTACAAGTGTTGATAAGGTCCCCCCTCAGCCGTCTTATTTCCAGACTGAAGATCCCTCAGCCTTTCTTCATAAGAGAAATGTTCCAGTCCCCTAATCATCTTTGTAGCCCTTAGCTTGGTTAATGGTTGTTTTGCTAAAACTATTGATGATATGGGAAGGACTGAAAAAAACCATGAATAGTTAGGTCATTTCATGGCTTACCAAGCGAACATGAGCAGCTGCTCACTCAGCAGTGTTGCCATATCCTTATCCCTTGTTATACACAAAACTCAATTTTTCTGCTTTTCTCTCCTCAACAAATTTCAGATGGAGCCAGTTCAGAGAACTGGTAGATAGGAAGAAGGATGCTCTGCTCTCTGCTCTGAGTATCCAGAACTACCATCTTGAGTGTAATGAAACCAAATCTTGGATCAGGGAAAAGACCAAAGTGATTGAATCCACGCAAGATTTGGGTAATGATCTAGCTGGAGTGATGGCCCTGCAGAGGAAGCTGACGGGCATGGAACGTGATCTGGTAGCCATTGAAGCCAAGCTAAGCGACCTGCAAAAAGAGGCAGAAAAGCTGGAATCAGAGCATCCTGACCAGGCACAAGCCATCCTTTCACGGCTCGCAGAAATCAACGATGTATGGGAAGAAATGAAGACCACCCTCAAGAATCGGGAAGAGTCCCTCGGAGAGGCAAGCAAACTGCAGCAGTTCCTGAGAGATCTGGATGACTTCCAGTCTTGGCTATCCAGAACGCAGACTGCAATTGCATCCGAAGATATGCCAAACACACTGACGGAGGCTGAGAAGCTGCTCACTCAACATGAGAGTATTAAGAATGAAATCAACAATTATGAGGAAGATTATCAGAAAATGAGGGACATGGGTGAGATGGTGACACAAGGGCAAACTGACGCTCAGTACATGTTCTTACGCCAGCGCCTACAGGCTTTGGACACTGGATGGAATGAGCTTCACAAAATGTGGGAGAACAGGCAAAATCTCCTTTCCCAGTCGCATGCCTACCAGCTATTTCTCAGAGATACCAAGCAAGCAGAAGCATTTCTTAATAACCAGGCAAGTGGTCAAGATCCACCTTATTTCATTTCTACAGGTTGACATCATGTACTGCAAGTAGTTAACAAACAAGATCATTTGGCAGGAGAGCTACAAACAGATAAAATGCCCTTTTTTTAGCTATAATTTGGATTTGGTATTTTACTTCTAGCTGTTCTTGGGAGACATTTCTTTTCATATCTGGTGAATCTGTTGTTGGAGCAGACAGCATAGCCTGAGTGTAATACTTTAATCTCTCTGATTTGTGTTTTCATCACAGGAGTATGTTTTGGCACACACAGAAATGCCCACTACCTTGGAAGGAGCAGAAGCCGCTATTAAAAAACAGGAGGATTTCATGACCACAATGGATGCCAATGAAGAAAAGATCAATGCAGTTGTAGAGACTGGCCGGAGGCTAGTTAGCGACGGGAACATTAACTCTGATAAAATCCAGGAGAAAGTGGACTCTATTGATGACAGGTAAGGTCAGAATGATAGTGGAATGTAGCTGTTCGTACTTTAATTCTGTTCTCTGAGAGATGACCTTCTACCAGAATACAAAGGCAAAGTAACGTGTTAGAAAATGCCTGTTGCAGACTGTTTTCTTTGTCCTGTGGAAAAATAGAAACTGTAATGTTTAAAAAATGTAGCAGGCTAATCTTAATTAAATATGACCTCTCCCATTTTCTAGAGACTTACTAGGTAATGAGCTCACAACCCAGAATTTGGCTATATGAGTGTTGGTGTATAATTCTTGGAGTATTCACAGACTTTATAGTATGGTTGCAGCTGTAGTAGTTAGCTCTACCTGGTTCCACAAGTCTTAGTTTCCTCTGCTACCTCCTTGCTGATTTAATAATAACGTATTCCTGTCCTTCCTCTGAGGAAGGAATGTGGCTCTTCAAGAGTGTAATTGGAATTATGTCTACCCCACCCACTCGGCTTTGATCTCCTTTTCCGACTTGTCTGGCCCTTCTGAAATCAGATTAGGAAGCATTGGTACAAACGAGTCTTTCATCCTAGAACAAGTCTTTTGCTTTGTCTGTTTAGCTGTGGCATGGATGCTATAGAACATGAAGAGTTTCTTTTTCTTTGAAAACCAAATGTTCAGTTTTGATGACTATGATTCATGGTTCTTTCTGCTTTTGATTTTTGAAATTTTTGATTTTTTTATTTGATTTTTTTCTGCTTTTGCTTTTTGAAAACTCCACTATAGTGGAGTTTTTAAAGGCACTTTTCAATCATGAGTATCAGAACACAGCAATAAGCTCATACAGAAATTTCATGTCAAGTGTTACTGACAACCCTTCTTCCAGACTTGCATGCTCCCACAGTTTCTTCTTCTCCAAGCAGAAACTGAACTGAAGTAGTTCAGACAATGTTGTGACTTTCCTGTTTTGGCACACATGGCCCACTGCGTATACACCGACTTTAGCCGTGGCTCGCGGCTTCAAGAAAGGCAGATGTTCCTGTTCTTGCAGAGCTTGCTGAGGGCCGCTGAGCCCTCTGACAGCCTAACCCCAGGGGTACCTCGTGTTCTCATTCTCTCTAACTAGCTTGACTCTCTTCAGATCCCAGCGAGAATCCGCAAAGGCCAGGAAGAGGAAATACGAAAGCAATCAAGGTGAAAGCTAGGAAATGAATTTTCCTCATTTACCCTCTCTGACTTGCAATGTCCTCTGCTGTAAGTTTTCCCATCCACTTATGAAAGCGGGAGGACTTGATCCTGGCCTTCTGGTCAGGTGTCTTTCTGCAACTTTTGGAATATTAAAAGGTAGCATCTAAGGATATAGTAGCAAATGGTCAGATGCTTCTGGCAGCCCTTTCTGAGGTGGCTGGAGTGGGAGACAGCTTCAGCCTCTGCCCTATGTGTGCTGGAGAGAGGTTCCTGCTGCCCCAGCTGTGGTGCTCCGGTGACTGTTTCCCCTCCCACCCTGTGCAGCTGCTCCTCTGTGTCCTTATTGTCCTGTGCCACTGCAGCTGGCCACCTGGGCTGTCCTGGCTGTGGGACATGTTCTGGAATTCCTACTCTGAATGGCAGGCAAGTCCTAGAGACCATATTTTTTAAGCCCACTTTTTTCCAATGCATTTCCTCAATTCCAAAGCTATATATGCAGGGCACTGCAAAAACCATCCGGTGCACTGCTATTCAGGAAATCCGTGTGATTGCTCTCTGAGTCTGTAAGGCTGATAAGCCTCAAGAACAAAGCCTTAGGGCTGGGTGTAGTGGGAGTGGTAGCAAAGGAAACCTCTTTAGTTTTACAAAAAATCCCTCTCCCAACCAAGCTCCACCTGGATGTATAACAAAGGACCAAAACAAACAAGTACAAATATGTGCTGTGGCTCCATACTTCCCAAATGGTGCTCTTTGTAGTTTTTAGTATTATTAATAGTGTTTTTACAGTCATGCTTTCAGCCTATTCCAGAGGAGACCCCACTGTCCATTGGTACAGCAGACCGACCCTGCCCTAAAATGATTACCTTCTAAATAGACATGGTAGGCATCAGACTAAGGAAGGAGAGGACAAAGCAGAAGCAGAGCAGAGCTGTTCAATAGGAGATGAATACTTCAGCACAATCTTTTAGCGCAGTTCACAGGGAAGAATAAATGGAAATAAGGACACAGAGAAAAGGTAAGGGAAGGAGAAGAGGATTTGAATAAAGCTATCACTAGCTAGCGTTTCCAGCTAGGAAAGAAGCTGGTCTTCCCAACACAGCTGTCCCTGCTTTGGTAACTTCTGCTGCTGTTTCTGCCAGCCGGAGGGAGAGCGTTTTCTCCTCCATTTTCTGTTGGAAGAGCGTAAAGGGACTGCCCTAGTCTGCATGCCTACTCATGGCCTCTCTCGACTCTGCAAATGAGATGTAGTTTAAAGACAGTGGCAGATCTGACTCAGATTGTGATCTGGTCTTGGTTTTAATCAACTTTGTGCAGCTTTCTGCTGAGCAGAGAACAGAAGTAAGTTTTGTTCTTGCCCATTCAGAAAGGAGAGTGCCTCTTGTTTGCTGGCAGAACTAAAGAAGCTAAAACTGCTTGCATATATTTCAGTATTCTTCGCAGGCAGTTGCTTTCACGCTACATGTAAGATTTATTATTCCTGCACAGGCTTTGAAGCCCACAGGCTTACAGTTAAACCACAAGTGATTTTGTCGGTTTTCGGCATTGTTAGCATTCTCAGGGGCCTCCGGGGAGATAGCATGGGAACATTGTGGCAAATTTTGGTGCTCTGCTCTTGGATTAATTTGAGGCAGAAACCTCCTTGGGGTGAACAGATCTCATTTTCCTGTTTGAGATTCTTCATAATGTTGCCACGAAAGGAAGGTGTCCCCATGTTTTAATGACTACAGTACATTCCCTATCCCCTCTACCAGACGTGTAGGTCTGGCTTAGCTTGGACATTTGGATCTGAGGTTGCCTCTTCTGTGTATCCATAGGGAAGCCCGCTTTTAATGCAGCTGTAGATACGGCTGTATTATAAGTCATACATGTGATTATTTATGTGAAAAAGCAGATGAATTCAAAGTCGTTCTAAATAATTAGCGTCTGCAGAGCAAACTTCTTTGTGCCTACAAACTATTTCAGCAAGTTAGTAGCAAGAAGCAGTCATTAACAATGTAAGTGTGGCAGGGTTTGAGTTTCTGGCCCTTCTCTGCCACGCACGTCTCGGAAGTGCAGAATTTTAATAGCGATGGCTTCAATCAACACTTGAACAGTAAGCTTTGTGCTTTTCTCTGCCCTCCAGTGATGGCCAAGTGCTTGTATGTCGTCTTCAGCAGAGCTGCAGTCCGGCCTGTCCACCACCCCAATGCGCCCAGCTGGCTCAGCTGGGGCCTCTGCACACGCAGCCAGGGAAGCAGGGTGACCAGCCAGCGTCCTTAACACCACGCTCTTCTAGTATCTGGATAAAAATTTGTAATTGGAAGGGTTCTGTTCTCCGGTCTGTGTGCCCGTTTATTCCACCCAAAGCCCTTCTGATGTACTGGTAGCAGAGTGTAGGAGAAGCTTTCTAGTGGTAGGGGTAATTATGCACAGAAAACTCTAAAATCCCTGTCATTGGAGCTTTTAAAGAATTTAGAGAAACATGAACAAGGGATTAATAATGTTTAGATAACAGCCAGTCTGGGGCAGGAGAACAGACTAAATGAATTCTTAAGGCCCTTTATTCCCATAAAAAATAACATCAATTTTATGATGAAAATACAGGAATTCCTGCCTGTTCCAGCAGTGTCCATCCTCAAAATACTACTAACACATCTCCAGGTATCCAGTTTAAAGCATATTACAATTCAGTCCTGTCTTCTTTAGAGAATACTCATCTTTCAGTCTCACTCCAGGTCATTTTGGACAACCAAACAACCTTTTACAGTTAAATAGCTCTAAGGGCCAAGGATCATATTTATTATGCTGAGGACAAAAAAACCCAAAGCAAACAAACCAACAACCCCTCCCCCCAAACACACAAAGAAAAAAACCCCAACCAACCAAAGAAATAAAAAAAAAACCCACAAAACCCCCAAAACAGCAACAAAACACCAACCCCACCCCACCCAAACAAAGCTATGTCATCACCTGTTTTTGACATCCCTGCATGGTTTCCCTTCAAAGTTCTTGACATTAGTATTTCCAACACTCTGTGGAAGATATTTTAGTTAGTTTTTTAAACTCAAGTTTTCTCAACATAAAAACTTCTCTACCTAGTCTTAACTCTATTCAAAGAAGCGTCATGAAAATTCTCCTTTTAATTTCATAACTTGTGTCCTCTCCAGAATAGATGAGTCTATAATGTAATCTAGCCTTAAATCTGTGAAATTATCATGGTAAAATCACTCAAAAAATTCCTCGCTTCGTTTTAGCAACCTGAGTAATGCACTGTGTTTGCCCAGGCGTATAAAAAGCAGACGAGAAAGAGTGGAATCAAACCCAATGACGTTAGCTATGTTTTTGAGATTTTTCCTAAGGCACAATTTATGTGTCCTTTCCTTTGTGCTCTCTCAGATAACACCTCAAAGATAACACCTTCAAGATTACCTGAGCGTGGACTCCAATATCTTGCTTTGTTGGTTACATACGTCTTCCTTGCCATCTGATCTGTAAATCCGTTTTCTTGACCTACAGCTACATAGGTGCTGCTTGCCTGGTTTTTCAGAGGAAGCTGTTGAGACAAAAGAGAAGCAATTACAGCAGTCCTGTAAAGGGTTTTCTCCTGTTCCTCTGCCTACAGATCTTTTGCTTTTATGTAAAGCAATTTACATAATAATAAAAAAGAAGTATTCCTTGTGTTTCTGAAGTCTCTAAATTCATGCCAGAGAGCTTGCTCTGGTAACTTACTGTAGGTCAGGAAAAGTGGTATCTTAATCTGATTGTTGTCATCAACGTGTAATTTAGTCTTCTAGACTATTATGAGTCTCTGTAGATTTCCACTACCATGGATTTATTTAGCTGTTGTCAGTATGTGCTGAGATCATCATACAAATTGCCACCCTTTAAAATAACTTCCAACTCATTATCCCTGTTTATCTTAGGTTATTACAAAGGGCAGCAATATTTCACTTTAAGACCCTGTGTAGTGAATTATGGACAAATCTAACACAATGAGCAATAAATAAAAATTGTCTTCTTTATCTAGTCTCCTCCATCTAAATCGCCTCATAAGTAATGAAAGTACCAAAGGACAGTGGTAACTGCTCCAAATCAAGCATTAGTTAAGAACGTGTTCAGAGGTACCTTGGGAATCGGCTTTTCAGGCACCGTGTCCATTTGAAGAACCCGCCAAGACCTTTGGGACTGCTAGCGTGACTCATCCTTCAAGGGGCAAGCAGTTATTGATTAAAAATAGGGCTTCTAGAAGAACCTTTTCTTCTGTCTGCTCTTAAATGCTCTGAAAAATACGTTCCAATGTGTATAAAGCTTCTATTTGTAGAAACACATAGGTGTGTTGCATGCATTGTTTGTTAGATGCAGCATTTGGAAGGTTGCATAAACCACTCCAGCTTTGTTCATGAAAAGGAGGTGCTGAGCCATAGCAAAGGTATATTTTAAAGAGTGAGTACACGCTTTTCAAGATCCGTGTAACATGCAATCTTATCGTTGCAATTTTGAAGGTCATTTTCGTATGTTTTCTGGCAAGCAGTCTGAACTTTCCCGGGGTCTTGAAATTAGTGGGCCAAATTCTGTACATTACACTTGTGAAATCCCGCTGACTTCAGAATTTCCCTGCATATTTAACTGGTCACAAAAACAAATAGATGCTGAACTTAAGTAAGCCCGTTAAATAACACATGCATATCTGAGCTTCAAAGACGTCCTTCATTTGAAAGGCAGTAAAAGACGCACACCACACACTTACTCAGTAAGTGTATCCTGAAGAGGTTGCAGAAACAAATGACAGTTTTGCATGAAATGCCCGTTTCAAGTTTGTTTTTTTTCTCTGCTTCCTAGACATAGGAAGAACCGTGAAGCAGCCAGTGAACTTCTGATGAGACTGAAAGATAACCGGGATCTTCAAAAGTTTCTTCAGGATTGTCAAGAGGTAACTTACATCCCTTTGCTATTACCTCTAAAAGCTGCATCCCGCAGAAGACCATTCTTAACCCATATTTTATGAGGACTGTAATACTCAGCGTTTTGCAGTCGAGTCATCCAGTAGTGTTTAGCGTGGAGTAAACAATTCAAAAAAACACTGCCCAAAACTCTGCAAAAGTTAATCTGTTTGTTTTTTTTTTCTCATGAACTGAATTTCCTTTTGTCATCTCAGATGAAGACAGGGAAGATTGCCAAAAGCAGTGAAGATTTTCTGCTGGGGTATAAATTAATCATGTGGAATCTGGTGGGATTAGCACTGAACGCATTAAGAATTTTGCCTGCAGCTGTATATATGTGTGTGGCCGGGGGCAGGAGATTTCAAGTGATTTCTGCAAAACATTAGTCAGAAGAATAGGAGGTTAGGAATAAGAGGGGAGCAGGATTAAACTGGATAATTTTTAATGTGTTATTTATCTGATGGCTTGCACGTGTTTAAAATTGTTAAGTACTATACCATTGAAAAAAAGAAATCCCTTCCAGATTTTCTAGTGACTTACGTGGATTTGTTTACACTGAAGGCAACATTTTAAAGTTAGGAATAATCGTGTTCCTAGCATGAGGAATTAATCAAGTAATTTTCAGGTTATTACATGCAGTACTGACAGATATTAAAGAACCTTGCCTGTGATGTGCATTAAAAACTAACTGTCCTTATCTGAAGCCTGCGAAGAGACCTGACTGTGACAAAGCTGTGCTTTTAAATTCAAGAGTCAGTACATTAGCTGCACATCCTAGCCAGCTACAAGCGACTGGAAGTCGCTTCAGTGTGTGAATGGAAGTGCCCTGCAGCTGAAATTTCGTACAAAACAAACAAAATGATGATCATAAAGTGGGCAAATGATGTTTACTGCTTGGTTGCCTAGATGCAGTCTGTTTTCCTGCATTGCGTAAGCTAACCATGAACTCGGCTTAAATTGTTCCTTCCTTGATAGTAAAAACATGACAGATTAGCAAAAATTCTGCTGTTATTAGCAGCAGCTTCTTCCTTCCTCTGTAACATCTCTGGCAAAAAAACGCCTCAGCTCTTGGAACTCTTCTGGCTTCTGCGTCAATGTGGTTGTGTTCCCTAGGATCTGTTTTTTCCCCATATATCATTGGAAAAAAAAAAAGGAAAACATAAAAGCTCTAATGTCTGGCTGCCTGCATGCCTTTCCTCTCAATTGTTTCTCTCCAGCGACTAAAGCATGGGTGTCTGGACAGTACAGTTCAAAGACAGAACTTAAAATACCCAAATGTTACAAATTTCTTCAGTCCTTTTTGAGATGACATTAGCCTTGACGGTAATGGAATGGTTGTTCTGAGAAGACAGCTGTAATGAGACTTAGAATTTGCATTAGTGTGATTACGAAGTGCCTACTGATACCTACGTTGGGCTGGAGGGATTGTGTGATGGAGCACTGCTGTCCTGCGGGGTGGAAGGGAGCCAAGGGAATACCTCACCCTTTGCTTTTTCATGAGTGTTGACCGTGAAGCTGACAACAGTTAGAAACAGATTTGAACCGGTCTCTGTTTCACCCGGCTGTGATCCTTTGGCTTTCCTTAGGGATGGTTTCCCATCTGTCTGTAGCTTGAGGAAGGGAAGAGTGTTTTCCGCGGTGTGCTCCTTCCCCAGGGCCGCCACTTTCCTCGTTGGTGGCTCCGCGCTGAAGCATTATTGTAAACGTGGCCTCTTGCCCCTCACTCCTTCCTGCCTCTGACTCACAGGCGAGGCAGTGAGCAGAGTCAGCGGCGCTCGAGGAGGTGGCAGGGTAATGCTCTAACAACAGCTCGGCAGTGATAAACCTTTCTTCCCGGTCACAGGTGAGGGAAAATGCAGCAGATTTTGTTGTTGTTAGTAGCCAGATGCGCTGTCACAGGTTAATCCTGGTGGGGTTGCTTTTTTATCTGTTTCTTGCATTCATAAATACGAATGTGTTAACTAAATTGGCTGAGTGAATGAAATAAAGAGTGACGGCAGAAAATCCTGAGAAGAGGAGATGTGATAAATTTTGCCATTTAGTTTTCTCAGACTTCCTGCTCTTTCACAGCTCATCTTCAACGAGATTAAAGCTGATCTTCCCTGGAAGTGCTTAGAAGTCCCAGTACTGTCTGGGCTAATTTCTCTAGGGACGCCAGAGTGAAAGCATTTGGCAAGACTCTGCACATCGGAAGTTTTCTACCTGTTCACGGAGCGTGCCGGCAGGTTTTGTCATGCGGTGCAGACATTACACGGCAAGACAGGCCGTGTCAGCTTGGGTGTTTGCGGCGTCTGGGAAGTGCAGCAGCCCCTGGTGCTCTTTCAGCTTCCCTTGTTGCTCTGCCAGATTTAAGGGGTTTTGTCTCTGCATTTCTCTTAGTTCATGCGTGGTTTTCATTGCGGAGTGTTACAGCCCTCCAGGAGCTGAGAGCAGAAACAAAATTTTGTGGTATATGGGCAAAGGATGGGAGGAAGCCTAATAGCTAGCTCTGCACTGACTTAAGGTTTTGCGGAGAAATAAATGTTAGCCAGTGTCAATCTGAGGCACTGTTTTAGGGAATTATTGTATTATTTTTTAGATCTGCTTTTGCACTGAAGATACTGAAGGTTCTAGTGACTATAGTGGTTGCAAAAACCAGTTTTAATAGTCGCCCCTTAAATTCTTTATTTGCACTTCTGTGTTATCAGAAGGAACGTAACAACATTGTGAGAGTTGGGAATGAGGGTTTTATCCTGACAGCCGCTGCCTGTGTACCTCATGTTGTCTGTGTCTCGCTTCACCCCATCTGTTAATACAGACGATGCTACCTTTCCTTGGGAGGCACTTTTAAATTCTCGGAAGACTTAATGTTGTGGCTGAGTAAAAGCAAACAATGAAAGACAAGCAGTGCAATTTGCAGAGTATAGCAGCCGTCTCCTACCCAGAAAGGCAGGAATAAAACCGCTGTGAATATTGGGTTATATAGTAGTCCTTAATGTAGCCTTTGGTTGTTAAGTAGCACAGTAGCCTGTTACAACTGTAAACTTCGCTGCCTACAGAGATCTTCATGAACATGAGCATTTTTCCGTTTAGGCTTAATAGCAAGATCAGTTGAGGAGTTTCTTTGATTGCCGTGATAAGTTTTCACTTTTTGTGGAGCTTAACAGTGCCTTTAAGGGAGAATTTAAAAAAGGCTTGAGAATGCTAAATGCATCTGCTGTCCTGTATTCCGAGTACGTAGCGGAGAATTGGCAAGTCTCACCCATGATCTGTTACTCTTCTTGTCAGGGTGCTTCCTCAGCAGGACAGCATGTGTCGCTGAAGTGGCATTCTAGAAACAACGCTTAGATTTGTCTTGACGTTTTCCACTTGGGTAGGCGACTCTAAATATGCAGAAAATGGATCTTTTTCCAGATCTATTAACATTCCTGTGAATGTGTTTTTTATCCACACCTGAGGGACAGATAAAGCAGTCAGACTCACCCTAAGAGGAAATGTGAAGTTTGCTGCTATGATCATTTTCATATTCTGTTTGCCCTTGGCAAATAAGCTGTCTTCTGAAGGATTGATTTTCTCTAGTGTTGGTCTGGAAATTGTTCTCAATGTCTTTGTATTTGCAGAAAATCGAAATTAAATCAGTCTTGGATTTTATATAATGGGAAAAGGAAAGTCTTGAGTCCCAAAACACTACTGGAGATTGGACAAATAAATTTAGCTATGTAAACCTATATAGAGAAAAAACTATGGGGGAAAGGTACCATCTCTGTTCTTAAGACTTTTGATATGAGTAGAAATACAGAATTTCTGATGCGGAGTTTCCCTGAAAAATTTACCTTGGGGCTCTGTTTCATTCTGGAGACTGCCTTTTGCATGCCATTTCACTGGGGTGTACTTCTGCAGTGTCCTCAGGAAGTCAGTAAGGCTCCACAGGGTGATGACATTCAAGTCCTGGTCCTGAGCAGCACGTTGAGTAATGTTGCAAGGGAAAAGCGTTACGAAAACCCACTGTGACCATTAAGTAGGACGCATGTCCCTGTTCCTCTTGCTGTTGAACTGGGTGAGACCTGTGTGTTTGATTTTGCTTATCATGGAGTTGATTCCTTTCTGCTTGAGTCATGGGTTATTTATATAATGGAGATGGATGTTTAAATTTAACTCTTGAAGAGGTGGATCCTTGTCTGAACCCTGAGTAAAAGCAGTCTGAATCTCACGCAACTCTTCTGTAGAGGCATCTCTTTATCCTTGATCTGGAGGTATTTTGATACTCTGCATTATTTCACACTACAAATGTTTTCACAAACACGTGTGTATTTTCCTTTTCAGCTCTCGCTCTGGATCAATGAAAAGATGCTCACAGCCCAGGATATGTCCTATGATGAGGCAAGGAACCTGCATAGCAAGTGGCTGAAGCATCAGGCATTTATGGCAGAACTTGCATCCAACAAAGAATGGCTAGAGAAGATTGAAAAGGTAACTAAAGAACGTCCAAAAATGCCCTTATCTTTGTTGAAGATGGTTACGCACAGAGATGGGATCTGTTCCTCTGCAGAATTGGTTCTTGAATCATCTCTCCAGCTAAGGCAAAAGGAAATTTCATTACTGTAGAATAAGTGGCTGTCACATTGTGTCTCCGCCTAACCCATTTTATTCCTCATTGATGTTAGGTGTTTTTTATCCAAGACATTCTCAAGAATAGTCATTGGTTAAGTTGCCAGTTTAAATTTGTCTAGTCTTTCTTATCTATCAGGAGGAAGGCATAACCTAGTTTTCATACCCAAAGCGTAAAAGGGACAAATGTTGTGATTTGAGCTAATAAGTAAAAGTACTTTGTGGGAAATAACTGAATGTAGGTGAATAACAGAATTTAGATTCCCATGGTGCCGTACTGGTTTTCATTCATTCAGGACTATAATCAGGCTGTCTTTCTCCATGCAAAATTAGTGCGTGAGGTAAAGTACAGCCAGTTTTGTCATTAATTAAGATTCACAGCTCTGTATCAAGATACTTTGAGGCTTTAATACGCTGTGATGAGCTGTACTTTTTTTCCTGTTTCTCGTGTGCAGCTCTGGAGCATTAAGGAGGTGTGGTCTTTAGCTCTGACAGTGGGTTTCTGTTCAGTCTAAGTTAACTTAATTGCTCATTTCCTCTCCCACTTTGGCACTCTGTATCCCATTAGAGGTTTTTCTGTGGTCTGCAAATAACAGTACCGTTTAATGGGGTAATTAGAAGGCTGCTCTTAGTACTGGAAGTACTTTTTTAGTGATGCTAATACATCCTCACCCTTTGCCTCTGAAAAATCAGATTGCAGCAAAGTACCGAAGTTGTGTATGGAGCCACAGCTGACAATCACTATATTAACGTTTCCAGTGGTCACAGCTATTAAATTGTCCTGGGGTGTGAATAGAGTTCACATCTGAAAAGGTTTTTCCATAGTCAGCACCACCCAGGTGCAGAAGTAGAAGCATAATTAGAAGTAAATAAAATATTTCCAAAACTAATACAATCTTTGTAAAGGCAAAAAGATATCTTAAGTCCAAGTGCTCTGCTGGTACTGGGTACAGAGTTCCTGCCTCCCAAGGAAGATTGTTCCTCTCTGGGACTAGCGTAGACCTGTGGTAATTGCTATGGCCCATTGACATCTCCATCTTCAGTCACACAGCTTAGTTTTGGTGCCATAAGCTCCCTCTCCCAGCATTACACTGGGTCTTCTTTGCTCTCGTGGTGAAATGGCCCACAGAAGCTGGACGTGCAGCTTGTTCAGCTGGAGCCCCCTCCTCCGCTGTCACTCAAGCGGCATGGGGCAGCCTGCTCCACTCCTGTCGGAGCAGTGTCCCCAGGAGCTCCCACAAAGGAACATGTGTAGGGGGGAAGAGAAAGGAGGCGTTGCCTTGCCAAGAAACCCTCTTCCTGGCAACAGAAGGGCCTGGGAGCTGATGTTCTGGAAGGAGTCACTGGATAATTGGAGATAGAAAATGAGTGGTTGATGCTGCCAGCAGATGAGGAATTCTGAGTGCTTACTAATCAGAATAATTTAACTAACGGTCTGTCTGTGAGTGCTCCTGAGGAGGTACCACTCTGTTGCACTTTGCTTTGCAGGAGGGAATGCAGCTCATTGCAGAGAAACCGGAGACTGAAGGTGTAGTGAAAGAAAAGCTGACAGGTCTCCATCAAATGTGGGAAGAGCTTGAATCCACTACCCAGACGAAAGCTCAGCGTCTCTTTGATGCAAACAAGGCGGAGCTTTTTACCCAGAGCTGTGCTGATTTGGATAAGTGGCTGAATGGTTTGGAGAGTCAAATTCAGTCGGATGACTACGGAAAAGATCTCACCAGCGTCAACATCCTGTTGAAGAAGCAGCAGGTAAACGGAGCGCAGGTTGCAGGGTGGGGAGACAGCAGATATTTGCACTCAAAGGAACAGACAGGGGATCCTTTCAGTTTAGAAAAGAATTGATTTGCTCTTCTTTCTTCCTGTTGTGTCATGTATCTTTAAGAAGAAGCAGAAATACACCCAGAAACAAATCAGCTGTAAATTTCTTGATGCAATCTCTACCTTACACTGCCTTCCTTCCCCACATTAATGTCTCTATTCTGTCTCCTGCTGTAGTCCTCCAGTCACTCGTCGTTCCCTCTCTGTACATGGCTGCCTGCCTGTGATTCAAACTTGTCCAAAGCTGGTCGGTCGCTGATTCCCTGCTGAAAGGCAGCAAGGAGTAGCAAGGGCAGCAGAGAGCAATGAAGCTCTTGCGTGCAATTAGCTGTGCTCCAGAGTTGTTCAGGGCAACTTGTGAATGGCTGATAGAAGAGATTCAGCTGTGTCGTTGGCCAAATTCACCATTTGCACGAGCAGGCGTAACTGAGGGATATCAGCAGGTGGACACAGTTGTGAATCTGTGTTTAAGCCTTGTTCCTTGCAATATGAATGCTACAATAATTATTTATCTGGTAAATCCTTACTGACCAGCATCTGTTCTTCCTACTTACGAAGCTTTTGACATACCCTAGTCGTACCAACTGCTTTTACCCCAGTTTTCAGGAGCTTTTTGCTATGTTTCTGTTTAGATGCTAGAGAATCAAATGGATGTTCGTAAGAAGGAGATAGAGGAGCTGCAAAGCCAGGCAAGGGCTTTAAGTCAAGAAGGGAAGAGTACAGATGAAGTAGATGGCAAACGCCTTATTGTAGAAAAGAAATTTTTGGAATTATTGGAACCTTTGAATGAAAGAAAGGCGAACCTGCTGGCCTCCAAAGAGATCCACCAGTTCAATCGGGATGTGGAAGATGAAATTGTGAGTATAAAACAAATCCTGTTCCCCAGACACTAGGAAAATGTCACACCTGTTACAGAGCTATCACAGGAAGAAACCTTTCGCTTGTGTCTCTCAGTAGCATGTTTGAGTAATGCTGCTTTTTGCATCTTGTGTGCACCAGCTGCCCTAGCTGTACCTGGGGTTGCTCAGAATCAGACGTGTTCTTCTCTTACCTTTCAGTTGTGGGTCGGAGAAAGGATGCCTATAGCTACATCTACTGATCATGGACACAACCTCCAGACTGTGCAGCTACTGATAAAGAAAAATCAGGTAACTAGGTGCTGTTAGAACTCCGTACCTGTTATTTCTCCTTGGTGCTGACTAATTTAAGGAAGGAAGGGTGTGGGGTAAAATGATGGGTGTTTCGGTGGCGATGTGCTATTGGGGGGGCGGTGTGACCACTGGGTGGTGGCATGCTCAGGGAGGGGCCCAGCGTCAATTTGTCCACATGAGCTGATGGCATGTGTTTTGCTGCCCCTCTAGAGTTAGGACCTCTGACTGGCATTTCTTTTTTGTTTGGTGCAGTGTCTCATCAGTCTGCTTTTCTCCCGTCTAGACCCTTCAGAAAGAAATCCAGGGACATCAGCCTCGTATCGATGACATTTTTGAGAGGAGCAAAAACATTATCACAGAGAGTAGCCCTAATGCTGAAGCAATTCAGCAGAGACTTGCAGACTTGCAGCAGCTGTGGAATCTCCTAATCGAGGAGACAGAGAAACGCCACAAGCGCCTAGAGGAGTCTCACAGAGCACAGCAGTATTACTTTGATGCTGCCGAGGCTGAGGCATGGATGAGCGAGCAAGAGCTCTACATGATGTCAGAAGAGAAAGCCAAGGTGAGCAGCAACACAGTGACACTAATTTGGTTCTAATTGCTTAGCAAGAGGGGGGCGGGTGACATAACTTAATATGTCCCTAATGTAATGGTAACATAAACAAATTTAATTCCCCTATGAAACCTCAAGTTATTATCACGTCTCTGATAGTGTGGAGGATAGGCCTTGCTGTACTGAGTCTGAAGCATCCTCAGACTGGGAATGGCAACTGCGTGCCCTCCTTTGCTGTAAGATCAGAGTTACCAATACAATCCAGTTAGGTCAAGTTTTCTATTAGTTTCAAATCACTGGGAACAGCATGATGCGCCTCTGTGAAACAGGCCTGATGGTCGTTCAGTTGATGCCAGTAGTCGTCAGCTTTTACTCCCACTGAAGTGAAATCAGAACAGCATCAGACCATGCCAAAGAGTAGGGGATCTTGTATTTTTCGAGGAGGTGTTAGAGTGCTGTATCTTATTTACATAAATATACTGCGTTCATTGCCCTGATAAAATAAAACTCGGCTTTGTATCAGTAGAACACATTCCATGGGTGTTCAGTCTTCAGTTAAAAAGGACTTGTTTTCTTTTTTATACCTAAGCAATGGAAATAAAAACGAATATTAATTATGTAATATATTAATATTACATAATGAAAAATATTTTAATGAAAAGACTTATTGAGAATACCAGTAAACACTGAGAGCTGGGAGTTGTTTTTCTTAATCATTACAATGCATAGAAAGTTTTGATTGGAATTTCTCCAGGCACTTCGGTGGAGAATCCTTTGGCACGGGCTCCAAAGGATTTCTTTTCTTTTACCCAGGCTATCATTGAAAAGCCTGACAAGTGACATGCCGAAAACTATTCCATTTTTCTGAGCCCTGCGCAATCACCAGTGTTGTGTAAACACACAAAGAGCTTCATAGAAGAGGAAATTCAACATGCTTCATGTACAGCTGATGTAATCATGTTCTGCATCCCAGAGGGGTTGTTGCATTCACTCTTCACTTGTTATTTTGCTTTCTGTGGGTACCATTTGCTGTGAACTCAACTATTAATATACCACTGTCAGAACAACTTGTCTTCAAGGTGCACTTGGGAGCAGTCCTTTATAAATCTCCTTCTGGCTACCACATAGCGCTTGCACACCAAGTTGAACTTGCTGTATGGTTTCTTCCTCTGGAGTGGGGGACTTGACTGTCGTTTTCTGTCACTGTTACAGGATGAACAGAGTGCAGTGTCCATGCTGAAGAAACACCAGATTTTGGAACAAGCTGTAGAAGACTATGCTGAAACTGTGCATCAGCTTTCAAAGACCAGCAGAACTTTAGTGGCAGATAATCACCCAGAAAGGTATTAACTGCCATTTTTAATTGGATTATGTGTTCTTTTAGTAGTTCAGTCACTTCATTAAGTTGTTCTGACACACAAAAGACTACAGCAAAGAGTCAGTACCTCAGAAGAATGTACAGAAGAAGAGGAGTTCAGCTTCATTCAGTTAAAGGTGCACGTTAGATCACTGATTTGGCCAGAGGTCAGGGTCAATATTTGCAGCTGCTGATTTTTGGATAGTACTGGACACCTTCAGTAAATATCTGTTGCCTACTTTATACTGGCTAGTGGTATCAGGTCCGCCAGCACTGCTGAACCTTACAGAGGTACAGCAATCCTGAGGGACAACTGACTCTCTCAGCCAACTTTTACGTCCAGCCCCTGGGGTCATAGTCATTTATCCTTCTGCCTATAGGGCAGTGCTCGCCAAGATCTGCGTCCACTCTTTGAGATTCCAGTAGAATCAGAGGCTGAAATCTGATGCTCTAAACATGGGCACATTAAGATCTTGGTTTTGGTAAATTTATCTCAAATCTCATAAATGGCTTTCCCTATGGGAGAATTCGGGAAGCTTAAGAACTGTTTTGCTGTAAGAGCTGCAGCTAAGCAAACAGAATTCTCCATTGGCTTTGACTGCAAGGCTGATTTGACTATGAGGGTGATGTATTTAACTGCTCCGCTTCATGTATGGGAAGATAGGACTGTCTTAGGAAAGACGCTCTCTGCCTCTGGTGGAAGATTGTTATTTAACTCAAAAGCACTCTCTCGTGGTCATGATAATTTCTGATGAGAGTGGATTTCCTGACTCAGCTGACTGAATACTGGAATGACATAATCATCTTTGCAAGGCAGAGGGGAGGCAGTTTGACAGGGCTATACAGGTCAGACAAAATATAGGCAGAAGATATGGCAAGTAGGAATATTAATCACTTTTGGAAATGCTGAGTTTTAGGGAGTAAGGAACACATGGGTACTTCTGAACTTCGAAGCAGAATTTAAATGAAAATTAAATACTACTTGCCTCAACAATTCAGATCCCGCCTGTAATTTGGGGAGAAGACTCTGATTTAATCTGTGGTCAAACAAATGGGAAGCTTGGTTCCCAGCTTAACTCTCTAAAACCAGGGGGGTTATATGTCCAGCTAGTGCAGCCAACTGTGCCAGCAGAGGGTTGGCCCAGTGTGTCCGAGTCAAATCCGTGCATGCAGCGGATGTGCGTTCTGTGGATTAAATACTCCAAGAGCGATTTTTTTATTCCGTGTAGTGTTTCTTTTTTCCCCACTTAACCTTTTATTATTTTTAAAAGATGATGCGGACTCTATGCTGTCTTTTTTTTTTTTTGTGTCCCAGCGAGCGTATCAGCATGCGCCAGTCCAAAGTGGATAAGCTGTATGCAGGCCTGAAGGATCTTGCTGAAGAGAGGCGGGGCAAGCTGGATGAGAGACACAGGCTGTTCCAGCTTAACCGCGAGGTGGATGATCTGGAGCAATGGATTGCTGAAAGGGAGGTGGTGGCAGGATCCCACGAGCTGGGACAGGATTACGAACATGTAACAGTAAGTTCCGTGGACGTGGCTGCACGTTGACCTTCCTTTTCTGGATGCTGCCCACAGTAGATGGTTAATATGAACGGGTGGCTGGCTTGATGGTTTGCTCAGATCAGTTTGTAACGACAGTGCTGCATGAGTCTGTTTCTCTGTGTTTCAGATGCTACAGGAGCGATTCCGAGAATTTGCCCGAGACACTGGAAACATCGGACAGGAGCGTGTTGATACTGTTAACCACATGGCAGATGAACTCATCAACTCTGGACATTCAGATGCTGCAACAATTGCAGAGTGGAAGGATGGACTCAATGAGGCCTGGGCTGATCTCCTAGAGCTCATTGACACGAGAACACAAATTCTAGCAGCCTCTTATGAACTGCACAAATTTTACCACGATGCCAAGGAGATCTTGGGACGTATTCAAGACAAACATAAGAAACTACCTGAAGAGCTTGGTAGAGACCAAAACACAGTGGAAACACTACAGAGAATGCACACAACGTTTGAGCATGATATCCAGGCGCTTGGCACCCAGGTGTGTAGCAATCGAAAGGTGCTGTCTGTGGGTATAGGAACCTGAGCTGCAGAGTTCTGCTGCTGCTCTTGGCTCCTCTGTGGCTGGGAGACACAGCGCTGCCAGCTGCTTTCCAAGTGTATTTCTATGGGAAGAACTTCACTTGCGTCATTTTCTTATCTGTCTTCCTGCTTCTCTGTCATTGCATTAGGTTAATTAGTTTATCTAAAATAGAAATCCCTGAGTACACAGGTTTCTGAATATGTAGGTAATTGTTTAACATTATTCTATTTCCTGTCCTTGGCTGAAGAAGAAATCATAAAGGCAGAGAACTTCTGCCTACATTGATTTAAAGTATGGTGGCTCTTGACAGTTTCAGCCTGCTGTGTCCGTATGAATAGAGAGTGGATGGAGAGGCGTGAGGGTAACACACTTTAGCTCCTCAGAGGACCTTTTTCTGATTGCCTCAAGGAGCAGCACCAGCAGTACGCTGTATGGCTGATATGATTGGAAAATAGCTTACATTTGAAGAAAAAAAAAGATTAATTTGACTTAACATAGTGTCTCTTTAGTCAGTTTCTGAAAGACATTAAACAGATACTAAATCTGTAAAGAATTTTTAATGTATCAGAGGTAATACAAAGTACAGGTTTCAGATTTTTCTGTCCTTAACGTTGCTCTTGGGTGTTATATTAATTGTGCTGGAAGCCACCTTAGATTTGCCTGCTCCTTATGCCACGTTCGCCTCAGTGAACGCAAGACGCAGCTGTCCCGTCCCATTGAAGAATTGATATTCCAAAGGATACTTGGAGGACGGAGGCAAATACGAAGGGATGTGTAAGCCCAGTGGCTTGTTCACCAAAGAGCCCCAGCCAAACCCTCTTCTGCTGGGCACTTTTTATTTTCCTTTCTGAAAGGAGATCTGTAGACCTACGTTAGAGACTTTCTGACTTGTTTATGAATCTGGGCATTCTGACTTAAATATTGCTTTTTATGATGCTTCCAAACAGCAGTCTGAAGAGATGTAAAGTATATAATCCAGGCTAACATTTTTAAAAGCAGCCAAACTCGATCTAATTCTGAACCTTTTGAAGCCAAGGTATGTTAAATAGAAGGCAGCAGCTGTTCGTACAGCACACAGGGGATTCTAAACCAAAAAACAATGTTCAGCTGCCAAAATGAGAATTTCGGAAGAGAACAAGTTGCTTAAGGAATGGAGGAATTATGACTGACTGTATTTATCCCAGTAGGTCGGAAAAGATAGCTTTTACGGCCAAGCTGTCTGCCAATTCTTGATTATGTTGCAATTTGCATAGTGGTTTACACTAGAATAAAGGGGATATAGCAACCATTTGATTTTCCAAGTGTTTTATGTTCAGGAGCTGTAGATTTACGCATAAAATGGGAGACATTCACAAAACACCAATCACAGTCTCTCAAAAAGGTAATTATAATCAAGTGCCTAAATGAAGGAATATGTAATCATAGCACCGAGCTGTGGTGAAAGTGCTTAGGATAGTTTTCAGGTGAAGCAGCTAGAGCGCCGAGGTGGATCGTTATGACAGTGGCCTGATCTCTGTGTACGTAGCTAGAATGCTGTTTAACTTGGTGTTCGAACGTTGTTGTTGTTGTTGTTAGAAAAGAGAAAATTATTAGAAAAGAGATAATAGAATGATTCCTGGCTTGAAAATATGTGCAACAGTCAAGAAATAGCATTTGATGTCCCAAAACAGTGTTTGAAAGGAAAAGAGATTTCTAATAGTAGAATGGTCTTTGAGTTTCCAAATTTTATTCTGTTTGAAGTCATTATCTACCTTTTTGGAAAAACCTTTCGGTCATTAAAATACATTTTTTTAATAGTCTGACAGACTCTTAGAGTAGTGGTTTTGTTACAGGAGTTCCTGAGTGGCATTGAAAATTTGTTGATGAAAATGGTCCCCATTTGCCATGACGTTTAACGGTCACTTTGTATTGGCACGTAGTCTTATGGGAGGTTTAGGCAGCAGCAAATCTTTGTTATTTTGGGGGCCCCTTGACCCGGCAGTCTTCTCGAAGAAATATTCTCAGAGGGGTATACTGTCTTAATAACAGAACAAACTTTCTTAGTATCGACAGGCCAAATACATTTGCGGTGCCTTTAGACAGCCATTCAAATGATGAATTAGGAGCTAAAATTTCCCCATAGTTGTGACTCAGAAGTATCCAAGCGCTGATGCGTTTCTCTCACAAAAACACACCAGGTGAGACAGCTGCAGGAGGATGCCGCGCGCCTTCAGGCTGCCTATGCCGGAGACAAAGCCGATGACATCCAGAAAAGGGAAAACGAGGTCCTAGAAGCATGGAAGGCACTGTTGGATGCCTGCGAGGGACGCAGGGTGAGACTGGTGGATACAGGAGACAAATTCCGTTTCTTCAGCATGGTTCGTGATCTCATGCTTTGGATGGAAGATGTTATCCGACAGATAGAAGCCCAAGAAAAGCCAAGGTAATGTGAAGTATCCCTTCTCAATCACAAGATAAGGCTGCAGGTCAGTTGAGGAAAAAATTCAGTGTTGCTGAGCCAGAAATTCAGAGAGAATTCAAAATCTGTCAAAATCTGATGGTGGTGTAGTGTGTGTTTGCTGCCCAGCAGAGGCTGGGGGCTACTGAAGTAATTGCAATGTAAAATTGTGTTCAAAGAGATTAAGTCTCACAGTCTTGTTTATTTGATCTCTGATTCAGACCAGAATGGTGCTGTTCCTAAGGAAATGCTGCTAGCCATCTTCCTTCCCAAGCTACAAAGACAAACTAGGAATTGAATTTTTTTTATCGTACAGTTCTGGGTTAGTTTACTTGTTGGAAAGTGTAACAGCTGTTAAATCTGGAATACGTGTTTCTGACGCATGGATCGATCATTTTAGGGATGTTTCATCTGTTGAACTACTAATGAACAATCACCAGGGTATCAAAGCAGAAATCGATGCCCGAAACGACAGCTTTACTACCTGCATTGAGCTTGGCAAATCTCTTCTGGCAAGAAAACACTATGCATCAGAGGAGGTACTGTGCTCGCTGAACGTGTAACTGCCATAGTGCAGCTGGCCTATGGATTTTGCTTTAAGCTGGGGAAACCTGCGTTGTGTAGTCGACAGATCAATAAGCTGCATATTTATATAATGCCATGCATTACTTCAGGGGCTGTTCCGCTTACTTGCTATTGTGAAATCAGTGTATAATTTAACTCGGTGAATTTATGTTGGGTGGCGGAGATGGCACCTAAATTTAAATGATCATTTTCGGTCCAGAAAATGCAAAGAAGCTGTTGCATTCAGTTCTGCAGCGAGAGTACTCTGGGATGGCTGTGTTGGGAAAGGTGACAAGAGCAGAGATAACCATGAGACAGCAAGAATTTTGTACAGGGAATGCTATGAGGAGGCCCGCTAAGGGAAGGAGCAGGAAAAAGTTTGTCTCACAGGCAGTAAATCCAGGGAGAGAGAAAAGAAAAATGTATCCAACTGCTTAAGGCCTTGATTTATTTTCTGATTGTCTAGGGCAGAGGATAGAGGCTTAATCTGTGTTTCTTCCTGCCTCCCTTTGATGGAGAGAGGATGGCCAAATGTAAGATACTGTCCACTCAGGGAGGTGATAGTTTGTGTGTCTGCGTGACACATGAGTGCTGTGGAGTATCCTCAGAGAAACATTTGCTCAGGCCCTGGGAGGTTTTGTTAGCCATTATTGACCCCGAGAATAACACAGGGCTTACACTGGCACGTCAGTGGTGTTAGTGCAGGTAGCTGCAGGCTTTTTATAAGTCACAGGCAGCGCATTTTGCATTATTTGCTAGAAAAAGGTCAGAAGATAAAATACATGGTTGCACTTCCTAGATTTGTTTGTCTGTTACACTCTTTTTATCAAGTCATCTTGGTGCTGTAGTTTCAACAGATACTGTACGCTTATGAAAATGTGATATTTTAATGCAAATGTCAAAACCCAGCTGTGTCCCTCTTCATGCTTAAGCCACTTCCTGACAATCTCGCACAATGTGTTTCGTCAGTGCCTTTCGCTGGTGGTTATGGCTTACGTGGTGTGGTGAGGTGAGCCTGCTGCCTGCCTGGTGCTTGTGTAACAGTCCTGCCTTCTCCTCTTCAATACAGATCAAGGAGAAGCTGCTGCAGCTGACAGAAAAAAGAAAAGAAATGATTGACAAATGGGAAGACAGATGGGAGTGGCTGAGACTGAGTAAGGACGTCCTTGGATTTCTTTCGGGCAGGGCCAAATCTAACTCTCTCTTCATTGAGTCTTTCTGAGCAGTTGAAAAAAACCTGCAGCTCCTTACTTTTTTAGTAGCGGTGCTTGAAAGCGTGTTTGTACTGTAAATCTGTAAGATTCACGTGTGTTGATTGTAAAATAACTGCAAATTTGAAACCAAGAAACCTGCGCCAAAGGTCTTAATCTATACGATGAAATTTGGAGCTAGGTGAAACAGATCTACCGTATTTTGCGGGTGTCACATTTCTACTGTGTTTCTACAAAGGATGCACCACTAAAAAATGGGGAGAAGTAAAGCCCTGCTGCCTTACACAGGTAACGTGCCTGCGTTATCTGAGAGGCCAGCATGTTGACGAGCAGTTTGCTGACAAAAGGTGTAGTTTTAAACATTGCAGCATTTTGCAAGTTCTACAACAGCAACAGTTCTGATACTGTAATGAGGTGATCCATAACTCATAGACGGACTGAAGCCTTTGCAGCAGACAGCTGTCCAGGATCTCAAAACGTACAGTGCGGTGTAGTAATTTTGTGGGGTTCTGGGCTGCTGTGTAGACTTCCGTCCTTGTTTCTGAGCCTTAGCAGCTTTCAGAAATACGGTAGCATGGGTGATTGCCCCTCAGTTTGGGTGTTTGCATTAATCATCAAAATTGCGGGATTCCATTCACAAAGGCTGTGAAGGCTTTTCTTTCAACTGTGAAGTCAGAAGGAAGGAAACCTGGAACTGTAGCAGTGTAGAGAGGCGTGACATACTGCTTGCTGAAGGGAGCTACAGCCTACGGTCTAGCTGCTCTGCAGACAGGCCAGCCTGAGGAGGAGAACCAGCAGGTAGCAGACTTCCTACTCTGAAGTTAGTAGGTTACAGCAGATGAGAACAAAAAGGAGGCACTGAAATTGCAAAATGAAATAGTCTGTAGGGGAAGTGAAAGTAGGCCTTAACTTTTATTTTTCCTCAAAGGAAAGCCAAGAGGATAAATTTCTGTCTTTTAGATGAGTCCATTTCAGTGGGCTTAGTTAAGGAAAATGCTTAGCCAAATACATTTACTTTTTTCCCTGAGCTGTGTTTAAGTATGTATCAGAAGATGCTCGATGACTTCATGATGCTCTTTTAACAGTGCTGATCTCTGTACATTCTTTGCTCAGTTTTGGAGGTACACCAGTTTTCAAGAGATGCAAGTGTCGCGGAGGCCTGGCTGCTGGGACAGGAGCCCTACCTGTCCAGTCGTGAAATAGGTCAAAGTGTTGACGAAGTGGAAAAATTAATTAAGCGGCATGAAGCATTTGAAAAATCCGCAGCTACTTGGGATGAGAGATTTGCAGCACTGGAGAGACTGACCACGGTGAGTGCTATAGGCGAGAATAACCTCTCTTGGCCATTCCCCTTCATTTTGGTGCCACCTGATTGTTTGGAATAACTCCCAGCATCACCAACCTCTTCTCCATTTGTCGATCCATTTGTTGATTAACCTTGGCCAATCACCCGGGGCCTGAAGTCTCAGGTTCCCAACTATACTAAAACCCTCTCAGGTTCATTTGAACTCAGCAACTTGCAAGGAAAGCTTAAGTGATAAATGATCTTGGTAGTCAGCAAGAGTTGTCTCAGACCCAGAAGCAAACTCAAGAGCTGAGCAGTTTGCCCCAGCCCTCTGCCGTACAGATTGTACTGCTAAAAGGGAAGGGCGATTCTGAGTGAAGACAACCCAGAACACCTAACATTATTTTTGGTTAAAGACAAAAACTTTTGTTTTGATTGCTCCAGTCCCCTAGAAAGACATAGTAAGGCAAAGAAAAAAGAGAAAAAAGCACATTTGGAGCACAGCGACAATGTCAGTAATTAATGCTTGGAGAGCACATTAACATCTTCGGAGAATAATTTTACTGTAGCCACTAAAATTGAAGTGGCTTAATTTTTCACACGCACTGAGTGTCGCAGCTGCAGACAAAATGAATTGAGGTTTCTCAGCATCTTCAGAAATCATGCTGGTTTTATTTAGATGGTTAATTTCAGGTATTTGATGTGCAACACTTCATGTATGGCAAGCAGACAAGAGGATGTCACTTTTCAATATTTTAATAGCTTGGACTGCTTTCTTGTTTGTCTGGTTTTTGTTCTAACAGAACGAATTAGAAAAAAACCAAACACTTACAGTGGCAAGCTGCTGCCCAGACAGTCCACTTGATGCTAAAGGGTCTGATACCGTATGACTTTACTGATAAATTCAGTGCACTGACTTTGCATGATTAATACTTCTAAAGACAGGTGCTTAAAATTTTATTCCAATAAACTTTAATTTCAGTAATGTTTTGGAAAAACCTACAGCGTTATTTTTAGTTTCTAGAAATGCCCCTGAAAAACGCGCAAAGTACAAAACTGTTTCATTTCTCAGTTGGAACTGCTGGAAGTACGTCGACAGCAAGAGGAAGAGGAGAGGAAGAGACAGCCGCCCACTCCAGAGCCAAGCCCAAAGGTTGCAGAGGATGCCGACTCCCAGCAGCAATGGTAAACCCAGGGTGTGGGAAGCTGAATTGCGTACTTCACGCGGTTTCTTCAGGCAGAGTTATAGGGCTGAAGATGCATTACAAAGGGAGAGTCTGGAGGTCTTTACCGTTTTGTAACGTGACCCTTTTTAGAAGACTTGGTGGATGTAGTTTATGGGGACAGGACCTTTCCCAGACATCTGAATTCCCTGCTAAGTTGAATGGTCCAATTTTCCATCATGACGCAGTGTTACAGCTGCTGAGGTGTATCTGGCCCTAAAGTCAAAATGCTGTTTTTACACACCCTGTGTTATGAATTAAAATTTCAGAACAATCTTGGCTTTCTTCTTTGATGAGCATCAGCTGCAGGTAGATTTCAAGCCACGTCCGTGGAACATTAACATCTATAAAATGAATTAAAATTAATTAAATCATTAATTATGATACGAGTAGGCTTATCTGTAAGCTGTCTGTCAGGAAAGCTTAGTTTTATCTCTCTTAACATTGGATTTATTCATTTGGGCCTGAGGATTTTAAGAATTTCCTTGAATATCTGAGGTATGCAATACTCAGTAGGAAAATCTCATTTTGGTGAAAAAGACGTGTGACTTTCAAGAAATTAATACAATTTCTTTTCCTTTTCCTCTCTCCCCACAGGGATGGGACAAAAGGAGAACAGGTTTCCCAAAACGGTTTGCCATCAGACCAGGAATCTCCACGGGTTAGTTACCGCTCCCAAACCTACCAAAACTACAAAAACTTTATTAGCAGACGGACAGCCAATGACCGATCGTGGTCTGGACTGTGACATACAGAATCATTTGCAGCAAAAGACACCTTTTTTCAGTACGGGTTACTGGTACTGATTGAATCTTTTGGCTTCAATTTCCCTGCTGCTTTTCTCTTTCTTCCCATCAGTTGACTTTTACTTAATTAGCAGCCCCTTGAAGATATATTTGCTTCACTTTAAGTCTTGCTTATTTGAATATCCCCACTGACACTCAGTTGTTTTAAGGTGACACATTTATTTCATGCTGTTTACTGTGAGTTTTTCATGTCGCTAATAGTATTAAGATTTTCCAGCTAAATCGTCCTTTATATGAGTAATTGAGATTTAATGAGATTACATCATAACGAAGAAGAGAACTAGAATCTGACAGGTATGACGCATCGAGTTATACTAACAGGTTTCAGCACGGCAACATTATTAAATCAGCTGCATTAGCAAGTGAGTTATTTATAAGGCCAAAGATAATACATGCAAGTGATCTTGGCATTAAAGGCTGGGAGGGAGGGAAGAGTTGTAACTATCAACAAATAAAAGCCTTAGCTTAGTTGTACAACATTCCACGCAGAATGGACTCATCGACTGCAGATAAAAATAAACATGAAATAAACCATTAAGAACTAGTATCTAGATTTATCTTGGTATTTAGTCCTCATGAAGACTTGTGATTTTGCTGAATAGCTATTTTGGGACCTCATTTTGCCTTGGTCCTGTCCAATTTACACTACAGCAATTCAATTTACTGACACTTGAGAGACGGTGGTATAAATGAGAGTAGGGCGCGGACCCTTATGGAGAGGTTGTGATGCTTTTCCTTTAAGACTAAATAAAATACATTGGTCTAAGATCCCAGCTCTTTATTTTATATAGATGCAGGTTGAACGGTCCGTGTTTTATTCATTCCTTCTTGCTAGGGGATGTCCCAAGGGAGTCAGGATGCATGCCAATAATCCCAATGTGCAGCCATAAAAAAATTACTAGTAAATATGTATATATAGTTAACGCAGCACAGTAGTTGAAAACTGGCTTACCTCTCCATTACCTTCCTGCAAAGCCTGTTTGTTTCAATTAATGCTTTGAGTGGTGAGGAAAATGACACTTCCTTTCCTTTGTGTTTATGAACCTCACTCTCTGAGGTTGTATGAAGCGCAGGAAAAGCTCCCGCCTGGCTCAGATCAGTGGATATTAGAGCTCTTACCAGTACCGCAAAGGAAATGCTGGTCCGGGTCTAGGACTCTGGGAGGAAATGCCTTTCAGCATAAGTTTATCTTTCAAATAGCCCATCCCAGGTACTTTTGGGTCTGCACGCAGACTCTGACAATGCTCTAGAATACTAAGCAGTTCTACCTTTTTCTTTATTTAAATAAAGCCTTTAGGTTCGTCTTTAATATGAAACTATGAAGTGAGCTGTCTGTTGTACGTTCTAATGTTTATGAAATTATATATAGTTGTGGCAAGGAATGTGAGGTGGCCTGCAAGCGCATCCCAGATCATCATCATCATCTTGTTGGTTACCACAACCTTATACATCACCTGTTTGCTTCTCTTTTTTTATTTTATGATACTTAATGCATTTCCATGTTAATCTTCGCCATCTGCACTTCAGTCTTTCACGAGAGCTTTTTAGCTCGCTTCGTTCAATCTTGTGTTGCAGTACGTCAGATGTACACAGCTGTATTATTTCTGATTGGAGGCTGTTGATCAGAATTTTGACTTCTGACAATTAGCTGAGCAGTGCAGCTGAATTGTTCTGTATTGGCTGAGCCTGTAAAGTGAGAAAGGTGATTGAAAGGATGTGCTTCAGTAATTGTACTTTTTGCTGTAACTTGTCTTTCCACTTCATGATGCATGTTTTTTTTTCTTTTGTCAGGATAACAACATATAATTTCTTACTGCTTTTAAAAATTCCATATAAGCTTAGGCAAATGATCTGGTGACTACCTACACCAGCTCTCTGTGCCTGTAAGAGTATGGCAGTTCTCAGAGCAGTATAGCTGTAGCGTCAGACTCCAGCATCTGGGAAGCCTTCATATGTATTCCGGCTAAAACGTAGTATGTAAAAGTAATTTATATAGATACACTTTTTTACTTGTATTAGTACACTTAGATATGATAATCAGACTTTTATGATGAAGAAAAAAAGAATTAAGTCATCAATTAAGGTCATCGTTTTAGGCACTAGAAGCGTAAGATTTCACCTCTTTATTATAGCCTATGGTACTGGCCTAAAACATTAAAATGGTACTTATGCCAGAACAATGTATAGGCTGTCATCTGTTTGCATCTGAAGAAGGCAAATACGTCTCTATTATTTAAGCTGTGGTGCAGAGACTTAAGTTGATGAACCGAATATAATGTTGCTTCAAGCACTATGAAAATGAAAGGGACGTCTCCAGTTGTTGTCACCAGCTGTCTTGTTGCATGTTACAGTCTTGGTTTCAATACCTCAAGAGTAGCCTGTAGTCACTAAAGCACTTGCAACTAACCGCTCAGTCACGATTAAGAAAACCGTATTCATGTACGTGCTAACTGTTTTGTTGTAACAGTACAGTTTGCTATTAATGTTTGTCCTCTGTTGCATTGTCTCTGCATGCCCGATGCATGTTTCCATTAAAGTTTGTTTAGCTCCTGATTTTTCTCTATTTTCATGACACATTCTTCGCTTAGCTGTTTATGATTCAGATTTATTTTGCTTGTTTTCTGTTAATTGTAGATAACACGTGAAAAGGAAATAAAACCTGAAAGAGCATCAGACAAGCATTTCATAGCCCTTTTACGATCTTTTAAGTAGAAGTTACAGGTCTGATTGTGTGCCTAAAGTTGGCAGTTATCTCTTAAAACCACAGGGTTGCAGATTGCAGCACTGAGTTACATGTTATTTCCCATAAAAATACATTAAGTAGCAGTGCAGTGGCTGCTGGTTTGAAACTGGTCTGTTTTACTTCAGATTAGTGGCAATAGGTACCCCAAAATCAGTAATACTTTCACATCTTGCCGGTATCGCTACAGAAAACATGCTACTTTCAGCATCGGCTTAGGTAACAGGTAGGTTTGGGTAGTTTATGTAAGTTGTTGAGATAAGTTACTGTGGTCTGTGTAACTCGTTATTGCTGGTCACAAAGGCTTCATGTATCTTGGGCCAGGGATCCAGCCGGTTGGAAAGCAGAGAGTTTGAAGTTCAGTAACTGTCACTGATCAAAAACATTTGCAAAGGGCTGTCCTTTTTCTTGAATGCATTTGTGATCAGCGCAGGTGACAACTGATGGATTGAGCTTTCCTTGGTGAATCCCTGGTTGCTCCTTTCACCACCTGTGTTATAGTAGCTGTGCTGGCTTGGGTAACCTTCAAGCTGCGTTTGGGTAATCTTCAGCCTCATCTATTTACTTACCTCTCCCCCCTTCAATGCAACATTTTTGTTATATTTTGAGATTTGGATACAAATAGTGAGGTTTGATGGCTCAGACTTATCCTAATTGTGAAGAACCCGTGTCATTGATTTTTAGTTCCACTGGATAACAGTGCAGGGTAGACGCTTCCTCTGGGAAACTAGGCTGTAAGGCTACATGTCTTTAGGGACAGAGTAAAATAGATATGACTGAAGTGGAATGTGAGCTGTGATTCTTTCCCTGTTTCAGTGATGTAGTGTCTGTACTCTGGAGATTTAGATTGCTTAAAGGCAGTTAACCAATCCTTCCCATATTCATGGCGAGTTGGCACTTAGATCTTCCTAGGTCAATATATGAGGTACAAAGGTGTGAGGTACAATAACGTGTACTTGGCAGGTATAAGAAGTTTTAGCAAATGGTGGCAAAATTCAGTTTGTTGCATAATAATTCGGCTGCTTTTGAATTGTCCGGGCCATGTGCAGAAGTGGGAATGTCTAATTATTGTGCCATTCACAAATACCTGCTTGTCTGCATAAAAACAGTCCAGAATGTTTGTAATCTACTAGAGCGTTAGCAGCACTAAGCTTCAGTAGCTTGCTAATAATAATAATAATACACATTGGTTGTGTAACTCCTGAGCTGCTACCAATGGCTCTACATGTCAAAGTAATGGTACGAGAAAAAAAAAAACTGGGACCAAGCTGCATTTCAAAAGCGTATAGCCATTAGGATTCCAATTTAAATGATTTTTGGATGAATGGCTCCTGAAGACGTCGACAGCTTGACCAGTCAGAGCTGCTGGAAACATGGCTGCTCTCTAGGCTATCTCGATCACAGTGCGACAGGCAACGCGATCAACAAAGCAAGTGATGGGCAAGGCCTTGGTTCTGTCTTTCTTTGGGGGTAAATAGCTGTGTGATGTTGTGTGACTGTGGTGGTTTTCAGTTCCTTTAACAAAAATCCAATCCACCTAATAACGCAAGTCTGAAAAAGACCTTGATAAATTGACACGTGACCTCATTTCCCTTGTCTTTAAGATCCAATATCCTAACTGGGATGGTGGAGATGAAATGCATGGTGTAATCTTTCTAATTCCTGCATGTTTTGATTTTGTTGTGTCACTTAGGGGAATGGGGAAAGCGGGAAAGGAGCTTTTACAGAAACAAATAAATGATGCAAATTTTTGTAAATGCTCCTGGACAATTTTGACATATTTTTCTGTTGACTTATAGTTAATATATTTTATAGACTTCAATATATTTTATAGACTTTAAATACCCATAAATGTATTTAAGGTGGCTGATGTGTATAACTTCTACTGTTCCTCTAGGTGTGCAGAAAGTGTGATTGTTACTGTTCCAAACATTTGAGTATTTAGCAACAGAATTGAATGCTCTAATTTTAGGAATAACAATATATAAAGGAATATGAATTGACCAGCAGAGCAAAGCACAGTAAAATTCACACTGATGTTTAGCTGCTCTTATTTTCCCGTCTCTCTACCTATAAAATGGGTACTAATCCATTCATACCTTCTAATTTCCTTGGCCTTCTGTGTCTCCATGGAGTGTGAGAAAGATATTATTGGCCTGTGTCGTTCCCCAGGCAAAGTTTATACACAGCCACGTTGTGCAGGGAAACAGATTAACTGCAAGATACCGCGGTGTTGTGAGGCTTCTAGCTGAACTTCTTTTCCGCTGTTCCTAGGTGGCAGAAACTGCAGAAACAAACGAAATGGTCAATGGAGCTGCAGAACAGAGGACAAGTTCAAAAGAGTCTAGTCCTGTTCCTTCTCCAACGTCAGACCGCAAAGCCAAGACCGCCATTCAGGCACAGACTGCTGCTACCCTACCAGCCAAAACACAAGAGATTCCTTCAGCTCAGATGGAGGGCTTCTTACATCGCAAACACGAATGGGAGACACACAGCAAGAAAGCCTCGAGCAGGTAAAGTACTCGATGCGCAATGCGGCTAATTGCATCTGAACTCGCCAAGACGTTAGACAGTACATGTTATCGCTGCTGCTGTTGTCTTCTCACGGCTCCTAAAGACCTTTCAGGCTTACGCCCCTGTTGTGGTAGAAACTCCGTATGCATGGTTGAGCAGTATATTTGAGGAAGTTGCAACCTAAAGGTGGTAGAAAATGCAGCGTTAGCCATATCTGGAAAGTGGGAAACTGAAGCATAAAGATACCATGGCTTTCCCACTTCAAAGGATGAATTTGTGGCAGTAGAGGGATTTGATTCCAGATCTCTCAATTGCATGTTGCTACAAGAAAAGAAAATCACGTAGGTGTGAGAATAGAAATGTCCATATTCTTCTGACATTTTCTGTTTGCACATTAGCACTTTCCACCTACTCTGTAATCTGTTCAGAAGAGAAAAGTGGGTGTAGATGACTTTTTGTGCCTTAGTTGATTCCATTCCTAAGGTCCTGATCCTGTAGTTCGCAAACAGGCAAAACTTCTGAGATTTCTGTCTGCACTAGAAAAGCAGACTGGGGTCCTTTGTGACCTGAAAGAGCTCTTGAAACCAGATTTATGACTTGGCTGACAAGTCACCACTAGCCAAGTGATGAGCTCCACCAACATTGGAGGGATCTGGTAGGAGCTGAAGTACTCAGCAGAGCTGAGTGCACATCACAAATCAGTGTAGTACTACCATAATTTTTGTTCAGCTACAGTTGTTCGCACTGAAGAGCTACTTTGAGGCAGTGACAGTCACCAGTACTAATTAGGGACTCGTACTTTTCGTAATCATTGATTTTTATAGCTGTATTAGAGAATGAGGTGCGCGATGCCACTGAGTAATTGTAAGAATCAAGGGTTTCGTATGCAATCCATTCGTTAGTTTGCAACACAATGAGAATTCCTTCCGCAATAAAGCATAGTCATTAAAAGGTCAGTCACTTTCTCTCCCAAGTCTGCCAGACAATCTGCAAACTGCCTAGTCTGCCAGACAGTCCTCCTACTGTTAGTATATGCTTATGTGCTATCAAAGAGAGCTCTCGAAATCTGTATTCCATTTGGCTCAAAGTCAGTACTTCCGTCTTGAAGCCATGCTTTTATAAGAGAATTTGCTGCCTGCAGTTTACAAGACAAGCGTATGCTGTATTCGCATCCTCAGACTGAACTAGTCTCTGTTATCTTATAGAAATAACTGTGTTTGGTTTCTCCAGTTCTGCAGGTAAGAGCATTAGATTTATAACTACTTTTGTTGTTTTCCATGTCTTAAAGATCATGGCATAACGTGTATTGTGTCATAAACAACCAAGAGATGGGTTTCTACAAGGATTCGAAGGCTGCTGCTTCTGGCATCCCCTACCACAATGAGATTCCTGTCAGCTTGAAAGAAGCAGTCTGTGAAATAGCGGTCGATTATAAAAAGAAAAAGCATGTGTTCAAGCTAAGGTAAACCTGTTGAAGCATCTTGCCATTAGTTTCAGTTGCGCTGGGTATGTTTCACTGGGTGAATTTGTGGGAGGATCCAACCTAGGAACTAATCGTAATTCTTAACTGCAGCATCTACTTTTCTGAACAGGCTCTTCCTGTCACTGAAACATGGTGTATTTATCAAAGGTAGCACGTGCAAAACGGTATCAAAATAATCTGTGCGCTTTATTTACACCTGGGCAAGACTAGATGCGTCTGACTAAAGTTAGGAGCCTGCATTTAAAAATACTGGTCTTTTCAGCTGCTCCCTCTGGAATTAATTGAAAAGAGCTGAATGTTCATGGTTCTGCTCTTTGCAAAATCGGGCCTCTTGTTTCATTTTTTCAGCATGGATTTAGGAGATTACTGAAGACATTTATCACATTTTCAGGTCTAGAACAGGTAGTTACAGACCATTTAATTTTGAAGTATGTGAAGTACTTGCTGTTCAAAGGTTAAAAAAAATGAGGCTTTTCCTTCCAAAACTCTATTTCTGTTTTACTGATCAATCTTTTAGTGCCAACAGTGAAAAAATATTTTAACATTACACAGCAGTTAGGTGCTTCTGTCAAAGGAGACTCACATTATGAACTGATCAGTTCATATATTCCAAGATAGAACTTTTTTCTTTGTTTTTTTTTTTTAATTTTATATTGATCCAAGAATCCTCTAAAGATGATAGAATCCATACCCAGGGAAATTTACTTTATAGCAAATATATAGGGAAATACATAGCAAATGTTTAGGGAATTTTACCTTTCTTGAAGACAGGCCTGCAGCTCTGTGATTCATCCTTTGTACTATTTTAAATGTCTCTGAATTGATAATGTAAGGAGATGTTGTTCCAAATACACAGTTATGCAGAAAATGCTCTTGCCCTTTTTTTCACAGTACCCTGTCACCTGCACAGGGCTCTCGGGTAATTGCATATAGCATATTTTCTTTGCTCATTCTCGTGAGGAGAGTCCCCAGAGAGTTCACCAGCTCATGTCAAATCTGTCTCTCCAAGCTGAGAAGGGGTGTGGTGTTGAACGTCTGAGAGGCTGCGGTCTCTACAGATGTCACATGCAGGTGGATTTCTCGCAGAAAGGTCTAGTTGTGATCTATGGAGAGTACACTGGAACTATTTTTCTTAGTTCTTTAAAGAAGAAAGCAAGGCATAATTACATTGTTCCAAGTGTCTGTCTGTCTTCACTGTTATTTTACTGTTTAATACTTAATTTCACTTCATGAAGAGATTTTTAAAAGTTTCCTTATTGTGGGAAAAGATCAGGAAGTGTGCAATGCAGCCCTACTGACCCTGCCTCCTACTTGTTCAGATGCCTGATCTGGTGTTACTCAGTCTTGTTTTTAATTAAGATATATCTTCACAGAGGTTGTTAAATGTATCCCAGTTAAACCACCTGAGTAAAATCAGCACAGAAATAAAACAGGAGGGAGACTCCGGCCTTCAGTGTGAGAAGAGGCTCATAACACTCATGAGAATACTCAAAAATAATACCCCGTACAGTATCTTGAGTCAACTCCACAGTAGTTAGGGCAGCGGAGCAGCTGCAGAATTTTGCTAGGTGTCTACAAAAGCCATGAAAACTCTGGGTGTTGCTTGTGACTTTTGTCTTTTCAAAGTATTGTAAACTTTTATACTGTCTTTTGCAAAAGAGAAAAGACCTGCCTGAAAGAGCAAGTATACTGAAGCAGCCATCATCAGCTGCTGAAGACGGCAAGCTCTGCAGTGCGTCCTGACGTACTCGAACAAGTCCACTATCGTAAACGTGGCTAGAGACCAGAACGTGCAGTGTGTGTGGCTGCCTCTGCGTGACAGTACGAGATACCAAAACAGTCCCATATGTATGTCTCGGTGTGATTACGTACTGTCGCTAAACAAGCAGGAGTTGAAGCAGTGTGGCTACTACTAAGCTAAATTTGTGATGGTTGTTTTCTTTACAGATTGACTGATGGCAACGAATACCTCTTCCAAGCCAAAGACGATGTAAGTTTGTTTTTCTTATCGTTTATTACTGATGTGATATCTGTGCTGTTGTACAACAGGAAAAAAATAGCTGCTAAGAGCTCAGGGATGCTTTTTAATTTCCTGGTCTGCAGTTTTGTGCATATGTGTGCGTGATGTGTAGATTCAGGAGCTCCTGCTGGCGCCACCAGGGCAGTAGGGCTTTTCAGATACAGCTTCTAGTGGACATCTTCTGCAGGTACATAACCAGAGGAGCGCCAGCTGATGAGTTAGCACCGTGTTTCCTTTCATTTCCCACTTCTACCCATTCCCCTTCCACAATATTGAGTGAATTAGAGAGGGCGTGTGACACGCGGATTGTAACAGCTTTCTGCCTTTGGGGCTTCTTGAAGGAGGAGATGAACACGTGGATTCAGGCCATCACGTCAGCTATCTCTTCTGATAAAATCGAAGTGTCCCCGACCACCCAGAGCACTCCAGCCTCCAGCCGTGCCCAGACCCTGCCTGCCAGCGTCACAATAACCAGTGAGTCCAGCCCTGGCAAGCGGGAGAAAGACAAAGAGAAAGACAAAGAGAAAAGATTCAGCCTTTTTGGTAAAAAGAAGTGAACTCCATCTCCACACACTGCACTTCTCTGACCGTTCCAGTGGAATTCCAGCATGCGAGCTCAGAACCAATACGTTACTCTCTGTGCCTCATGTTCCTCAATGTGATTGACATTTTTTATTTATAGAGCGTTTTAAAATAAAAAGCCAACAAAAAAAGAACCTAAAGTTACAAATGTATGAGGTGCATTGAGCAGCTTCTGTAGGAGAGGGAGGACCAGGTTTTGGGAGTTTGTTTTTGGTTTTTTTTAAATGAAGTTAATGTAGATTAGATCTTAATATTTAAACTGTTCCTCAATTTTGTGAGGCTGTCTTGGAAAATAACCCACTCCTAGTACTATTGGTATGCAAGGCAGCGGTGCTTTCGAATCTACTGTGCACATCAAAAACCAATGTACAAATTTTCAGAAACGTTCACTTCCATTTAAGGTTGTTATGCTGAGTCTTGACTAGTGGAGCCTCCCATTACAATTCTAACATTTATTAAAATGATAGTGTATTATCTTTGCTGTAACAGAGTGCAGGTATGCATTACTTACAGACAGACCATTTATATCCTGGCATTGGTTATTAACACAACCTGAAGCTTTTCTGCATCAAGTACGACAGATAAGAATGTTGGTGTACAAGGTGGATTAGCAGGCTGAAACAGTTTTAAATAATCTGTAATTTCAATTTTTTTTTTTTTGCTGAAATACATTATATTGTATGTTTCAGATAATTCTAGTACAAAGTATAATAAGACTAGATGTATAATAAACCCTTTAAAATCATCGATAAGTGTAAAAGTGGAACTGAAGCATTTACTGGAAAAGTAATGTTACTCAAATGGTTACTTGCTTGTCAGCTGCAGCACTGTGTGTTATAATTTTGCTACGTTACCTTGCTATTTGATACATAGTGTGCATTTCTCTGTCACTGTAACTATTGTAATGAAAAGATTTCATCTTACTGCACAATCAAAAATTACATTTAATAGGAATGAACTTTCAATAACTGGGCCTGTAGTCAAGAGTAGTACTGGAACTGGCTTTCAGTTGTATTGAACTGTACCTCTAGACTTTTACCCTATCTGTTAAATATATGCTATGTCATTAAATGCTTTTAAAACTAAATATGCTGGTTAAGTTTCTTATTTCATTTCTGACAATGTCAAATCATAATTTTGAAAGAGGATCAAAAATAAAGTTATTTTAAAATGCCATCTCTCCTGTGCACTGAAACTAATGCCTTAAAATGTAATTCCGTTTTTCTGTGCGAAAGTTCATACTGAAATAGCTGTTGTCTCTCTTTCCACCTCTCTTTACCTTCCTTTTCCCTTCACTTCCCACCTCCCCTCCCTTTCGCCCTGCTCCTCAAATTAAGTGCCAAAGGAAAAAAAAAAGAAAGATGAAGGAAGGAATGAAATCATAGTTTTTTAAAATATTTTGGCATAGAAATTTTTGTTGAGAAATAAATCCAGCAGAATCAATGGAAGTAAGCATAGACGTCGGCTAGGACAATTGAACAAGCTACCTGAACATCGTGTCTGATTGAGGTAAATACCCATGTACTGGCTTGCAGGAAAAGAACATTGTTTTAAGTAATCCTAGTTCTCCAACTTTCTACCTACCCTTTGCTCAGTGCTTAAGTCCTTGGTAAATTGGGCCATAATTGAACTTTATAGCGTACTGAGGACTTGTTGTCCTGCTCAGTTTAATTTCACTGGGGTTTTTTGTGTCAATTTTTTGAAACGTACCTCTCTTAAGTACAGCCACCATTGCACTTCTGTGAGGACACACATTTAATGCAACTAAGGTGATTCCAGAGCTTATTGTTTCTTTGACCTTGTCAGTGTTTCAAAGATTTAGCATCTTTGCAGAATTTTCTTTAAATTGGATGCCGTCTAGGGAACCAGCTGAAAGGAGTAGCTCCAAGAAACCCTAACAGGCATTAGAAATTTTAAAATCAACGAAATGTAGGGAAGCTGTTTTTTAATTTTTTGTGATTATTGAAGTACACTGAAATAAAATTTTAGAAAGCAGATAAACTGCAAACGGATGTATTTCCAAGTGACAATTTCCTGAATATGTGCCCAATACAATGTCTTAATTACTATCATGGAGTATACAGTGTTTTCTGGGTTTTTCTTGTTTCTAAAGTTTTGGGTTATTAAACAATTGAATATTCATGCACGTGAGTTTTTACTCCTGTAATATGACATTGTTCCAGTCTAATTATTAGTAAAATGTAGGATAACACCACTAGTCTTGTAAATGTAAAATTCAATACGATATAAAAAGCTGAGTTGTACCATGAGAAGAGAATATGAAACATTCGTCTTAGTTGATTAAAGTACACAAAAATGTTGCTGCCTTACCGTATTTATCACTTGAGTTAAGCTATCATGATGAGTAATTTAACAGACTGATCGTGGCTACCGGTTGTGTGTAACCCTGTAGTGTCTTGGTTGAACGTGCCTTCAGAATTGTTTTTCTTGGTTTCTCCTGCCTCTTACTCCAAGTTGTTTCTGAAAACTACTTGAATAAAAATCCTTTCTGCTTAGGAACTGGTTTTAAGCTGCTGAGAAACAAGAGTTAATACTAAGCCTTGCCTGTTTTCCCCTTTGGACTGTAAGGATGCAGTTTCCTCGCAGAGGGAATTAGTGGGGCAGAAAGAGCCTCCTCGGACAAAGCCAGGTCAGAAAAGTCAGGTTGGTGTGCTAGTTTCAGAAGGGAGAGAGAATGGGGGAATTTCTCTTGGGTTATGTGAAGACTGCTGGAGAATATCAGAGGAAGAAAAAAGACTGAGTGCGGATGATGAAAATGGGACTGAAATTGGAGCGGGTTGTCCCTGGCACCGGTGTTAACCGTTGCAGAAATGGCTGTGTTACTTTCCAAATTGCACCACTAAACGCGGTTAGACCCCTCGATAGACGGAACATTATATTTCTTCTGGTTACCGCACTGAAGAATGAGGATTTATAGTGCAGTTTAACACTGTATTGCAGTTTCCTTTGTTAGCAGGTTTTGTAGGCTAATCCATATTTAAGTTTGTTTCTTCCGGAGATAATGTTGTAAAAATAATACAGAACTTGAACCTTAAAATTTTCAAAGGAAATTAATTAAAGCCAACCACTTTTCAGGTACATTACTATCGTTGTTACGAAGAAGAGAAATTGCCCTCTAGTCAGGTCAGTCTGCCGTCCTTTTTCTGTTTGGTGGGAGCCTCATATTGCACACTAAGCTGAGAGGAGGTATCGGAGAGCTGCATCTGAAGGGTCCTTTCCATATCCTGAAGAATTAAGTACAACGAGGGTAAAAAAACCCAAAACTCATTAGCTACGGGAATGAAGCATGTGTTGGGTGGGAGGGTTTTCTTTTAGATGGATGCAAATTATCTGTTAACCCATCTGTTCTGCATAGAGAATATGTTCTATTGTAGGGTTGTACTCTGTGCAAGGAAGATTAATGGTGAAGTAAAAGAAATGTATGATTAATCTCTGTTCCTGTGAAACACTGTTTTAGAGAGTTTTTCACTTCACCATGCTCTCTTCTATAGAGTTCACAGAGAATGGACTTTAAATGTGGAGGGTCTTTAAGAATATATTTTTGTAATAAATAATTTGCAGGTATAATACAGTTTTGCTTTCTTTTTTTTTTTTTTTGTGGATATTTTGAGGTTTTTTCTACCTTGGCTAATCACACATGGCTGAATAAATATAGAAACTTAAATCATAACGAGTTGGAAAAAACCCAAACACTAAACAAAACTCAACCTTAGAAAATCAGGCTGTACTAAATGCCTGACGTAACGTTAAGAGTTAAATTACTGGAAAAAGCCAAATTCAGCTCTCTGACACTACAGCTCTACCTGTGTACTGGACAATCGAGGCTACGTCCTGACAACAGGAGGAATGGGAGCTGTCAGCCAGCAAAAGTGGAAGAAGGATTCAGCTTGCTTTTGTGTGTCCCGGTCTCAAGAAGGTATGCTTTGAGGTCAAGCAGAACAAAACTCGGGTAATAATGCCCTGTGTTCTCGATGCATCAGGATTTGAGTTGTCCCCATGGCCACCTAGTTGAGGAGTCAGTATTCAGCGCTTGAGACCTTAATCTGTTTTCTTCCTTAATGATGAGTGTAATTTATCCCCTGTTGTCAAGCATTTTTCTCTAGACTTGTGACAGCAATTCAATGAATATTCTGGTTCTGGTGGATTATTGGGTTTTGTTTCAGAGGATTTTAAACAAGATTAAGGTAAGGCAGAAACCAAACCCACAATGCAGTACTGTAAATACTGCAGTAGGCAGGGCGAATAGTGAGAATAAAGAGAAATATATTAAAACCTACAGCGATTAAATGCAAAAAGCACGAGTTAAAGATTTGGCTTCTAATTCAGCTTGTAGCCTTTGTTGCTCTGCATTCTAGCGACAGCCTAGCAGGCTGGGATGTCTTACAACATGTGCTGATGCTGTTGAAGCAAATCTAGATGACTTGCGTGTGCCATCACCTGCCGTCTGAGTCACTGCGTGTAGCCGAGGCAGCAGAGTCGCTCAGCAAGCCCATGTGGTCACATCTGCATTGTGTCATAATGCAGCATATGCAGCGCGCAACCAGAGCACGGAGCAGCCGAGGGGGAGAGCCTAGTCGTCACACCTGCAGGAGAGTCCGAGAGCAGGGGATCAGGAGACCTGAAATGGTCTACTTTGCAATAACATGCCAATTTATTCTGTAAAGTATGAAATGAAGGATTTTGTGCATAAGTATATATTTCACAATGAATCCTCCCTTGCTTCCTAAGCTCAGCGTGCAGATTAGCCTGGTGATAGTGAACATCAGATCTACAATGCAATTTAATTACACGTGTCGTTCTATGTTTGAAGTACCGTTTACTTTTCATAGTAATGAGTTTCACATAATAATCTTCAACTGTTAAAGGAGGTGCTGTGGTGGTTCGTTGTGTTATAACGGTAGACATCATTTGGGCCTAACATTGTTACTAGTTTCTTATTAATACTGCTATTCTTTTACTCTCACACCTCGCTGAGAAAAAATTTCCCTCCTTCGCAAGAGTACCGGCATTATCCATGAGAGGTCACTCTGTCCAGAGAGATGCTTAGCTACAATACATCCGCTACCAACGGAACAATCAAGTATTATTTGTGCACTCGGGAATTAAGAGCTTGGATGAAAGTTCTCTTAACTTGGAAAAGTCAGATTTTAAAAGAATATGTAAACTTGTGGTAAGATTTAGACGTGTCTCAGATGAATCACCATAGGAAGGAAGCTGAGTCAAGTATGGCAGCCAAGACACTTAGCTGAAAGGCGAGGAACGCCACCATCCTTGCTGTGGCAGAAAAAATGAGAGATGTTTCTGTGGGAAAATCAAGTTCTCTGCAATGGTGACGATAATTTTAAATTGATCACTGAGATCCCGTGGAAAATATACAGAAGGACAGCCCCACATGCATGTCTGGGTAAAGGCTGGCAGTAACCCGTTAGAGGTTAGGTCTGGGAGACCCTTCGGGCAGGAGGCGCAGCAGTGAATTGCACTGTGTTAGCAATGCCAAGGTCCCACAGCTGCACCATGCGCTCAACCAGGCTGGATCTCTGCGGACCGTGCTGTTTACTCTGTACCTCTGGGCTCTGAGCAGGAGTGAGCACGGTGGACTAAGACAGATGGTTTTTATCAATCTCCTGCTGTCCATGGCAGTCCTGGACTGTGCTTAGACATTCAGCGAAACAAATGTATTACGGTTGGTCAGAAGGACTTTCTCTCCAGGCTAGGACTTGAAAGGATAAGGTATGTCTGATCATTCAGAAATGGGCTTGCTTTGCATTTGAGGATGGAAAAGACTCTTATTTTTTCTTTTCCCTTGTTTTCCTAACGCTATTTCCGGCCAGGTCCTAGCATTTCATCACTGCAAATCAGTATTTCCTCCCACAAGGAATAAAAGCTTAGAGCCAATTCCCCTGTTATTATTTTGTAGTTAAATTGTAAAATCGCTGAGAGGCATCAATCAGGATTGGATTAATGTAATGCCAGGCAACAAACAAACAGAACTAGATGACAGGTCCTGCTTCTGATCCCTCCCCCCAAGTTCTTACAGATTTTATATAGTTTTTAAAAATATTTTCAGCTCAAATAAGAGGTACCTATTTTGAAATCTCAATAATATGACATCTCATTGCATCTGCCATACATTCTCATCCATAAAAATACGAGTTATAAATGGTATTTTGTGTAGCAAAGATCTGGGACATAACACGGATGTTTCTGGGAGGGAGAAGTCTCTGTGTTCGTTGTTAATCACAGCTCTTAGATATCTATAGAGCGGGCAGGATACATAACAGAGGATTGGAGGTAGTTTGAGATGTGGTGCTTTTTGGCATCTTCTATACAAGGCATGCTTTAAAACAAACGAGGAAACAAAACAATGACAACAAAACACACACAAAAAAATCCAAACCCCTCAAAAACCCTAGCAGCAGTCTGGGGTCCCTTCAGCAGAGAGTGTGATAACTGTCATTCAGGTGCTACTCATACAAGGTGCTATATTAGTTTGGGTTTACGTTTAAAACGAAGGAGTAAATGTCACGGGATATGTGTTCTAGGCTGGGCTGACAGGCTCCTTGCCACAGTGAGGAGGAAAAATGACGGTGCTATTGCAAATTTTTATGTTATCTTTTCATTATGTTCTTAAATATATTTTAAAGTATTTATTTTTACAAGAGCTACGTTAAATTTGAAATACATTCGGACTACTCTCTTTTGAACGTAAATGCCCTTTTTTACTGAGGTTCGTGCTCTGTCTTGGTTTGTGTTGCTGCCTCCCAGCCTTCCTCATATTCGTGATACTGAAGTCTCCAGGGCTCCCTGTGTACTTTTTACAGCAGCTAATCTGAAGTAAAGCTTATGTTATTAGGCCTCTGTCTCAAGAATTGCGTTCTGTTAGATTTATACCCAGTATCGAGACTAAAAAGAAAACGTGAAAGTATCACTGATGTTTCTGTTGTACCGACAATGAACAGGAGGTTGCAGTATCGAGGAACAGATTTAGCAACGTGACAGCTCCTAATACGAAAGCGATAATGCTTTTGGGTTGGGTTTTTTTTAAATTGGAAAAAAAATATGTAAAAAACTCACCATGAAAGGTAATTCAATCAAAAAAAAAAAAAATCACAAAATCCTTGAGAGTACAGATTATAGGAAAATAAGCGAAACTGAACTTGTAGTTCCACATGTTTAGTTTTAAGGTTTTCCTTTAAGGTTTTTTGGGGTGTTGGTTCATGGCAAGTATACTTCATTGCTACAATAACGATAATGATTTATAACAAATCATTTTTTCTAAAACTGAGGATATATTTGTAGTACAACAATGCATTATTGTTTAACACCTTCACAGTTTGATCATACTAAAAATCACAAATAAAAAAGAATATGCCAAGTTTTACTGAAGGATGGAATACAAAATTCAACTAGGCTGTTGTTGCTCACAGAAAGGTGACAGCTGTACAAGCAGAGACTTGAAATTAGTTTATGTGTTTGTCCTTGCTGAGCAGGGGAAGAGCCAATGTATTAATTTTTTTATGAGAATTATATAATGTAACAAAAAAAATCATAGAAAGATAAGATTGCGTGGGATTTTATCCATTGGGTAGTACTGAAATGAGAAAGGATGAAGAATTCGTAATTCATTGGAAGTCTTATTAGATACCCACATCCGCTAGTTGACAAAACAATTTTCCGCATTCTGGTATTTCAGAGCAGACAGAAATAAAATCATGAGGTTGAAATTGTTCCATAGCTACATGAAGATACTTCACCCAGGTTTCCAGCACAAGTGGATTTGTGTGGCAGAGGGTAATGCAACACACAGCTGCTTTAAAACTATCCTTGCTCCTGTCCTTTTGAGGCTATGTGAAGAGTATGAATATCCAAGAACGTGAGAGGTTGTATCAAGTTTCTCTTCTAGGAGAAAAAGCTCCTGCCTATGTGTAGATCACTGTGGCAGCATCATCAGTGGGACCACCCAAGTCCGTTATGTGACCCAAGGGAGAGAGGTGAGCAGATTAAAAGTCAACAAAAGGCTAGCTGTATTTTATTAGCGGGTTTTTGGTGCTGGAAGGAAAGCAACACTAAGAGAATAGTGTCAATAATTACCCATATGCTGGATAACTAAAACACTACCATAGCATACGTAGTGGACAATGCCACGGGTGACAAAATAGTGTATTTATGTCGCAACTCCGTTTTCTTGAATTAATGCTCAGACTGCAAATATTTTTTCCTAATTACAGTGTAGCTTAGCAGTTTGACATTCAAAGATAATACATCACCTTATTATTAATGCTGTTGATCCCAGAAATCTTTCAAGCCAAGCCTTATTGAAGAGAAACTTATGCTCAATATTAAAGAGCTATTTGTTCCTAAGAAAAGAAACATTAACTTGTTTATTCAGGGGCATCACAAGGTTCTTCCAAGAATAAATTTTGTAACATTTTAAATTTTGGAACATTTTAAATAGCTTTTACAAGCATTCCAATTACATGCAGAACTGACTTTAACATGAGTAAATAACAGCGGTGAAAGTCTTTGCAACTGCATTCCTCAAAGACCACTGGAAGAGAAGGTATTTTTACTCAGGTGTACCACGCATTCTGTCCTGTAGATCTGATGTGTTACCAAAGGGAAATTAATTCAAGGCAGAGGACTCGTCCCAGCAGATTTTAAACCACAGAGATCCACGCACAGGTGTAAATATATTTGCTGCTTTCTACGTTGAGTTATCATTGCTTTTGAAAAGGGCTTTTATAGTAATGGATTTTGTGCTTGGTAAGGACACAGTCTCTTTAATGGCTGTATACGTCTGGACAAAACGAGATGTGTATTTTGGTCTGTGACTGCTAATAAGATTTGCCAGGTTAACTGCTGGAAAAAAAACAACAATCAAATGCAGTAAAAACCTGTGAAGAAACGGTGGGCTAATTTTGTTGTATCTTCGTTTTTCTAAGTTATCGTGAGACTTGTGGATACAGCTGTGAATGAGAAAAGCAGAAAGATGGGTTTTATTGTGTAAATTTCCAGACGGCTTGTGTGGCAAGCCATGACGTTACAGGGAAAGACTTGGGTGAACTTTTATTCAACGTTTCACGCTCTTTTTTCAGATCGCTGATGGAAATGCGTGAATGAGGTAACCCACACTGTGATCATAAATGGAAACCGAGGTACCTCCCTTCACGACACACAGCGAGCTGCGCCTCGAAAGCCGGGCAGCCCCTCGCGTGAGGGCCGCCTCAGAGCCCCCTCAGAAAGGCGGGAAGAGCGGCCGCCGGCCCCGCTCGCGCCGCGACCGTTGCACCACCGCCCCGCCCCCCCCGGCGCAGGGCCGTCGCCACGGCAACCGCACGGCGAGTCGGCCCGTCGCCGCAGGGCACGCTGGGAATTGTAGTTCTCCCGCCCGCTGCCGCCTTCACCGCGCGGCGGGCGCCGGCCCGCTAGAACTCGCGTCCCCATGAGGCGCCGCGGGGGTCGGGGCGGGGGCGGGACGGCGGAGCGCAGCCGCCGCCAACCGAGGCCGGTCTTCAGAGGCGCGGGGAGAGCGCTGTCCCTTTCGCTGTCTCCCTCCTCCGGTGCGGACGGGGAAAGGGGCTGCTGTTGTGTGCCAAGGGAGCCGCTGCTCCAGCCGAGCTTCCGCTACGCGCCCCCCCCCGCCCCCGGCTCCACCTCGCTGAGGGAGGGACGTGCCCCCGCCCCTCGCACACGCTCAGGGTGCCGGGGGGAGAGAGGGCTGTGCCCGGCCCCGGGGGAGGCAGGGCCGCCCTCCACGGGAGGCCTCCCGCCCCACCCGCCCCGGCGGGGAGGTTGCTCCGGCGGCCGGCGAGCCCGCCTGCGGGGCAGCGCCAGGCAGACCGCCATAGGGACTGGGGGCCGTGAGAGACGATACTCCCTCTGGAGGCTGTTGCTTTGGGTGTGATGCCAGGTTTTACCCTAAGGTTTGCTTCAAGCGTGGAGCGCAATGCATTGAGGGCGGTTCGTATCGCTTGCGGGTTCTACTGCCTGTGTCCCGGGGAGCACTACCGGCGCTTAACCGTTTGTGTAAGCCGGTGTCAACGCGCTGCTCTTCAGTTTGGGCAGATAGTGAATGTAAGGTGTGTTGTGTGGGGAAAGGTAAAGGGTAGCAGGTAGTTTATTCTTCCCTTCCATCTGGCACTGTGCCCACTAAATGAGTCTTCGGGTTTGCTCCTCTGATTTCGGCGTTCTCTTTGCTGCGGTGGTGGCCGAGTTTCTGGGGGGCTGGGTTTGGGCTCTTGTTCAGTGATCCTGTAGAGTGGTGGATGTCTTATCACAAACAACATGCAGCAACCACGCTCGGCTGAAAACGGCAATACAAATCTTGCCTTAGAAAAAGCAGAAGAGAAGCAAGGAAGTGTGTTCCTTGGGAATATCGTTCTAAAGAATGACATTAAAGAAAGCAAAAACACAAGGCTCCCCTCTCCCCCCCCCCCCCCGGCTAATTGGGGTGGTAAAATTGTTTTAATTGCATAGTTGCCGTAGACTCCAAAAGGAGGAAGTTTGGGGTTGCTGGGGATAAGGAAAGATGGGGTAATATTACCGTATTTATGCTGGATGTTGTATACAAGTCCTCTCTTTCAACAGTATCTCGCATAAAGACTCCGAGCATTGGATCCTGCTGAAAAGGCTTAGAAGACCCTAGACCACTTAGAACAGCCACAGCATGGGTCCAAACAGTGCTCCCCCCCAAGAAAAGTAGTCCCTTTGCATTTTAAATACCCATGCAATTCAAAACCAGGGTTTTTATTTTTTTCTCTCCTTCAGTTTTGACCCAAAGATATATATCTTAAAAAGAAGAGCACCCAGGAAGCATTCTGCAGGAAGCCAAGAAGGTGCAATACAGGAGATGCTGCAGGGAGCCCTTGGCAAGTGGCGGTGTTGATGCTTGGGAGCTATTTTGCCTTAGGAAAGAAAAAGCCCTCTCTGCAGCTTACGTAGGTGTGTTTTTGGTGATATCCCCCAAGAAGTTGCCTGGGTCACGCAGCAGTAGGGAAGCGGCAGCTGCTCGTCCTGGGAAGCAACAGCAGCAGATTATGGTGGCAGCGCAGCGGTAAGAGCGGCAGCAGACCTGATCCGCGAATGCGTTTTCCATTTAAGATCGTCGCTTGGAAGTGCCACCTGAAGCTTCAGCAGCTGGGCAGGGATCACTAACGTTTTAAAGGGGAAAACCCTGCAAGGGGAAGGAGTTAAGGGGAGGAGGGGCAGCGCTCGGTTTTGTGTGTGCTTGTGGGGAGAGGGGATTGGTTATCATGGCGGATCGGACGGCTCCTGCATGCCAGCTCCGTCTTGAGTGGGTTTACGGGTACAGGGGTCACCAGTGCCGCAACAACCTGTACTACACGGCAGGCAAAGAGGTGGTTTACTTTGTGGCTGGAGTCGGCGTGATTTATAACACCAGAGAGCACAGCCAGAAATTCTTCCTCGGGCACAACGATGATATTATCAGGTAAGGGGGCTGACTTTTCTGGTGGTGGGGTGGGGTGGGGTTTCGAGGGAAGGGAGGAGAATGTAGGGCTGGCAGAATACCCCCCTCCTTGCTTCTTACAGCTCAGCTTGTACCTGTCGTTTTAAAGCAGCTCAGATTTGTTACCAGCAGTCTGGGTGAAGGCTGGGTTTCTACATAGTGTTGATTATTATTATTTTTGTAGCAAAGCTTCAAAATGTTGCAATAATAAGAGAGAAGGCAAGTTTTCTATTGCACTGCACCAAAAGCAAAGCACTTCCTTTCAGTACAGAAACCCACTGGGAATATTTTAGTGCAACAGTGCTGCAAAATTGTGGATCCAGCACCTTGATCTTTCCAGAGCTGGGACCCTCGCTCACCAATTCTCATGTCTTCTAGAAGGCAGGTGTAGCTTTCTTTACATTCACTACATCCCAGTACACGAGTGCCATAACTCTTGCGTATAGGTTAAACTGGTTTTGGTTTTGGGTTTTTTTTTTTAATATCATCTGAAAAATTTCACTCAAAATTTTGTACTGCAGCCAAAAAAATCCCAAGTGTGCTGGTGCAAGATGGCTACAGAAGCATAGGTCTTGCGCCTTGTCTGACCAATATTTTTGTCTCTTTCTTTCAAATACTGCTTAAGAAGTGGGTTTAATTGATGATGTTGTCCTACAGAAATATTAATTTTCCCGTGCCTCACAAAATAACAGAATAAAAATGTGGTTATGGAGTTCAAGGTAGCCTTTTAAAAAAAAAATCTGTCAAAAATACAGAAATTTACATCAGTAAAACAGAAAATTAATGTTGTCTCTACTACTTCATGACAGAAATCTGAACCTAGAATATCCTTATAAAGGATGTTGCATGGTAATGACATACTTCTGAGCACAGCTAACTGCTGCCCTCCCTCTTCACCTAATTCAGCATGAATGAAGCATTTTCTTGATGATGTGAAACCAGAATAGTCCCGGGGGACTGGTGGTGTGGTAGTACTGTCGAAACATTTGCTGAAGTTAGAGTTTTGACACTCAGTAGCAAAATCACATAATTGTCATGTAACCGTTCTGGAGCCTTGTTTACAGAAAACCATCCGTTTTTCCCAGTGAGAGCTTTTGGCTGCTGTATACCCTAGAAGCGTTCTTCTCCTCTCCTTTATAATGTGTTAAAGCAGTAGCATTTCATGAATTACAGTGGGTCTGCATAAAAGTTTATCCTGGTTTCAAAGGTATTATCAGTTCCAAAAGGCTGTTTAAATAGACGTTTTGCTGCTCAGATCCTTCAGAAAAGAATGAGTATTTTAGATGCATGTGGAGTGTCATGAAACTGAAGTTTTCCTTATTGTATGGACAAAAATTTTGATACTGTATGAAGTGTAATCCATGTACAGAGTTCTATATTTCTGAGTTTATATTTGAATTCTCATTAAATACTAGAAATATAATTTGTCAAGACACAACTACATATATCCACTGGTATTTGGTTGGACAGTGATGCTTTGGTTCTCTTTTTTTTTTTTCTTAATATTCCATCAGATGAGGAAAAACTGTCCTGTTTATTATACTTGACAAAACCTCCCTCCCAAAACCAACTGTATTGCACAGCTTCTGTGCCCTTTGTTTTAAGGCATCTCATGTTAGGAGACTGCTTTTGTCAGCATCGTATTTAGAATGTACAATGGGAATAGAAAGATTCTGAGTCTCTGATATTGGTATTTTGACACTGCCTATGTCTGTTCTGCTCTTTAAAGAAAACTAGCGACCACCTGTTCAAATTAGCAGGTATTTTGAGGGACTCACTATATGTCCGACTAAAGTTTTGGAAAGATGAGTTTTGTTTCTGATCTGCAACAAAATCAGAATTCTGTAGGACAAATGTAGTCTGAACAAAGGATGAAACATTTGGGTCCAGAAAGCATGAGCAGGATCCAAATAACAGTTAATTTCAGCTTCTAGTGGCTGAGAAATGTTGCTGTCACATGGGGTTTAAATAAGCAGAGAATCTCCAAAATGCTTCTGGTTGCACCTAGTAATAGTTGCCTCCTTTGCTTTTGAGGCACTTTGCAGTCCTTATTGATGTAATATCCCATCCCTGTAAGTGCTTTTGGTTCCTTGTGTGGTTGTCACTGATATGGCTAATAAATGCAGGAATTTACATTCTCACATTTTAGGCTTCACAACTGTCATCCAATTGAGATGAATGGGATAAATGTACTTACCCAATTTTTCTGGTTTTGTTAGTGTTTACTTGCCTGAGATCACCTTCTAAACAGCAGGGCATACATTTGTAGTCCAACAGGTTGTAATTTCTGAAGAGATTGGAAACACAATAATAAAAAAAGAAAACTTGCAGATTTTGGAAAATACTGCAAAATCACTAAGACTGGAAGACCTTGGAGTGGGAAGATCATCAGCTTCTGAGGATTGCTGTTAGCTCCTTCTGTGTTGGAAGGTTTCAGTGAATACTATTTTGTGGAAAAAAAATATTGATAAACCCGTGATTCAGAGGGTTGAAATTACCTTGAAGTGAAAGGTATATGAAAGTGGGTATTTGTCCTTGGTGAAAAGGTTAGATGCTTAAAAGTGTATGTTTAATGTGTTTTTGTAAGTTTAATAGTTCTGCCTCTTGTTTTCTATCAAGATAATGCAGTTGGACAGAATTTAGTTTGAGCTAAAGTACACCAGACTCTATTGGATTAGTGGAGATATGCCATTTTTTCCAAGATTCTTATTTGAAAAATAAGTTCTGTTTGTGTAAGAAACTTAACATACTGCACTTGGCTAATAAGGCAGATGTTCAGAGTATGAACAAGTGAGCTCTGAAGTGTTCTGTTTGCTGTGCAAAGCCACTACAAGGTGCTGTGCTTCCAAGCTCTTCCTCCTTTTAAATTCACGATGAGACGAGGTCCTGAACTACCTGATGTAATTTTGAAGTGAGCCCCGCTTTGTGGAGGGATTGAATGGGGTGACCTCCAGAGCTCTCCTCCTAAACTGAAGTATTCTGTGATTCTTTTGTTACGACCAGTTGTACAATGCGGTTCTTCTGCCGTGTTCTTTAGCTGTGGAACAGTTAATACTATGGATTAACAAGTACTGTCATTATAAAAGAGAATCAACACGTGGTTGAAATGAATAGCGTTGGTTCTGGTCTCTGAAAACTACCGATGCGTTTTGTTTGGAGACTAAAAAGACACGTCATTTATGAAGTTTACTTTATAATCAAAGAGCATGAAATAGACCCTATTCTTCTCCCTCTGTCTTTTTTAAAAAAAAATGAAACCTTCAATTATTGAATACAGCCTAGCAGCTCAGGGGTGGTGAAGGTCAGAATACTCATCCTTTCTCTGAGCTGTCAGCCCTGTGGTTTGCCCTAAGGTCTGTGTTACACACCATGAAGCGATCATGAAATGTCTTGCATGGTAGCTCTACGTTTGATTGTTCTTGAAGTGTGAACTAGCTGAAGCATCACAGATAACGTGTAATAGCTATTACCGCAACTCTTTCTACATTAAAATGTTGCAGCTTTTGCAACACTTTAATGTAGAAAGAGTTGTGTAGATATATCATTACACACATAACTGATTTTCGCTGAATTCAGTTATTTGTACCGTGCAGGATTAGGTTTCAGGAGCTGTAATATTAACATATGGGGATTGTTTTCCTTTGTGAGTAATTTAAAAGTGAGTTTTTGCAGTAGCTAATTATAATGGCTGCTAGTTAATGTATTAATGAGAATCTTGCAGCATCACTGCCTTCAGTGAAATTCATACAAGTGTAGGATTTATGTTTAGTGTAACCACTTGCAAGACTGGATCATTAGTTTTGACAGTAATTGAACACTTTCAAAAGAACAGAAGGTTTTCTTACTTTTGTATTGTGCATTACTTGTATAACAGCAAGCAATTAGATCACTTTTTTTTTTTCTTGATGGAATGTTGGAGGCAGTTCTTTCCTATATTTTTTTTCTGCAATTTATGCATGTGAAAGCCAAAAAAGCTTGCCACAGAAAACAGCGAAAATAAAAATATAATCGGTTGAGATACTTCTCATTGTAATTTAAAATACAGTTGATTTTGTTTGTTTTTACGGAATTCATTTGTAAGCAGAGGTTTTTAACTTTGAGAAATTTTTCTGATGGTGTAGTAATAAAGTTGTTATGTCCCCCTGTTCTTGCATTTCAAAGAATTTCTGCAGTACTGAAGTTTTCCTGAATATGTCAAAATTAACTGAGAGAACAACTTTGACAGCATATTGAAGGCTTCACCTCCACTTTTTATATATCCTAGTTTCCTGTTGTATCTGATATGTTGTAGTATTATGCATTTACAAAAGCACATTTTGCATTCCACCTGCCTTCAAGCATGTCATTTGTGAGGCAGAGTGCCACAAGAGACTGCTCCCTTTCTCAGGTCTCTCTGCGGTATTTGCTGCCTGGGCATGTTGCCTGGAAAGCCAGCCTATTATCTATAGATACCAAAGCATGTCGTTTATGTAAGGCTGCTTACAATGCAATAGCAATGTCGGATTTATCAGAATATTGCTGTAAGTATGCTGGTGTGTGTGTTCCACTGTGCTGACAGATTGAGATTAAAAATGTGGATGTGCCAGTGGTGGTGAGATTTACTAGGCTGTGAGAGTGACTAGAGGCCTGGTTTGTTCTTTAAAGTGATTATTTCAGGAGACAGGATGCGTATTGGAACATGACTGCACATTTTCTCATCTTTCTGCAGTTGGGAAAAAAGAAATATGATGCTTGAAGCAACGTCATATGTTGTTGACTGTAGTAAATGTAATTTTGGAATAAGTAAATTGGTGGCAAAGGTATGCAAATCAAAACCCCAGATTTAAAATATCTACATTGTACTTTAATATTTTTATTTAAATGTATAGGGTGGTGCTTATTTGAAGGCATATAAAATACTTCAATTTTATGTTTAGTTGCCACCATTTGGATGGTAAGTGACAGTACCTATTTGCTATAGAATGATGTTCAAGTTATTGTGGTTATTTCTTATCATAAGTGCATAGAAGACTGTACTGTCTGTAGCTTGTGGTAAACTTGACTTTAGTCACAGAAGGTGCACATGCAGGACGGCTGAAATGTAGTGACCTAAAAGACAGCAAAATAGCAATGAAACCATCCGAAATTTTCAGCAACAGAAATTACAGATCTGTTTCTTATGCAAATGCTATGCAAGTTTCTATGCAGAGCCATTAAAACTTCAAAGACATGACTTTGGAACAGCTAGGGTGAAGCAGAATCTGAGATCTGTGTATCTTAGTATGCCTTGGGATCTGTTTTGAGACTACAGGTTCTTAAAGAAGTTTCATATTAAAGAAATTAATCCCCCATAAAAACTCATCTAATCAGCTTATTGTTTCTTTTGCTTTCAATCTCAAAAAAACCCAGGGGGAAATGCCATTTATTTCATGAAGTTCTGGTGGCCACTCTTTTTGCTCTGCTTGATTGCTGTGCTGCATTGAGATTTTAAGTCTTTACTGGGGCATGAGCTGCTATTAATATTTGTTTCTTAAATATCCATATTAATGCATCAGACATGTTGGAATATATAGTTACAGTATCTTATTGAATGTGATTTTAAAAATACACAGATCAGTTTAAAATGCAGAGAAACTCAATAGGCATTTGTGGCAATATGTCTGAGAACTGCTATCATTTAACTACAGTATTTAAACAGACCAGTCCATATAAATCCCAGTGATGTGTCAGGTATGGTAGCAGAACAATAAGTAAGATTTATTGCTTGTCCAGTCACAGCGCGCTTGCTTATTTGGACAAGTGAAAAGATTTTTTTATTACTAAAAATCACAAGTGGAGTTTTGAGTGTTTAAATCATCAGATTGATTTAACTCATTGTCAAAATGGAAAAGAAATAAAACATGTCCAACAAAATGGGAAGCACTCTGTAGAAAATGTCTGGATCTTTATTATGTTTTTGTCTTTTCACAGCTGAAAAAAAGTCAAATGTTTAAGTCTGTATCAGGTAATATATGACATTTTTAATTGGATTTATGTGAAGCAACTCATCACAGAGAACTGAGTATCCAACGTATTAAATATCAAGCTTTTGGTATGCATTTGTCCTATATTGGAATTTTGCAGTTAGAGATTTCTCTGTTGAGTTATTTTACCTTTTTTCCCCACTGCTTACAGTATATTAAAAAAAATAAACTAAGCTTAACTTTTTTTTTTTGCATTTGCTCTGCATTAACTCTGCAACTCTTTTACTTGTTTTGTTTTATTTCAGTTTGATTTTAATATGACTAGGAATCATCAGCTAGTGGTGTGTAATCACTGTTTAACAGGATGAAAACTCATAGAAAATGTTTTGATATGAACAACCTTAATTTCAGTTTGTCTTTTTAGTTCGAAGAATGGGGGGAAACTTATGTGACAGTTTTGTATTACCATTTTCTACTATAAAACTTCCTGCAAAAGTAAACAAATTCTAATTTTTACAGAAGTTTATAAACTGCATCTTGTAGGACAGAAGAGATCAACCTCTGTGAACTATTATAACTATATTTCTTACTGACTAAATGGATGCCAGATAGTTTTATCTAGGCAATTTCCAGCTACTTATTGTCTTTCTTCTAAGTCTTGATTAGGCTTTTGCTGAAAGAATTGCATCTTTAACACTTAATAGAAAAATAATAGTATCTATTTCAGCAATTAGTATTAAAAATTCATACTTTTGCCCATGCTAACTTGTTTGTAACTGAGTATCTCAAGAAAAAACTTTGTCTGGTAGGGGTTACAAATGTCCTTCCAGCATTTTCATCACGCAGACTGGCAACTGAGATTTTTCAGATGAGGAGGTGTAAGTTGCTGTAGTCCGTGCTTTGGTTTTTCCTCAAGGATGCAACGGCTGCACTTCCTTTGGTAAAAATGGAAAAGGGAGTTTACTGGTTTTGTAATGCATTGCAGAAGAAAGCTCCTCTACTCCAAAATAGATACTATAGCAGAAATAGGGTTTTCAGTTTGATGGAGAATACTATTTATTTTAAAAAAAAAAGTCTTAGGTGAGAAGGAACTGCAGCTGATGATAGTTTGCTGATACAGCTGATGAAGTTTGCTGATGACACAAAGCTGGGGGTGGTGGCTGACACACCGGAAGGCCGTGCTGCCATACAGAGAGACCTGGACAGGCTGGAGAGTTGGGCGGAGAGAAGAAACCTTATGAAATTCAACAAGGGCAAGTGTAGGGTGCTGCAGCTGGGGAGGAATAACCCCATGCACCAGTCCAGGTTGGGGGCTGACCTGCTGAAGAGCAGCTTGGTGGAAAGAGACCTGGGAGTCCTGGTAGACAACAGGATGACCATGAGCCAGCAATGTGCCCTCGTGGCCAAGAAGGCCAGTGGCATCCTGGGCTGCATCAAGAAGAGTGTGGCCAGCAGGTCGAGGGAGGTCATCCTCCCCCTCTACTCTGCCTTGGTGAGGCCACACCTGGAGTACTATGTCCAGTTCTGGGCTCCCCGGTTCAAGAAGGACAGGGAACTGCTGGAGAGGGTACAGCAAAGGGCTACCAAGATGATTAGGGGACTGGAACACCTCTCTTATGAAGAAAGGCTGAGGGATTTGGGTCTCTTCAGTCTGGAAAAAAGAAGGGTGAGGGGGGATCTTATCAACGCTTACAAATACTTAAAGGGTGGGTGTCAGGAGGATGGGGCCAGGCTCTTTTCAGTGGGGCCCAGGGACAGGACAAGAGGTAATGGGCACAAACTTGAACATAGGAAGTTCCACCTAAACATGAGGAGGAACTTCTTTACCCTGAGGGTGGCAGAGCACTGGAACAGCCTGCCCAGAGAAATGAATGTCTCTGGAGACATTCAAAACCCTCCTGGACGTGTTCCTGTGCAACCTGCTCTAACATGACCCTGCCCATGGCAGGGGGGCTGAACTAGATGGTCTCCAGAGGTCCCTTCCAACCCTACCATTCTGTGATTCTGTGCAGCAATATTTGTAGCAATACTTCTGATATATCTCTGTAGAAGGATAAACTGCTGGAACGGTTTTCAGGTACTGTAAATACTTCTAGGAAATATTCTCAATGACTTTAGTCATTCATATAGAATCTCTCTGCCCAGATCTCCAGCCTGTCCGGGTCTCTCTGTATGGCGGCACAGCCTTCCGGTGTGTCAGCCACTTCCCCCCCAGCTTTGTGACAATGGCAAGCTTGCTGAGGGTGCACTCTATCCCCCCATCCAGGTCATTGATGAATGTTGAAGAGGACTGGACCCAGTACTGACCCCTGGAGAACACCACTCGTCACTGACCTCCAACTAGACTCTGTGCCCCTAATCACGACCCTCTGAGCTCTGTCTTTCAACCAGTTATCTGTCCACCTTACTGTCCATTCATCAAGCCCACTCTTCCTGAGCTTCCCTATGAGGATGCTGTGGGAGACCATGTCGAATGCCTTGCTTAAGTCAAGGTAGACCACATCTACTGCCCTCCCCTCATCTATCCATCCAGTCATGCCATCATAGAAGGCTATCAGATTAGTCAGGCATGATTTCCCCTTGGTGAATCCATGTTGAGTACTTCTGATAGCTTTCTTTTCCTCCACATGCCTTGAGATGACGTCCAGAATGAGCTGTTCCATCATCTTTCCAGGGATGGAGGTGAGGCTGACTGGCCTGTAGTTCCCCGACTCCTCCTTCTTGCCCTTTTTGAAGACTGGAGTGACATTGGCTTTCCTCCAGTCCTCAGGCACCTCGCCTGTTCTCCAGGACCTTTCAAAGATGATGGAGAGTGGCCCAGCAATGACTTCTGCCAGCTCCCTCAGCACTCTCAGATGCATCCCATCAGGCCTCATGGGCTTGTGAATATTTAATTGATCCCTCACTCGATCCTCCTCAACCCAAGGGAAGTGGTCGTCTTTCCCTGTTACTTCCCCCGATGCCTGGGACTCCTGAGGGCTGGGCTGAGCAGTAAAGGCCAACGCAAAGAAGGCATTCAGTAACTCCGCCTTCTCCGTATCCTCCGTCACCATGGCTCCTGTTTCATTCAACAGTGGGCCCACAACTTCTCTCGTCTTCCTTTTGCTTCCAGTATACTTGTAGAAGCCCTTCCTGTTGAGCTTGACGTCCCTTGCCAGGTTTAATTCCAAGGCGGCCTTGGCTTTCCTTGTTTCATCCGTGCACTCTCTGGAGGCATCCTTGTAATCCTCCCAAGGGGTCAGTCCCTTCTTCCACTTATTGTAGACTTCCTTCTTCCACTTGAGCTTTTTCAGAAGCTCCCTGCTCAACCATGCAGGTCTCCTGTGTCCCTTAGCCGATTTCTTGCTCTTAGGGATGCACCGATCCTGAGCTTGGAGGAAGTGGTCTTTGAATACCAACCAGCTTTCTTGAACCCCTTTGCCTTCCACAGCCCCAGCCCACAGGATCTCTCCAAGCAGTTTCTTGAAGAGGTCGAAGTTAGCCCTCCTGAAATCCAAGGTTGTAATTTTACTTCTTGGTTTTTGTGTGTAGTACCCATGATCCTGAACTCAATCATTTCATGATCACTACAACCTAGGGTGCCCCCAACCTTAATGTCCTCCACCAGTCCCTCTGTTTTTGTCAGTACCAGGTCCAGGAGTGCTCCTCTCCTTGTTGGCTCCTGCACCACCTGTGTCAAAAAGTTATCATCAATGCACTGGAGGAGCCTCCTGGACTGTGTGTGCCTGGCTGTGTGGTCTTCCCAGCAGATATCAGGGTGACTGAAGTCCCCCATGAGAACCAGGGCCTGCGAGTGCGAGGCTACCTTCAGCTGTCTGTAGAAAGCCTCATCAGCTTCCCCATCCTGATCAGGTGGCCTGTAGTAAACACCCACAACAGTGTCCCTCATATTTGCCTGCCCCTTAATCCTTACCCATAAGCTCTCGACCCTCTCTTCATCTGCCCCTAGTGAGAGCTCGATGCATTCCAAATGCTCTCTCACATAGAGTGCAATTCCACCACCTCACCTCGCTGGTCTGTCTTTCCTGAAAAGGATGTAGCCATCCATGACACCATTGCAGTCATGCGAGCTGTCCCACCACGTCTCAGTAATTGCAATAAGATTGTGGCCCTGCGACCGCACACAGATCTCCAGCTCTTCCTGCTTATTCCACATGCTGCGTGCATTGGTGTATAAGCATTTCAGAGAGGGAGTTGTGTGTGTAGTTTTGACCCTTGAGATGTGGTGTGCCTTCTGGCTCTCAGAAATACTGGCACACTCCCCCACAAATGCTCAGCAACTACGGCCTGGCACCTCACCAGCAAGCCCAGTACCGTCCCTACCCCCCTTCAAATCTAGTTTATCCATATGCTTTCTATGTCTCCAAGTTTTTGAATGCTTCTCTGGAAAAGTATGAGGGATTTTAAGGTCTTTAGAACAGTATTCTGCTCGCTTGCCTACTGCTCAGTTTTTTAAGGAGCTTTGGTGAACAGCAAAAATGCATATTTTCCCCACTTAAAGACTTCTTTGGAATAGCAGCTTGTTTTTCATGAGATAACTAAATGTTCTTGGGGTAGAAACATGTCTGGAGTTTCTGCCTAACAGACATTTTGAATTTAAATTCTTCTTTAGAGGTAGTATTTATAAAAGGCTTGGAATGAGACCTCCAAAGCTTTAGGTAAGCCTGAACTTCAGGCCAAGTATAGACCATATGTTTATGTCTGTCTTGAAGACTGACACAATGAACCAACCCAGGAGATCTCTGAAGGACACATCTCATTCAACCCTGCTGCATCTTCAGGGACGGTAGCATTGGATGCATCCAGGGAGGAACATCGCAGTGGTATTGCAGGGAAAGGGCTGTAATATGTTATGCGTATATACTGGAAATAAAAGTTACTGCTTTAGTTTTCACATCGTTTCCATCTTACATTCTGAACAAAATTGTGAGAGTTGTTAAGAACAGCTTAATAACGAGGCATTAGTCAACCGAAACAAAGGGGCATTGCTATTTGTGTGACTTTGCATAGTGGAGATGATGTTGTACGTTTGCTTTTGCAACCGCTTGAGTTTTTTTGCGCTTACCAGACAGGACTAACAGCATAGTGAATCAGCTCAGCAGTCACACGCGGACTTGTTGATTCCAAATTTCAATAAATGTGTTGCGTCGCTGTACACATTTGGATTTTAGAATTACTGCTGAGGTGTTTTGCGAGTACTAATGCAGTTTTAATATAAAATACATCAAGTTTCTTTAAACAGTCTAACAGTATAATGAACTTTGGTACATTGTATCTTACTGATGTAATTTCTGTTGATGCTGGCGTTAAGTCCGTTCTTTCTTTTGTGACGGATTGTAATACACTGAAACTATGGTAATAAAAATAGAATACGGAATAAACTATACTCTGAGAGAGAGATAGCAACCCTTTTATTTTGGTTGCCTAACACTCCTTGTTACAAAAGGTTTTACTGATTTTTTTTTATTGGGAATTTTGAGTGACACTGTTATTTTCAACAGACCTGAATGTTTAAGGGATAATCCTACATGAGAGTTGCTGACTAGTAATAGAGTTTATATATAGTCATTCTAATATTGATGCATCCACATCAAAATTGGGCATGTATTTATGCAAAACATCTGCTTTGTCATCTTCAGAAATTGTCTTCCCTATGCAGAGATAAACACTGCAAGTGTCATATACTCTTACGCTGTCTTTAGTAGTAACTTATTACTTGCAAATATTAATTGCAAAATAAGGGTGTTTATAACAGTTTCACGCAATATGAGCTGAACTTCTGAAGAATTCAGGATACAGTGTAATATTTCCCTCTTTTTTTTTTTAAAGTTGTTTATTCTATGAAGATTTCAAATTAATTTCAAATGAAAATTTGCCATTTCATATCGAGACAGAAAAATTTAACAAAGAATCAGTTTCAATCAGGAGAGCTAATTCTCTTTATTTCCCTTCTATTAGGTGGAGGGAAAACAGCTTTTTCAGAAATGTGCACATCTGCGTTAGGCTCATCTCTCTTCCACCCACTTCAGAGGAGCTTCCTTCTCTCTGCCAGAGAGAAGCTGGGAGATGGTGAAGCTTGCTAGACTAAAGCTGGCCTTTGTGAACGTTGCTGGAGCCTGTATGATGCATCGTTTGAGATATGACCACTATATAAGTGACCTCGGGATAAACGGAAAATGGGCTGGGAGCCCTGACGAGGATAGTTAAGATTCTTAAGCGGATAGACCAGTAATGAAGAGGCTATCAAGCAGTTTGTATCTATTTCCTATGCATCAACGCGTAAACTTTACCTCTGGATATTGTTAAATTGGCCCAGTAGCCAATTTGCCACTGATAGCCTTCTGCATTCATAAAATGTTTTGATGATTAAGGTGAAGAACAACAAAGTGATTTTGGAATAAGGCTTACGTGTTAGCCATTAGTTTCTGTATTTTGTTACCTTCTGGACAGCACGCTGATCACATGATTTTTTCTCAATTTAGGAATATTAAACAGCTATCGCTTTGTTCCAAGTGAAACCTACTTAATCTACTCAATAACAAAATTTTTGCTGGTGCATTGTTAGCAGTTCAGAAGAGTTCTCCTAAGAAGCAGCTGTGCAGGTGCTAAATACTTTATTTCAGGCTGGAAACTTCAGAGCAAGCGGGTAGGTCATACTATAGATCTGTGTAAATGGGTTTGATATTTACAATTTTGGTCTTCTAAACGTTAACGTCTCTTTTTGACTTGGTGTGAGGTTGGTGCAGTCAAGACTGACAGTGAACGCTGGTTTTTGACAAAGTGGCAGTAGTTGCAAAGTATGTTAAAGAGTACACCTCTTTTGACAACAGAGGTCTGGAAAAGCTGAGGTAGCTGTAATTGCCATATTTAAAAATACACTGTTTTGTAATTTGAGACTAGGCAGGATGACTCGTGTATCAGATGCGTGCATTTATTATTGGCAGTAGCAAATCATTACTTGGAATCCAGCTAAAAGCGTGAAGGCTTTTACATTTCTGTTATAAAATGTATTTTGAGAAACAGATGAAAAAAGGTAGCCTAGTTTAATCCACACTGTATAACTATAGCCATTGGATTTTGATAACTAGATTAATCCATGCAAGTATCCTCCATAGCCTCTAGTTTAAACTTACACACTGGATTGGCGGAGGTACTTTATTCCTTGCTAAAGTAGATTTCAGTAGGTCTTTAAAACTTACATACACCTTTACGAACTAAGGATTGTGATGCTAAATTTGTTTAGCTAAATGTTTTTGGTTTGGTTTGTGTTTTTTTTTATTGCCGTACATGCTAATATTTCTGTTTGAGTGAAATTATTAATTCAGAAATGGAACTAAGACAAGAAAATGTTCAGTGACCTCCATCATAAATCCCTGTAATGCAAAGGACAAAATTAAAAGACAGTAATAAAGCATGCGCACGCACACACACACAATGAGTAAATATTGTTTTAAGAAAAACTGAGGTGCTAAAGATTTTTGATATAATGAACTCCAGATACTGACGTTTTAATGAAACTTGCTTTTCAAGATAGAATAGGATCAAAACTTTCGTTTTTTGCTGTGAGCAAAATGTATTGGCCTGTATCTGCAATTTTACGTAGCCAACTACAAGGTACATTTTAATTACTGGAAGGAGTATAGAGGCACTGAATTATCACAGTTGCATTCTGTTTAATTGAGCAGCAAATTTATATCCCCATGCACTTCATATCACAAATTTATATCACTGGTATACAGTTTTTGGACTATTCTGATATTCCTGTTGCTTATAGATTGCACGCTACTTAGCTGCTCTTGTACAACGCTGCTTCCATTAATGGTATTTTAGCTGAAGATGAACTGGTAACAAAATCACTTTTGATACTAAAATATTTATTTTATGATTAATGTCCCAGTCCGTATGGCAGCCTAAAATGACTTACTGCCTTTTAAAAATTATTACTTTATCCTTTTAAGTTGTCCTTATATCCTTTTAAAAATTACCTTTCATAAATTCAGTTGCATTTTTTTGTTTGTTTCGTTTTCATATTTACTTTTCTCTGGGTTTCTATCACATTTTCAGATTTAGAAAATTTTGTTGTTTTTCTCCTTTTAAGATGAATTTGTCGGAGAGAGAAATAAAATACAGTATGAAAGCATATCATATTGTTTTAGTTTTGTTTGCAGAGCGAGTGGAGCGCCTGCGACTAACTGTGCTACTGGAGGTCTCATACTGATTTTTGGTTACTCACCTCCGAGGCATCGCTGCTGTATTACAAAGCTAGGAAGGAGGCAATAAAGAGTCGTTATAAGCAGCCAGCAATATTGTTATAGTAGAATGTAGGGAAAATAATTCCTCTCTTCATGTATAAGAAAATCCATAAGTTGATAAATGCTGGTACTCTCTCGAGGCTCATAGCAGAATATGAGCTATTGTTTAATTGTCTGCTCTGTAGATATAGACAAGAATTCTAGAATAATAAATCTTCAAAAGCACATATACCAGTGCCTACAGTTTTTGATTCTTGCGCCAAACTGGATAAATGTAAATGTCAGTGTACATTTTAACAATTTTTATTGCAGTATAGATTAATGAATTACCAGAGAAATTATAAATAATAATATTATGCATTGTACAGAAAATCTATGGCTTGCATTAACAATAAATGCCAGGAATGGGATATGTTTTTGGAGAGCTTGTCCATTGTATTTTTTAGCTTAGGTTTATACTGAAGAATTAGGCATGGTACATTTTTTTTTTTAATAAATGTCTAGCATGGATGCAGTTTCATTCTCAAAATTCTTTCATGGAGAGAGGATGTTTTGCTGAGGAAACCTGTGATAGGACAAGGGGTAACAGTTGCAAACTGAAGGAGGATAGATTTAGATTAGATATTAGGAAGAAATTCTTTACTGTGAGTGTGATGAGACACTGTAACAGGTTGCCCAGGGAGGCTGTGGATGCCCCATCCCTGGAGGTGCTCAAGACCAGGCTGGATGGGGTTTTCAGCAGCCTGGTCTAGTGGGAGGTGTCCCTGCCCAGGGCAGGGGGGTTGGAAATAGATGATCTTTAAGGTCCCTTCCAACCCGAACCATTCTGTGATTCTGTTTCACGCTCCTGGCTGTCTGACATCATATGGTTAAATCTGGAAGTCCGCTAAACCAAACGGAATGCAGTTGATTAGCTCATTTTATTGAAACAGTACTCCCCTAATCTTAAATTGAGTTTATGCTATTAGCAAAATCCACGTTCTCTGTGTACGGGGGGAGCGTAATGCTTTGTCTACTGAGGCAGAAGTGGAAAGATGGTATGAAGAGGAAGATGTATTTCGTTCTTCAGATGAACCTGGCAGTTGTGGTATGAAGCCTGCTTTCTCTCCTACTGTGATGTAGAAGGCAAAAGCCCTATAACATCAAGGATCCATAAGCTAGAAAAAAACGGAGTATTAGAAAATGACAAGCAGTAGACCAGATTATAACTGCTGAACGACACGCTGCCGGGCCGTTATGTAATTGCATCGAAACCCTGAAGTCTCCACTGCAGGACTGAACCAAAAATACAGCAAAAAGGTCTCCAATGAGACCTGCTGTCTGAGATTTCACAGAACTCCAGGTTCGGAATCTCCACTTTGAATAGTTTGCTAAGAAATCAAGAGAAAAAGAGAAATAGCAATAGGCAAGAGAACAAGTCATAATGCTCACATAAAAAGTCATAATTCTGTGTTTGTTTATGTAACTGCTGGTATTGGTATAAAAAAAAGAGTTTAAAAGGCATTCTTTGGATAACTGTAAACTCTCTCAAATACAGTAGTTGATGGATTTTGATAATGTGATAACTTTACAACACCTGCTCTTTCCTATTTGTGTCTGTGACTGGCTGCACATCTGCTAAAACACAGGTAAAATTAATAACTGTGGATAATTAATAACTGTGCATCGCATAAAGAGATACATGTGTTTTGAATAATAGAGGGGGTCCTGTATTAGGAGGGTGCCCAGTGCAGCCAGTTCTACTGAAGAAAAAAATAAGCTGAAGCAGTTTATTACTATCTTTTCAAAATACACGATCAGTCATTCCCTAGAATATGAAGATTAAGGAACCCTTCCAATGACACTCTGGTTCCTCAGAAATTTAATACTGAAAATTTAATCTACTGTTGCTCATGTAAAATATTAATTTAATTACATGGCTTTACTTTTTATTTGAAGATTACTACATTTACATTTTATAACAATTTTTAAGCAACCGAAAAGCAATCCTGACAACATTACTTAACTTAAGTCAGATTGTGCATTTAGCCTGTGGGCTTTGAACACTGTGGCAACTATTTACGTAGTTTCTTTCAGTTATCTAGCTTAAGTGCTACCTGAGAAACTAAAGTTAGGAGCCTAAGTTTATTTGGTTGTCAAAGGAGAACCGTTCCCAGGCAGGCAATTCAAACCTCTACCAAGTTTCTTGCCTACAATAATCTTGAATAGAGATACTGAATGATTTCCCTTCATAAGTTTTTTCCAACTATCCATTTTGTAGCCAGCACACAAGAGAAGTTGTCTGATTCAAAGGACATGCTAAATTTCCAAACTCTGTCTTCGTTTTTTGCTATTTCTCTTATCTTTCTGTAGAGTTACCACAGTCCTAATTTGCTTTTCAGCTATCATGATGGCTCTGTGGGCATTACCTTATGTGCTAACGTATGAATTGTTCTATTAACACAGATGGACCATTTTAAAAGTTTGGAAGTAAATTAATCTTTGATGTCTAAAATTTTTAGAAGATACTTGAATTTCCAGGGCTTATTTGCATACTATGATGGGAACAAGGATGTATATCTTTTAACTGTAAAATACTAACACAAGAAATCTAAAATCTTTACGCTTTCCCAAAATTTTTACAGTTTACTAATGTAACTGCTGAAATTTTTGTGCAGATTTCTGTGATTCAGTGGACATTGAACCTGGCTCTGACTGGCATGATTTTAATATTGATGACGAAGCTTCTCTCCTTTAAATCTTCAGCCTGAAATGTCATTCAAATTAGACTGTGTCAGTCATGAACATAACAATTGTGAGAGATGCTAGGAATCCTGGTATACGTAAAGACTCCTGTTTTAACTATCTTTATGTTATATAGCTCTTCATGTGTTTGCTAGCAATGATAGCACCGACTCTATTTGCGTGTGACTTGTGCTGTTCTTAGAGTGGGCTGGTTAGACCGAGTTCAAAACAAGTGAAACAGACTTCCAAGTTCTGTAAATCAGCATGCTAGGAGAGATTCACTTTCCAAAATCTGGTGAACACAGGATTGTGACTAATCGTGTGAAGAAATCTTAGATCTACATAGAAGATGGGTGTAAGCTATTTTAAACCAGAATAGATAGTATTTTTCTCTGCGAGTTGACATAATGTGAGATATAATATGATTTTTCTGTAAGAGAGCTGAGAGAGCAGTGTCTGTTTATCTGAGCAAGGAATGTTTTGCAGTTTGTGTCTACATCAGTATGGTTTTACAGTTATATTTCAGTTAACTATTAGACCTGGTGATGGGTCATAAAATCGTTTAAATTCGGAATAACCATAGTGTTTTGTTTTTCAACAGAGGAGAGATTAAATTAAGTATGAATACCCTGCTGTTAGGTAAGACAGCTCTGTAGAATGCACCGTTTCTTGCTCTATTAAATAGTTATTTGATGGAATTATTCTGAATGTGCTCTGTACCCAGTGTATTGCATTTCACGTTTTCCCTGTGGTATCCGTTATTTTTCATTTTGAATCTATGCAACTCCCTACTGCCCAGAGGTAAATGTTCTTTTACCTTGTCATTTAGTTTGGTATGAGTTACTTTATGCATGATGACAGTTAAGTGCACTGCACAGTTGTTTTTTTTCCTGCTTTCTTCCTCCATATCGGATCTAACTATTTAATGAGCCTAACTCCCTCGAAATTGAGCATTTTCTGCAGCTGTCACAGGTTACTACCAGTTGAGCTGTAGTGTCTGTGTAGTGATCCATCTCATTGATTTGTGAGGATAGTGTTGTTATTTTTTTTAATGTATTTTTTTTATACACACACACAGACACACACACATATATGTGTGTGTAGGTATATAAAAATTATTATATAATTATATAATATATACACATATAATAAGATATATATTTTGCCATCAAATGAATTGTTGACTAAATGTTTAACATAAATGTTCAATATTAAAAAAGCCCCACACCTCTATTTCATGTTACAGCATCTTGCGTGCTTTGAATTTACGGATGATTGAGCTGATTACAGCCACAGTCTATGCAATTATGAGTTATCTCTAGATACATAGGAATATGTCTTTCCCAGAAAGATGTGTGTTCGTACAGCAACAAATTTGGAAACGAGCCTCCCTTCAGCTTTCCAAAAAGTCTTTTTCACCATAATTTCAGTTCAATAGTATTAGAACTCTTGACAATGAACTTACACTGATTGTGGCCACCCCTGGATTACTCCTTTAACTTCTGGACACTTTCCCTTCTGTCACTGTGGTAGTAGTGAAGAGTGATGCTGTCATTCATTCAGTTTACGAATGTACTGGACTTAAACCTGGAATTGCTAAACAGCTGGAGTTCAATATTGGCAAATCAGATTTTTCTGAATTGTGTCATAATTTTAGGCTCTTAGAAAACCTTACCAGTAAAAAAAAAAATAAGCTCTTGCATTGTGACAGGAGGGTATTTTTTGGTGCTGGTATATGATAGAAATTAAAAAAAAAAAAAAAGAGAAAAAAGTTATAATCACCAAAAAAAAAGTGATAGTCACAACCATGATTTGTTCTTTGTGGTGTGATCTACTGGCTTGTAACAACATGTCCAAATTTAGTTTATTGGCAATAGCATACATCCTCTCTAAATCAAAAACAGAAGAGCTTTGCTATATTTCAACATAAATTTAAGGCATGGGCATAAGACTTTACATTCTGCTCAGAGGATCATGGTGATTTTTAGCTCTTCATTTCTTTCTGAAGAAGATCACATGTCATTTCGAGTTATCTTCTGTGCTGGTTATTCCTGTGGGAATGTTAGCATATTCTTTCTAACATGTTATATTTCTGTTTTTCTTTGGGCTGCCTTGAGTCAGTTAGCTAGAACTAGTTTCCTGTTACCTTTGGCATCCACCACCCCAAATGGAATAGCTTTGATGGAACTGACACTAAAGTATATTTGTCTCTCTCCTATTTTGTTCTTGGATTGCTCACTGATATGGGACTTCTGAGACTCAGTTGTTCATACAGTCTGCCAACATATTTTACCTACTATATTTTGAAAATTTTACCATATGTCTTTGATCAGCTGTTTCAGGAAACAGTAAAAAAACCCTGAGGTATTTAGTTCATAGAAAAAGTTGGCAGCATATCTTAAGTTTTGAACATCATTTTGTTGTAAGGCATTTAATCTTTATTTTTCTTAATGAGAATCTTCATTTATATTAAAGTATACTTCTTGATTAAATTTTTTTTTTCTCAAATGTATACCTCTTACATTGTTGTAAAAAGAAAGCTCAGCTGAGACAGTGCATAAAAATGAGTGCTTTTGGCTAGTCTTCAGGGAGATGACTTCATAGTTATCAATCAAACTCCCACGCAGCTGCAACAATCTGCTTTGACTGATGACCCAATAGTCACCTCCCTAAAGGCTGGCTAAAGGTCTCTCTTCTCTAAACCAACTCAGAGACATTCTTTGACTAATATGTGGAAAGTTTCCTTGCTGTCTTATTTCCTCTTAATTTTGTTCAGTGTGCATCCTTTTTTGTTGTTGTTTTTTTTTCTTTCGTTTTGTTTGCTTGTTCTATTTTCACTCATCTGTGTTAATCTAGATATTTATGTTTTAGTTCCTTTCAGTCAACACAAGATGATACCCCTTAGGTAAAACAATAATTCATTATGAATCTACATCGTTTCACCAAATCTGTGAGAGTTAGATGCTGATTTACATAGCCAAGAGTATTTATATCTCTAAACTGAGGTTCAGTTGTTTGTAACCTTTCAACGCCAGGAGTAACATTGGGCTATGGGACAACTGATTACTACTTTACTTCTAAATAAAACAGTGAAGGCATTTGGTTCTCCAGCCTTGAGAACAAATAGCATGGTACAACTTGCATTCATACGCTTGTCTGGTTTTCTTCCTCAAAAGAGGGTGACAGTGTCCAGGACATAGGAAATGTCCGTGCCGTGGTTTTTTTTTCTTACAAACCTTGTCCAGGCATTGTCTGAGAATAAATACCACAGGCCAATACTGCTACTATTTAAAGAGCATAGATGATAGTGGGTCAGTGTTGAGTCCATGTTCTGGCAGTGGTTAATTTGCTAGTATAGACATATCTATTAGCACAGTTGGTGCCGAGGGCTTGACAATTAAATATCCAACTCTAAGTAACAAAAGCCAATCAGGAAATTGCTAACAAATGTATCTGAGAATTTGCAGACCTTCTCTTGAAGGAATGCTGGCGTGACGGTAGATTCATGTCAGGCCACACTACTAGAGGTCCTGGAAGTGCGACAAGCCGAGACGGATACAGGACTATCAGCCACTCCAGAACTCTGTCACTGTAGAAGCTCTTAGGATCGTGCTATGCGTCTCAGTATCTTCACATCTGTAGAAGTACGTAAAATAAAGCCCATCAGAATGTAATAATTTCCCTTTCTCATCATCTCTGCTCTCATACAAACTTAATGTAAGTATCTCTGAAAATAACTTCCTTTGAAAGTTGTTTGCATGCAGTACTATTATGCAGACTTCCAGGAAAGATGGCTTTCCTGAAGCATGGCAGCAACTATTGTCATTAATCACTCCCACACTTTGGTGGCTGAACTGTTTTGTCCAAACTGCCCAGACTAGTATAAAACACAAAGAAATAATGGAACATCTTCTCCATTTGTTAATATTTTTATTTTCTATACGTGTCCACAGTCTTTTGCAGTTTCAGTGTAGCTTAAATTCAGTTGTGTATCAGAAGCTAGTGAAATGTTTACCTTGTTCATCAATAGAAGTGTTTCTCCATGTCCTGGTTCTGGCAGGGATAGGGTTGATTTTCCCCGTGCTCTGGCAGGGACGCAGGTATTCCATGCCATGAGAGCCACGCTCAGCCTGCAGCTGGGAGCTGCTGGGGGAGGGGTCAGGAAGGCCCTGCTTGGGGTCGGTGAGCTGTGGTACCATAATCGTGTTTGTACCTTCCTCTGTCAGTGTCATTGTTGTTGTCTTAGTGTTCCCTTCGCTGTTCTGTTAAACTGCCTTTGTCTCAACCCATGGGTTTTGCCTTTTTCTTCCGATTCTCCCCCCACGGCTGTGGTGGAGGAGGTTAGGGGGTTTGGGGTGGTTTGAGAGAGCGGCCGCGTGGTTCTTGGTTGCCTCTGAGGCTAAACCACAACACTCCTGAAGGAGGCACTTTGTTTTTTGGGGGGATTGTTTCCAAAATACTAAACTGAAACCTAAGTAATAAGCTATTTCCATCTGGCTGGGAGGAACTGTGACTCAAATGTGCGTATTAGCTGTAAAGAGATTAAATGCAACGGTACAAAGGATCCTTTTCCAAGTCTTACCATATAGATATGATGGTGGTTTTAAAATGAGGAATCGCTGGAAAAATGTATGGCAATCTTCAGTTTTTCTTTTTTTGTTTAACACTGTTGAACTGTGTCTGAAGGGGTATTTAGGTTTGTTCCCAATGTGTATAAAATAGCTGAATATATAGATAGCAAATATATAGTAAATAAGGAGGTGATCAGTTACAGCCAGTATGGCTTCTCTAAGGGCAATTCGTGTCTGACAAATTTGATGGCCTTCTATGATGGGGTTACAGTGTTGGTGGGTAAGGGAAGAGTAACTGATATTGTCTGCCTGAACTTGTGCAAAGCATTTGACGCTGTCTTGCACGATACCCTTATCTCTGAATTGGAGAGACATGGATTTGATGGATGGGACCACTCAGTGAAAAGGAATTGGCTGGATTGTCACACTCAGGGAGTTGCAGTCGACAGCTTGATGTCCTAGTGGAGACCAGTGACAAGAGACGTTCCTCCGGGGTCAGTATTGGGACTGGCACCGTTTTTGTCTTTGTCAACAATATGGACAGTGAGACTGAGCGCACCCTCAGCAAGTTTGCCGGTGACACCAAGCTGTGTGGTGCAGTCGACACACTGGAGGGAAGGGATGCCATCCAGAGGGACCTGGACAGGCTGGAGAGGTGGGCCCATGTGAACCTCATGAAGTTCAACCAGGCCAAGTGCAAGGTCCTGCACCTGGGTTGGGGCAATCCCAGGCACAAATACAGGTTGGGCAGGGAATGGCTTGAGAGCAGCCCTGAGGAGAAGGACTTGGGGGTGTTGGTGGATGAGAAGCTCAACATGAGCCAGCAATGCGCGCTTGCAGCCCAGAAAGCCAACCGCATCCTGGGCTGCATCAAAAGAAGTATGGCCAGCAGGTCCAGGGAGGTGATTCTGCCCCTCTGCTGCGCTCTGGTGAGACCCCACCTGGAATACTGTGTCCAGTGCTGGAGCCCCCAACATAAGAAGGACATGGACGTGTTGGAACAGGTCCAGCGGAGGGCCGTGAAGATGATCAGAGGGCTGAGGACAGGCTGAGAGAGTTGGGCCTGTTCAGCCTGGAGAAGAGAAGGTTTTGGGGAGACCTCATAGCACCCTCCCAGTACCTAAAGGGGGCCCTACAGGAGAGACAGGGAGGGACTCTTTATTAGGGAGTGGAGTGATAGGACGAGTGGTAACAATTTTAAACTGAAAGAGGGTCGATTTAGATTAGATATCAGGAAGAAATTTTTTACTGTGAGGGTGGTGAGACACTGGAACAGGTTGCCCAGAGAAGCTGTGGATGCCCCATCCCTGGAGGTGCTCAAGACCAGGCTGGATGGGGCTTTGAGCAGCCTGGTCTAGTGGGAGGTGTCCCTGCCCATGGCAGGGGGGTTGGAACTAGATAATCTTTAAAGTCTCTTCGAATTTAAACCATTCTGTGATTTATTCTGTTGTGTTCAAGAAACCAACAAGGGGTGACATCCTGTTGGACCTTGTATTTACAAACAAGTACTGGTCAGGGATGTTAAGGTTGGGAGCAGACTTGGCTGCAGCAACCGTGAGGTGGTGGAATTCAGGATCCTGAGAGATGGCAGCAAGTCAATTAAACAAGATCACAGACCCTAATTTCAGGAGAGCAGAATTTGCCCTTTTCAGGGATCTTCTTGGCAGAATGACCTGTATTAGCATTTGATACGTATTGCTACCACTAGTCTGTTACATGCTTTTCATTTCATTAATCTCAGTTTCTAATCTTTCTTAAATGTGGAGCACCGACTTGCTTTAATGTTGATAGGCCATCACATATAGTTTAAAAATTTTTTTTTTTTAAAAAAAAGGTCCATAAGCCATATTTTCAGCTAAGATAACATGAATAGTATTAAATTCAAATGCAGTCATTTCAGTCATTTTCCAATTAAATAAAAAAGATATGATTATCTAATGCCATGTGAAAATAAAACAGTTTGTTTTGTTTTTTTTAAGGTGTGTTGCAGGCAGGTTATGAAGCTTGCTTCCAAAGTAAAAGTACAAACATTTCTAAATTTTCTAAATTTTCTAAATTTATGACTTTGTTATAAGATCATAAAAGCCAAAATATATAATTTTACTATTTTAATATTTAAATCATGACTATGGAATAACACTTTCAATTTTTTTTAATTCTGAGATGATTAAAGATCTTTTTTTACTTATTCCAGCTGCCTTTATAATACAACAGTAAAAGCAAATTTATGCAAAATGCATTGCACAAATTAACATATATTAAAATTCTAGTTGTTTCTCAACTAGTCGGGTATTTTTGCAAGAGAGAGAAGAAGAATGTGGATAATGTGTCATGCATCAGTTGGATGTATTAATCTTTTGCTTTCAAAAATGCAAGTGTAATCAGAAAATATTAACGGCTGTATTGTTGTCTGAGCTGCAATTCTATTCGTACTGCAGACTATGGTGTTCCTGGAGATATTTTAAAACAGCTAGCTTAGGTAACGCTAGCATGGAACTCAAAAAGGGCAAAATTATCCTTACTTTAATATTCCTTCTGTGGCAAATCTGGGAATTCCTCCAGTGCTCTCTTAGTTAAAATATGTCTGTTTCCCGTTTTATCCATTTGCCTGTACTGAGAGCACAAAACAAGATAGGAATACCCAAATGAGCTCTAAAGCTGTTTTGCAACACAGATTTTTAAAAGCTATACCCTGAGTATGCTGTATATATGGTATATTCCATAGACCCTGTAGATGCTGTGATTTGAATTAGGCGTTTTTGTTGTATTCAGATCTTAAGTTACATTTTAATGTGTGCTTAAAACATTGTGATTGTGTAAATAATTATTGGGAAACCAGCATTTGATTTATTTCACTTCTAGTGGTTGTATTTGCTGTCATACACTTCTGTTCTGAAACTAATGAAGAATTAAATCTGTATATAGTTCTTCTAGCGTTGCAGCCAAAACTTGGAACATATTAAGTAAGACAACTTTGTTGTGTGGCCTTCTCCATTATGGAATTTCACATTTATGAATGTAGCGGGAAATAATATGTTTGGCTTGCTTATTGAGAAGATGCACTGGGCACCCTCATGCTGCTGTTTGACTTGTTCTGGTAAAGTATGACCTAAGAATTTACAGAACGTTAACTGCAATTAAGGTAGACAACTTGAGCCTCTGAACCTTATCATTTCTGTTGCATTGAGCAATACTAATTTACGATGCCTCCCTTTGTAGGAGAGAGACATTTGGGAGAAGTAGATTCTGCTGTCGCAGGCAGCAGAGGAGCGGGTGAATCTTGCTGGCAGAGACACAGGGTGTCTGACGCACCTGCATCTTGTGTTTTATACAGCACCCTGTATACATACCATGGGCTTTCTTAGATATAGACTCTCTACTGGCTTGAATGTGCATACTCTTTATGTTGTATATACATTATTTTGCACATATATATAGCCTTAATATGCTTTCAAACAATTACACAAAGATTCAAGGAAGTCTGTGTATTCTTCCTAAATATCATAAAAATACTAGGTTGGTATTAACTCCTGGTTCTTGGAATTATTCTCTCAAGAATTAAGATTTTATATCATAGAAGTCTAAGAGGTATTTTGATTTTTTGGTCCTGATGAACTACAGTTTCTCATCTGAAAGCACTGCTCATACCCACATTAGCCTGAAAAAATACATTTTTAGAGCTTATACAGTCTTCTGTGAGATTCGAAAAGGCAAAAGCAAGGAAAGATTGTACTTTGGCTTGTGTAATTAGTACTAACGTTTACATTTGAAGCTGCTTCTTTGTTTTACTTGGTTAGACAGTGCATCGATGGAATAATATAATCGACTTTCTAATGGACTTTGTAACTCCTCAGGCAGTCTGCTTTGCTTTTGTATGGAGCACTGCACTAGGGTGAGCTTGATGTACTGAGGAACCAATAAAGCCATTTACTTTTTTTTCTCCTTGATTTCTAATTTCATGTTTTTCTTTTTTTGTTTTTTTAAGGAAAGCATAAAAATTACATACATAACATGGCATAAGTGACAGAGGAAATATTCAATATCACAGGGAAATAGCAAGGGTTAAAAAGAAATTAAAAGTGGAAAAAATAAAACACTTTTTGAGTGACTATACAAAATTTATTTGAATATTAAGCATCATAGAATTATTCTAACACATAAAAATGATCAATGAACCAGGAAAGATATAAAATAAATAAAATAAACCTTTTTCTGATTGTGATTTCTATACACAGTTAAGTTCTAAAACTGACCAAAGTTAATTTCTCTCTTTCACCAGATATAGGTGAGAGAAACTTGTTTAATTCACATAGTTTTGGGGTTTTATGCTTGTATGGTAAAGGGTAATATTTTCATACTCTTTTATCGATTTCTGTATAGATAAACTCAACAATATTTGTATGTGTTGAGCCAAGGAGCATTTTTAAGGTCTTTTAATGCATTTATCTAGTTCGTACAGTATTGTTAGTAGTTTTAATAGGAAAGGTAGGTGTCTCATGTTAGACAGTATCCTAAAATATAACTGTTAGAAAACTTGGCAGAATTTTACTCTTAAATAAATTTGGGAAAATGACAGTTTATTGAAATACTTTGAGTTAATGATTTTCAAATTGACAAAGGCCACAGGTTATGTAGCCTAGATGTAGTCACCTACAGTTTGTGAAGAAATATCTTTAGATTTCCTTTCCCAGATATATTTGGTATCTACCCTTGTTTGTAGTGGATATAGTTATACGTACTGCCTTCAAGAAAAAAGGGTGCTTCCTTTATTATCGTGATGAAGAGGGAGGTGCTAAGCTAACCATACTTTGGCTATCTTTTACATAGGCTTTTACAGCCCTTTAACCTTCACGGTGCCTCTGTGTGAATAACAGCTAGAAGGAGGTGAGATCAATCTTTTGCTAGTAAGCTTCCATCTAGTTTGTAGCAGTAATGTGGAGCTGGAGATGAGTTCACTTCCAGTTTCTGAGAAGAAACGGATCTTGGTAGTCCCATAGATTTCTGTTCCTGCTAGATTCAGGAACTCTAACGTCTTTAGACGTTTTCACTTCCAGTGGCCCTGTTCCCAGTTCCTGCACCCCGTGTAACAGTTGGAGGTGGAGCAATTGTAGCTGAAGTCCTGATGCTTGCATTCAGGATCTTGAGAGAATTCCACTAGCAAATAGGTGTGTCTCAATGCTGATTTTCTCTGACACGTGTTGGCCATATTTAGGCACGTTTTCACAAGTGGAGCAATATACATAACCGTCCTTCAGCTTGAGCAATGGAGTTTTGGAAATATTTTAAGTAACTACAGGCAGTGTCATAAGCCGTATTTCTATTAAAATTGTGTCCTTTGATTACTTTTGTTTAACAAGGATTTTATTTCAGTAATAGTCTTCGAAATGAGCTTTCTTTTCCTAGACATCGGAAAACTTCCACTTGGCAAACTGAACACCTTAACTACGTGAGATGTTTAGTGTAATGTCTGTGGTTTAGGCACTAGAGATTCCACTGGGAAAAACACCTTAGAATGAATTCTGTGATATCAAATTTATGTGGACTTGAATTTTGTCTTTTTCGGATCAAAAACCAGCTCTGTCCTGTGAGGATTTTCTGTGGTCTAACACCAGTTAAGCACACGTTTTTCTCAGGTGAGTTTTTCACCTCTACTTAATCTGCTGAACTTGGAAAAAATAGAAGTCAGAAGTTGCAAATAGCAATGGACAATTAAAACATCTGCACCTGGACTTGCCAGAGTTGTCAATTTGTAACAAATGTGGATCAGCTGGAAGAGGGAGGGGAAAACAGTTGTGGGTTAGATGCAGAATTCAGTTGTTTAACTGGATTTACAGAAGCTGCTCAGAAGACTTGATAAGCACTTATTTATGCTTTTCCAAACAATAACCTAAACCTTAAAATATTTTCCAGTTTCATTTGATGAAGAAATTGAAAAATAATTCCTCAAATCCTTTAGTATTTTTTACATTTAAATTAAAATATTTTCCTACCTAGTGGTTCAAATTTAGCATGGTTAACTTGTGGTCAAAAGCAACATTCTACTAAGTTTCAAATTAGCAGTAGCTGAAATCAGCTGATGACTGAGAAACCTTTTAGCCTTTTCTCCTTTCTACCGCAGGTGAAGTAGTGGAAAACTCCGATCAGCATTAATTTCTAAGTGAGTTTTTACTGCTTACCTTTCTGGATTTTATGTGCAGAATATTGACATGTTATTGGTGAACCAATTTGTTGGTTTTATCATGATGCTGCATAACTTCATCATGACAAGTATAGCAGAGTACGCTGAAACCAAGGCTTTCTTAGTTTCTAATAATCCTTAATTATTTTCGATTTTGTTTTTAAAAAATAATTATACTTAGCTGCTTTTTGTTAAATAATAGGCTGTAGCTGGGTGACATGCCTTTTGTATATGGCAGCTAGAATAGGCTATGGGAAACTAGATAAATTTGGTTATGTAAGAAGTTTAGCATGTGAGTTCTCTGCTAGATGTCCTGTAAGCAGCATCTTATCATGGTAATTGGAAACCAAGATGTAGAATCTTTCTATAATCTATTGCGTACAAAAGAGACACTGGATACCTATTATCATAGAATCGTAGAATGGTTCAGGTTAGAAGGGACCTTAAAGATCATCTAGTTCCAACCCCCTGCCATGGGCAGGGACACCTCCCACTAGACCAGGCTGCTCAAAGCCCCATCCAGCCTGGTCTTGAACACCTCCAGGTATGGGGCAGCCACAGCTTCTCTGGGCAACCTGTTCCAGTGTCTCACCACCCTCACAGTAAAAAATTTCTTCCTGATATCTAATCTAAATCGACCCTCTTTCAGTTTAAAACTGTTACCACTTGTCCTATCGCTCCACTCCCTGACAAAGAGTTCCTCCCCATCTTTCCTGTAGGCCCCCTTTAGGTACTGGGAGGGTGCTATGAGGTCTCCCCGAAACCTTCTCTTCTCCAGGCTGAACAACCCCAACTCTCTCAGCCTGTCCTCAGCCCTCTGATCATCTTCACTGCCCTCCGCTGGACCTGTTCCAACACGTCCATGTCCTTCTTATGTTGGGGGCTCCAGGACTGGACACAGTATTCCAGGTGGGGGTTTCACCAGAGTGGAGTAGAGGGGCAGAATCACCTCCCTGGACCTGCTGGCCAGGCCATACTTCTTTTGATGCAGCCCAGGATGCGGTTGGCTTTCTGGGCTGCAAGTGTGCATTGCCGGCTCATGTTGAGCTTTTCCTCAACCAACACCCCCAAGTCCTTCTCCTCGGGGCTGCTCTCAAGCCATTCCCTGCCCAGCCTGTATTTGTTCCTGGGATTGCCCCGACCCAGGTGCAGGACCTTGCACTTGGCCTGGTTGAACTTCATGAGGTTCACACAGGCCCACCTCTCCAGCCTGTCCAGGTCCCTCTGGATGGCATCCCTTCCCTCCAGTGTGTCGACCGCACCACACAGCTTGGTGTCATCGGCAAACTTGCTGAGGGTGCGCTCAATCCCACTGTCCATGTCTCCGACAAAGATGTTAAACAGCCCTGTCCCAGTACTGACCCCTGAGGAACGCACTTGTCACTTGTCTTCACTTGGACATTGAGCCATTGACCCCAACCCTTTGAGTGCGGCCGTCTAGTCAGTTCCTTATCCACCAAGTGGTCCATCCATCAAATCCATGCCTTTCCAATTTAGAGACCAATTTAAAGATAATCTTCAGGTTGTGACAGAGAATACAAAGCAAACTAAAAACTGTCATATTTATTTTTGTAAGTGCACATCTGAAAAAATAAAATTATTTCATGGATTATTGTATAGAAACTTGTGGGGTTTTTAATTGCTAGAAAAAGGGAAAATGGATTTATAATATGTACTTATTAAAAGTGATTGTTGAATTTTTAGGAATAGTGTTTGTATTCTACACAGCTGGTGAAACAGAATTTCAGAAGCCTGGCAAGAGTCCTCATAAAACTGATATTCGTGACCTTGCCAGTGGTGCACTGTAACTAGAAACTTAGAGTATAGACCTGTTTTAATGTTAAATATGGTTTCCATGTACTCTGCAATGTTTTCTGCTCCAATATAATCTTTGTAGTTACTCACTTCAGCACGCCAAACAGGGAGCAGGATTTCTATACGGTCCTACAAGAGTTGCTTTCGTGTTTCTGCTATTTTTCAAGCTCTAAAGTACAGGGAAAGATGGTTTCGCTGAGAACCAAAGCAAACATGAGCTTTCCACTGACTGCTACAAAACGCCATTAACAACTCTGTCTTCTTTGCAGTTCTTAGAGAGCAAGGTGTCTCGGTTTAGGCGAAGTAGAAGTACAACTTGTAATTACAACAGAGCATAGCTGATCTCATGCACTTAACTACACCGACTTAGAAGTTTGATGAAATTTTATTGCTGCCTAGTAGAAGTTCTAAAACTGGACTATACCCATATATGTAGCCAATGCTTCACTATGTTACGTGTCTTCTACTACAGCATGGCCAACAAAGATTAACTGGTTTTTGCAGCAGTTGGCTAATGTAGATACTTCCAGTTCCTATGCACTGTGCAAGATTCTGCCCATCGCTATGCCTAGAAGTCTGCTGGCTTCTGTAGGTATAAGTGGCCACAGAATATGGGCTGTTGTCATTCAGAAAGTACAAAAGTAAACTTAAATCTAATCCCTTCTTCACCGCAGGAAAATTCTTTTATCTCCCTCAGGATGATCCCATGATCATCTGATGTACAATACCATGTTTTTGAAAAGTAACAGGATTGCTGGTCTTGGCTTTGCATTTCTGTGACATAATGAGAAATGTCAGCTGGCAGCGTTCAAAGGAGCAAAAAGCATTCTTAGTAGCACTGAAAACTCCCCATCGTCTAGGGCATCTAAAAATTAATGTTTTTCTCTAGCCCCATTTAGTATTGCCACATTTATCATTTCTGTAGACATCTGTAGACTTTCTGAGTAAAAAGAGTCATCGTCGGCTTCTGACCGATCAAGGGCAGCTTGGCATGCGTTCATTTGATACGTTATTGAATCAAGCTCATGCTGTTCCCTACCTCTTTCCATTAAAGTGCTTAAACTCAAAATGTTGTGTGACAGGATTATCATGAGAAGAACTCCTGAGTAGGACACAGCTGTAACACCACGCATTTCATTGCACTTGAAGTAAGAACTGTTTCCCTAATCAGTTGAAAGCGAACCTATGCAAACAATATTATTATCCCAGTGTGAATGTTTTAACAAGAAGTTTTGTCAGATCATACAACTCGTCCTGCATGTGAATATACCCAGGGATTTTCAACAGGATGAGATCAAATCTCTTAAACTAAAAATTAAAGCGGGAGTGATCCAGAAAAGTTATGACAGTGGCTGGGGTTTTTTAACTTGTTCTCTACAGTATTTCACATTTCTCTTTGACTGTTCTTCTCTGGGCTTTTTGGTTATTTTTATCATGTCTTCTACGCTTTATGCATTTTGTAGCTCTCTCTTGAGTCCTCTTTTTCTTTGCTATATATATTTGTCTGGCCCATTTCCCGGATTTTCCTCCCATTTCGTCTCTCCTTTTTCTCAAGTGTTTCTGCAAATGTTTTGACTTGGGTTGTGTTTTGAGTTATCTGCGTAGTTATAGCTATATTCACTGATGACTGTTAGCTATACAAAAGGTAGAGCAGATCCAGGAAATCCTAAAGCAGTTAATTACTGGATCAGCCTTGGGAAAGAATACCTTCAGCAGTGCTATCAAGCATAGGACCCATCTGCAGCAACACTAGTACAACTTGATCGACATCTTCATGCTGTAGGCAATTAATTAGTGCACAGATATTTGCTGTTCGTTGTGACCAGAAGTTTTAGAACCGTTGGCCTTAATCTTTGCCTGAATTATGATCACATCTCTGCTTTGGGAGAAAAGGCACAGCTACATCCAGTCCATTTTTAGCTGCTTCAGCCCTAGAGCGTGATGAAATCAGAAAAATAAACAGTTTGATTACTAGCAGCAGTGCACGGTTGGTGTCATCTGTTTTGACTGTACTTTGAATCTGGTATTTCAACGGAGTCAGATGGAAATAGGGTGAACACAAGAAATAAAGGAGACTACAGCATGTGACAGTGGGCATGATTTCTTAACTTACAGATTTTTATCTGATGCATAAATTGTATTTTCAACCACACTATTCTTTATACCAGATGAACATGAAAGTTTTGCTAATTTCTGTTGAGCAATGCTAAATTTACAGCAGTGTATAATCAGTTTTCCATGTATTGAAAAATCATTGAGTTAACCTGATATTATTTATGTTACTGTTTTTATCTCAACATCATAGACCAAGTACCTTCTTGACCGTGTGTTTTACTTCAAAACATTTTACACTGTCCATTTAACTATCATAAATATAGAATAGAATAGGTTATGAGGCAAATATAATGCTGAACTAAATATAGCTTTTCCTGACCCTTTGTTTTTAATCTCCAATTCTACGTTTTTCTTTACAACTGATTGATTCAGCTCCATCTTACTGATTTTGTCAAATCACAATGCTTAAATCAAGCAGTGCCAGCTGTATCTGTTCTGGGTATTTATTTACAGGTCTTTTAGGCAAAATCTTTACAGTCTCATTACCTCTCATTTTTTTAGTGGTTGCTATGATTTTCAGACTTGCATACCTATAATTTTCAAGCAGGGCAAAGAATGAAGCGACGCAGCAAGAGGTTATCCAGAAATCCTTCAGGTATCTGTAAAGCCTGTTCCCTCTCTTTTCTAATTTATACCTTTGGTAGCTTGCCGCTCTGTTTCAAAAAAAAAAAAAAAAGAAGTAAGTTTTATTTCAGACCAGAAAAAATACTATAGCTGTTTTGTCTAAACCTCAGACATCAACACAACTTTATTGAGCTCATGTTTGATTAACAGCATCTCTGTACTTCTCTTGGCATGGGTCAAGGCCCTCTCTTTCCAATATATCTTTAGGTCTTTCTTGGAAAAAAATCATCATATCATGCTACATATGAAAAGTCCTGAAAATTTCATAGTTGTGTCATTTTGGGGGTTACTTTCAGATGTTCCAGCACACTGCAACCGTCATCGTGAATGCAAATATAATTAGACTCAGGTGGAAACTCTGCGTACACGTGAAAGCTGAAGGGGAAAATTGGTATATGGTAGTTTAATTTCAGAATTACACAGTAGGGTCTGTTCAGTGTAGTGAAGCTAATGACAAATGCTGCATATTTTTCCTTGATCACTTGTTGCTCAAAAAACATGATGAGGACATCAACAGTTGTTTATACTCATCTTTCAATGTCATTCAATGGGCTTTGGATAAAATCTCCTAGGACTTCTTTTCACTGGCAGAAGCTCAGAGTTGCAAAATATCCATGAGATAGATATGAAATAAATATGCATGAGAAAAATACATCGTTAGAGAACTGTGTGACATTTGTATTTCTGCAGCCATGTGTGATAAGGAACCACGGTGCTGTAGGACTGTGCTGCAGTGCCTTTATTTTTTTTTTTTATTAAATCTGCCAAATTTTTCTCTGTACAAATAGATACGAGCGTAAATCAGAGCTGGCTTTAATTAGAGTGCAGAACATTTTTGCTCAAAACATTATGTTTCAAGAGGGTTTTTTCCTCTTACTTCTTTCCCTTCTGTTATTGGGGAAATTTTAATCACTTGATCAAATGCAATTCAGTCTTTACATCTGGCCTTGCTCCGTGACACCTCTGTAGCTCTGTGGTGCAACCATAAATTCCATGTTTTGCTATGTTATTTACACAGCCTTGTGGGCCTGATCTATCAAGACTTGTAATAAGCGCTGAGCAGCCGAACAAGCTTTATTGAAATGTGGTGGAATAACTCCATAGGTTTGAATAACAAACACTGGCACAGGGAGTAGGTCAGCAGTAATTTCTCAAGGACGAAGAGAAGTAATTTGAGAGTGGCGGGTATGGTTATAACTTAGCATGCTTCTGCCACCATTCTACCCTGACATGAGTTCTGGAAAATCGTCAGAAATAAAATCCTTGTCAAAATGACCCTCACGTTCCCAGGACACTTTAAGTATAGTTTAGCATAACAACGGCTATTAATGTGTGTGCTTCAAAGACCTTTATTAAGCACAGCTGAGCTGCACATCCACTTCATAAATGATTAAACTTAGACTCAGTTTGCGGCCAGGACCAGTTATGAGTGCCAAGCCAAACACAGTGATTTTCAGTCACGGTCTGCAGTGACTTCATTCAGAACTGTAGGTGTTTGCTTCCTCTGACAACCAGGTGGTAGCTGTCTGAGACAGGCCACCAAATTCAGAAATTGCTGCTGAGAAAGTTAGCCTGCAATGACTTGTTCTAGGTAGGAAGCTAGTGCAGAATGATGAATACATGCTAGAACCTCTAACTGCATCGCTCTTCTTCCTAGACATGGAATATGGAAGGGGAAAGCAAGCAGTAGAATAGTTAGTAAGAACTTAGACATAAAAAATGCCTTATTGTCAAATGGTCTATGTACCAGTACTGTTCTGTACTATGAATAAGCAAGATATTACCATATAAAAAGCAAGCCAGTAAATTAAAATTTTGTCGTTGCCCTTACCCAGTGGTGTTTCCATCACCATTTATACTCTTATTTTTTCAGGGCAAATACGCTCTGTACTCGAGTTGTTTGCAACGAGTGGGTGGCAATATTTTGTGTATTTAAAAGTATTATTACAGCTAGATGTTCACGTGTAAAAAGTAATTCAGTTGTCTGCATGTGTGCATTAATTGTATTATACACGTGTATGTATGTGCACACACAGAGGGTCTGCAAGTGTCGGAGCTGTTGGCTCGATTCTCCCCGTGAGACTTGTTTCGTATGCCTGCAGTGCATTCCTATAGCCTCCGCCACCCACACTGTGGTGCATGCCAAACAACATTGGTCATCCCGGTGAGTGATCTGCCTGCCAGTTCTTCCCTGCTTGTGGGCGTCACAAGTGTGCACTGGCAGAGCAAAAGGTTGGGAGCTGTGTATCCCAACCTCCTTCAGTTGAGTGAGGCAATCTCTTTGATTGGAGATGGTAATCTCCTTCGTTATCAAGAGATTGACTTTCCTCAAGTGATAGTTGTGGTGTTTGTGTTTCAGAAGTTATCTGGGAGGAGATTATACACAGAATTAGCCTGTCATATTCCTGGAGTATTGTTCCTAAAATTCCTCTCCATTTTTACAGCATGATCTAGTGGGTTTTGTGCATGTTGTTTTGGTCTTTCCTTTTTCCCCTTCCTTTTTCCTAGCTCCACTTTCCTTCCTGTTTTTCCCTTCCTCCTGCAGGTCCCTGTATTTGCTTCCGCTTAACTGCTGGTCTTTTTTTCCATTGCTCCTTTTAATTAGGCTTGGTTATGTTTTGTGTTGTATTCAGAAATAGGATCAGGCTGCATCTCACCTTGTTTTTCTAATCATATTTTTCTGGTCTATATAGTGAGTTATAGTTTTCACTTTTGACCCCACAACTGAGGATAGGAACTCCTTTCGTTCTGAAGAATTCCTGAAAGAGCGTTTGCATTTTTCACTGTGTCCTGGTTCCGGTGGGGATAGGGTTAATTTTCCCTGGTATTCCATGCCATGTGAGCCACGCCCACCCTGAGCTGCCGGGGGAGGGGGCAGGAAGTTGCTGCTTAAAAGCGGGCTGGGGCGTCCTGGGTCCGGCTAGCGAGCGGCGGCGGGGAGCGGCGGTTCTGTAATCGTGTTTGTATATTCCCCTATCCGTGTTGTTGTTGTTGTTTGCCTGTTCCCTTTGCTGTCCTGTTAAACTGCCTTTGTCTCAACCCAAGAGTCTTGCCTTTTCTTACGATCCTTCCTGTATTAGGAAGGCACGTGCGAGCGGCACGTGGTTCTTTGTTGCCATCTGAGGCTAAACCACGACAGTCCTTTTTGGCGCCCAACGTGGGGCTTGAAGGGTTGAGATAACGACAGAATCCAACTAGAACGTGGAAAAAACGGTTTTGGTTTTTTTTTTTTTTGTATGCATTTATTTTATTAGGTAAGTAGTCACTGGTCATCATGTTGCTTAGTTTGTTCTCATGGCTGTGTTACATAAATTCCTATATGGCTTATGTACTCCCTGCGATGCTGTTTACCATGTCTGGAAGAGGGATGAGGATTATCATTCTGCTGTCCTGTGCGATATCTGTTTATGATATGATAACATCACTGTTCAGACGGCTATTTTGGGGTGTTTATGTGGTTTTGTTGTCCTGTCCGTACATTGGACACTGTCTCTCAGAATTTGTTAATAGTTTCTCCAGCCCTTTTGCCTCCCTTTTCTCCTTCGGGTCAGGTATGACAGCTTTTGAGAATCTTGAATATCCTTGGGATACTCAAACTAGTGTGTTCCTAGTGCTATGTCTCCTGAATACGTTCCAGGTCTTGTTTAGGGTTAAGCAACTATTTAAGACTACCACCCGGAGATCTGCTCCGAGGCTGGATAGTCAGGGGTGGCATGGCATGTGGGAGAGCATGGGCAGGTACCTAGAGAACTACTCACCTCCAATGGTCTGGGACTTCACCCCTGAACAATTACAGGACCCTGATAAAGTGGTAGAATATTTGAAGGGAAAATGCTGTGGCTATTCTAGAGAGGCACAACTCACCGCGCTGTGCTGGGCCCTGGCCAGTATCTACCAGGCACTGCTCAGAATTATGCAGCACCCTCAAGGGGAAGAGATGGAAACCAGACCGGCGGCCCCTGCGGCTGCGGCGGCCCCTGCGGCTGCTGCAGCCCCTGCGGCGGACACTGCGGCTACTGCAACCCCCATGGTAGCCACTGCCACTGAACCAGGGAACCAACCCGTGCCGGTATCAGTTGCCCCCATACAGAAGAAGAAGTACACAAAGAAATCAGTTCGCTTAGTAAGAGATGATGATGAACCAGGGCCATCACGAGAGCAGGAGGAAGAGGCAGAACCAGAGATAATTACTCGATCCCTATCCTTGAGTGAGCTGCGGGATATGCGAAAAGATTTCAGCCGACTTTCAGGCGAGCACATTGTCACCTGGCTGCTCCGGTGCTGGGATAATGGGGCCAGTAGCCTGGAATTAGAGGGTAGGGAGGCCAGGCAGCTGGGATCCCTGTCTAGGGAAGGCGGCATTGACAAGGCGATTGGGAAAAAGACCCAAGCCCTCAGCCTCTGGAAACGACTCCTGTTAGGCGTGAGGGAGAGGTGCCCCTTCAGTGAGGATGTTGTATGTCACCCAAGCAAGTGGACTACCATGGAAAGAGGTATCCAGTACCTGAGAGAATTAGCCGTGCGGGAGATGATTTATTATGACTTGGACAATGCCGACTTACCCACAGACCCTGATGAGGTGCGATGCACAAGGCCCATGTGGCGGAAGTTTGTACGGAGCGCACCATCGTCATATGCCAACTCCCTGGCAGTAATGGAATGGAAAGGTGAAGAGGGACCAACGGTGGATGAGGTAGCTGGCCGGCTCCGGCGATATGAAGAAAGTCTCTCTTCCCCCCTTGTCTCAGCTGTGGAGAAATTGTCGCGGAAGGTCCAGCAACTTGAAGAGAATATGTTCTACTCCCCACCTGCACGGGCCAGCATCTCAGCTATTAGAAGCAGGCATTTCCCCACTCAAGAGAGAGAGTACAGAGGGTACACACCACGAGGCACCCTGTGGTTCTACCTGCAGGACCACGGAGAGGACATGAGGAAGTGGGATGGACGACCTACTTCGATCCTGCGGACACGGGTACAGGAGTTGCAAGGAAGGACAACCACAAAAGGGGATCCCTCCAGGAAAAGTGCCGCCCCAGTTTCCAGTGGGCCGTTCCCCAGACAAAGCAGAAGGCCTGATCTTGCTTCTGATCCTCTTGAAGGAACTTCCAAGTCATTTCTGCAAGAAGTGAGTAATGGATACTATGACCAGTATTAGGGGGGCCCTGCCTCCGGCCAGGTGGAGGAAAGGGACAACCGGGTTTATTGGACGGTGTGGATTCGATGGCCTGGCACATCAGACCCACAGGAGTATAAGGCTCTAGTGGACACGGGTGCGCAGTGTACTTTAATACCATCAAGCTATAGAGGGGCAGAACCCATTTGTATTTCTGGGGTGACAGGGGGATCCCAAGAGTTGACTGTACTAGAGGCAGAAGTGAGCCTAACTGGGAATGAGTGGCAAAAGCATCCCATTGTGACTGGCCCAGAGGCTCCATGCATTCTTGGTATAGATTACCTCAGGAGAGGGTATTTTAAGGACCCAAAAGGGTACCGCTGGGCCTTTGGCATAGCTGCTTTGGAGACAGAGGAAGTTAAACAGTTGTCTGCCTTGCCTGGTCTCTCGGAGGATTCTTCTGTTGTGGGGTTGTTGAGGGTCGAAGAACAACAGGTGCCGATTGCTACCACAACGGTGCATCGGCGGCAGTATCGCACTAACCGAGACTCTCTGATTCCCATCCATGAGCTGATTCGTCAACTAGAGGTTCAAGGAGTGATCAGCAAGACTCGCTCCCCCTTTAACAGTCCCATATGGCCGGTGCGAAAATCTAATGGAGAGTGGAGGCTAACTGTAGACTATCGTGGTCTGAATGAAGTCACGCCACCGCTGAATGCTGCCGTGCCGGACATGCTAGAACTGCAGTACGAACTGGAGTCCAAGGCAGCCAAGTGGTATGCCACGATTGATATAGCGAATGCATTCTTCTCAATCCCTTTGGCAGCAGAGTGCAGGCCACAGTTTGCTTTCACTTGGAGGGGCGTCCAATACACCTGGAATCGACTGCCCCAGGGGTGGAAACACAGCCCCACCATTTGCCATGGACTGATCCAGACTGCACTGGAACAGGGTGAAGCTCCAGAACATCTGCAGTACATTGATGACATCATTGTATGGGGAAACACAGCAGAAGAAGTTTTTGAGAAAGGGAGTAAAATAGTCCAAATCCTTCTGAACGCTGGTTTTGCTATAAAGCGAAGTAAGGTCAAGGGACCTGCGCAGGAGATCCAGTTTTTAGGAATAAAATGGCAAGATGGACGCCGTCAGATCCCAATGGATGTGATCAACAAAATAGCAGCTATGTCTCCACCAACTAGTAAAAAGGAAACACAGGCTTTCTTAGGTATTGTGGGTTTTTGGAGAATGCATATCCCAGATTACAGTCAAATTGCAAGCCCTCTGTATCAAGTAACCCGGAAGAAGAATGATTTTAAATGGGGTCCTGAGCAACGACAAGCTTTTGAACAAATCAAACAGGAAATAGTCCATGCAGTGGCCCTGGGGCCAGTCCGGGCAGGACAAGATGTTAAAAATGTGCTCTACACCGCAGCCGGGGAGAACGGCCCTACCTGGAGCCTCTGGCAGAAAGCACCAGGGGAGACTCGAGGTCCACCCCTAGGGTTTTGGAGTCGTGGATACAGAGGATCCAAAGCCCGCTACACTCCAACAGAAAAAGAGATACTGGCAGCATATGAAGGGGTTCGAGCTGCTTCGGAAGTAGTTGGTACAGAAGCACAGCTCCTCTTAGCACCTCGACTGCCGGTGCTGGGCTGGATGTTCAAAGAAAGGGTCCCCACCACACATCATGCAACCGATGCTACATGGAGTAAGTGGATTGCACTGATCACGCAGCGAACTCGAATGGGAAACCCCAGTCGCCCAGGAATTCTGGAAGTGATCATGGACTGTCCAGAAGGCAAGGATTTCGGAATGTCACCAGAGGAGGAGGTGACGCGTGCAGAAGAGGCCCCACCATATAATAAACTGCCAGAAAATGAGAAGAAATATGCCCTCTTCACTGATGGGTCCTGCCGTATTGTGGGAAAGCATCGAAAGTGGAAGGCTGCTGTGTGGAGTCCTACACGACGGGTTGCAGAAGCCAGTGAGGGACAGGGTGAATCGAGCCAGTTTGCAGAGGTGAAGGCTATTCAGCTGGCTTTGGACATTGCTGAGCGAGAAAAATGGCCAGTACTTTATCTCTACACTGACTCATGGATGGTGGCAAATGCTCTGTGGGGGTGGTTACAGCAGTGGAAGCAGGGCAACTGGCAGCGCAGAGGCAAACCCATCTGGGCTGCTGACCTATGGCAAGATATTGCTGCCCGGATAGAGAATCTGGTTGTGAAAGTACGCCATGTAGATGCCCATGTACCGAAGAATCGGGCCACGGAGGAACATCAGAACAACCAGCAGGTGGATCGGGCCGCTAGGATTGAAGTGGCTCAGGTGGATCTGGACTGGCAACGTAAGGGTGAACTATTCATAGCTCGGTGGGCCCATGACTCCTCAGGCCATCAAGGGAGAGATGCGACATATAGATGGGCTCGTGACCGAGGGGTGGACTTGACCATGGATGCTATTGCACAGGTCATCCATGAATGTGAGACATGCGCTGCAATCAAGCAAGCCAAGCGTTTGAAGCCTCTTTGGTATGGAGGGCGATGGCTGAAATACAAATATGGGGAGGCCTGGCAGATTGATTATATCACACTGCCACAAACCCGTCAAGGCAAGCGCTATGTGCTCACAATGGTGGAAGCAACCACTGGATGGCTGGAAACATACCCTGTGCCCCATGCCACTGCCCGGAACACTATCCTGGGCCTTGAAAAGCAAGTCCTGTGGCAACATGGCACCCCAGAGAGAATTGAGTCGGACAACGGGACTCATTTCCGAAACAGCCTCATAGACACCTGGGCCAAAGAGCATGGTATCGAGTGGGTGTATCACATCCCCTATCACGCACCAGCCTCTGGGAAGATAGAACGATACAATGGACTGTTAAAAACTACACTGAGAGCAATGGGTGGTGGGACTTTCAAACACTGGGATACACATTTAGCAAAAGCTACCTGGCTAGTTAACACCAGGGGATCTAACAATCGGGCTGGCCCTGCCCAATCAAAACTTCCACGTACTGTAGAAGGGGATAAAGTCCCCGTAGTGCACATGAAGAGTATGCTAGGGAAGACAGTCTGGGTTAGTCCTGCCTCAGGCAAAGGCAAACCCATCCGTGGGATTGCTTTTGCCCAAGGACCTGGGTGCACTTGGTGGGTGATGCGGCAGGATGGGGAAGTCCGATGTGTACCTCATGGGGATCTGATTTTGGGCGAGAATAGCCAATGAATCAGATTGTGTGCTGTTAATTGCTAAGTAACACTGTCACTGTATGTCCTCAATGCTATAATTACTATCAGTTGTACTACAAGTAAGACACAGGGATGATGGGATAAGAACTGATCTCAGCAGCTGGCGCCCAGCAGTTTCCTCAAGATCTACATCTTCAGCCCACGGACCGCGTGCATGAGCCACACCAGGTGCACCAGTCACAAGCTCCGGAAAATACAGCATGCAACAGACCAGCACCACCCAGCATCTCACCTGCCCTGAGAGACTGTTCTAACAGATGGAGCCCAAAGCCGTGGATTAAAAGAACTCAACGGACACTTTGGAGGGATGGCCCATAAACTAAGGGCATTATATGTGTGTATATATATATATATATATAACAGGGGAAAGTGGTGGCAATTCATTGGAACCTGCTGGGCATGGCATAGATGGTATGGAATAAGGGGTGGATAATGTCCTGGTTCCGGTGGGGATAGGGTTAATTTTCCCTGGTATTCCATGCCATGTGAGCCACGCCCACCCTGAGCTGCCGGGGGAGGGGGCAGGAAGTTGCTGCTTAAAAGCGGGCTGGGGCGTCCCTGGTCCGGCCGGTGGGCGAGCGGAGCGGCGGGGAGCGGCGGTTCTGTAATCGCGTTTGTATATTCCCCTATCCGTGTTGTTGTTGTTGTTGTTTGCCTGTTCCCTTTGCTGTTCTGTTAAACTGCCTTTGTCCCAACCCAAGAGTCTTGCCTTTTCTTACGATCCTTCCTGTATTAGGAAGGCACGTGCGAGCGGCACGTGGTTCTTTGTTGCCATCTGAGGCTAAACCACGACACTCTGACATGTGAGGACAGTTCTGTCCTCAGCACTGTGTGAGTAGTAAAATGTAGCTGAAAAAAGATCCTTGGTCTTCAGACATGCCTGCTGGCCTGTAGGGATCTTGAAAGTGTGCCTTCTTTCCGGACTAACTAACAGTGCAGAGCAGAAGGAGGCAATCGGGAAGAAAATACCTACTGGCACATAATGGCATGTTTCAGGGCAGGCCTGGAGCTTCTTGGAAATATTTTTTTTCTTCAGAGATATTTTTTGCTATGGAGAAGAAGGCTTAAGAAAAAAAAAGTAGCTGTGTTATTTATCTGTCTGTCATTCAAGCACAGCACAGTCAGTGCCTTAAGTACTTGGCAACAAGTTTGACCTAAATTCTGAGGAAAGACCTGCTGTGCTCTCTGTGCTGTTAAACTGTAGGGTTTGTCGCAGATTTTGAGCAAGAAAGCATAAATTCTTTCATTTATTTCTGAAAAGAATTAAACATATACAGAAAGTATCTGCATTGCTATGGAATTTGATTTTAAATGTACCTCATGTTTCTCCCCAAGCCTTCATAATCCTCGTATAGCATTGTGTTACATACAACTGCATAATTCTGTAAAGGTTTGTCTAAAAATGGAAGTTATTCCAAATTTAAAGCAGGATGGATTTGAAGTAGGGAATATTTTATCAGTGTCTAACTGTCTAGAGTTATTTTAGGGTAGCATCAAATTTGAATGCTGCTTTAAGGTGCAGAATGCCCCTAGCACTGATAATGAATTGTATTGTCAAGAGATGGATGACAAATCCATCTAACACAGTGATTTTCAATCACAGTCTGCATTGACTTCATTCAGAACTGTAGATGTTTACTTCCTCTTTCAAAAATCAGTTCTTGTTTGTCAGGTGGGATGTTCTGGAAACTAGTTTTAGTTTGTATGAAGAATGTATTTGCTTGATTCATGTTAATCAAAGAATATTTAAGAGGATGGTTATAAAAACATTCAATTTAACATGTCATTCATAAATAGAAAACATACCTTGAACAATTATATGCTCAAAACTATAAAAGCAAATGTTTAGCCTTTGACTGCTGCAGTGAAAGTGTTTTGACTACCTGATAAATAGGATAGTGTAGTGATATGTTCAAAAGACCCAGAATAGTGAGTGTTAATCTCCTATCTCTTATCTAATTCACCAATTTCAAGATCTCAACAAACCTATCAATTCTGTGTGTTATGTATTAAAGATAACAGGAGTTGCTTTCTTTTTGCAGGATCAAGGAGCAATTATCTAATGCAAGTGAACCACTGCGAGCCAAAATGCATTTTTACTTTGATTCCTTTAGGCTTTCTTGATGTATTTCTGTATTTGGAATAATAGAAAAGTCCAGTTTTGGCCCTCCAGAGATCATCGAGTCCAACTTTCTTTTGAGAGCAAGGCCTTAGATTAGGTTATCCAGGGTCCTGTCAAGCCAAGTAAGTCTTGAATCATTTCCAGCGAGGGCAATTCTACCACTTCTCTAGGCAACTTATCCCAATCTTTAATTCTTATGGTGAAGAATGTTTTTCTTGTATCCAGACAGAATTTCCCATGAAGCAGCTTGTATCTCTTGGCTTTTGTCCCCTCCCTGCACATCCTTGTGAAAAGAGTACTTCCACCTTCTCTATAACTGCTTTTGATGTTCGGGATGTGTCATTAAACCCACCCTGAGCTGTCTCTTCTCTCCTTGAAACTTCTCTTCCTCAACCTTCATCAATTTCCTCACCCCTTTCTGTTCTTCCCAGTTATCCATTCTTTCTACCACCTGTAATTCTCTAGTTCCTTGACTGCGTCCTTTGCAAAGAAAAAAGTGTTTTATCCACAGTTTGGGGACAATTTAAATCCATAAATTACAATGTAATACTCAATTAAACAATTTAACATTCAATTCAATCACTTGAAGTAGTTTGCATTCCATATCTAAACTTTTCTACTTAGTTCCATCTTGGTTTTAAACTTGAGTTCTGTATTATGTGTATATAAGTGTATGGAACCTAGTACAGAAAACCAAAAAAATACAATATAGACAAGAAACAAATACTTTCAGTCCCTTAAAATTCTGATGTAGTTCTACAAGAAAAAAGAAAATCTTGGAGTGGGATATTATTGCAACAGAAATTGCAGAGGTAGTAAGAGTTTACCATCTGGCAAGGCCCCCAGACCAGATGGATCCACTAATGACTTTTATAAAGCATTTCATCAGACCCTGCCGGAACACATGACTGCCATCTTTAATTATCCTAAATGAACAGCGTTCCAGCCTTGGATGCTAGATTCAGAATTGTTGATCTTGGGAGGGAGGCAAAGGGAAATGTTCCCTGAAATCTGTTCTTCCTAATAGACCTTTTTATTAATAAGGTGTAATGTTAAGGCACTTTCATTAACGATATTTTTTTTTTTGCAAACACATCAGAGTGCTTTTGGAATTCACAGCTTTATTCATACACAAAAGCATTCAGCTGCTCACAAGAGCAGACTGACAGGAATCCCCTTGCTTGCTTTGCCTTCCCTGGAAGGAAGTGAACGTGCACTTCCAAAGCAGTTGATCTCTGCCTCTTACCCTACACGTGTACCTGCTCCTGTTACTGTTCCCACAGAGAGAAGGTCGAGGCATATGGGGAAGTGACTGCCACTACCAGCAAGCAGTACCAGCAGCAATTGCTGCTGCTTTTATCCTTTCCGTTTCCACCCCAACTCTTTAGCAAGAGAGCGTCCAGTTCCTTTTCCCCCAAGCCTGGAAAGCAGTGAGAAATTTTCTTGTGAAATTTCTTCTGCCCAGACGCTTAGATCTTGTGGGAACTACACCCTGGTCAGCATTGCACGTGCCACAGCTGCCCTTGCTTCCCTGATCATCCTTCCTCATGGAAGAACCCTGTTCTCACTGATCATTGATGGTAAAGCCTTTGCTAGTATAATTTGCGCATCGTGCTGACGAGAAAAGCATGGGAATTACCTGAATTGCATTTAAGAGAAATGTTCATCAATTTAAGAGATAAATCTTGATTTTGTTTTCACAGTTTATTTATTTTTGTTATTAGGTACTGGAACTGTTACGTAGTCTCAATCCTGAGAGTAGGTGTGCAAATGGATGTCCACCGGTAAGAGCGTGCAAACTCTGGTGGACGAGCAGAGCAAGGGAGCACAAGCTTAGGGAGGTAAAGTCATGTGGCAGAAAGTGCGGGAGTGAAGAAATTCATGACTTGCTTAGAGGTGTTAAATCTTCAGTGATCCAACCATTCGCTTTAGTCGAACATCTCTGACATACCCTAATGAATCTCAGACAGCTCTCTGCGGACCTGTTGCCTGGGACTTGCAGAAAATTGCCTGATTGCATAATAAAGACACTTGTATTTCTAGATGTTCTTCCTGTTGGAAGGAATAGGAAGTAGTTCCCTAATGTAATTTTTCTATACCATAAATTACTGTTGTTTGAATGCCTAATCTATTCTAATCATATTTTTATATTGCACTGATTATCACAGTATTTCAGTATTTCACAGTGGTGCAAACGGTAATGTGGTATCTTTGTAAGTGCTTTAGATACAGATTAGGGTGTTTGCTTAGAAAGGTTGAAGAAATGCACCTAATTGTTCAAAACACAAGCAATGAAGTTTACGCTCATTTTAAAAGGCAGGGAAAGGACACAGAACCCGTGCCACCAGGAAATCTTACAATCTGAAGACAGGGAGTGACCCTTCATGGTTTAACTCCGGCTGTCAGCTAGGATCACACAGCCACTCGCACTTACTGGCCACAGTTGCAACGGGGGAGAGAATCAGAAGAGTAAAAGTGAGGAAAGAAACCCCTGGGTTGAGTTAAAGACAGTTTAATAGGTAGAGCAAAAACTGCACACGCAGGCAGAGCAAAACAAGGAGTTAATTCACTGCTTCCAGTCAGCAGGCAGGTGTTCGGTCGTCTCCAGGAAAGCAGGGCTCCATCACACATAATGGTTATTTTGGAAGACAAACGCCATAACTCTGAACTTCCCTGCCCTTCTGTACTTCTTCCTTCCCAGCCTTCTGTACTGAGCATGACATCGTATGGCATGGACGTCCCTTTAGTCAGGGTCAGCTGTTCAAGATGTGTCGCCTCCCACCTTTTTTGTGCGCACCCACTCCACTTGCCAGCGGGGTGATGTGAGGAGCGGAAAAGGCCTTGAGTAGTTAGCAACAGCCAAAAACATTAGTGCGCTATCAACAGTATTTCTCATCCCAGATCCAAAACGTAGCGCTACACCAGCTGCTAGCAAGAAAGTTAACTCCATCCCAACCAAAACCATGACAGATTCATACTGCATATATATTTTACAGTTGCGCATACAATTCTTATATTTTAATTCACAACAAACATATAGATCATATATACAGTTATCCATTGCTAAGATTTGTTCTTGAAATTGGACTCCATTTCCTTATTCTGTAACCCACTGTTCTCTCTGCCCAAAATAGACACATAGTTATCTAACAGCCAGACTGAACGTAGGCAGCTATAGTGCATTGTAAAGGCTGTTAACGGGGGATGAATGTCCTTAGAGGGTCTCAAAAATCAGACTACTTATTTAGGTGCCAAAAAATTATATTAGTTCCTAATTTTAGTTCCTTCACTCGTTGGCTTCATGCGTCAAAAAGGATAAAACAAATAACCGATACATTCAGTACAGACATATTTAGGTTGTAGGAAATGTGTTCTTGTTCTTAACCTTATATCCAGAAGTACAAAATGTAAAATACACAATGTAAAATACACAATGTAAATAGGAAGTTCTACTATGTGAAAACCGAACGGTACAAAACAGTGGTAGATGTAATCAAGCTGCAGTTCTGTTCTAGCAGTGAGATAGATTTAGCCCAATTACATCCTTTCCATCTGGTTTTTATCATTGAAGAAATAGCATTCTAACTTAATTATAGGTATCACAGCTTAAGTATGGTGGAGTCATCCCTTATTCCCCTTCTAGGATTAATATTGAGGTGAACTAGGTGACACACAGTATCATGTAGAATCCAAGTCTATGAAGGAAAGGAGGAATAAGCAGGAGCAGATAAAACAGTTTTACTGAGCATTGTGCTAAAATTGTTCTTTTTGTGTCAATTGTTCTTTAAAGTGAAAAAAAATGAATACGTCAGTTTTTGAAACTTCCTTAAGTTTTTTGATGAATTCTTCTTAAAAATTAGTATTACCTGCTCCTGGGATAGAAGAAACATTGAGCTGCCCTAAGCCATCTCTTGAATGTCAGTTTATTAATAGGATATTTTTCCTTATTCCGTCTGTAGCTTATGTGCTCAGTCATTGTTCAAATTTGTTTCCTGGATAACAGTGTAAAACTGTCTTTGTAGTCATATTACTTTAGGGAGGGTTTTTTATTATTAACATCCCCAAGCTAGGTTTTAAAACTAGGTCCTCTGGGTTTTGTCAAAGAGAATACCTCAAAGGTTGAACGATAGCTTGACAATAGCTCAGATTGATGGCAAAGAGCAGCTTCTGGTACTGTGTCACTACTGATAGCCTGCATTCCTCTTGTTAACGTGGGATGAAGTTTGCTAAATGGCAGCCTTTTGTCTTTTGTGTTACAACGAAAATCTGTTATGTGCAATCAGGAATGTTTTTCTTTTATTTTAATGATGCTACTGTTTGGGTCCAGAAAACGTTTGACATCTAAGAGAAGTGCTCCCAAAACGACAAAATGAAAGTACATGTTAATGTTCACACTTGGGCAGGGGTGAGAGAGAAGGATGCTGTGGAGATCTTCCTCTCTGAAGGATTGTGAACAGAAATATAGCTTGATTCTGCTAACAGAGCCTGCATTAGAATGCAGGTTGTGATAACATACCTCTGTACAAATACTAGTGGGTAAAAAAGTTGAGTGGTCTATGTTTAATAAATATATAAGAAAGACTTGGCCAAAGCAAGTCTTCTGAACACCGCTGGAGTTAATCACTGAAAACCAGGAAAGAGTTTTCGGAACGTTGGCACCTTTCTTGGAATTAAGTAGTAGAAATACTGCTTGATGCGTCAGTTTTTGTGCAAAGTACTATTTCTAATTGGCTGTTAGAGAAAATGAGGTAAATTAATACAGTAAATTTTACCTCTCCTTAGGCAGCAGTAACTAAAAGTAGATCTTAAAATACATATATCATTGTTCTGCAAATATAGGAGAAACAATTGATTTCTCTGTTCTGAGGCTGCCATCTTTAAACACGTAAAGATGAGAGGATTCAGCTTATCAATCAAAAGTATTCAAAAATTCTCTGGTTATGTTTTCCTTGAATTTTCCAGTTAAAATATGATAAATTGTATTCTGCATTATCCATGTGAGTCTCGGTTAAATGTTATTTTAAGACAGCAGCAAATAATGGGATAGACTGAGTTTTGAAAACACTTGATATAACCCTTCCAATAAAGCAAAAGGAGCTGAAGTTTCTGAGAACTAAAAAAAAAAAAACATAAAGTGAATTTTAGTAGTATTTTACATTTTTAGTAGTATTTTAACTATAGTAGTAGTATATTTAACATTTTTAGTAGTATTTTACTGATTCAAAAAGTGTATTGTAACTTAAACTGTGTTCTATTTCAGCCTTGCAGTTCACCCGGATAAAACTTTAGTAGCTACAGGGCAGGTTGGGAAGGACCCTTACATCTGCATCTGGGATTCCTACCGTGTACAGACTGTGTCTGTTCTTAAGGATGCACATACACATGGAGTTGCCTGCTTAGCTTTTGATTCAGATGGCCAGGTTTGTATGTCTTCTTTCTCTGTGTTTTGAATTTAGTTTGATTTCTGATTCTGGAAGATATACATGTTAAAGTATTTTACATCTTTAGATATACGGCTGTAGTACTGAAACTCTTATTGCAATTAAATTTTGAATGCAAGGACTGCAAATACAGGTCTTTCAAAGAAGATGGTTTTGAGACGAAAATCACAGCCTAGCATTCAAGTTAAGCAGAGGCGTTGCGTGTTGGACAAATATCCGTAGAAGAAATGGCCTTCTGTGGCTCAGATGTAATAGCTTCACCGCATACTTGTCACCTGCTGTTCAAAGAGATCAGTTCCTGGCAGAGTCCTCACAATCCTGCAGCTTTTTTGTCAGAGGAACTTCAGTAACGTCACTGTTAGGAGAGTCTTATTGGCTGCAGTGCACAGTCAATTTAATTGAATAATGGGGTTAGGACACAGTGTGTGGCTTTGTGCAATGTTATTAGATTATATGATTATATGATATCTTGAGACAAAATTTAAATTATAAGTAAATGTGGGCTATTCACAGCTAAACTCATTGATTTATTTTTTTTTCCCCTGGAGGTGAACTGTTAAAAACATTCGGTTGTGAATGAAGTAGGACGAAAATAGATCTATGATTTGCGTAAACCTGATAAATATTTCACATTCATAATTTTATAAATATCTATCTGTGCAATTTTATCATTATTGATGTCCACGTGAGTTTTCTGGTCTAACACTGTCGTCATACTTTATAGTTGGTTGCTAAAATATTTTTAGGAATGCTTAGATAAGCCGATACCTGGCTTCTTGCACAGATCCGAGTTGGTTTTTGTATTTGCTTCTGTACCTCAGACTTGCATACTAATAGGGCAGAACTGCCTTTAGATAATTTTCTTAAAATCACGTACTAGATGGCTAGCTGTCTGTTGAGAAGTGCTTTATCATCATATGCCTAGCTACTCTGCCACTGTCCACACAGTGCTTTTATTACTCTTTTTATTACTCAGAACTGGCCATACAATGCATAAGATGTATTCTCACATGAAGCAAAAGTAGTTTTTATTGTGCATTATCTTGTGTATATTCAGTTTAAAGGTTAGTCTGAAATGAAGAACACTAACTAAAAAGCATTGAGTAACTTGAATTACTAAACAGCACTATGGATTATATTTCCTCCTTAAAATTTGGAACTAGCTTTCTATTTTAAGCCTAGTTTTCAACCATCTTCCTCCAGTCTTCTTAAAGTAAAGCCATTTTCTCTGAAATCTCCTGTGCCAATTCTAATTGAAGAAAAAGGTGTTCATGGGAATTGTGGAATAAAAAAATCACTTGAGAAAACCCTCAAGTCAACAGAACAAAACTTCTAATGCTATAAATTTTTTTAAGATATTGTTAATTCAGAAATACCTCTTCTTAATTTTTTTCTTATTTTTAACCTCGTAAGACTGGTGGATAAACATTTAAAAAAATCTATTTAAGCACCTGATGGGAATAAAGACTCACCAAAGAGCCCGGTCAGTATGAGTTAAAGGTGGAGGCTTCTCTGAAAATCCTGCTGGGTGTCTTCCTGTAATTAAAAACTGAATTTCCTGCTGTGATGACCTTGCAGAACAGTAACGTTCTTTTTCTGGAAGTGCTGGAGAAGCTGCAGTTTATTCTGGAAATAAAAATGCGCACAGAACGCTTTTATGTCTGGAGAAAGACCAATGCTGGAAGACATAAATATGGATAATGTATCTTGGCTTTTTGCTGCTCTTTCTGCCTTTGCAGAAGAAGCTGCTGTGGTGAGCCAAAACTAAAGGGCGTGTTAGAAAGACTTTGAGTATTTGGAATTCAGAGCTTCTAGCAGTTCCAGGTTATTTAGTCAGCACACCCAAGGGAGCTGGCATCTTGTGATGGGACAAAACAGACTTCACATACATTGCTTGCAGCTTTCCTTCTAGTGCATACCTTTCATTCTTTTATATTGAATGTCTATTAATATCCAAAAAAGATTTGTATTTTAGCCCCAAAACACCAATAAATTCAGAGTCGCATAAGGTATAGACGCAATAAGCAATGTATTATTTTCTCTGCTACCTCTGTCAGCTGTCCACTTTCTAAATAAAAGTAGACTGGGGAAAAGCCCAGATAATTCTGCTTCTCTACCTGAGCTGGATCCCCATAAAATCGGCTTGGCTTCCTCCCGCTCTGCTGTGCACAGCTGCTGGTTCCAAGCATTGCCGCTGTGTTGAGAGCTGCACAGCTCCAGTACGTGGATTTACTGCGCTCCCAAAATATTGACGCCGTGTATCTATATTTTAGCCAAGTTAATTAGCTCTTCTTGGACCAGAAACTCTGGGGTGTCTGTGTCAGGCATTCAAATGAACTAGTTGTGAAACATTACGTCCTGCTGGACTTCAGCTGACACTGCGTGGAGACAGCTCAGTTGTCTCTGCAGTGCTTCCCTCTCATACTTTACCACAAACTGGGTAATGGAGAATAAACAGGATTTGTTATCTTTCATAATATACGGAGAAGATCATTATGCAACTTAAATCAGAGGATAGCTTATATGCTTTCTTTATTTTATGTACCTTCAATATAGCTTTCAATTTGGAGACAAATATATTTTGAGTAAATTTCCTATTTTGTACATTATCCGTAATTAATACTGTATTTTAAAAGTACTTATGGGAGCTGAGTATCTTGCAGAACTGTTGCTATTTAAAAATACATATTTTAGTTTGGGCTTTTTCTGTATGACCAGGAGATGACATTTGATGGGAGGGAAGCTGCACTTTGTTCAAATGTTTAATGAAGAGCTGTCACTTTGCCTATAATTAAAAATGCCTTTTCTTGAATAAGGAATTAACTGCAGTTTCTCCTTAAAAGTACTAACATCTACCCTCCATAGAATTACCTACCAAGCTGATGTCTTTTATACTGAAGTATTTCACCAATACCTTACAGTTCAATTTCTGTTCTGAGTTATTTTAGATGAACCCTTTTTGTGTGCTTTCTAAAAAATTATTATTATTTTTTTTTAATGGAGTGGGGAGGGCACTGCCATAATACATACATACATTTCTAAATTTGGCATTCGGTAGCAGTAGGCTTCTTTAGCCAGATCTTCTAAATCTGTGTAGATTTAAAAATAGTTTAATTATGTGCATAAACTCCTTGGCAGATATTTTCTTCTGGTAGTTCTGTGCATTCTCTGAACAGAATTCCATCAAATTCTCTTCCAGAAGGAGGAGGACTAAAAGTGTTAGTGTTTCAACTAAAAAGGAAATTCAGCATTTGTCACTTTACTTTTCTGCCAGCAGGAGACCTTCCTCGGTAGACCTATGTCAAAAGAAAATATAAAATATTTCTTAATTTTCCCTAGTACTTTCACTGTCCATCTACCCCACTAATGGTAATTTCCTGGCTGGTAGTTACAGTTCAGGTCTGATGCTGTTTACATCATGAATCTAAAAGATACCATAAGTACTGCCATGGTTTCCATGGTGAAGAGAAGACTATAAAAGAGGTGAGAAAAAGTTGGAAATCAGTGAAGGGTCCATGAAAAATATCTTGTGTTTTGACCAGTACATCCAAATCCCTGGGTAGGTGTAGTTTGCTCAAGGACAAATAAAACTTATTTTTGCTACAATAATAGTCCTTTCTCAAAATAAATATTTTTATGATGGTAACTGGCAGGAGCATGTTTGTTCTTTCCCATATTTGATTTTCTTTTTCCTTCATTACCATATATCTAATAATCAAGCATGTTGTCCTAGGTTAAATGCAGATATTCAGTGCACATCTGAGATTGAACCCCAAATCTTTTCTATCACATCTAGCAACAGAACCCCAAATTTTGAACCTACCTTTATCTGCCATTTCAAAGACTCATATATGGAGAGTTTTCAAACAGATTTTCACGTAATATATCATAATCAAGTCTTCTGACTACTTGGTGTCTTGCAAGTTCCTGCAGTAGGTTCTTTCACAGTTTGATTAACAAGACCCCAGGTATTTTTATTTCATTGAAAGACAATAGAAAAGTAGCCTGGGCTCAGAGGCACTTGTAGTATAAGTCTGTAAATCGTTTTTTGGTGGTTTTGGATGGGTTGTTTTGGGTTTTTTTGGGGTGGTGGTGGTGATTCATCAATACCATATCGCTTAGTACATTTCTTGGTAGGATATTGGTTGAGCTATGCGTTATTCACTAGATAGAGCATTATTCACTTGAGAGAAACTCTGACGGAATTCACATCAAGTTGGACATAATTAGCAAAGTCACTGGAAGGGAAAAAACCTACAACCTCCACAAGAACCACTGATCTTCTGGATATGTTGCAGATTTGTGTGATCCACCTTCTCTCCCCGCTTCCCTAATTATTCAAATAGTCATTGTCAATACCAGGGTGCAAACAAACTGAGATTCAGGCCTACCTGAACTTTTTGCTATCAATAAATTCAAGATAGACAGGAAGATTTTTCCCTTCCATTTTACGTTGTTCTTTTTCTTTCTTGCATTATTGAGATTTAAATGTATTAAAATTATTAGTTGTTGTAATTGGTTATTTGATATACTAAGCTATGTAAAAGGCAATTATTAAAAATATGTCCAATTCTGATTCTAAAGCTCAACAAAATGAACATAATGAACAAAATTTTATTTGGAAATAGAGCTTTTATTTCCCATTTGCTTTTATTATCAGGCTAATAGATCAAAATGATCGAATGGTGTGCACCTGAAACAAGCACCTCAAATCTTTCATGATAAGAATTGTTCTTGAGACATTGGTCACCTGAAATTAATAACCTGACTTTTTGGAAAAGATGAGACGTTTCAGTGTTTTCTCCAGTGAGTAAATGATATGTGAATATCTTGATGGTGCCTTTAGTAACGTAATTCAAACACAAGTCACATATGGGAAAATCCATTTGTACACACAATAATCTGAACTACAGTAAACTGATTTTTGAGTTTATTTTCTGTTAACTGGATTACTATTGTTTTTCCTTAGCGTTTAGCTTCAGTGGGACTGGATGCCAAAAATACAGTGTGTATTTGGGACTGGAAGAGAGGAAAACTACTGGCAACAGCTACAGGACATTCAGACAGGGTAATCATATGAAGGGTTTACTGAATTTTGTCTGGGAGTTACAAAAGTCTATTAAAAATAATTTTTGTTTATGCTAGGTTAATTCAAAGATAATTTTGTTCATTCTGCCTGGCTTTTAAAACACTGAACAAGGTATTTATTTCTTATCTTCGTGCCAGACATAGCATAAAGCACTGTGTTAATAAATGAGGCACATGATGGATTCTTGAGCTGACTGTCTAGGAAGCCTAGGGAGAAAATACTTTCTAATTACGCACTGATTGGGGTGATTTATAGCTCTTTATATAAGATGTGAAAAGCCAGCCCAGTGGACAAAGATAATGTTCTGTCTGAACATGTCGAAAAGACAATTTATTCTGAAGGAAAGTTTAATAATCTCCCTTTCATTTTTGCTTAAGACAGTTACCTGTAGGAGAAATATACTTAGAATAAATATCCCTTTTATATCTATATAAAAGAAAAAGTCTGAGTTTAGAATATTATTCGGGATAGGAAATGTTCAAGCAGATTTAGCATAAGCAAAATATCTCCCCAAGATATATAAGCACAAGGATGCATACATTAAAATAAATTATGGACACATTCTGACAACTTTTCTCTTATCCATAGTATGATATTATAACATGTTAGAATGTTATAATTTTGAGGTATTATAATGTTTTACTACACATGATGGAGTATTTATATCTGCAAAGCAGCAGACTAAACCCTTCCTTACAGTTTGTGTGTACATACAGTCTATCTGCATAGATAGATTGTGTGTCATCTGAATAAATCTGGTACTTCATTTTTACTTACCATATTCCCAACACAACAGAATCTTAGTCCTTATTTGAATTTCTTTCTCAGAACTGATTCACTTTCCAGTTACGTCAGTGGATGTTTTGCTACTGACCTCAGTAGGTACAAGATCAGGTTCTGAATTAGCAGAAGACTCCAGGACAAGCAGGAAGTACTAAAATCTTAGCCTAAGTAGGCTTTCACAACCAGAAAAAGGAGATTTGGCACTGAAGAGGGAGTGGGAAAGAATGCATATCTAATTAGACCGCAAATTCTGATGATTTAATGTGCAGGAGTCATAAAGCATTTCTGAAGGTGAAACATCTTGTGCGTTTTAGCAACACTTAAATAAAATAGTACTTGAACTACTGTAAGTCCTGGTGTTTATAAAGAAGATAAATATTTTGTAGGAAGGCAGTGCTTCCTTTCATATAAAATGAATTATGGGTAGGCTTAAGATAATATGTTCCTGTAAACTGACTGAAATTCTCTTGTGATTTATACTTAACAGCTAAAGATCTAAAAGCAGCAAAAAGTCTCATTGTCTTTGTCTACAGACATACGTTTGCTGAAGTAACTGATGATTGTGGTAACTTCGTTGGTTCTCAGCTTGGGCACTGAAAAGCTGAATGCCAGAGGTGAAAAATCTAAAAATAACATATTGTTGAAAATCTGGGCCAAAATACAAGCTTTTTGCTTCCAAACTTTATACAATATTTTCCATTTGACATATTCATGTAGTCATAGAATACACTGTAAGTTTGGTCAAAATGAAAAAATCAATTTTAACTTTGTAGATTAGGTCAGATGAATGATAATCGCCAATTTTGTCACCGAGGTCTTTTGGTAATCAGGTTAAATTAGGTACTGTACCTTTTACCTAAAATAACGAATAAAGAGGAATGTACCGCTCTTTCTTTCCTAAACTAAGGAACATTAGCTTACACCATAATTCCCATTTTATTTGAAACAGTAAATATTGATTATTCAGTAATATCTTGGAGCTAGAACAGATTGATAGTGTGAAGGCAGGAACGAGGTGCGTTGACAGAACTATGTGAGGAAGCCTGCTTATTTGCCTTCATCTTTGTTTACAGAGAGTCCCAAATTTACCTAAATAGCATTCTTTCATTTTTAATAGCGTGTTGCAATAGAAATGATGCCTAAAAATTAGTAAAAGCAAACTGAGCCTGAATGCGATTACTGTATAATTTTAAATATCAGCTTACTGTATTTCTTAACAGATATTCGATATTTCCTGGGATCAGTATCAAGCAAATAGAATCGTCAGCTGTGGAGTAAAACACATAAAGGTAAATAGCTTTTATTGTTTACTTGATAAAAAGTAAATAAATGTCACAAAAGAAATTTTTCCTCTTATGTGATGAGAGCTTTAAATATAAGGCAGTTTATATTTTTCTCTTTTCTCTATGAACATTTTAGCAAAACTTTTAGTTTGAAGCCAATTTAGCCATTCAGCAGCGACTGAGGGGCAGACCCACTTAACAAACAAAGTGGGAAGATCACTTGGTGTAATTTTCATCATTATGCACTTGTAATTTTGGGGTTCTCTGCCTTCTCCATTCCACCCCAATTGTTTGAAAATTGTCTCAGCCTTTAGTGATTTCTCTCATCAAGCATCACAAAGGGTCACTGAACTAAGGATGAACTAAGTTAAAAGCATGAATTGAATGACCTGCTGTTTGGCCTATCATGGAATGGTTTGGGTTGGAAGGGACCCTAAAGATCATCTAGTTCCAACCCTCCTGCCGTGGGCAGGGACACCTCCCACGAGACCAGGTTCTTTCACGCTACCAGCATTGGTAGGAACACTGCAAGGAAGGTTTGCAAGACCTGCAGAGATGAACAGATGAAAACTCTAGGGCCTCACTATTTGCTCTCTTTTCTGGAGGCGATTTACATATGAACCTAGATACATACTGTAAGTTTAGGACAAAACATTCTCGTGCTTGTAAAAAGCTTAGAAAGAAATCCTGCTTGCCAATATTCCCTGCGGGTTTCTATTTTTCTCCTGTCTCATCAAAAGCATTCCTAACAGATGGCAATTATTTCACATGACTGGAGTGGGAAGAGCTTTAACTAGAAGTTTAGGAAACCAGTTAATATCTCTAGTTCTGGTTACTGAGAAGCTTGTGCCCTTAAAACCACCACTGCTTTCAAACTGTGGGTGGTTTTGGCAGAAGTGGTACCATCTGTTGTATTCTGTGAGCTGTTTTCCAAAACCTGTCTTTGTTTGGCACCTGTATTCTGTTTAAAATGGTTGTAATTACCCTGAACATGCATAATACCAGGCAAAGTAAATAGATATCGATACAGGCACATAAAAAAAAGGGGAGTGTGTGTGATGGTTAGATATTTCCATACAGTGATGCTCAAACAGCAGTCTGTATACTTGCCATTCATTATAAGGCTGTGGGAATGTGATAATTACTTTAACTTGAAACAAAGGAAAAGAACAGCTCTAAAGTAATTGTATCACTTTGAGAATCGAGACGAATGCTTGGGAATAGTGCCATCTCTTCCTTTAGTGTTTCGGTTCTATTTGGCTCATTTGGCTGAGCAGATATTAGAACAGGCGGTAAAGCCTAGGTGCTAAGGAATCTCTCACTGAGCTTAGGATCCTCCCTCCACCCGTTTCCTAACACTGCTACCAGTTTTCTTGCCTTTCTACAGTGAACCAGAAGTAAGGAGAGTATACGTTTTACTCACAGCATCAAAGCCCTGGGGGAAGTGTTCCTGCTGCCTTCTTGTAAATTGGCTCATGTTAAGAGGCAATGGGAAAATTTAATCGAATTAGAAATAGAGAAGGATCTGCAATAAAAATCCTTGATCCAAGGATTCTCTGGAATTCAGCTTTAGAGGAATTTCGTAGGAGTGAGTACAAAGAGAAAGACCTAAAAATTCAGCTTAGAGCCATGAAGAGATGTAAGCACGTAAAGTGGGAATGAGATAGACATTATGCATCTATGTCAAACACTTCAATATTCCTGTCCAGTCTCTGAAAGTCTCTTTTCAGTGTGCAATGGACCACAGAACGTAGACACCTCAGCTAATAAAGACCTGAGTTGGCAAATCCATTCAGGACTATGATTCAGTGTTCTGTTTCCACACGTGTCCAGAACTTCTAGTGCTGGCAGGCCTGGATATTTCAACACTTCTCTTACGCATCTAATTGAAATTCTCTTTAGTCCGCCTACCCTGGAAGGTCTGATCCTTCAGGGGAAACTGAATGCACTGACTATCCTCTCTGCTTGATAAAATTGTGTTTATTTAGAAAAAAAAAAAAAAAAAAGCACTCTGATTCAAAAAGAAAGAATATGTTATTTATAGCCAGCCACTAAAGACACCCTTCTAAGACAAACTTCATGTTCTCTTGACTCTTTTCCCCAGTCGGTCTTGCGTTGTTTTTTGCAGAATGTTACTATGTCTGTGTAGAAGTCAAGAAAGTCACCGTTCCACGCTTAGAGAACCTACCACTATCATAGTCAGAGAGTTGTTTCATGTACAAGCACGTGCAGTCTCCGTCCAGCAGATGGTTTCTCAGTAAATGTATCTATATTTGAGGGGCATATCTCTTTCAGTGCACTGGAAAAGGGCAGAAATGTCTACTCCGGGCACATAATTTCTTTAAGATCAGGTATTTTATTACTTCAGAACCACAGGTGTGTTTTAAGTTTTGCAGACAAGAAAAAATGGGACGTTCCTGCCTTTAAAAAGTGTTCATTCACATTGACAGATGTCACCCAGCACAACATGATAAAAGACAGTGAAATAATGAGAAAGGGTAGTGTAGCAATAGTGAATCAGAATTGTGCCTCACTTTCTCAAACAGTTTGATCATTTTGTTTTGTTTTTAGACTGAACAGCATTTGCCTGGGGATTTCCTTGGTAAGTGGGCAGTTTTTGGAGTCATGGGCATTCTGATAGGAGAACAGGAATCATTTAAGTGTCTGTCCAGACAGTGTTCTGTAAGGGTGTACATCTGTGAGATCTGCACAGTAATATGAAAAAAACAGAAATGCTGCAGAAATTTTTCCTAATACGCCATTTACATTTCACAGTTTTGGACGTTGTGTGGAAACGCGCTGACAGCAAAGAGAGGAATATTTGGTAAAACAGGAGATCTCCAAACTATCCTTTGTTTAGCATGTGCAAAAGAAGATATCACGTACTCTGGTGCTTTAAATGGAGACATCTATGTTTGGAAAGGGCTAAACTTAGTCCGCACAATTCAAGGAGCACATAGTGTAAGTTGTGTTTTTAACGTCGGTTTCTGAAATGAGTTGTTCATTGAATTGAAAAATTTCTTGAAGGCTTATATATGAAGATTTTCTTCTGTTTCAGGTTAGAAGATTGTCTAAGACTGTTCATCAGTTAAGAATTTACATGTAATCTTATACTTTGTTTATAAATTGTCAGCAGATGGTAGCTGCTGAACTGATATTGACAGAACTACTGATATTTATAGCATTGGTTTAACCAAGAATAAATCTAAAGTGAAGTTTCTAAATCTAAAGTTTCACAGATTGAGTAGCTTCAGTTATGATCAGTTTACCTAAAAATGGTTCGTAACCAAATGATCTTGTTTCACATAGAGTTTTACTGCTATAATTCCCAGCACTGTAGACCGACTCTTCATCAAAGCTTCCAAGTGCAGTAAGGCTGTTTAATCTGTGAATTGCACTCTGACCATATTCCGAAGACAGTTTACTCCAGTTGGCTTCATAACAACCCCCCTACTTTGGAGGACTTCTAATTACAGAGAGAAAGGCGATGTATAGGATCATGTTAGATTTCTAACCAGTCTAATATAAATTTATGTCTCTCATGTTCCTGCAGTAAAGGCACAGTAGGATTTTCATGTCTTATTTCTAATGTATTTGAGAACTGCCCCTCTTTTGAATATGATTGTGGCTAATGGCATTCTAGCATGGGTTTTTTGAACAGAAGGAAACAAGTATTTTTCTTAGAAGAGTGATATGAAATCTAACAGTCGTCACTATAGTTTTCTTCTGGCAGCTTTCTAGAAAGAGCAATGCAAACCTAACAGTGTTAGTTATGTTGCTAATCCATCAAGATTCATAGTAGCTTTTCAGATTAGATCTAAGTGTTCAAGAGAGTAATCGTTATTTATAGAAGTAATTCCTAATTTATGAAACAGTCAGACTGAAGTCAGCGGGACATCGTCCCTGCAGAACTACCGTGTAATTGCCAGGTTGTGGTTATATGCAGCTGCAATAACATGGAAATATCTTTGGCAAACAATAAAACCCTGTAGTGTATTTGCAGAGTTTTGTTTGCAGAGTTTTATTTAGATTCATTAGAATGATTAAATACAATGTCTTTCTGTATAATGTGTTCTGTTTCATCCTCATCAATTATGGGGTTTGCCATGGCTAATCTGTGTTCTTTTGACCAGTTTCTAATCTTTATGTAATTAATTATTAGAAATATTAATTTATTAAGACATTGAACAAGGCCACTTTTAAGAGGTCCTCTCTTCATTGTATTGATTTCCATGCAGTTCAACTTGTCTCTTAATTGAGAGGTTCTCCTAATAAAACACTGAATCAGCAGGCATTCCATGAGCTGTTCCAAGGTAGTACAGCATAGTCGTCAATAATGAGGCGTTTTCAAAAATAGAAGAAATTCAAACTGTAGTAGAAACTTGTCTTTCAACAAAGAGAATGAATTGACACTCTTTCAGTTCCTGTCGGATTCCAAATGATGTCTGAACTGAATTCATGAAAGAATGTCTCAATCATCTCCATACCTGTAAGATTATTTGTATTGCTTGTTTGCTTGTTTTTGTTTATTCTGGGTAACTATTTATTTTAAGTGTTCTATTATTTTTTTTAATAATCCTCATAATAATATTAACTAACCCAAATTTAAAGTTCTGCAAATAGGCTGTGTCACTGCTATTCGTACAAAAATTTCATAAATCACTAAAGTGGGAGCACTTGAAATAAAAGTATCCCCCTGTGCTTGCTGGTTTGCTTTCTGGATGGACAACGTTTTACTGCCTAGCAGTTTCTAGCCTTTAACAAGAGTCTGTTCAAAACCATTTCCTTTGTGTGTTTAAATCAATTGTAAAGAACTTTAAAACTTGTTATACTATTGATTAACAGGCTGGAATTTTTAGTATGTATGCTTGTGAGGAAGGTTTTGCCACTGGAGGGAGAGATGGTTGCATTCGGTTATGGGACACTGATTTCAAACCAATTACTAAAATTGACCTAAGGGAGACTGAACAAGGATACAAAGGTAATGAGCTATTACTTTAATGTTTTTTGACATTATCCATCTAGATAATGCATTATGACACAATTCAATTTGAAGCATAAATGTCTCTCCTGTTTAACAACAACAAATGTACCGTTGTTGTTTTTTTTCTTAATGACTGTATTCCCTTTTTTCTCTGACAATGATGTAGCCTGAAGAGATTTCCATGTTTCGTAGTATAAACAGAGGAGTGCTTATAGTTTCTGCTCCCCACCATGCAAATACAAGAAAATAAGGAAAAACTAATTAAACAAAAAAAAATAAGAGAATTAAGTTAGCCAATCTTTAACTTAATTAATTACTTGCAATTCATTTAATTAATTGAGATTTCCGGAACCTGATATTCAAAGATGCTGAGAACCTGAGCACTCCATTAGGTTCGTTTGGAATGGTAGCGCTTGGCATATTTAATAGAGAGAATGCTATCAAATTCTTGACCATCATATTTGCTGAATCTAATCATGCTTCCTATGAGCTTCGTCATCCCTTTATTTTATGATTAGAGTCTCAGGGCGCTTATAATCTCCATAGATCATAACGCATGCTATATATATATCAAGATCTTAGTCTTCTGGGAATTCTACACATCCCTTTGAATTGAGAGAAACATGCAGTCCGTTTGCTGGTTTGAAGTAGGTTTTATACCCTTCTGGCAGCCAACTTTGTAATGGTTAGTGTTAACTTCCCCTGCTTTTTAGCTTATGTTTTTAGACATAGTTTTCATATTAAAATTACCACTGGAATAGTCAAGAGGCACCTAAGAAGGATAAAATTTTCTTTCACAATTATGGTTATTTTGGCATGTGTTCTGGTAACAAGCTCGTTCTGTTTATTTTTCATCTTAATTAAACCAGATCAGCTGATGGTTCTAATATTTGTAAAATGCATAGGTTTGCAATATCTAGGCTTATCCAACAAGCAAGCTGCCAGCAGGCTTAGATGAACACTGCTCTCCACCAGTGTGCCTTACTGTAGTGTCAGCTCATGGAATTTAGCCCTCAAAAAAGTTGTCAAATACACCCAACCTGTAGTCCCTTTGCTCTGTAGTTCGGGCTTTATGTAGGTTTTTGCCGCCAGAATCATAATGTTTAGCATTCATTTCTAGAAAACAATGATCTTATGACCATTTACAGCAGTTCTGATCAATTTAGAAAGACTTTCTAAAAATTGTGGAGAAATAAGCCTGTACATGTGGGTTAGACAGATCAGTCTGGCTAATACCAGTCTTGCAGGCAGGCCATTCCTCATAAAAGTCAGAATAACATCTATGAAGGGCGGCACAGAGAAAGCAGGACTTACACATGAAACATGCATCTTCAACCTCCTTGGTTCTTTGGAAAGTGATTCTGGGAGGGAGCTTTATCCCATATATTTTGTGAAACCAGAATAGAAGCCATTATTTTGCTCTTATTGCTGCCTGGGATGTGTCCACGCTCAATGCAAAACAGACTTTCTCTGACTTCAGTTACTTTTAATTGACTGTAGTTATCTGCTGTGGAAAATTATTACTTCAGAATTATAACTTACATTCCAGAGCTGTAATATTCATCAGGGTATCTTCTTCTAGCACATTGTTTGTAGAAAGCACCTAGCTATCCTTCTACAGGCTGACAAAGAAGAGATTTTGGTCTTCGTGGAAGTTAAATCAAGGAAGGGCTTATTGAAGGTGAATTCTCATTAGACTACCTGCTACGGAGTGATTCAAACTTGATGCCATTATTTCTACCATCTCTCTTATCTACCAATTGGGACAAAAGTAGAGAATTGTGATAACATGGGCTCAAACCATGAAAATTTCATTCAACATTTTATTTAAATGTGCAAAAAAGTGAAGTACTGAAAAGAGGAATAAAACCATCTTCAGTCACCGGAACCTTGCCTAATTGAAAATTTAGATCTTCAAATCATGTGAAATTGAATTGTTTTTTTTCTAAGTAAATTCCCAAGGTCTACTCAAAGAATAAGAGCTTGATCTCTTGAGAAATTGGCAGCAAAAATGTTAGATACTCAGCATTTTCCCAGGCTTGAGCCTTCTGTTTTTCTGACAAATGGAGATAATTTAATAGAACTGTTTTGAGATTTAATCGGCTGTGATGTATTATTAAACTTCACTGTCAAAGCTTAAAAGTTGTTAAAAATTAACTCTTGAAGTCTTAATGGTCTTCACTGTACTGACTATCACTTTATCTTTTCGTTGCTATTAATCTAAGATTATTTTGTCCCCTGTCAGGTTTATCCATCCGAAGTGTCTGTTGGAAAGCAGACAGACTTTTAGCTGGGACACAGGACAGTGAAATATTTGAGGTGCTAGTAAGAGAGAGAGACAAACCCATGCTGATTATGCAGGGTCATTGTGAAGGGGAACTCTGGGCCCTGGCAGTCCATCCAAAGAAGCCTTTAGCAGTCACAGGCAGTGATGATCGATCTGTACGGTAAGGCTAGATCTTATTTACTTTTTTAGTCCATTCATTCATGTACACATCATTTTTAACCAATGTCAATTTGACATAGTTGTAATTTATTTTCTGGCCTTATGTTAAGACTCCATTAAGACAACATTTTTTCCCCCGTATTTTTCTTAGCAGCTAATACTTTCTCTCTTCAGCCCTCACATTTGGGCTTCACGCACCATGTAAAAGTAATTGGTGTTTGTGTTCAAAACGTGCTGGATTTATATGCTCTGCTTTAAGTACTAACTCATTACTTTTCTGAACAGCAGGTGTAGGTATCTAAATGGAGAATGGTCACCTCGTACTTCCCTTCTGTTAATAATATACGACAAGCCTAAAACCTAAATACCTTTGACCAATGTTTTACACAGCAGGTGTCTGACTTGGCCATGAGCGTTTAGAAAATCTGATCTAAAACCAATTCAGTTAAAATGCCAGAAAATTAGATTACTGAAAATGCACTGGTTTACTCTAGTGTGAAAGATCCTTCAGGTGTGTAGTTGTAGCATTTGTGCCTCGGGCCTTTGCAGCAGAGATTTGAAGCTTTGTACATATATTTGTGGAATTTGTCACAAAGTCAAGGGTGTTACTTTTCCTGTCCCTCTTAAAATTTGGCAAATTGGTAAGCTTCTGAAAAAAATGAAGCATTTTTAATATGCTTAATAAGACTTTACTGTAAACTTTGGAAGTTAAGCTAAGATTCTCATTGTAGTCGATGTACTCCCATACCCACACAGCTGTTATGTCTTATCTCAACTGGACATGGATAATGCCCCATTGTCACTATTTACCTGCTATTAAAGAGATTGAGATTTTCCTGATCACCAAAACGATCATGGGGACCGGAGAGATTTTTGGAAGACTGAGGTTTTTTATGGCAGTCTCATGAGTCTTTCCTCAGATTAAGATTCTGCTCTTACCCTGAAGCCCTGCCCGTTTCAGAACAGCACATAGAACAGGGTTCATGACATCTTGGTTTCCCAAGCTCTGAATCCCCTAATGTCCTCCTTTAGCGGTTTCTCCTGACCCTACTATCCTAATTTCTAACCCATCCATTGGGTTTTTCTCCAACCCTATGCCAGGTGGATGATGACTGCTTTTCATCCTATATAGATAATTTGATTACTTGATTGATTGGCTCAATGTCCAAGTGGAGGCCAGTGACAAGTGGTGTTCCTCAGGCGTTCCTCAGTGCTGTTTAACATCTTTGTCGGAGACACGGACAGTGGGACTGAGTGCACCCTCAGCAAGTTTGCCGATGACACTGAGCTGTGTGGTGCAGTCAACATACTGGAGGGAAGGGATGCCATCCAGAGGGACCTGGACAAGCTAGAGACGTGGGCCCGTGTGAACCTCATGAAGTTCAACCAGGCCAAGTGCAAGGTCCTGCACCTGGGTCGGGGCAATCCAGGGCACAAATACAGGTTGGGTGGAGAATGGCTTGAGAGCAGCCCTGAGGAGAAGGACTTGGGGGTGTTGGTTGAGGAGAAGCTCAAAATGAGCGGCAATGCGCGCTTGCAGCCCAGAAAGCCAACTGGATCCTAGGGCTGCATCAAAAGAAGTATGTCCAGCAGGTCCAGGGAGGTGATTCTACCCCTCTACTGTGCTCTGGTGAGACCCCACCTGGAGTACTGCATGCAGCTCTGGAGCCCTCAGCACAAGAAGGACATGGACCTGTTGGAACGGGTCCAGAGGAGGGCCATGAAGATGATGCGAGGGTTGGAGCACCTCTGCTATGAGGACAGAGTGAGAGAGTTGGGCCTGTTCAGCCTGGAGAAGAGAAGGCTCCAGGGAGACCTTATAGCAGCCTTCCAGTACCTAAAGGGGGCCTACAGGAGAGGTGGGGAGGGACTCTTTATCAGGGAGTGTAATGATAGGACAAGGGGTAACGGTTTCAAACTGAAGGAGGGTAGATTTAGATTGGATATCAAGAAGAAATTCTTTACTGTGAGGGTGGTGAGGCACTGGAACAGGTGGCCCAGGGAAGTTGTGGATGCCCCATCCCTGGAGGTGCTCAAGACCAGGCTGGATGGGGCTTTGAGCAGCCTGGTCTAGTGGGAGGTGTCCCTGCCCATGGCAGGGGATTCGAACTAGATGATCTTTAAGGTCCCTTCTAACCTGAATCATTCTATGATTTTATGATTCTATATTTTCAAATCAACCCCAGGCAGTTACCAAACAGTTTTTCAGTTTTTATGGACTACTAGTCAACTTATTTCAGAAACATACATGGGGATTTTACCATTTGGCCATATTTCAATGGGAAGAATCAATCTCCTACCATACATACAGCTTCTAATTTATGTTGCTTCAGGTTCCACATTGTGATTCACTTCTGCCTTGAAGCTTCATGGTCAGTTGGAATATCTTTTTCCCTTTCCTTTCTATCTTTTTACTTGCACTGGTTTCCTATTCCTGCCACCCCTCATCTCTTCTAACCATTATTAAAATCCAAATTGTGAAACTAACAAAACTACCAGTTGTTCACTGCAGTCATGTTCTCTCCCTGTTTCCTACACATTAGTATTATTACTACTGCAGTTATTTCTTTCAGTTTATAAAATGCATGGATAGTCTCTTCTGCTTGGGTTGGTCTACACAGTTGTGTAGACAGGCACAAATTCACACCGCCTGCATTCTGGTAGGATGCAAACCAGTTCTGAAACAAGAGCTGCAAAGCTGGGTTTAGCATTGTACTGCCCTCAAGCTAATAAGCCATGCTAAGACTTTGGATTTGTTATCTTGGACTCATCTGTTGGTTAACATGGTGTTGTGGTTTAGCCTCAGACAGCAACAAAGAACCACGTGGCTGCTCTCTCGAGCTCCCCCACACATGGGGAGGAATCGGAAGAAAAAGGCAAAACTCGTGGGTTGAGACGGGAACAAGAAAACAACAACATTAACACAGACAGAGGAATGTACAAACACGATTATGAACGACCACTCACTGACTGGACCTGGGACACCCCAGCCCGCTCCCAGTGGCGACTTCCTTCCCACTCCCCTGGCAGCTCCCGGCTACAGACTGGGCATGACTCACATGGGATGGAATACCTGTGTCCCTGCCAGAGCCTGGAGAGCATTAACCCTATCCCTGGCAGAACCAGGACATTATCCATCCCTTATTCCATACCATCTATGTCATGCCCAGATCTTACAGGTTCCAATGAATTGCCACCACTGTCCACTGTCTTTTATATATATATCTATATATGTATACATATATATCCATACAGATATAATACCCTTAGTCTGTTGGCCATCCCTGTAAAATGTCTGTTGAGTTCATTTAATCCATGACTTTGGGGTACATCTGTTAGAACAGTCTCTCAGGGCAGGTGAGATGCTGTGTGGTGCTGGACTGTTGCATGCTGTAGTTTCGGAGCATGTGGCTGGTGTACCCGCTGTGGCTCATGCCCATGGTCCATGGGTTGATGATGTAGATCTTGAGGAAGTTGCTGGGCACCAGCTGCTGAGGTCGGTTCTGATCCCATCACTGCTGTGCTTTACTCAGTTTTTCATCAAAGTCCATCTGCCCTTAATTTGGGTGATTCTTACTGTAGTACAACTGATAGCAATTATAGTAATGAGGACATACAGTGGCAGGGTTATTTAGCAGTTAACATCATACAATTTGATTCATTGGCTATTCTTATACAAAATGAGAGCCCCATGAGGTATGCATTGGACTTCCCCATCCTGCCGCATCACCCACCAAGTGCACCCAGGTCCTTGAGCAAAAGCAATCCCACGGATGGGTTTGCCTTTGCCTGAGGCAGGACTAACCCAGACTGTCTTCCCTAGCATATTCTTCATGTGCACTACGGGGACTTTATCCCCTTCTACAGTACGTGGAAGTTTTGATTGGGCAGGGCCAGCCCGATTGATAGATCCCCTGGTGTTAACTAGCCAGGTAGCTTTTGCTAAATGAGTATCCCAGTGTTTTAAAGTCCCACCACCCATTGCTCTCAGTGTAGTTTTTAACAGTCCATTGTATCGTTCTATCTTCCCAGAGGCTGGTGCGTGATAGGGGATGTGATACACCCACTCGATACCATGCTCTTTGGCCCAGGTGTCTATGAGGCTGTTTCGGAAATGAGTCCCGTTGTCCGACTCAATTCTCTCTGGGGTGCCATGTTGCCACAGGACTTGTTTTTCAAGGCCCAGGATAGTGTTCCGGGCAGTAGCATGGGGCACAGGGTATGTTTCCAGCCATCCGGTGGTTGCTTCCACCATTGTGAGCACATCTTGACAGGTTTGTGGCAGTGTGATATAACCAATCTGCCAGGCCTCCCGATATTTATATTTCAGCCATCGCCCTCCATACCAAAGAGGCTTTAACCGCTTGGCTTGCTTGATTGCAGCGCATGTCTCACATTCATGGATGACCTGTGCAATAGTGTCCATGGTCAAGTCCACCCCTCGGTCACGAGCCCATCTATATGTCACATCTCTTCCTTGATGGCCTGAGGTGTCATGGGCCTGTCAAGCTATGAATAGTTCACCCTTATGTTGCCAGTCCAGATCCACCTGAGTCACTTCAGTCTTAGCAGCCTGATCCACCTGCAGGTTGTTCTGATGTTCCTCAGTGGCCCGACTCTTAGGTACCTGGGCATCTACGTGACATACTTTCACAACCAGATTCTCTATCTGGGCAGCAATATTTTGCCATAGATGGGTTTGCCTCTGCGCTGCCAGTTGCCCTGCTTCCACTGCTGTAGCACCCCAACAGAGCATTTGCCACCATCCACAAATCAGTATAAAGTACTGTCCATTTTTCTCACTCGGCAATGTCCAAGGCCAGCTGAATGGCTTTCACCTCTGCAAACTGGCTTAATTCACCTTGTCCTTCACTGGCTTCTGCAACTTGTCGTGTAGGACTCCACACAACAGCCTTCCACTTTCAAAACTTTCCTACAATCCGGCAGGACCCATCAGTGAACAGGGCATATTTGTTCCCATTTCTCTGGTAGTTTATTATATGGTGGGGCCTCTTCCGTGCACGTCACCTCCTCCTCTGGTGACATTCCGAAATCCTTGCCTTCTGGCTAGTCCATGATCAATTCCAGAATTCCTGGGCGACTGGGGTTTCCCATTCGAGTTCGCTGCGTGATCAGTGCAATCCACTTACTCCGTGTACCATCAGTTGCATGATGTGTGGTGGGGACCCTGTCTTTGAACATCCAGCCCAGCACCAGCAGTCGAGGTGCTAAGAGGAGCTGTGCTTCTGTACCAACCGCTTCCGAAGCAGCTCGAACCCCTTCATATGCTGCCAGTATCTCTTTTTCTGTTGGAGTGTAGCAGGCTTCAGATCCTCTGTATCCCCGACTCCAAAACCCTAGGGGTCGACCTCAAGTCTCCCCTGGTGCTTTCTGCCAGAGGCTCCAAGCAGGGCTGTTCTCCCCAGCTGTGGTGTAGAGCACATTTTTAACATCTTGTCCTGCCCGGACTGGCCCCAGGGCCACTGCATGGACTATTGTTGTTTGATTTGTTCAAAAGTTTGTCGTTGCTCAGGAACCCATTTAAAATCATTCTCCTTCTGGGTCACTTGATATAGAGGGTTTACAATTAGACTGTAATCTGGGATATGCATCCTCCAAAAATCCACAGTGCCTAAGAAAGCTTGTGTTTCCTTTTTACTGGTTGGTGGAAACATAGCTGCTATTTTATTGATCACATCATTGGGATCTGACAGCATCCATCTTGACATTTTATTCCTAAAAACTGGATCTCCTGCGCAGGTCCCTTGACCTTACTTTGTTTTATGGCAAAGCCAGCTTTCAGAAGAATTTGAACTATTTTATTCCCTTTCTCAAAAACTTCTTCTGCTGTGTTGCCCCACAGAATGATGTCATCAATGTTTAGCAGATGTTCTGGAGCTTCACCCTCTTCCAGTGCAGCTTGGATTGGTCCATGGCAAATGGTGGGGCTGTGTTTCCACCCCTGGGGTGGTCAATGCCAGGTGCACTGGATACCCTTCCAAGTGAAAGCAAACTGTGGCCTGCACTCTGCCACCAAAGAGATTGAGAAGAATGCATTAGCTGTATCAGTTGTGGCATACTACTTGGCTGCCTTTGACTCCAGTTCGTACTGGAGTTCTAGCATGTCCAGCATGGCAACACTCAGCGGTGGCGTGACTTCATTCAGGCCATGATAGTCTACAGTTAGCCTCCACTCACCAATAGATTTTTGCACCGGCCGTATAGGACTGTTAAAGGGTGAGCGAGTCTTGCTGATCACTCCTTGAACTTCTAGTTAATGCACCAGTTTATGGATGGGAATCAGAGTTTCAGTTAGTGTGATATTGCTGCTGATGCACCGTTGTGGTAGCAATCGGCACCTGTTGTTCTTCGACCCTCAACAACCCCACAACAGAAGGGTCCTCTGAGAGACCAGGCAAGGTAGACAACTGTTTAAGTTGCTCCATCTTCAAGGCAGCTATGCCAAAAGCCCACTGGTACCCTTTTGGGTCTTTAAAATACCCTCTCCTGAGGTAATCTATACCAAGGATGCATGGAGCCTCTGGGCCAGTCACAATGGGATGCTTTTGCCACTCATTCCCAGTTAGGTTCACTTCCGCCTCCAGTACAGTCAACTCTTGGGATGACCCTGTCACTCCAGAAAAATGGGTTCTGCCCCTCTGTAGCTTAATGGTATTAGGGTACACTGTGCACCTGTGTCCACGAGAGCCTTATACTCCTGTGGATCTGATGTGTCAGGCCATTGAATCCACACCGTCCAATAAACCAAGTTGTCCCTTTCCCCCACCTGGCCGGAGGCAGGGCCCCTCTAATCCTGGTCATAGTATCCATTACTCACTTCTTGCAGAAATGACTTGGAAGTTCCTTCAAGAGGATCAGAAGTAAGATCAGGCCTTCTACTCTGCTGGGGGAACTGCCCGCTGGAAACTGGGGCAGCACTTTTCCTGGAGGGATCCCCTTTTGTTGTTGTTCTCCTTTGCAGCTGCTGTACCTGTGCCTGCAGGATCGAAGCAGGATGTCCATCCCACTCCCTCATGTCCTCTCTGTGGTCCCGCAGGTAGAACCCAGGGTGCTTTGTGGTGTGTACCCTCTGTAGTCTCTCTCTTGAGTGGGGAAACACCTGCTGTAATAGCTGAGATGCTGGCCCATACAGGTGGGGAGTAGGACACATGCTCTTCAAGTTGCTGGACCTTCTGGGACAGTTTCTCCACAGCTGAGACAAGGGGGGAAGAGAGACTTTCTTCATATTGCCAGAGCCGGCCAGACACCTCATCCACTGTTTGTCCCTCTTTGCCTTTCCATTCTATTCCTGCCAGTAAGTTGGCATATGATGATGGTGCGCTTTGTACAAATTTCCACCACATGGGCCTTGTGCATTGCACCTCATCGGGGTCTGTGGGTAAGTCTGCATTGTCCAAGTCATAATAAATCATCTCCCGCACGGCTAATTCTCTCAGGTACTGGATACCTGTTTCCATGGTAGTCCACTTGCTTGGGTGACATACAACATCCTCACTGAAGGGGTACCTTTCCCTCACGTGTAACAGGAGTCGCCTCCAGAGGCTGAGGGCTTGGGTCTTTTTCCCAATCACTTTGTCAATGCCTCCTTCCCTAGACAGGGATCCCAGCTGCCTGGCTTCCCTACCCTCTAATTCCAGCCTGCTGGCCCCGTTATCTCAGCACTGGAGCGGCCAGGTGACAATGTGCTCGCCTGGAAGTTGGCTGAAATCTTTTCACATATCCCGCATGTCGCTCAGGGAATAGGGATCGGGTGATTATCTCTGGTTCTGCCTCTTCTTCCTGTTCTCGTGATGGCCCTGTTTCATTGTCACCCCTTACTAAGTGAACTAATTTCTTTCTGTACTTTTTCTTCTGTATGGGGACAACTGTTACTGGCAGGGGTTGGTTTCCTGATTCAGCTGCCGTGGCTGCCAGCAGGGTTGGAGTAACTGCAGTGTCTGTTGCAGGGGTGGGAGTAGCCGCAGTGTCTGTTGCAAGGATTGGAATAGTGACAGCGTCTGTTGGTCTGGTTTCCATCTCTTTCCCCTGAGGGTGCTGCATAATATTGAGCAGTGTTTGGTAGATACTGGCCAGGGTCCAGCACAGTGCGGTGAGTTGTGCCTCTCTGGAATAGCAACAGCATTTTCCTTTCAAATACTCTATCACTTCATCAGAGTCCTGTAATTGTTCAGGAGTGAAGTCCCAGACCATTGTAGGTGAAAAGTTCTCTAGATGATACCTGCCTGTATTCTCCCACGTGCCATGCCACCCATGACTATCCAGCCTCAGGGCTTAAATAGTTGTTTAACCACAAATAACACCTGGAACACATTCAGGAGACATAACAATAGGAACATGCTGGTTTGAGCATCCCAAGGATATTAAAAATTCTCAAAAGCTCTTGTACCTGGCCTGAAGGAGAAAAGGGAGACAGAAGAGCTGGGGAAAGTGTGTCCCCCTGTTTCCCCTATAGTGTGATTATTAATAAATTCTGAGAGACGGTGCCCAAGGTATGGGCAGGACAGCAATACCACATAAACACCGCAAAATAACTGTCTGAACAGTGATGTTATCATATCATAAACTGATATTACACAATATCAGGCAATCCTGATCCCTCTCCCAGAGGTGATAAACCGCATTGCGGGAAGTACATAAACCACATAGGAATTTACATAACACAGCCATGAGAACAAAGCAACATGGTGATCAGCAACTATTTAACTAATACAATAAATGCACACAACAAATTCATTTTAACAAGCTCTAGTTGGATTTGTCATTATCTCAACCCTTCGAGCCCCACATTGGGCGCCAGAAAGGACTGTCGTGGTTTAGGCTCAGACGGCAACAAAGAACCATGTGGCCGCTCTCTCAAACTCCCCCCACGGGGGGAGAATCAGCAGAAAAAGGCAAAACTTGTGGGTTGAGACAAAGGCAGTGAAACAGAACAGCAAAGGGAACAAGAAAACAACAACAATAACACGGACAGAGGAATGTACAAACACGATACGGAACCACGGCTCACTGACTGGACCCAGGATGCCCCAGCCCGCTCCCAGTGGGACTTCCTTCCCCCTCCCCCGGCAGCTCCAGGCTACAGACTGGGCATGACTCACATGGGATGGAATACCTGTGTCCCTGCCAGAGCCTGGGCAGAATTAACCCTATCCCTGCTGGAAACAGGACATATGGTAATTCAGCTCTGGCATGGAACTGGATCATGTACTGATGACTCAAAGTGTGCGTGGAACAAACTTGTGCGCCTCTATGAAAGACTGCTCAAGCATGCTCTTTGTGCACGTACGGCCTTAATTTGTGGTGCTCTCATGGTTATTATCAGTTATAATGATTATTCTATTACTGATGCCTTTGAACATTGCCATTCTATAAAATGTGCATTTGCTAACGTTACAGGTATTTTACTGCACTACGTCGCACATCTGTTTAGCTGTTTAGGCACTACAGAATGTGGGATCTGAATTCTAGTTCAGACTGTGCTTTTTTTTTTTATATACTAATGCTTCATGTGAGGAATTCCAGTGGAATATATAAATATTTTCATTTAGATAAAAAAGTACACAAAAGGATTTTCTTAACAATTTTTTTTCAATAATAAAATTGCATCGACAGGAATGTTTCTATATTGCTCTTCATTGTGTAATTTTTCTCCGTATTTGGTTATCGCGTTATTTTGAAAAGAGTGGCTGTATAGTATAAATTAAATTGTTTTTCAAATAAAAGTATTTAGTGGGCCAGATTATATTCTCATGTTTAAGTGACACGTCTAAATGAAAAGGCCCTCTGGAGAGTTAAGGGGAATTACTGTAGATTTTCCCTAGCACAGCTGAGAGAAGGCTCCAGCCGAATGTAGGTTTCCTACATTTTAAACTTCAAAACAGCGTCGACTAGGAAAGCTGCCTGCTTCCTGTCTCTTACAACAGGAACAGGAAAAAAGCATCATTCCCATCTGAATGCTAATAGGCATACAGAATTATTTATTACATTTGTTCAATGGAACTCACATGTCTTTTTGTAATGTCATGTGGGAACATCTAGCTGCAGGACCACAAGTAACTGCTGTTCTGGCAGAACATCTTCACTACACTGTCTGTCTTCTTGAATGATCTCTTTCTGTATTCCTGCATTTATAAGAAGATTGATTAGAACCTGTTTTTATATGAATCCGTTTGAATATTTATATCTCTGATTTTTTTATGATGTGGAGCATCGTTCTGCCAATTCAACGAAACAAAGCAGCAGTAAAGCTTCTGCCATGAGCCATGGCTTTTTCTGCAAACGGAGTGGTTGCTAGTAAACCTCTTGGGGGGCTGTAATCAGTATGTGCTCCACTAAATAAACTCATCTGTCAGGTATATGACAGAAAAGACTGGAATGTTGACTAATAAAATAAAGTTTCATGAGCCTGTTTAGGCTTTTTTTAAACTCAGTCATTTAAACAAATGCACAGGAAAGTTGCCAAAGAATGGTAAAAATATATCTTTGCCTTATTTGCAAATACATACTCTGTTTATACAGAAATAGTTTAGTTATCTGGCTTTTCCGAAACCAACATGCATAAGTACAACATGCAGTGTTGTTTTCCAAAAACAACATGGAGGACAGGGAGGTGATTCGAGACAGCCAGCATGGCTTCACCAGGGGCAAGTCCTGCCTGACCAACCTAGTGGCTTTCTACAATGGAGTGACTACATCAGTGGACAAGGGGAGAGCTACGGATACCATCTGTCTGGACTTCTGCAAGGCCTTTGGCACGTTCCCCCACAACATCCTTCTCTCTAAGTTGCAGAGATACAGATTTGGTGGGTGGACTCTTCGGTGGATAAGGAACTGGCTGGATGGTCGCATCCAGAGGGTAGTGGTCAATGGCTTGATGTCCAGATGGAGAGGAGTGACAAGTGGTGTCCTTCAGGGGTCCGTACTGGGACCGGTGCTGTTTAATATCTTCATCAATGATTTAGACAGTGGGATCAAGTGCACCCTCAGCAAGTTTGCTGATGACACCAAGCTGAGTGGAGCGGTCGATGTGCCAGAGGGACGGGATGTCATCCAGAGGGACCTGGACGAGATAGAGAGGTGGGCGCGAGCAAACCTCATGAAGTTCAACCAGGCCAAGTGCAAGGTCCTACACTTGGGTCGGGACAACCCTCGTTATCAATACAGGCTGGGGGATGATGTGACAGAGAGCAGCCCTGCAGAAAGGGACTTGGAGGGTACTGGTGCGTGAAAGGCTGGACATGAGCCAGCAATGTGTGCTTGCAGCCCAGAAGGCAAATTGCATCCTGGGCTGCATCAAAAGAAGCGTGGCCAGCAGGTCCAGGGAGGTGATTCTCCCCCTCTACTCTGCTCTCGTGAGACCCCACCTGGAGTCCTGTGTCCAGCTCTGGAGCCCTCAGCACAAGAAGGACATGGACCTGTTGGAGTGGGTCCAGAGGATGATGCGAGGGCTGGAGCACCTCTGCTGTGAGGACAGGCTGAGAGAGTTGGGGTTGTTCAGCCTGGAGAAGAGAAGGCTCCAGGGACACATAGCAGCCTTCCAGTACCTAAAGGGGGCCTACAGGAGAGATGGGGAGGGGCTGTTTGCAAGGGTATGTAGCGATAGGACGAGGGGCAATGGCTTTAAACTAGAGCAGGGCAGGTTTAGATTAGACATTCGGAAGAAGTTCTTTACAGTGAGGGTGGTGAGGCACTGGAACAGGCTGCCCAGAGAGGTGGTGGAGGCCCCATCCCTGGAGACATTCAAGGCCAGGCTTGATGAGGCTCTGAGCAATCTGATCTAGTTAAAGATGTCCCTGCTTACTGCAGGGGGGTTGGACTAGATGACCTTCAAAGGTCCCTTCTAACCCAACACATTCTATGATTCTATTCTATGATTCTAAGTATTTTGCCAGAAGAGTTACTTTTTCTATTTTCATAAGGAAAGCCAGACTTTTATTTTGTCAGTTGTATATACAAATGCCTGTATGTGTGCAAAATGTTTTTGGGGTTTTTTTTTCTGTTTAAAAGCCTGTATTTGGAATTACCCATCTATCAATTCAAGAAATTCTTTTTTTAAAGAAAATGGAATTATTCTGCTTGCACTGCCATGTATTGCAATTACACTTCTAATGTATTGGTCAAAGTAATCCATGTGAAAGCAACATTTTGGAGGCAAATTTTATCCTGATATTTCCTTTGAAATCTTTCCAAATCCTTTCTGGTTCATTCTTTATTGTATTGGGCTTATAGCTTCTACCTAGCAAGGCTGCTAAGAATCTTGCATCTTATCTACCTGTGTTTTGTCTTTGAAAACAGTTTTAGCATCCCACATTCAATTTTTTCGCCAGGAAGTGGTACTTGTAATTTTATCAGAGAGAAGCCTTTTCAAGTTCTTTCACATCCTTGAATTCTTTCAGCCTAAGAGGAAACCAGCATCATTTGGGGTTATTGATTCTAGACTGATCCTAATAACATTAACCTGACAAGGCCCAAAGGGTTTCTTACTCAATGCAGGCAGTCAAATCCTTTTCTTAAATTTATCGAACTCTATTTTTTTCTTCCTGTTACTCTACTTCAGGGCTGTATCTAAATGTTACTGCTGGGGTGGTCAGAAACGTCCTTCTTTTCAGACTATACTCAATGTTCTGTTTATGCTATTTGTTCTAGTGCCAACATGGTCCTTCAACATAACTTTTTCTCCTTCTTTGACGTTTATCCTACTGATGTATTTTTGGAAGCAATACTGTCCCTTCCCGGCCTTTGTTTCACTAAGGTATAAAAGTTAAACTCTTTTGGTCTTCTTTATTGTGACACAGTCTTCATTCTCTTAATCATACTAATAATCTTTCACTGCATATGTTCCTGTTTTTATTCTGATTTCTCAAAATAACTTATAAAGAACATGCCAGATGAGGTCACTATGTGTTGTTTTTGTGTACCTTCTGGAATAGCACCCAGGATATATGTTAGGATAAAATTTCCTTTTTCCTGTCTGGAATTCACTCATGGATCATAGCCATTCTATAATTGAAAAATAGTGTGAGATCTTACTCTTTTTGCTGGTGCCACTCATGTTTTAAGCTTACAGCACAGTGCTAGACACAAGGCTCTGAAAGTGTGGGCTTTGGTTAAGTTTCATTCCATGTCTATTTGTTTCATCATCAAGAAACCTCTGTTTCTTCCAATATGATAAATCCGTCTCTGGGTTCACAGTGCCTCCCGGCTTACTGTCCGTAGCAAATCTCATTCTCATCTTTTGTGCCAGTGTCTTTAGTGAAAATATTAAATGTTACTATCCCAAAGCTTGTACCTAGAAATCCCAGTAGTATCTTCCATCCAGCCTAATTGTTTCTTTCTGTAAAGCTTGCTGTAAAACTCCATACAGTATCACATTACAGTTCTTGTACAAATTGTCATTTTCTTGAGCCAATAATTACATATGCTAATATGCAAATATTTTACTGAACGTTTTATAAATCTTTTACGAATGCATCAAGTTTACAACACTGTCCTCAAAATAAAGATAGCTAGGTATTGCTGACTTAATTTTTCTAGCCCAAGAGGTCTTTTATGCATTTTCTTCCATACTTTAAATTATTCTTTTCTTTAAATTTTTCCTAAATCTTGCGTACTACTCGGATCTGATTAACCAGCTTGTAGTGATCTGGGAAATTCCCTCCATTCCTTCTTAAAAATTTCAGTACATTATTTGCTTTTTTCTATCTTATGGCATGTTTTTTCTGTTGATTATTTTTATTTAAAAAGATGTAAATGAGCAAATCAGCATGCTGTTTTGTCTACTAGCTCATTCAGGGTTACGACAAGAAAAATTTCCCCCTGGTTGGAATGTTTGTGCTCTCTGAGTATTGCTTTCACTTTCAGTGAAAATTTCAGTCTGATCTGCATTGATCCTTTCCGCCTACAGAAACGGCATTTTTTTTTGTTACTCATCTAGGGGAATTCTATTACATCCAATAAGTAAAGTCCGGAGATAACACCAAATGATTATGTAATTTAGTTTCACCCTGTTTTCTCTTCTGGTATCACAGATATGTGTTCAGGTCTGAGGTGCCATCCCTGCTAGAACTGGGAACAGTAAAGAGTCCTTGATTTTGAAAGAAATTTGAACCAGAAGCTTCACTTGAAGGTGTCTGAAAGCTTCACTTGATATTATTTGCCAAGACATCCAGTGCCAATGTTGGAAAATGCTGTGTTTATGTAATGATTCAGGCAGTCGTTGTACAGACCCTTTCTCTTCTAGATTGATAAGCAGTTTTGAGTTTTCAAAACTAAATTTCTGTAAGTCTCTAAGCTCAAGTCAGTGAAATTATCTTCGTTCCATGGCTGGAAAGGAACTCAATACATTATAAGATCTTAATATAAAGTGCGCATGCAAATGGGCCTTTGCCAACTGAGTTAGACTTTTTGGTTTTGATCTTGATGATATTGAAACATTGAGCAGTCAAGAAAAATCTCCTCCTGCTTTAAATTTCCTTTGATGCAGATTATGGAGTCTTGCTGACCATGCCTTGATTGCTCGTTGCAATATGGAAGAAGCAGTGCGGAGTGTGTCTTTCAGTCCTGATGGATCACAGTTAGCACTTGGAATGAAGGATGGCTCCTTCATTGTTCTTCGAGTACGGTGAGAAAATCTTACATTAGTTTCTAAGGTTATTAGCTTTTTCCCCCCTGAGTAACTCAAGACCATATCATAAATTCTTTTATTCCTATAAGAAGAAAAAATACGTGGGTATTTTATCAGAAACAGATTAAAAATTGAGCACGTGCTTCCATAATATCACTTGATGTTTTAAAAGGTGGTAGTTTGTCAATTATGCTTTATTTAATTCAAAATATTAGCTCTTCGTAATAATGTTGATAAAATTTGACATTTTCAAGTTTGTCTTTTTTTCTTTATTTATTCTGAAATTATACAGATATTTTGTGAAAAGAAATGTGCATAAGAGAGATAATAACAGAGACAGTTTTGAAAGGAATCTCCCTGGTTCGTTTCCTGCCATATACAATAATGGATACTATGCAAAATAATGAGTGATTGAAAGACATTTTTAAGCATTTGCGTGATATATGTGAATTCTGCTTTTCATATTAGATGACAAACATTTTTTTGCATGAATGCGTTGTATGCAGTAGGCATTTTCTGTGTGGAATACTGTTATAGAAGACACACAAAAGCAGGCGAAACATAAAACTGGGCGTAGAGTGAAATAGCCAAATAAAACAGTGTGATTTCAAAACACATAAGCTATTTTAATTGATACTTGGAAGAGTTTACCTCTTCCTTAACATTACCTGACATATTTGGTAAGCATATATTTAAAATACTTTGAACTACTAGCTGATAGGAGGGAAAATCCTGTAATCGACTGAAGGTCTGTGAAAACCCCCGTAATGTACTGCATTAATGACTTTCACAAAACTTAAGTGATCTGATCACATTAATTTAAAATCCATTTAAAAGACTAGTATTTTTCTAAAGAGGTTAATCTTCTTTGTCTCACAGTAATCTTGTCTTTACTAATTTACCCGATAGCTGACATTGTTCATGATTCAGCTGACGGAGACTGATAATGATAAACCCAGCGTTATTTCTGAAGGGGTGGCAACACCTTTGTGTACACCTTTACCTTTGTGTAAAGGCCCTGAATGCAATTGCTTCTCCACCTGTCCCTTTTCTGTGACAGGTCTTCTGACGGGGTAACAAATCTGCAGCCCCTGATCCAGAAAAATTGGTCGATGGCAGTGCGTTTTGTTGGCATTTTTTTGTATCATGTAGTCAGCAACATGAATCTTTGTTCTTTGTTCTTTTTTTTGGTCATGAAGGATCTGGACCTATGAAGTAATCCAGAGAATTAGCTGCTCTTCTCAGTAGCCATATTTAACACTACGGAATAGTTACAGTACCAGTTTTCAGTAATAAAGCAGAGCTAAGAATTTTATTTTTTTTTTTTTCAAAACACTTTTTGAAGGAAAAAATGGCTATGAATAAATAAGAACTTTCCCAACAGAATTTCTACTGTTATTGACATTTTAGAGTTTCACCATTTTAAGAGAAATCTCTAACAAAATGCTTCTGTTTGTTTAAGATCCTGATTGTCTGTAACATTAACCTTTCCATTCATATCGGCCTCTCCCAGAAATCTCTGTCTTCAGTTACAGATGATTATCCTTTCACGACTCTGCTTTTACAGTTCTATGTATCAGCATTTTTAAGATATATTAACAAAAATCATTGTTTTTTAAATAAATTTGAGTCTTTTAGTAAATTTGATGCTACTAGCAGTGATTAATACAAGCAGAAATCAGGAAAAATAATTAAAAAGCTTAAAATGGAGAGTAACAGAACTGTGATGTCTGCAGAAGACTCCTCCTCACAAAATTTCCTTACAGCCCAAACATATAATCTGGTACGGATTGTCTTTGTAAATACAAAATTAATGGCACAGAGACTTGCCTCACTGTTCAGTCAACTCGGGAAGATTTCTTTTTAATTTAGTTTTAATTATTTCCTCATAGCCAAAGAATTTGGGGAAACCTACTTGCAAAAATCTTGTCTGTGTTCACTAGCACTGCAGTTTTTGGTTCCTTGATAGGACAGGAAAGGGATTTATATCAAAGGGAAGAATTCAATATTTTTTTGAAAACTACGCCGTATGGCTATCTTGATTATTTTTTTCTTTTTTTTAAAGGTACATGCAAAGTATTATCAATACTGTTCTTCCACTAGTGGATGGTGGTGGTGGTGGTGGTGCTGGAACCCCCGAAACTGTAGCTAACTGGTCCTGGCATGTGGGATTAATCATATCTAACTTTACCAGTCTAATCGTTAGCCTCTACTCTAAACTGTTTGCCTGTCTCCCCAAAAGAGTCAATGTGGAGAAATGGGTCTCTCCCAAAGACCATTTCAGCACAGTCTTGTGAGAGACAGGGTAATTGCTCTTTCGATGGAATTCGTTTTCCATTCTCTATGAAACAAATAAAGATTAAAAAAAAAAAAATTGTCTGTTCTAGCTTAGACTAGACAGCTAACTGTTTTACGGTTAAAATTAGGTGAATAGAATGAAGAGTATTGTAGGTAGGTAAAGTTGTTTCTATGTTTTGCTTTAAAAGTGTGCTTATAACCTATGAAATCAATAGGAACTCCTCAAAAAAAAGGGGGTTTTAGTGAAATTTGGTTTTTGTTGTACAAATTATGCAGTGCATCTATCTTCATATTTGTCTTAAGTATTTGTGGATTGCATGTTCACACGTTTACAGTTCACGTTTTCACTATTGGTTCTTGCAGAGATATGACGGAGGTAGTTCATATTAAAGACCGCAAAGAAGTAATCCATGAAATGAAATTTTCACCAGATGGCTCTTACCTTGCTGTGGGTTCTAACGATGGCCCAGTGGATATCTATGCTGTTGCTCAGCGATACAAAAAAATAGGAGAATGCAACAAATCTACTAGTTTTATTACTCATATTGACTGGTCTGTGGATAGTAAATTCTTGCAAACCAATGATGGTGCAGGAGAGAGACTGTTCTACAAGATGCCGTGTAAGTTTACAAGTGGCTTGTGTTATGAACAAGCAAACTTCAGTGTTGATTTGAAGAAAATAACGAAAGTGTGATATAAATAGTACATCTGCAAGTGGAGTTTCTTGACTGGAACTTACATAAATATCTCATGTCTTTCCACTTCTATATGTTTTTAGCATGTTTACGTGCAGCTGCATTAGAACTTGTAAGATGTACGATGTTGTCAAATACCACAAATGTGAGATTATAATTTAAAGTATAATTGCGAATCTTTATTCAGGTGAAAAGATTAATCCCAAGAAGAATACACAGATAAATGTGATGAAAAGAAACGGAGTTTATTGAAAACCAAATGATTAAACAGATTATTCATTTGCATATTTTCAGCTGGAAAGCATCTAACTAGCAAAGATGAGATCAAAGGAATTCACTGGGCCTCATGGACCTGTGTGATAGGATCTGAAGTGAATGGAATTTGGCCAAAATATACAAATGTTACAGATGTCAACTCTGTGGATGGAAATTACAACAGCTCAGTGCTCGTAACTGGAGATGATTTTGGACTGGTTAAATTGTTTAGATTTCCATGCCTAAAGAAAGGTAAGACAGTATTTTGTATGTCTGAAGAATGCAGTATTACCTGATATCAGTAGATTTTTTAATGGTAGCTTTTGATTCTTGTGTATAATTCAAATTAGTGTGTGCACAATTCGTGTTAGCATTAATGGACATAAAGATGAGACCTTAACCCTCTATGTATCTAGTGATTTCCTGCCAATGTTTACGTACTTGTTTTTAGCGCTGTTGGGAATGTATAGTTTATAGTGTGCTTATTCTGATATTACATTTTCAGAAACTAATTGAGTAAGACTTTACATCACAACAAGATTGTATCAGCTATATGCGTTACTGTAATTTGTCTAAACGTATGCCAGTAGCGAATTCAGAAACCTCCCGAGAGTTTCACTGTCTGTTAGCGTGTGTCAGTGTAGCTCCGCGTGAGCTATTTGCTTCGTATCTACGGTAGGCTTTTAGCACAGATGGTTTCTTCAGTATTTGCGCTGTGCCGTGCACAAAGACCGCAAAACTAAATAAAACCTTTCGGCTGTCCACGATCTTCAGTGTTTAATTTGATATCGTATCGGTATATTTTCTGATAGTGAATTTGGATTTACGTGTGTAGTACAATACGGAATGCATGCGTATAATTTGCATGAGTGGTAATGGCCGTAAAGGTGAAAATTAAACCCTATGTGTAGCTTGTACTTCCTGACAAGATTTAAGTGCTTTTCAGAAAACTGAAGTGAACGTATCATTCATATTATTTTATGCCATTTATTTTTATTTTATAATTACTATTAGTATCAGAATATCAAAAAGCATTTAAGTATTTATTTTTTTTCCAATTTTCATAAGAGTGTTTAGACAATGTTTCCATTAAAAGCATAACCTTATTAGTTTACAATGTTAACTTCTTCTTACATACTAACAGTTTTATTTTTGGTTTTTTTTAGGAGCTAAATTTAGAAAATACGTTGGCCATTCAGCACACGTAACCAATGTCTGTTGGTCCCATGATTTTCAGTGGGTTTTAAGTACAGGAGGTGCCGATCACTCTGTTTTTCAGTGGCGATTTATTCCAGAAGGGATAACAAATGGCATCCTTGAAACATCTCCGCAAGGTAAAAATGATCTCTTCTTAATTACTTATTCAGTAAAATCAACAGAGAATGCAGCACTGTTGGAAAAGCTTTTATTGAATTAACAGAAAATATTTTTATTATAATTCCCTGGAATTACGTATGCTCAGCACATTTGTGATGTTTACTTTTCATAGACAACAATTTGTTTCACGCAAGGTCCATTAAAATTTCTTCTGCAGTCTGCTATATTGTATGTTTGGGAATATACAAGTAGTATTTGTCAAAGCGTATGAAAAGGATATTTAGAGGCAGATTACTAAATCACACTAAATTTTCAAAATTAGCCATCTAACTTGCATTCAGAAACCTGACTACACATGTTGAATTAATTTTCTTTTCAATGCAAATTGACATATATATGTGATAACTGTACGTTAGAATTTTTTTTTTGTTATATACATGATACTGACAATATTCTACAAAAACAGTGGCAACTGCTGAAAACTGGACTTCCTTCAGCAAAAGGGCAAAAAACTCACTCCGTGCCTGCGGAGCTCCGTGCCGTAACCTATGTTATACAGCAAATCTTTTTAAACACAGAGATCACACTGGAAGTTTTTATTTACTGTTTCTGTATGTTTTCACTCCAAAGCCTGTTAAAAAACCAGTGTTCTCTCAGATGATGGAAATACACTAGCAACTACTCAGTTGTTCTCCTTCCCTCTGCCACCCTCCTGCCCCAGGCAGTGAAACAGGAGAAACAGAAATGAAACCTGACACGTTCAGTCAGCCTGCATGATTTTTACAAATTGCTTAAGCTTCCAAAGCTGTTGAATACTTCTTTGCATGTACTCTAAATTATATAAAAAAAACACATACTATTTGCTCGCGATTAGATATATGTTGATTTTTTTTCTTTTTTTTCTGTGCAGAGGGTGGCGTTGATTCCTACAGTGAAGAATCAGATTCAGATTTATCTGATGTGCCAGAGTTAGATTCTGACATTGAGCAGGAAGCTCAAATCAACTATGATCGCCAGGTGAGTAAAAATTAATACACTGTGCCAATTAATTGACATTTTATTGTGGCTATTCAGTAAAGATAAGCAAAAGAAGTTTGCAGCTAATTCATCAGACTGCTCTAGGAAGATTGTTTTGACAGTATCCAACTGATTACCCAACCTATATAAAACAGAGTTTACTTTAGCTGGAGATGGGAATTTAAAAGGGTTTCAAAAAAAAGCATTGGTGTATATACAGTTATATGTTCGAATAAAGAATCTATCTTAAAAAGCACAAATTTAAACTTATTGCTATTCCCATTCTCATTATAGGTGTCGGGGAAGACTTTAGTCGTATCAATTTAGTATCCCAATGTGCAGAATACAGCTCATGGAGTTTTTGTATCTCTTCTGTATATTCAAAACAGAATACTCTTAATGAGCATGAAGCTTGTATAATAGATTTATCTGTGACAGATTCTTTTTTATTGCCAAGGGCAACAATGTCTAAGAATTACAATTGGCCTAGTTTATGGGAACCAAGTAGAAATGGTCTCTAATAATCACTTAATACACTTAATTTTTTTTCCTGTTTTTAGTAGAACTGTGTTCTGAGATAAATTAAGATACGTTGCTTCCGTGCAAGAAGAAAACAAATCAAATAAGTATTCTTTACTGCATTGATTTTTTTCACGAACGACAGTGTGCCATTCCACTCCTAAGTCTGTTTTTTCGATGCCGATTTATGCTTTGTCACTGTGGGCATGCCTGGTGATCAGGACTCTTGCATGAACTTGGCTACAGTCACCAAGTCCGCTGTGCTCCCGTCACTTGGGCACTGCGGGACTGCACCCCTCTCCGTGAGGGCACTGTCTGGTCTGGCCTGGCCTGGCGTGGCCTTGTTACTGTGCCCAGCTCTTGGCTCCTCTTCTTTCACAAAGCAGTTTTACCTTGCTGCCCCCTGTGATGTGAGGTTTCATCCAACCTGCATCATCACAATTTGCACTCGCACCACTATGTTAGAAAACATTATTGAAGTCACAAAGTTACAGGAAGTTTAGAAAATGCCATAATAAAACATAGTTTTGCCCTTTTTAGGGGCATGGATTATGATTACGTATTTCTGCAGGACTTCTGCTTCATTTGGTGTATGGGCTATTTAGTTCTTACCTAACAAGAAACTATTCAATCCTTTTGCATTCATCAGGCCCTTCCATGTCTGCCTTTATTGCACGTTGCTCAAACCTATCTCTGAAGACAGAATTATTTTCACCTTGTCCTGGTACCTGATCAGTTGCAATTGTGAAAGGTCAGAACTTCCTCAGACCAGAACTGGGATCTTGTACTAAGCATGAAAAATATGCAATAAGCTTGTTTCAGGTTGGTTTGAGTGATTTAATGGCTGACATAGAGCTGCTTTCTAGAATGTGGAAGGATCACCTCCAAGGTTCCATGCTTTAGCCAAGGACCATTCTTTGTCTTTTCACCTCA